>NC_133298.1:14366256-15566256 GCF_005239225.2 Populus alba
ATTCTGAAATAAATACATCCCTTGCGATCCCTTTTTGAGCTAAATAATTTTTCTTTTTCAAAAAAATAATCCCGACTAAGATCACACCCCACATTGAGGGCAAGTGAAATTTTCAATGATCAAGAAAAATGAAATAAAGCCGTGACAGAAAGCCAAAGGCAAAAAGAGCCCAAGAAACTCAAATTGCTAAGGGCATGCCCAAATCACAAGAAAAAATGATAACTAAGATAAAATGAGTATGCTCTAGCAAAGCAATGAAAAAAAAAAAGAGGGGCAAATCAAAGAAGAGCAGCAAAAGAAATATGATGATGCCAAAATTCAAACTATGATCGTGATCTTCAGTCTTTTGAAACCCTAAAAACACTCTTGAGCCTTATTTTCTTTTCTTTCATAGCCAAAAACCACAGCCTATGTTACGTGGCCTGTAGAAGTCCTTTCTAATCAAGCAAGCAAGCAACCTAGAACAATAAACAATGCTCTCAAAAATTGCAAAGAACACTTTTTCATAAGATTCATGACATCAAGATAAACTACTCATTATTATTCATGCTGATAAAAATAAATGTTAAAAAAGAGACAAGTTTTTTCTCATATAAAAACCTCGAGCTTTTTCTCGAGCCCTTCACTTTGAAACAAAAGGTCATCTTATGACTGAAGATCTCATTGCCAAACACAAGAGCAAATAATCTCTTTTTCAAAAAAGAAAATAACCAAGGAGTTGCAAGATTTCAAAAGCAAATTGTTTTGGACTCATATCAAAATAATTTTTGTTTTTAAAATGCAAGATCAAGATTTCAGATTCGATCAATTCTAGACCCATATCCCTTCACTAAAACTGAAAAGGAGAGAAATAAGACAATGGCCTCTAAAACCTTATTTGTCTCTAAGTCGCTGATAGAGCACACCTTAGGGCAATGACTAATACAAGGGGGCAACATTGTGCTTAGAAGGAAAAATTCTAGAAAAAGGAGATGGAACATTTCCTACAACAAGACAAGGGGGCATTTTGGTTTATGAAATGCAGTTTGATCCTTTCAGCAAGTGACACCGAATGTTTCTAATAGTGAAACGAGGAGTAATGAATGATCCTCTCAAATTATTTGACGAGTAAAACGAAAAAAAACAAAAAATTCTTTAGCAAGCAGTGGGTCACAATGGGCACCACAACAAGGCTGAGTTTGTGCAAACAAATCTGGAAATAGATTACCATGGGCTAACTCGAGTGGGCTAGAAGCCAAGTGACAAAGATGACCCAAATCAGAGGTAGCAAGTCCTCGTCAGTCAAGCAACAAGAAGACTAAGAAGAAATAAGGGCCTATATTTCAAAACAGGTAAAGATGCATGCATATCATCTAAACTTCGAGACATTGAACAATGAGTTTTGTGAATTTCATATGAGAAAATTCCAACGGAATCCATCAAGTGGAAGGCCAACTTGAAATGGCCAAGATTGAAATTGCTTTTGAAAATTTTTCATTTTTTGAGAATTTTTCATCCTGAGCAGGCCGCCCATGAGAATTAGGCCACCTGAAAAATCTCTGTGTTTTTCCACCTTTTTCGAGTTCGCCTTCGAGCCATCGACCATCATAGGTAGTGCATTTCCTATCCTACCTCCATTCGAGCGCGCCTTCGAGCCCTCGTCTTATCTTCATTCGAGCGCGCCTTCGAGCCCTCGCCTCATTTCTTTTCAAGTGTGCCTTCGAGCCCTCGACCATCAAAGGTAGTGCATTTCATATCCTACCTCCTTTTGAGTGCGCCTTTGAGCCCTCACCTCATTTCCTTTCGAGTGCGCCTTTGAATCCTCGACCATTAAAGGTAGTGCATTTCCTATCCTACCTCCTTTTGAGTGCACCTTCGAGCCCTCACCTCATTTCTTTTTTAGTGTGCCTTCGAGCCCTCGACCATCAAAGGTAGTGCATTTCTTATCCTACTTCCTTTTGAGCGCGCCTTTGAGCCCTCACCTCATTTATTTTCGAGTGTGCCTCCGAGCCCTCATTTCCTTTGAGCTTCCATCCTGAAAAAATCCTCGTATTTTTTCCACTGGGCAGGTAACCCATTACAATGTGACCATCTGGGTTGGTAACCCATTACAATATACCAACTGGGCAGGTAACCCATTACAATGTGACCATCTGGGTTGGTAACCCATTACAATATACCAACTAGGCAGGTAACCCATTACAATGTGACCAACTGGGCAGGTAACCCATTACAATGTGACCAACTGGGCAGGTAACCCATTACAATGTGACCATCTGGGTTGGTAACCCATTACAATGTGATCAACTGGGCAGGTAACCTATTACAATGTGACCATCTGGGCTGGTAACCCATTACAATATACCAACTGGGCAGGTAACCCATTACAATGTGACCAACTGGGCAGGTAACCCATTACAATATACCAACTGGGTGGTAACCCATTATAATATACCAACTGGGCTGGTAACCCATTACAATGTGACCAACTGGGCTGGTAACCCATTACAATATACCAACTGGGCAGGTAACCCATTACAATGTGACCACTTGAGCTGGTAACCCATTACAATATGACCAACTGGGCAGGTAACCCATTACAATGTGACTATCCTAAAAAAAAAAAAAATCATCCTCGTATTATTTTTTTTTTCAATCATCGGGCAGGTCGCCTGGAAAAATTAGACCATTCGTGAAATCCTTCGCGTTTCTTTTATCATCGGGCAAGTTGCCCAAAACAATTTGATAAAAAAAAAACAAAAAAAAACAAAAAAAAAACAAAAAAGGTGGATCGTCTTCCAAATGACTTGTTTCTTGGTTTCTACATCTCTTTGTAAAGGTCGTGTGTCAATCTACTATTTTCAAAGTTTTCATAAAAAAAAAAAAAAACAAAACAAAAAATAAGCAATGTGGGTCGTCTTCCAAATGACTTGTTTCTTGATTTCTACATCTCTTTGAAAAGGTCGTGTCAATCTACTGTTTTCAAAGTTTTCAAAAAAAAAATTTTCTTTCTCTATCTACTTTTCTTTATAAATTTACTTACAAAGTTAAAAAAAAATGAAATTTTCTAATATCTTTTCATAGTAATATATTATAAAGAGGGGGCAACTGTCATAACCCAATTTTTGACCATTTTAATTATTATTATTATTATTATTATTATTATTATATTATTATTATTATTATTATTATTATTATTTTATTTATTGAAAAGGATAAAAAAATTGATGAAAAAATAATAATAATGATGATAAGAAAACAAGTAAAATGAAATAAATGAAGAATGAATTAAATTTTGGGTTAAGGGCAATATGATTGGAAGTTTTGGGGTTTAATTAAACTTTGGAATTAATCTAATTAAGCTTAGAATTAATTTATTTAATCCAATTAAGGGTTTAATTGGAGAATTGATAAATTTTTAGACTTAATTAAGCATGAAATTAATTTAATTCATCCAATCAAGGATTTAATTGGAGAATTAATAAGTTTTGAGACTTAATTAAGCTTGGAATTAATTTAATTAATTCAATTAAGGGTTTAATTGGAGAATTGATAAGTTTTGAGGCTTAATTGGACTTGGATTTAATTAAATTAATTAAAGCAGGGACTTAATTGAAGAATTACTAAAGTTTGGGGTTAATCGGGGGGCAGAATTACATCAGGTTAAAGTCCAAGGATTGTTTTGTAAAAAGCGCTGAAATGCAGGGGTCCAATTAAAGTATATCCAAGGGCTTGATTACAAAAATTTCAAAACCTTCAAGGACCAAATCATAAATAGCAGTTGAATGGGAAAACGTTGCCGTTTCTTGGACAAAACTGTTCACTGTCTTCTTCCTCCGTTTCATCGGTTTCCAGCCAACGTTTAAGCTTCATCATTGAAGGCGCTTAAAAGGTCGGTTACAAGGCATTGAGGAGGCCGGTTGTTACCACTGATTTTGGCCTTATAAAAGGAGAGGGAATCGCAACCCACAGGGAGAGGGGGGCATGACAGAACAGAAGTTAAACCCAGACGAATAAATCCAGAAAGCAAAGCAGAAACCCAGAACGCAGAAGACTGAAATAAAGAGGAGAACCGGTTCTGCCATTGTTGTCATCCCTGCAGAAAATCAAACCAAAAACATAGCCAAGAACAGAAAAGACAAAAGCAGAGAAAACAGAGCATAAACCGAGAGGAGGAACAAGAGGAGAAACCTAGTATAAACCGGGGGAGAAAACGCAGAAATACAGAGTGGAAAAAGCATAAATTCACAGAGAAAAAGAAAACATGACAGGCAGCATCGAGAAGATTCAGCTCTGCCATTGCCTCCGTCCCTGCAAACCAAGAAAGACCCAGAATCAATCAAAACAAATTCACAGCAAGCCGATATATTCATCATCTCTTTAGCTCTTGCATCATCTACAAAGCTGCGAAGAAAACGAAAACAGTGAGTATAAAGAAAGGAGACAAGGAGTAGGGGAAATTACAGCGAGAGAGAGATCATAAACAGGGGAAACCAGAGGGGAAGACGAACTACCGAGAGAAGAAGAAGCAGAGGGCAGGAAAGCAAAGGTCGAAGGAGGAATTCCAGTTTCCCAGCGAGGAGCGTGTTCACTGATCTTCGCCCGAAACAATAGCACTCAAGCAGAATAGGTAAGTTTTCTTTAGCTTTCATAGAATAATTCTCTTTCGCCTTCACAGATCAAATAAGTTTGTTAATTACCTCGCACGCGTGTTTCTCTTTCGCCGGCTGGGCTACGGGCTGAGCTGAGCCCAACCATCAATATATATGCTGGGCCAGGCCAGGCCAGGGCCAGCCCCAAAAAAAAAAATAAAAAAACAAAAAAATAAAAAAGGTAGAAAAGTAAAATAAAAAATGTGTATCATGAATAAAAATAATGTAAATTTATTGGTTTATTCACTGACGCCAGAGTCAGGAATAAAAATACCAGTTTAAATTTATATTATTTTTCTTCATTGTATTTTTATTTTATTTAGCTAGAAAAATAAAAAAAAATATGCATGCATAAAAATAAATTTATTTTTATTTGTTCACTGGTGCTAGAGTAGGAAATAAAGAATATTGATCTAATTGTTTTTTAGCTACGAATTTTTATCAACGCCAGAGTTGGAATTATTCGAGCTCGAATATTCACTGACGCCAGAGTCAGGAATATTATAAACAAATCATCATAGCATAAATTAATAAATATTTAGCAATTTAAGACAAAACCAACAATGCAGTCTGCCTTAGGCAAAACATTTAAAGGGTGATAATATCTTCCCTTTTACATAACCAATCCCGAGCCATAGAATCTCTGTTGACCAGTTAGGGTTCCTAGTGACCATAATACTAGGTGGCGACTCCTCAAACAAGACATTTTTCCTTAAAAGAACCGGATGCCAGAAATTTGTTCTTTTCTAAATAATTCAAGAGAATTAGTTTTAGGGCCGCCGCGATGTCGGGTGCGACAGTTATCACAAATTTTAAGAGAGTAGAGAGAAAAAAAAATTCGATGACAATCCACCGAGAAACAACCAACACGCTTTGGCTCTTGAGGAAGAGGACACCACGAGGATCCAATAACACTGTTGCTACCAAATTTTTGACCCATGTTTTTTATATATTTTCAAAAAATCCAAAAATAGAGAAAAACAAAGAAAATCCAAAAAATATGTTTTTTAATATATTTTCGTCATTTTAGCATTTTCAACGTCGTCTAAAAAGAATTTAATTTTTCAAAGGATTTTCAAACGCGTTCGACTTTTCACGCGTCGTTTTTAAAATCATTGATTTTCCTCATCGAGTCGACGTTGATATTGCTCGTTTTCAAAAAATACAAGAAAAAAACAAGAAAAATCAAATTTTACAAAAAAAGAAAGTTAAGGGACCAATTTTGAAAACTTGGCAATATTTTTTGCCTATAAATACTGGTTTCCAACACTTACAAGAGGGGAGGGGCAATTGTGTAAAGAGGAGAGAAACACAAAAAAACCCTAAAAACATAAACTTAACTCTCTACCCATACAAACCAGCCGCCGGCTCCTGACCAAAAAATAGCCTCCGTTCCCCGGGGTCCTTGGTTGGTGTTTTCAGAAGAGAGCCAAGGACCCCCTGATTGATTGCTCCCAACCCGGTTGGGACTTTGCTCTCCCGAAACAGTCGCTGCTGCTTCTCAACCAAAACCCCCCCCTCTGGTTTGATTTTATTTTTTTTTCCTACAGCCGCCGGCCACAAACACAAGCCAAAACAGCTGCTCCCCACCCGGTTTTTTTTTTTCTTCGGAACCAGCCCCCTTTCCCCTTCTCTTCTTCTCATTTTCCCCCGCCGCTCCTTCATCCCCTCTCAACCGGTCTTCTCCGTCAGCAGCAGCATCCTCCACGGACCCAGATCGGTCCGCCGCTCCTTCATCCTCTCTCGCCGGTCGCCTCTCCATCAACATTGGAGGCTTTCCCTCAGTGGCATCTTCTTCCCCCTTCGGTCTCCATCATCAGCCAGCCACACCAGCCTTCCCATCAGCAACGGCTGTTTCCCCTTCGGTTTCCTCTCCCAGCGGCGCCCGAACAGCAGCGCCATCAACATCGTCTTCTTCTCCCTTAGCAGACGGTCACCAGCAACGGCGAAGCAGCACCGACAGATCAGCCGCCTCCCTACCTCCCCCCGATCTCTTCCTCACCATCGACACCGGAGGTTCCTCCAGTAGCAGCCGACACACGGCGCCCACAGACCCACCTCCAAAACAGCCCTGCAGTGGCCACCGCAGCCGGCCATCACCGATCTGCAGCCGGCGCAAGAAGAGGACAGATCTGCAAGAAAAAAAAACAGATCTAAAAATGAAATCAAAAACTTAAAATCAACGGCCTTGTGTGTATCTTTGGGTCTTTGCAGGTGACGGTGACCCCACCGCCGGCGTGGGAAGAAGAGAGGAAGACGTGACCGACCCCCCTGTTTCTTCGGTGTTCCATGTGGCGGCGCGTGAACCCACGCGCCACCAGTGATGGTGGTGCGTGGGGAGACGCGCCGCCGGTGCTCTGCTGTCCTTTGCCTTCACAGAAGTGGTTCCAGCACTGTTAAGGAATTTTTGAAATGGCTGTTTTGTAGTTTTAGAATTGTTTAATGTAATTTTTGCGTAATGTAATTTTTGTTAGTTTTGAGTTTTTGTACTTTGTAAATGATGTAAAAGAAAAGAAAAGAAAAGAAAAGAAAAGAAAAGAAAAGAAAAAGAGAAAGAGAAAGTGATAATAAAAAAAAAAAAAAAGAAATGCTTGTGTGTGCTTGTATGTTTGTTTTTTTATTTATTTATGTCATTGAATTAAAAATTAAAAAAGGATAAAAAGAATTATTTGCTAATTTAAATATGGTTAAATATCTCAAGGACAAATAAAATCAAGTTGTATTTTCCATGAAAATATGAGGACAAGTTTCTACATATATTCGGGGATTTAATAACTGATTTATTCAAGCCTAAGAATTTAATTAATATTTTAAATTTTCAAATCACATCAGAACACGAAGCAGCTTACCTCAGGTAGGGTGTGTTAGGGGTGCTGATACCTTCCCTGACCACAACCAGTCCCTTACCCGCGATCTCTGACAAGACCAGTACATCCGGTTTCCTAGTAGCCCTCAATGAATTACTAGGTGGCGACTCCCTCGAACGAATTCAAAGCAAACGCAACAAACGATGAAAAATCGCCAGCCGATTGCCGCGCGCTGATTATTTATTTTGGGTGCGACAAACACGATGGAAGGAAGTTTGTCACCATCACAATCAGCCACATCTGTTGCTCGAAAACAAAGGAGTGATTGACGCGTTCAACACACGCTTTAATAACTTTTTTTTATCTATCAAATTATCACATTACCCATATATGAAATTACACAGAAGTCCCTGAAAACCAGGCCTTGATAATTTTGATTATAAAGACAATTCGGTTATTATATTGTGCTTTAAAAAGTAAAAAACAAAAAATACCCTTAGACCATATTCAAGTCCTTTTTGCTTTTAAAGGAATTCAAGTAATTTTATTGTGTAAAAACTAAAAAAAAAAAATCAAGCTCTCTCTTAACAAATATAGAATGATAAATAGATTAAGCGAAAAGATCATTTTACCTTCCGGTGCTAGTTTATTAGAATTTTTATTTTTTTTTATCAACGATGAATTTATAATTTTATTATTTAAATCTACAATAAATGTACAGTAATTTGATCTCGCCCCTTTAAGTTTTTGTAATTAGTTTTTACAATTTTTTTTCAATTTATTAGCTCATAGATTTGTTTTTATTTATTTTATAAAACATAAATAATATTTTTTTTTTCTTCTAAATTAAAAAAACATTACAATACATGAAACATATCTATAACGCAATCACTGTTTTTTTTATGTTAAAAAATTAATTTAAAATCCAACCCACAATTTGCACTACTATTTATTGGAATAACAATCAATTTTTTTGTTGGTGTTGATAAACTCCAAGGACTTAGAGGGAGTTATTTAAAGAGCAACAACGCTACTGATGAGAGTGATGGCGGGTAGCTTTTATAGCCGAGGAACCCTAATAGAGAGCATGCAGGTAGATGCTCTAAGGACTAGTTAGTTAGTGTTGATAAACTCTAAGGACTAATATATAATTAACTCTTCCTTTTTTTGGGTTTAAGAAAAAAACTCCCACCAACCAAAAAGAAAAAAATAGCAAGTGATAGGAGCAGAACTTCGAAATGAGCAAAAACTAACTGACTGACAGATAGACACCATTAACGTCATATCTTTATATTCATTATCCTTCACCAGTCTTGATTCTTCCTTTCTCCCCCTTCTCTTTATTTAATTTTCCTTTTGGTTTCAAAATTCAGTCAACGGAGGAGGTTTGAGAATGGCGACTCAATCATCGGAACCTTCTCCTGCAATTCCTGCCCATCAAAACCCAGGTCCCACTTCCATCTTTTATTTTCATCTCGTTTTTCCTTAGGCTTTAGGAAGGAATGATTGAAGTGGTTGCTTTCCTAGTGTCCAGACTTGTAATATGCTGATTTCAATGTTTTTTTTGAAATGGGTGATCTTAATGGGGTATTTGAGACATGGCATGAGATGGATAAGAGAGGTTGTGCACAGGACGTTGATACTTGTATTCTGACGATCAATGGGCTTTTCAGTTACAATAAAGTAGAGAATGCATGTTTTCAATGGGTTTTAGTTCTGAGAAGGTGCATTATACGGATGATGATTCTCCGGTGTTCAATTTAGAAAGGTTTTGCCTTGATAATGGGAATGGTGAGAAAGGAAAGATCTTCAAGTCTCTGCTTGGTTTGGCAATAAGTCAGGATGGGGGGCATTGGGCTAGAATTGAAGGGGAACATCATAGTAGAGCTCTGTTCAAGATTTTATATTTTTAAATTATTTTGCTCTAAATTAAATTAATTATTTCTAAATTAAGAGCAAAATAGTCAAGATTGCTAATTCAATTCATTTCCAGGGTATTTTAAACATAAGAATTGTAATAGGTTGAATTCAAATTTGCTTATGAATTGAATTCAATTTCACTTGTGATTTAATTCCAATCAGACTGTTACGCTTTTAGGTTATTATTATAATTATTATGTGATTGGCAGCTCAATTAATTAATTCATGTCTTAACTACCATTGCAATTGATTGCGGTGTCTTTTGTTTATGGATTACTAATCAAAGATGATTGGTGTAAATGGTTATGTGCAACTTGAATGATTTGGGAGACGACCGATGGGTTATTTGTTTACAGTGTCAAAATCACTTCAAATTTAGGATTATATTAAGCATATGGTTTTTTTTTTTTTTTTTTTAATGCTTTGAGCTACAGAGAATGTACAGCCAACAACTGGGGTTCAGCAGGGTGCTGGGGATGAGGCCATCAAGCAAAGTCCACCATCTGTCTTTGTGAACTCAGAACCTATGCGAGAGGAACAGGTGCAGAATGCTGTAAAGTTTCTTTCGCACCCAAAAGTTAGGGGCTCCCCTGTTATGTATAGAAGATCGTTTCTTGAGAAGAAGGGCCTCACTAAGGAAGAGATAGATGAAGCTTTTCGACGTGTGCCGGTAAATAAGTTATTTTGCTTTTCGGCGTGTGCCTGTAAATAAGTTATTTTCGGCGTGTGCAAGTTATTTTTGTTGGCTCACCTTTTTTCTTACATGCCACGCTGTTTAATCATTTTTTTTTCTTGAGTTTATGGATTCTCAATGTATTTTTATCTGTTCATTCTTCCCCTCTTACATTTTCTGCAAATTGCAGGACCCAACCCCAAGCACACAGGCAACCAGTTCTAGTCAAGGTGTAAGATCTTAGCATGAAAGTGGGATGATTATTATCTTTCTTGATAAGCAGTTCTTGGGATTTCTAAGATTTGTATATCCCTGCATCACTGATTATATTTCGTTTCGTATTATGACAAAAGCAGAGGGTCAGGTGAAATCAACACCAAATGTTCAGCCACCAGCCCCAGCACAAACCCCGCAACCTGTAGCAGCTGCTCCTACTGGTGTCATTTCTACAATGAGGACTTTGACTCAACATCAATTTAACTGGCGTCATGCTGTTTTTGCTGTAGGACTGCTGGCAGTTTCAGGTGCTGGAACAGCTGTGTTAGTTAAGGTATTAAAAAACACTCTCGACAACCACATTGTCATGCTAGTCAACTTGCTGATGCTTAATTTTTGTTTTCTATTTCCAAAGATGGTGTAGGTTGCATCTGTAAGTTTCTTCTACCCATTGTTGTGTAAATTTATGCACCGGGTTCTTAAGGTTCTACATGTTAACTTTCATGACACAAATAGATAACTTATTTCTTGTTCAGAAAACTATTATTCCCAGGCTGAAGTCTTGGATACGCAAGATTGTGTTGGAAGAAGAAGATGACAGCGTGATGAAAACTAATACAAAGCTAAGTTTGGCAGAAGAAGCAGCGGCAGCTGCCAAAGCAGCAGCAGCTGCGGCTGCTGATGTTGCAAGAGCGAGCCAGGAAATGTTGAATTCGAAAAATGAAGGTGGGATAGTGATAGAATTATTATTGTTTTTCATTTCCAGCACTGGTTTCTTTAAATGCTTTCTGATTATTATTATTATTATTATTATTTTGTAACCTTCTTGATTTACTCCTTTCAGAGAAGAGATGCTTCAAGGAATTTATGAATATGTTAGATGTGCAAGTACAGGAAATGAAGTCAATGAGTGCTGCTATACATAGATTGGAAGGTAAGAAGATGTTGCTTTGACATCAAAACCATATTTCTTTCTATGTGCTGCATATGCATGGTTGTTGAGATGCTCGCTTTTGTCCTTGTCTGTAGCAGTTCCCATTAAGAATTTCGATTTGTCAATGGTGTATTTGTGGAAGAACTTTCTGTCAGTGGTGCTTTCAGAGCTGCTAGGCACATAATTGCCATTTTTACATGCATCTAGGTATTAAGGCATCAATACCTAGATGGGAATTGCCATTTTTACATGCCATTTTTAAATGCAATAGAGTGTGAGACTCCCTTGTAGATGTTGCTCTTTGCCAGCATTATAGGTTGTGAGAAAAAATAAAACAAAGATATCTTTTCATTTGGTGGAAATGCATTTTGGAGTGCAGAATGCTTGATGTTGATGATCGCATAAACTTTAAGACATTCATGGAAGATTGTGTTATTTTGACACTCTTGTTCAATGACTTTTAAGGCTGAACTAGTTGTAAATGATTCATTCCAGAATTCTGAAAACTTTTTGTAAAGTTGGTTCTTTTTCAACTAGTTCAGTAATGTCTTCTTGGCTGATCATTTTCAATTTCTATGGTGCATGTCACCCATATTGATGCTGGAGCAAATCCTAAACAATAGTTTAAATTTGATAAGTTATTGTAGCACAGTGGTGTAGTGTACTGCAGCAGCTATAGTATGAATTTGGCTTTGTCCTTTACTAGTCTATTAATAATAGTTAAGCCCTAGATACTTGTAGGAAAAGGATTCATTAGTCTTGGTCACCAAGTAAAATAACTCAACCTCCAAGGAAATATTTAAAAGGTAACATGCTAATCATGTGACTTGTAATTAATTAAATTACACATTTATAGTGAAAACCTGCATGCTTGGTAGATTGGAAACACAGGATCGTAATCTACATTTGTAGGTATGTCACATTGTAACTGTTTGTAGTTTTGAATACATGCATCTCTAATTTGGCATAAAATGTCATGTGAAAGTCATGACTCCTAAATAATGGGGCCTGTGGTCTCTTGTTGCTTATCCAGGAAAGCTAAAGTTAAACCTAGAGAGAACAAGAGGATTGTTTCTTGCATAGTTTTGTTCGTTTTTAATAAAGTATGCTTTTACTAGATTTTGCTATGCTTATATGACATTTTATTAAGTTAAAAATTGTATGAAAAATTAAAAAAAATGTTTAAATGAACTGCATTATTTTTTATTTTTCTTGGTTGTCAGCCAGTTATGAATGAAATAAATGGCCGCAGTAGTCATAGCTCTTGTGCATGTGGCAGTTGGTTGTTGATACTGCTCAATTTTGTTGCTCTTTACATGTCTTGGAACTTGTTATTATATGCATTAAAAAGTTATCTGGCTTATTGCCTGAGTAAACTGCTTGGTTGTATCCCAGATGCTTAAGGTGGTGCTTTGTTAAGTAAAATTATTGCATTGAGTGTGATTGAAATTATGTAAAGTCTTTATGCTTCAGTGTTGGTTGGGGAGTCTGGGTGCCCTATAACATGTGACACTGGTGAGAGGCCTTGAGAAAAATAATTGTAGCTTCTGGCCTTCCTTTTGATTTCCTATCTTTTATCTTGTAATGTTTTGAGATTTGTGGGAAACATGTCTTAACACTATAAGAAGATCTGTTCATCTACAGTGTTTTTTTTTTGTCTCATCAGGACAAACAGATTACTGTGTGAGAAAGTCTCTTGCTGATCAAGAAGATTATAGAGCATCAGTGGCAAATCCAAAGGTGAGCATAACTTAGGTGTGCACTGGACACTGAAAACTTCATGATTTGGAATGAAAGTTTGCATTATAAATTCTGTGACATAAGTTTTGAGCTCGGCAATTTGAGGTTCTTAATGTTTCTTTCTTTTTATCAGCAAACATATACCAATGGCAAGGCAGAGTTTGATTGGCGTTCAGGTTATTTTCCAGCGATTTCAGTTTTGGTTCTTGTTTTCTTTTTTTCTTTGGTTTTGATTTCCATGTCATGTAATCAGAGTTTTATGGACAGGGAGATCTTCATCACAGCCCATGTCTGCTCAAGCCTCTGTTGCAGCACACCCAAAGTCATATATGGAGGTAAGAAATAGTGTAACAAATTTGTTCAAAGTGTATTGGAGGCTGGCATCCATAGGAATTAATCCTCCTGTGGATTGTAGTGGAGCAGTGGTCAATTGTTTGCATGATGCTGGTGTTTTTGCAGAGAAACGAGGATGCAACTTTTTTTATTTTTTTAATATTTTGGTGAATAGGATCATATTTCATTAATTAATAACAGGGATGCAATGGCATAAATTTTCCTTTTTATTTTTCAGGTTTGATGTAAGGTCTTTACTCTTTGGAATCCTACTTGGACATTTTTGAATGGTTTCTAAGTTTTGATATTTAACTAACTTGGTCAAACAATTAAACAGTTTCAAGTTTATTGAAGATGGGAATTATTGAAACATTTCATAACTTTGTACCCTTCTGTAGCAACGGAAGCCCAAGTCAGCATTGCTACTTTAAAGAAAAATGGCTAAAATCTTAAACATTGAACAGAGAAATCATCTTTCTAGAGATTTCTTAACTGTACGAGTTTAATGTTTCATATTCTAACTGGAATCTGAGATGTCTGAATTTTACCACTATTCATATTGTGTGATTTTCTTCTTGTATGATAAATATGGATGAATAAGAAATAACTATTTCATATGCTGTTGGATTCAGTAGCAAATAGTAGAATTCCGCTAACTATTTTGGTAATTATGTTGCAGATCATGGACCAGAGAGGGGAGAAACCTGCCAATATCAGAGTAAGTCAAACCTATTTTTTACACTGAAATTAGCTTCCTTTGTTGTGAGTGCCATGCTAATCTTGTCATCCTGGATTTATATGCAGGATATCAATGATCAACCACCCAACCCTTATCAGCAAATTTCAAATCCTCGCATAGCATCTGGAACTAAGGTGTGCTTTTTAGAAGTTTTGCATTAGCATTCTAATGCAGCATCATTTAATGAATGAAACAAGCACAAGCAGCGAACCAATTTTCTGAACACTCAAATTATTGATCAATCAAATTCATGCCGCCCTTTCTAATGTTCTAATAGAGTGAATGGTTTAGGCACCGAAGTTAGGAAAATCTAAACCTAATAGGATTAGGAAAACTAAACTATAGGAAAATTTACCAAATAAGAAACATAACTAGTTTCCTTGTAAAACCATTTTAGCTACTAAGTAGAAAATAACGAAATTTAATTAAAAAGTTTTGTATTATCATATACAGAACCAAACTTCCTATTTAGCCAAATATTAATTCCCGGGGGAGTGTTTTCTCATTCTACATCACTTTCCTTCTTTTTCAATGGATCCATAGGTTAATAGGGTTTTTATCTATTTAGTTGGCCATGTAAATGCAGAGCTTCTACCTGTCTAGATGCGAGCATTAACTTATTGAAATAAAGGAACTCCTGAATGTTGTGAGTATTTGACAAGGTGTTTCTTGGTTCTCCATTACTTTCCTTCTTTTCCAATAGAATCATATGCATTATGTGGATTTTGTTTTTTGGATTCAGTTGGTCATGTTAGGAATGAAAATCTGAAACTGCTTCCAGTCTTCAGAGAGTTTCAATCCCCTGTCTAGCTTACACTCTTCTGATTTAAAACCCCTGGATTGCTATAAGTGGGGCATGATATGTTATTAAATTATTCATTTGACAAGAGTAGTGCTAAAATTAGCAAAAAAGAAAAGGCCTTACAAATTGATGTGGCATCTACTTTTCCACCGCCCAGTATCGCTGAATGCATCATATCTCATTCTAATGGATGAATAAGAAGTAGCTCTAAGTTGACACAGATTTTTGAGTTCACTCTTAAAAACAGAATCCATTCTTCCAGCTTGAGATTTATAACTTGGAAAAATACATCTTCATATTTTTAAACTCTTGCAAAATACATTGCATAACAAGAATCTTCTTAGAGTTTTTGAATTCACATCAAAGCTAACTGCTCCTCTACCCTTCTGAGTAGCCCTGGGAGGTTGGTCGAGCTCAAAACAACTCAAGCCAAGTGCTTGAGTCTCAAGTGGGCAGAGAAGGTTTGAATTCCAATGTACAAGACAGTGGTTTCGATCAGTTGGATGGTGAGGGCACTGAACCCTGGTGGCAGCAGAAAAATGCCGGAATCATGGAGATAGAAAATGGAGATGAAATAAAAGCTGGACCTTTTGGTGCACAAACCAGCGAGCAACCAGTTAGGCGTGCATGGGTCCCTCCACAGCCACCCCCTGTCGTGATGCCTGAAGCAGCTGAAGCCATTAGACGACCAAAACAATCAATTCATAAAGAACAGTCAGAAGATGATCAATCTGTGTCTCATCCAATAGACATAGCTAATGTGCTACAGAAGATAACAAAAGTATCAGAATCAGGAGGTGCAGTGGAGATTAATGGTGGGGGGTCAGTGCTGAACTCAAGTGAGATACAGGAGGAGCAAGAACAAATCCATGATAACTAAAGCAGAGTTTGATTTGCATGATCTAACCGATCCAAGGTACAGTTGTGTTTGAAACAACTGCCTGAGAATACTTCTGAGCAACATGGGACAATCAATTTGATTCCACATGTAATTATGTGCTAAACTTTACTCTTTTAGACTGTATCTGGAGTTCATTTTCATGAGAATAAAGTATGAATACTGGACAATGTTCTTGTACACTTGTTGTGTGCTTAGTGTTTTGTACTGCACTCCCATTAAGCTCACCGAGGATACGTGAGTTTTGCTTGTCTGTTCAGTATCAAAGCTTGGCGTACCATGTTATTAAATAATTTAGGTCTTTTTTCCCCACAGCTATACACCAGGCTACCCCTCTGAAAGCTCCATCTTTCTGAGCGTTTAATAATTGGTTTTTTTTTTTTTAATTTAAAAAACTATATAAAAATAATATTTTTTTTTTTTAAAATATATTTTTAATAACAAGACATAATATAAAAATAATTTTTCATGAAAAAAAAAAAAAAGGAAAGTGGTACAGGCCAGCGGAAGCAGAAATTTAAGCTAGGAAAATTTCTTGAAATCCCTGGTGTGCAATCACCCTCCTATCATCATCATCATCATCAAGTACCAACACGTCGAGACCTAATCGTTGCTTTGTTCCTTGATGTTTTCGTTTTAGTTTTCCTGTTTTCTTGTTCTCTTAGCGTTGGCCTTGGTTAAAAATGCATGGCTTTTGATTTTCTTATCTTTTTATTATTATTATTATTATTAACAAAACCTAATTTACCTATCACTGTAGCTCTATATTTATTTGGCACTGTTCAGGAGTATAATGGTAATTTTGTTTCTCTACTTAAAAAACTATGCATTGGCTTCTAATGGTAATTAAAATCTTTTTATATGTTCATTTATCATTTTCTAATTAATTAGGAACAAGTAAGTATTTTATTTATCTTGTGCCGTGAAATAACCAGAATATTATTGGAAATAAAAAATTTAAATCCGGCATAAAATAATATTTTTATGTTTTTACTATGATTTTTTTTGTTATTACAATTTAAGCTAAGAGGAAATTTATATTTGGCCAAATAAAATATAATAATAAACAATTACAATACATAGTAAAACAACGAAAATACTTTTAAATAAAAAAAATTTAAGTCTAAGGTTAAAAGGTATTTTTTTATTTTTTACAAAGGTTTTTGTAATTAGAAAGTCAACCTATGAACACTTCTGTATTTAGCTAAACTAGGAAAAAAAAATAAGGTGTGAACATGTGGCACACCCGGGAGCGTGTGGGAGACACTCATATCCATCGAGTAGTGCGTACAATGCCTCCCATCATAAAAAAAAAAAAAAAAAAACCCTTTCCATTGTGTTTTTTGAAGTGTTGTCATGTCCTTTTCCTATTGATGCAATGTGTATCTTCACTGGTGGTCTGGTTTGTTTTAAGTGTATCTTTATTTTTTTTCCTTTCTCTCTCTTCTGTCTCAGAAATTACAGTTTGCCCCTCTTAGTTATTGGTACTTCAACTTCAGGACCTATTCTTTTGATTTTTTCAGTTTTATCTTGGTCTTTTTGTAGAAATTTTATATGTTTTCAATTTTATCCTTAAATCTGAATTTACAAAATATTATATTCTACAAATTAGTACTTATTATTTGGATTTATAAATTTTTTCCTTGGCTTTTTGTAAAAGTGCTATTGGTTTTCAATTTTATTTTTTATATGTTTTTTCAATTTGATCCTTGTTATTTTGATTCTTGATTTTTTTTTCTTGGCACTTTTGCAAGTTATTATTATTTTTAATTTCACCCTTTAATTGAATATAAAATTTATTTTTATTTTTATTTTGATCATCACTCTTTTAATTTCTATTTTTTAAATTCTTTTTGTATAATTAAAATTCAATTTTCAATTTTATTCTTCAATATATAATTTATTGGGTGAGAATTGAACTTCATGATTTTTCTAGATTGGATGCTTCATGTTTAATGACACGAATCATGAGTTCGAAAAATTAACATAATTTTCTTATAGAAAAAAAAGGAGATTTATAATTCTTTTTATTTTTTTATTAAGTTATTCTAATAACATGATCTAAGTCACAGATTTGATGGGATATTCCAGGTTGACTCAACCTTAATTAACATAGTTACATGTTTATGATGACCGGTTTTTTATATCTTTTTTTTTACACCATTTCAAAACCTAAACTTATTTTATAAATTAAAAAAAATAGTATAGTCCCTTGACAAAATACGAACATGGGGCTAGCTATTACAGCTACAGTTTGCATGCTTGTCATTGCTCATTTGCTATTGCTACGTGAGATGGGATTTGCTTCCAAGCATGGAAAATGTATTATGATTTTATAGACATGTATATTTTAGTGGTTGCTCTCACATGCTGTTATTAATCTATTGCTTCTTTTGTTTTTTCTTCTACTAACTAAGAAGTACGTACCAAATCATAAATATTCGAGCTTAATCATCTGATTTTTTTTTTTCTCATTTAATAATTCTGCATTCAATAATAGCTTGAAAGAAAACAGATATTCATGTTGGGAAATCTAGTTTAAAAATTGGATTTGTGATAGTGGGCCGACCATCTTCAAAATATGTCGATGAATGTTGCTTAATTTCTTATCTATTTAGTGTTTGTTTAGCTTGAAGATGTGATGATTTTATTTAAAAGTATTATCTTTTTAAAGTATAAATCACATTTCTAGAAATCAAAAATACATGTTTTTTGTGTAGATCCCACAAAAAAAAAAAAAAAAAAATCAAAGCCACCTCCAAACCAAATACTCTTTTAATGACCGACCCCTTCCAATTTGCTTAATATTTTTAATGCTGATTCTTTAAAACAAAATTGGCTAAATATTATTTTATTTTGAGTTTTTGTATTATACAACACTGGGTATTAAATACTATCAGATAAGGTTGTAATGAATTTTGTTACTGAAATAATAGTTAAAAACTTGTGTCGACATATTTTTCCAGTATTAAACATTAAAGAACGAGGCTGCTATTACCACAAGTTTTAATTGTTTGAAGCATATGGCAAAATAAAGGGAGTAAAAGATACTTTACCCTTTTAATATTTCAACCACAAACATTTCAGCTCCCTATTTTGTCCCATGGAACATAAAATAGAAAGAGGATATATATATATATATATATATATATATATATATATAACAAAAAAAAAAAAACTTTAGGATTAGATGAAGCATTCCATGACTGCGTCTTATATGGGTTTGAATGTGGGTTTTTCTTTTGGGCTTGATATTGATGGAGAGATCAGTGCTTCTGCTTTGTATAAAAAAATTGGTGTGTGTCATGAACCAAACCGAAATTAAGTTCACTAGAAAATAAAAAAAAAATCCTAAAAAAATAATATAATTTTTAATTTTTAATATAAAATAACTGAACTGAAATCAAACCAAAACTAAACTGAATCGAATCTAAACTGGTCAGTTGGGTTTCAGTTTTGAATATAAAATAACCAAATTGAACGAACTAAAATCGATCAGTTAGAATTCAGTTTTTAATATAAAATAACTAAATAGAAGCTAGTTGGTTGGAACCGATTTTGATTTGGTTTAGGTTCTATTTTTTTATATTTTATAAAATTTTAATTTATATAAATAAAAATCGAACCAAATAAAAAATAATCATCCAACCAATAAATTTGCATCCGATTTCTCCTCGCTTTAAGAAATCTAAAGTTTGAACAAGAAAAAAAAAACAGATAGATGAAATTAAGTGTCACTGTTTTATGATGCAGACAAGAAGCCAAAGCTCAGGAGAGGAAGGATCTTAACTTCCTACAAACTCAAGATACCTTTATTATATGTATAGTTCTAACACATCAATATTTGCCACTTCCTGCTGTCCCGCCACTGTTTCATTCGCTAGCTGCATAAATTAGGACGATTCATGTTCTTAATTTGTAGCTATATATGCATGAATGTCCTTTGATGTTGATTTTATATCCTGCTGTCCCAGCACAGAAAATATCTAGTTAATATTTAGGTCAATATTCCATGGAATCATTTCTTTTGAGTTTTATATATATATATATATATATATATATATATATATATATATATATATAATCTGTATTGTTTGCTCTTCAGTTGGGATGTATTTGATTAATTGATAATTATTGGGGTAGAGAGCTACTTCTTTGGTAAAACAATCTAAATTGTATGGTGAGCATCAAAAACCAACATGATCATACCTCGGCATAAAAGCCAAACAAGACTAATGAAGCATTAATAAATTCAAAAAAGTAAATTTCATATTTAATAGGAATGATAATTTAATTCAAACTCAAAAGATACTAATTTAAACCACTCGAATGAGTATATTTTTTTAGATAATTATATTATTTGATAAGTAATGAATAGAATATAAATATTTTTATTTTTAAACTTTACCCCAATCTACTCAAATCTATTAAGATATATAATTGAATAATATAAATGCACATGTAGAATTTTTGTGTTTTCTTAATCTAATGTAATATATTTATATCACAAAATTAACTTAATATATATATGTGTGTGTGTGTGTGTGTGTGTGTGTGTGTCTACACACACTTTAAATATTATATTATTATTTTATTTATTTGAATAATAGAAACCTCATAAATAAAATATAAATATATAATTTTCTTTACTCAATAAATAATAAATAAAATATAAATATAAGAAAAAAAAATTAATATACGTATAGTCGTTGCCCACCCTACTATTTAATCAATTGTACACCCCACTGAAAACAGAACTCCAGCGATTATAGCACTCCAAGGCAGGATAGGTGCTCGAATTCACAACACACAGTCGCCCATTGGAAAATGGAAATGGCCTTTTATATTCGTAGCTGCAGAAACTCATTGACACGGTTTTGGGAAATGAAAACGGCCCGTATACCATGAAATATTATTGAGTTTTTAATACAGTGAATTGCAGAGAAAAGAAAAGATAAATGGGAAATTTCTAGTTTTTAAGAAGATAAATTTGTTCTTGATGCATAAAACACTAAGAACAGCTTCCCACTCAAACTTGAATGGATAAAAAGAGTAAATGAATAAAAAAAAGAAGAGGAAGGAAGATTATGGGAGCATAAAACACCCACCACCCAACAGATTCCCACTCAAACTTGAATTGATCTTAGTGTTCTTGATACATAAAACACTAAGATCAATTCAATATTATCTTCAAAAGTTGATAAATTACTAAGAAAATCCATCAATATTACCCTTATTTGTTGAAATTATGGGAGCATGTTACTGTTATTGCATCACAGTTTTGGAAGGCGATCTAAGGACAGTGAATGTGTTAACTATCGTTGACTCGTAAGAAGAAAACTGTTAAATGCTGAGAGTATCAACATTACTGAAGAAGGACAGGATCCTGACTCCAGAAAACCTAAACTAAATTCCGCAACATGATTTGATTCCTGTCTCGGATTAATCACCCACCACCCCATGTTCAACGCTGACCTTTTTTTGTTTTTTTTTTTTTTTAAGATAGTATTTGGAAATCTGATGGTTAAAAATAAATGAAAATAACATCTTTTTATTTTTTTTAAATAACAAACAACCACTTTATCCAATCTTGCCCACTCCCCAGCTTTCCTCTAGAAAATAAAATTATAAGAAAGCCAAAAAAACAAAAAAACACCCCCACAATCCACTAGCCACACATATCTTTCTTTAAATTAGTAGTGCTCAGTACTGTTATTTTTTGTTTGGTGCGCATGCTTTGTCATTAATACTATTTTGTCCATGGCTATATTAGTCTGGACTCCTACTTGTAATTTTGTTCAAGAAAAAGAAAAGGATTACATTTTTCTACTCTCTTCTTTCTCTCTCAAATTCTTTGGACTTTGAATTCTTGAGCCACAAAATTAAGCGACAGTACTGGTATTAACTAACTAAGACAAGATGGCACTTAATTTTCTTTCTCCAGCTGAAATGAAGGCTATCTCTTTCTTGGATTCTACTAAATCCAATTACATACCTAAGCTTCCAGGTTTTTTTTTCCTACTCTTGTTTCTGTCTTTACTTTTCTGGGTTTTCCTTTTTGTTTCCAAGAAAGAAAGCTGGAAAGTGTTTTAGGAGGTAATGAACAAGAAAGTTGGATAATTTTGCTTTTTGGGTGTCATAGAAAAGGTTAAACACTAGAGAAAATTATGAATCTTTTGCTTTATGTATGAAAACGACTTTTTGGGTGACTCTTCAGTTTAACAACGGATAGTTTTGTCGAAGACTTTGATTTCAATTTCATTGTTTTTGTCGTAGAAATGAAAAGGTTTGAAACTTTGGTTCTTGGTGGTGCCTAATATAGGTAGGCTTGGTTTGAAGAGGAAGGATAGTGGAGGGAGAAGAATTCAATGTTCTGTTCAGAATCAGTATCAGCCACCTCCAGCTTGGCCAGGAACAGCGTTTCCAGAACCTGGACGCAAGACCTGGGATGGTCCTAAGCCTATATCAATTGTTGGATCTACTGGTTCCATTGGAACTCAGGTAGTTATATAATTTGGATATCAAACAAACTGTCCCAGTTAATGCAATTACATTTATGCTTTAAGGTTCTACTTAATTAGCTGCTGGTTTTTGAATATTTTGAAAGAGGATAAGCCAATGAGGCAGAAAAGCTCATGCGATAGGAGGTTCATTGTTTCTGCTTGATAACATTCTCTTTAAAGGAAGAGGGGATGGTCGCTCTTAGCTTTCATTTTATGATAATTTGATTTTGGATGAATGTAGCCTTTATTGGGGTTGGGTATCCTCACTTTTTATTAGGTCAATCGCTTAACCAAGAATAATTATCATTCTTCAATGTGCGTTGTCTTGTTTTTTTTTTTTTTTTTTTCTCAGATTTTTCTTCTTTTTTTCTCCAATATTTACGTTTAGTTATTCAAATCGAAAAAAATATAAGGCTGTGTAAACAAGTTCTATCCCTTCATGTTCAATCATTTGTATATCTCGCAGACATTGGACATAGTAACAGAGAATCCAGATAAATTCACAGTCGTGGCACTGGCAGCTGGTTCAAATGTTACTCTTCTTGCTGATCAGGTAATCAGACGGTTTTATGTTGTAAAGAACTTGCAATACCTTGATTGACAGATTATGTGTTTTGAGCAGTGTGATTCCCAATCCATTCTTTAATTGAGTATTAAAACTGATGGCCTTTTCTCTCTCTCTGGCTTTTTCACTTTTTTCTTTTTTTGGTTGTACAGGTGAGGAGATTCAAACCTCAACTAGTTGCTGTTAGAAATGAGTCATTAGTTGATGAACTCAAAGAGGCTCTGGCTGATGTCGAGGAAAAGCCTGAGATTATTCCTGGGGAGCAAGGAGTTATCGAGGTAGAATAACATCACATCTTTCTCTCAGTTTGTTTTGCTGGTGAAGCTCATCTTGTTATTAATTGCCAATTGACTTCTTTTCAGGTTGCTCGCCATCCAGATGCTGTCAGTGTAGTTACAGGAATAGTAGGTTGTGCAGGCCTAAAGGTGAAACCACAATCTGATTGATCTTCTCTATTTAGTCTTTTTGCTCCATATAATCCAGAATATCTAAAATCTTTCTCGGGCTAGGATTTCATACGAGGGCTTTTAAAATAGGGAAAAAGTTGAGTGGTTTTTGAATATGTGATTTTGTGCTTTCCTCTTTTCATATTTTTCACTAAAGATGGCGTTCTCTTTACTATCTTATCAATTGTCAAGGTACTTGTTGAGGATTTGATATCAGTATTAAGGGGACAACCGATGTTTGTCAATTATTACTGACATGAAACTAACCTAGCATAGTTTCTCTCTTCATCTCTTTCAGCCTACGGTTGCTGCAATAGAAGCAGGAAAAGACATATGCTTGGCCAATAAAGAGACACTAATTGCTGGAGGTCCTTTTGTCCTCCCTCTTGCTCACAAACATAACGTAAAAATTCTTCCAGCTGATTCTGAACATTCTGCCATTTTTCAGGTATGAAAATATATTTATGCTGATAGTTGAGGCTTATCTGTTTAGATATAGATCTCAAATGCTTCGGCTAACATTTGAGCCCTAATTGGCAGTTCTTATCTGTACCATTTTCATGATCTTTGATCATTCTGTTAATGAATATAATCAATTCCATAAATATTAACTAGATAGAACTCAAAAGATATCTTCTTTCTTCAGTGTATTCAGGGCCTGCCTGAGGGTGCATTGCGGCGCATCATTTTAACTGCTTCTGGTGGGGCTTTCAGGTGTGAAATCATAATTTAATCTATAATCTTCAAGTTTTTAAGTTGAAATCTAAATGGGGCTTCGGTATTTTCTTTGGATATCTTGTCTGATTAATTATGTTTCAGAACTATAGATGTGTTCAGTAATTTGAAAAGTTTTGAATGTTGAAGACATGTTTTCTTGGGCTCCAGAACCTTTAACTTGATTTACTTGCACCTCTATCTTCACATCTGTTTTCTCTTAAACTGCGAAGGTGACTTAAATTAATAAATTGACATCATCATATTGTCAGTAAAGACAATATTCTGGATGTTGCAGCTTCATCTTAAACCATGTAAAATTATATGAAGCTGGGTTTAACTATTTGGTCATTTCCTTGGTGATCACAGGGACTGGCCTGTTGAAAAATTGAAAGAAGTTAAAGTAGCTGATGCTTTGAAGCATCCCAACTGGAGTATGGGTAAAAAGATTACTGTAGACTCTGCTACCCTTTTCAACAAGGTTTGTTTGTGTTACCTTCTTGATTCTGAATTGCAATCACCATTTATGTATGGATATATTTCTGGAATATGGTTAAAAGGTTGCAGTTATTTATTTATTTTTGTTTTGACAGGGTTTAGAAGTCATTGAAGCCCACTATTTGTTTGGAGCCGATTATGATAATATTGATATCGTAATTCATCCACAGTCTATAATACATTCAATGATTGAAACACAGGTCTGACTCTAGAACTTTTTCTTGTTAGCTGGCTTCCCCTAACTTATTGCGCGTTCTGGCAGAGGCTCAATTGCCCATTTAAAATTTCTAGAGGCTTTGGACTATATACTGGACATATGCAAACTTGTTCTTTCCTCATCTTTGCATTGCCATCTGTTTCCTCACAGGATTCATCTGTTCTTGCACAATTGGGGTGGCCTGATATGCGCTTGCCTATCCTTTACACCATGTCATGGCCAGAGAGAGTTTACTGTTCTGAAATTACTTGGCCTCGCCTTGATCTTTGCAAGTTAGTAGCCTTTTTTCCCTTTCAAACTATAGTTTTAACACTTCCTTTTCTTTTCTTTGTTTTCTTTTTTCTTTTTGTTTTTTGGATGTGATAGCCAATCCAATATATGAAACTTCCCAGACATGATTGCATAAGCTGTATGCCTTTACATTCTAGCTGAGCCGAAGTGACAGACATGGAATTTGATATCGGTCTAGAAGCACAAACACGCCGACTACTCCTTTTTAATAATTATTATTATTTTTATTTAATATTAAATTAAATGGACGATGCAGGCTTGGATCACTAACTTTTAAAGCTCCCGACAACGTAAAATACCCATCTATGGATCTTGCCTATACTGCTGGACGGGCTGGAGGCACCATGACAGGAGTCCTCAGTGCTGCTAATGAGAAAGCTGTAGAAATGTTCATTGATGAAAAGTATGTATTCATGCTATTTATTCCTTTAATCTAAAATATGCTGATGATAACAACAGCTTGTAGCAGCACCATTTTACTGCATAGCAATTTTCAGGAGGTTCAAAAATCTTATAAACAGTTAATTGTCTTAGCTATTTTTATGGTAAATAGCGGTGTGAGTCACCCAGAAAATGTCATAAATACAGTAGCAGTGATTGTAAGAAGCTGCACTATGTCAGTTGATGCATTAGGTTTGAGTCCTCAGCTAACAAATAGTTTACCTGTTTTTCTTTTCAGGATAAGCTATCTTGACATTTTCAAGGTTGTGGAGCTAACATGTGATAAGCACCAAGCAGAATTTGTGGCCTCACCCTCTCTGGAGGAAATTATACATTATGACTTGTGGGCACGAGAATTCGCCGCTAGCTTGCAACACTCCTCTGGTCCAAGTCCTGTTCTTGCTTGATTGCCCGCATGCCAATCCCATGACGAGCAAGCGTCTAATTTTGAAAGGATCTTGAAAGTTACGGCCTGAATTTTCCACGGAAACGAGGATAAAAAATGCATTTTGCACTTAAGAGAGGAAAAATAAAGATCTCTTTATGGTCTTACACAACCATCTCTCGAGAATAAAACCATGATGAGCATTACTTGTATTCCCTTCCAAAGATCTTGGGTTGGCTGGCATCTTTTTCCAAGTCTAGCTGTTGGAATTCTTTACTATGAAGCTTTGTAATCTTGTAATTAAGGTTCTTGGATTAACGTAAATTAGTTTCCAGGTGAGTTTATTTCCATGTTCACATAAATCTACGTCCATGTAAACCAGCAAATTAAGGGTCCCAAGTCGAAGTTTATGCTTTGAGTGTAAAGTGCCTCGTTCATCCACAACTTTCACTTGGGATTTTGAAGCGTGGAAGAGACCGACTGTAATCCATTCCAAAACACGAGAGAAATGGACATGAAAGGGTAAAGCAAGGAAAAGAGTTAACCAGTGAAGCTCAATTGGTACAGGTGTTCATTGACATAAAAGGGGTAAAGGGAGGCAAAGGAGATGATCATCGAGTTGTAACTCAATCTCATTAAAAATAGTATTGAGTTTGAATCAGAAAAGGCGAGTTCAAACGTGCTTCTATGAATGAGGTCATTTCACAATTTGACCTTACCGACAACCATTATTAACCAAAATTAAAATAGGAGGGATTAAAAGATTAAAAAAAAAAAGAAACTAAATGTCCTTAACATTTCATTTTCATTGTACTGTACTCCCATTTCTACACGTAATATAATTATTATTTTACCTTAGGGGTAGAAAAGTTTTCTCCATTAAACTCATTAGTCATTACAAGCATAAATAAAGTTAATTGATCTTTTTATAGTTTTATTTTATAGTGTAATTACTAAATTACTATTAAAAGTAAAAAACATTAAACTTAATTCAAGAAGTTTTTTGAAATTTTCACTTTCTTTTGCATAGTACAATGACTTTATAAAATTAAAATTTCTTGGCTTTGTGTAAAAGGGCAATTTCAACATTTTGTTCTGATCATTTTATAATTTTTATATAAGGTCAAGAGTAATTAAATCTTTTAATATTGATAAAATATAGTTTTAGCCATTCGAGTGGCGCGTGTAATGCCATAAAAACCCTAAATGCCACCTTTTGAAGTGACGTTAGATGTGCCTCACCACCCCGTCATAGGAGTGAGGTGTGTGTCACCAAATAATTAGAGATTCTATGTTGGCCATGTATTTTTTCTACCTTATTTTTCATCTCTCTCTCTCCCTCCTTGAAAAATATGTTCGGTTTCACCCAAAAAAAAAAAAAAAAGTATGGTTATTTGTTTATTGAATCAACCTAAGTCTTCATTCTTTTAATTGAAGTTTATTTGATCTTGAATTATTATTTTTTTCAATTTCACCTCTTGACATTTCACTTTTAAATTAAATTTGGTTCTTTTTTTATTGTTATTTTTTTTTCTTATCATTTTTTTTATTGAAATTGTTTTTCAATTTCATCCCTCATAATTTTATTTTATTTTGGTTGGTTTAGAATTTGACATTATTATTTTTTTAGATTTGTCTTTTATGTTATAATCCAACCTCATGATCCTTGTCAAAAGTTTTGAAGATTAGATTGGATTGATTTTAGTTATTTTTAGTTCCTTTTTATTTTATTTTTTTCATTTTATCCTTCGTCATAAGATTCATTTGAAATTGATATTCATTATTTTTTTAAAAGTTGTTTTTCATGAAGTTATCCTGATATTATATCTTGAGTCATGGATTCAGTAGGTTCACTTGGGTTACTTGTTTTTTTTTTATTATTTCTTTATACAATTTCCCCCTTTAATATTAGGTAGATTTGATAAATTTTGTTTTTTTTTTAAAATTTTTTTTTTCTTTTTAATTTTTCCATTCATCATTTTATTTACTAAATTAAGATATATATTTTATTTTTATTTATTTTTTCTATGCAATTATCTCGTTCTGATTTGTTTTTTACTTTGTTAATAAATCTCATACATGTTGCTTTCCTGAATTCACACTATAACAAAAGGAGGCCATAACCTTGTCGGAACAAGATCGGAGGTTTCACATATTTAAGTCTTGTTATGTTCGAAATCGGATTTTTCTACTTGGTTTGTCAACTTAACTCGATAGATTCACCATTAATCACGTTGTAACACAGTTGTATTGGTAGATATATTTGTTAAAAAAAAAATGGTATTTTAAAAAAAAAAATTTCACCATAACCTAAACAAGCTAGCACACCAAGAGAACATCCACGTTTTCGGTTTCGGTTTCCAACACATTTGACACATCCCAATCTTCATGGTGATGGCTATAATTAATGATAACTTCACCTTTTTTATATATGTAAAATTAAGTAAAGTATTTATGTTAATTTAATTTACAAAAAATAAATAAATTAAACCGTTCCTTCAAGTTGTAAAAGAAGAAAAAAATCTTAAGTAATATGTTTCGGTTTCCCCAATGAAATCCTTGGAAGTTGAACATAAGTGCACGACCACCTTTTTTTTTATTTATTTATTTATTTTATTTTCTAATCAAGAGCAGGGAAATTGTTTGCAACCTGCTTTTAGCTTTCTAATATATTACTCCATTATTAATTGAGTTAAGAGAATGATGATAGGAGTGATGGATCGAGTTAGAATTCGAGATCATTGTGAATAAATGTGCTGGAGCCGATGACTTTCATTTTTTTTCTTTTTTGCTTTATCATCCTTCATCTTCATGCTGGTTTTTTATATTTTTTTTTTTAATTTATTTTTTTTCAGATTTAATCTCTATATTTTTATTATAGTTTATTTTATTTGAAATAATTTATAAAAATACTTTTTTCTTCAGTTTCATCCCCCTCAATTTTTTTCATGATTCTTTATTCTTTTAATTGCTATTTTTTTTAAATCATTTTAAAATTAAATTTTTTTTTTGTTTTATCTTTCAAAATTAAATTAATTGAAGTTTAAGCTTTTTAATTAAGCTCACATCTAGAATTTAATAAATTATAAATTTAAAAGATAAACTCAACTTTATAAGATGCACTTGGGTTTATATATTTTTTTTAATCTTTTTTAAGTATTTTTTTAGCTTCATTCTTTAACATTTATTTTATTCAAGATTGAGGCTTTTTTTTTTTTTTTTTAACTTTCTATGGGATTTCTCAGTAATTTTAAAAATAACACGGGTTATTTTTTTTTTTTTCTTTATTAAATTTATAATTTTTAAAAAAATTTTTGTTTTTGAAGTAAATTAAATTAATTAATTAATTAATTATAGGCATGAGATATTCACTTCATGGTATTTTTTTCTCTTTGATTTTTGAGTCACTACTCTAACTGCGTATACAATATTTTTTGGTTGTAGATTCGATGTCTACAGTGGAGCAATAATAAGCCTTCAACAAATTTTTTTTTTTTTTTTTTCCTTCTTGGGTATAATATGGCAATTTATTTTTTATTATTAATTAGAGTTAATTTTTTTGTTTGTTTATTATTTTTTTTTAATTATATTATTAAATTAACTGAATTTATTGAATTTAGTAAAATCAATAACCCAAGTTTTAGATTTTTCTTGCTACTTTGAAAACATCGGTGTAGCCTTAACATTTTATTTTTTTAATGTCAGGAAAAATTTAGCAAAGCCGCAACGTAACACAAGCTATCTAACTATTTTATTCTAATTAAAGTTTTTAACTTCTTCGTTTTGATTTTGTTCTTGCATATGCTTGTTCCAGGGTGTCCCTAACGATGCCTTTTTGAGCTGCTCCGATAATACATCCATGTGTTGTTTAGTTAGAACAATTGTAACACGGCTTTGTTTATTTGATTTATTCATTAATATTTTAAAATTCAGCATATTTGTCAATATTATCCTTTTAGTATTTTTTACTCGGAAATATTTTTTTTTAATTTTATGTATTATTTTATTGATTGATTTGAGATTTGGGGAAGTGTTGGTTCGTTAGTCCCATTTTTTAATTGTGTTTTGAAGTTGAATAGTACTTTCTTTCTTCATTTCTTTCTAAATAAGCGAATTTGGGATGAGTCAATTCAACCACTTGTAAGCAATTTATTGTTATTATTATTATTATTAATCTATGATATCTAAAAGTTCATTTGAACTCAATTAATTCGGTAAAGTCAGGTTAACTATTAAAAAGTAAAATTTCTTCTAATAATGAAATATTCCTTTCACAATATTTTAAACTCAAAACTTTATTTAAAAAAAACAAATATCAAATTATTTGAATCAACCACCATTAGTTTATAAAGTCATGGTGTGTATATATGTCTATTTTATCTTAATAAATTAAGAATTGGTTTATGCTAAATTTAATTGTCATTATGATTTTGAGTATGTTTAGGAATATAATTATGGTTGCTTTTTTAAAGTGTTTTTTTATTTTGAAATACATCAAAATGATATATTTTTTTTATTTTTTTAAAAAATTATTTTTTAAATCAGGGCATCAAAATAATTAAAAATATAAAAAAAAATTTTAAAAAATAATAATTTTTTTTTAAAGATATTGTTAGCCCGCGTTTTCAAATATTCTCAAAAATGTCTGTTACTTGTAATTGATAAAAAGGTGAGCGATGAGGACTTTTCATTAAGCATGGATTCAAAATCACTTTGTCTTTAGTATTGACTAGTTATTTACCAAATAATAAACACGCATGACAGGTTGGATAACTTAGCATGCATAAAAGCATGAATCTATAAATGATTCCTTAAGCTGGAAGCACAAAGAAACTTATCTTAAATAAAATAATTTTCTTTTTTTATATATAAATAAAGATAAAAAGAAAATTATTACCTCAAAATCTCTACGTCCCCTGCGAAATTCTTTGAAGAAAAATTGAAAAGAAAATCTTTAAAGTATTTATTGTGCTATAATGAGTCGCAAATTCCCAACCCCGTTGTTTCTTGCCACAAAATACTCTGCAAATTATGTATTTCTTTTCTTATCATCCATTTTAGATTCGTTTTTCCTTTATTTTTTATGTCAAAAAATAAAAAATAAAAAAAAGAAAGGAAAAAAATAATATAGAACGATTGATGAAAAAAGAAACTCCTTTTTGTAACAACTTAATATTAAATTAAGTATAGCAAACTAATCAAGGGGTTGATTAATTAGTTTTATAAAACTAGATGAAATGTTTAATTTATTTTGTAAAATTAGAGAAATTAATCTATAATTTACTCTTTCTTTTTTTAAATAATACCTCGGGCTTTAAATCCATTAAAAATTTAATAATCTAAGGCAATCGGTTCTTTTTATTATATAAGTGATATAACTTTAAGGGGTATAATTTAACTGGTCAAGGCTCTGAATTTACTTGCTCAGAAGTTATTAATTCGAGTTTCACAAACCTTAGAGCTATTAAAAACTTACATGGTCATTAACTTCAGAACCCATGAGATTAGTTGAGATATGCGCAAGTTGGCTCAGACCCCATATTATTAAAAAAAAAATTTAGAAATTATTCTAAAGAACAAAGATACATTGTCGGTGCATCTAATTCTTTTTGGGTGATCACTTTTTCTCAATCATGTTGATCAGTGCCTTCTTGGTTATTTCTTCAAGCCGTTTCTGTTTTGTTTGGTAGCAGGGGATTCATAACCCTAATAATAGTTGCTGGCTGCAACTTACCTCTGATTTTGCTGTTAAAAAGTGTTCATGTAAAAAATTTAAAAATATTTATTTTAAATTATATTTTTATAATTTTAAATTGTTTAATATGCTTGTATTAAAAATAATTTTTAAAAATTATAAAAATATTATTGTAATATATTTTTAAATAAAAAACACTTTAAAAAAACCACTATATGATAAATCATTTCAATAAACAGCCCATAAAATACAGATGTTTTACCCATTTTTTGGTTTTATAGTCTCCATCCAGCTCTACCTCTATCTTTCTAGCTACAAAGCATCGATTCATTTTTTTTTATTTAGGGCTATATCCAATGCACCAAGGGAGAAGAAAACAATATCTCATGTCAAAGGGTCCAGGAGATTCATTCCTAGGGATTATGCTCTTTGATAATTGAAGTAAAACCAATACAATGCATACATGCTTCATATCTATTAGATCTACCTTCTAAAAGTGAGTTGCTTTACTTCTTCATAATTGATTGAGTGTGTACAGGGTAGTGATATATTTGAACATTTTGAAGAAAGGACAGTTCCAAGACAGGTGCAGATCCAGCCATTAGGTATGAAACCAATGACTTAGTACTAGCAAGTGTCTTGTCCCACGAATTGGAATTGAGTTATCCAAATCATTGCGATCCTTTAGCCCTATTGACGCGGAAACAGACACCCTGCCATTTTCTGAGGAAAGTGTAATCAGAGCGTGGGGTTTGTGTAAGCATGGCCAGCTATTCATCGGGAATCCAGCTCAAAGGATGAGTATCTAATCATGTATAAGTTTACAGGAATCATTTATTCAAACTATATTCTTCAGAATACTGTTATGAGAATAAATGACAATGGCAGAGTTGCAATACAGACAACGACCCTGAGAATATGTTCATGCACATAGTTGATAATGGCAGAGTTGCAATACAGACGATGACCCAGAGAATACATGCACCTAAGCATTTTGGATAATATGAGATTGATTTTCTTTCATTTCGCACTTGTGAGAGCAGCTTTGCCCTATTGCCCCTTCAGGAGAAGAGAGAGGTCTGCTGCCCTGTTTTCAGATAATACGAGATTGAGAGAAAATTAAGAAACAGGGCAAAAGCTGTAAATGGAAAAGAGGTTCTTCAGTACAGTGGAGGTGATGTAGAAGTTATGGCTGGTCTCAAAGCTGATTTGGATAGCTGCCCAAGAAATTTTAGATACCTTTGGGTGCCAGTAAGTTACAGGCTTTGGCATCGTATGCTCGAACAGAGATAAAACAGAGGCTGTGAAAATTCTTTATGGAGCTGGCAGAATAGCTAATTGGTACAAAGCAAAGCTAACCACAATCACAATCTCTTTCTGTTTAGCAATTTCTAATTGTTATTCTTGTCCTGATTGATCCTTTTCTGATTCTTGGTTATGCAGACAGAGTGGAATTATGGTGGCACTTGCAGGAAACGCGCCTCTCCATGCTCTGGGGTCTTTTGTCCACGCAAAACTCTAAAAATTCTATATGATAGCTCTGATTTTAGTCTCTAGATTTTCAAGTAGTTTCCAGTTCAGGTTTTGACTAAATCCTTGCTAAACTCCCTTTTCTTCTCGACAAAATCTTCACATTTCATCAGCTCCCACTATACACGAAGGACGAGTGGGTGAAATTCTCCTTTCACTTTACACATTTTCCTAGGTTTATTGGAAGCATGAACAGTGGGATTGCTATGATATGACAAAAGGCTGACGACCAAGACCGAGAGCTTTCGGCACCGTGCATGGGAGGCCCAATCTGGGGGACACAAAATATTGCTGTCTGTGAGGTGGTGGGTTCCTTCCATTTCATACCTGCGTCGTCAAACCTGCTCAGTTGGATTTTTAACTTTTGACATGAGATTACCTACCAGATTATGAATCAAAATGTCTCTAAATTAAACCATTATCTGGATTTACTGCTGCTAACTTTCTTGGTGATGCTGTAACAGTACTGCATCTTTCCGGCTCCTTCTTGCCTGCTTCCACTCCATTTCCCATCGCATTAACCAGATAGATCTAATATGAAAGCATCTTGGGAATGCGATTTCCAAACGTCAACTTATAATCATGTTGTTCTCTAATATGAAAGCAGCTTAGGAATAATTAACGAGATCTCCAACTTGTAATTATGTGATACTGTGGTGGAGAGGGTTAACAAAAACACGAGAGGAAGAGATAATTAGCAACAAATCATCCTTAAATCCAGAAACAATCAAAACCCTAAATAAAAACAGAAATAAATAAACAGGGAAGCCATGATTCTTAATAGATTTTGACTTTGAAAACAACATTGAAAAACCTTTGGATTTTGCGATGATGTAAGCCTTTGAATAAATTCGAAAAAAAAAAAAGATATAATTTGTATCAGTTAGACACTCGAGTAAAATATTATTTTGGCCTAAGTGCGTGCTTGCCCTTCTACAAAGTCTTCTTAAGCGTTTTTCCTTTCCATCCAATCCTTAAAATTATCAGCTAATTGTCTCGCTTTTGTATAAAATACTTGCAATGCAAGAAACATTTTTTTTTTTTTTTTAATATTATCATGAAGTGAGATACTTAATTTTGTCTCCCAAGCAGAAGCAGAACTAGCGGGAGGCAAGCAAAGGTCCGGACGCTTGCAAAACATTTTAATTTTTTTATTTAATATTTAAATATAAAATAGTATAATATTTTTATTTTAAATAAATAAGTTTTGTAATAATATATTTTATTATATTAATTTTGATCTTTCTTATCAAATGCTACCAGCCTTGCCCCTGCTAGCAAGTAATCCTTTAATTAATGAACTTTCAGTTCATATATATATATATATATAAAATACATTTTCCTTTGAGGGCTAGTTAATTATAAGCAAATGAATCCACTTGATTAAGCCATGATTAATTGGATAAATCATGTTCCCACTCAACAAGCCAAATGGCCACTCAAAACGGTGAGCATGGACAAATTAACGCTTGACTTGAACTCTTCCTCCTGTTTACCCATTCACATATCTTGAATTATTATTTTTTAAAAAAATGTAGGTGAAACGATTCAAATGAAACATAACTTTCAACATTTAAGAAGTATAAAACTTGATTTCTGAGATTAAATCACCCCTTCTAGAATTAAGATATAAGATGCATGCACGCTGGAACAGAGGAAAACAACACACCAACCTCAGACCGCGACAAGAATTATATATGATCTTTCATCCTGCCAATATTATTACAATATTGAAAAATAAACAAAATCATGATCATATGGATAAATGGTCAAATGTTCGGCACTACAATACCATAAAATAAATAAATAAAAAATTGTGGGTGGAAAGTAACTTGCAACAGGCCAGCCTAGCTAATCAAGGCTTCTCTGCATTATGGTGTGAATGGTGCGTGCGTGCCTAAATGACTGCCCTCGTGAACCTTCTTCTTCCTTGTTGGTAAACGCAGTTTGGTCTTGTTCACCCATGAAAAGGAGCACACCTAAATTAGGTATGGCATCTACACCGTGTGAGAAATAATTTTCTAAATTCAGCAACATATCAATTTTGACTATAGGAATATTCTACCTATAGGCTATGATCCCAGTTGCCGGAAGATGCTAGAGAAATTCTTCCTACAGGCTATGATCATCCCAGTTGCCGGAAGATAGGAAAATACTATAGAGAAATTCTACCTACAAGCTATGATCCCAGTTGCCGGAAAATGGAAAAATACTATATAGAGAAATTCTTCCTACAGGCTATGATCATCCCAGTTGCCGGAAGATAGGAAAATACTATAGAGAAATTCTACCTACAAGCTATGATCCCAGTTGCCGGAAAATGGAAAAATACTATATAGAGAAATTCTACCTACAGGCTATGATTCCAGTCGCCGGAAGATGGAAAAATGTATAATTTTTGTTAGGTTTTAAAGTAATTTTTATTTTAAAATATATGTTTTTGATACAAGTACTTTAAAACAATTTTAAAAACATCTAATAAATTATTTTAAGGCAAAAATATAAAAAAAAAATTTCATTTTTTCCTTAAACATTTTTTACTTTTTTTTTTTTTTTTTTAATGTTAGCTCTTAATTTACAAGGGGTGGGAGTCGACCCTTGCTTTTCAAAAAGTTATCCCAGTTGAATACAATCCCATTGACTTCTATTTAGAACTACACAAAAAACTAAAACATAAATGAAAATGTAAAACCCTAATTTGAATTTGAATTGCTCTTGAAGTGAGCTTTCAATAATATCAAACAAATAAAACGATTGAATTGAATATATACAAGAAATATCTATCACAACACCTTAAATGTACACAAAATTGAAATCCCTCATTGCTATAAACACTAGAAATCATAATTCGCTAATAAAAAAAACCCCCAAAAAATTAATAAAATCATTATAATACACCCAAAACTTTTGTTTTGATAAAAAAAAACCCTCCACCTCTCAAAATGGATGAATATTCCTGCCCACCCCTTTAACGTTAGACATAAAACCCACCAAATCTGGCCGGTAAGGCAAATACGACCGGCGTTTTTCACCTTCTTTGCCCTTCCCATAGTACTGTTGTTGAAGTTGAAATAAACCTCCGGCTCCTTTCACTTCTTTCCTTTTCTCTGTACTCTCTTTATTAATATTTTTATTATTATTTTTACCGTCATGATCATCACTACCAAATCTCTTATGGCCGCCACTCTTCTTGTTATTAGGCGTCAAGAACACAAAAGTGTCTTTACCATCGCTATTGCTCCTGTGCAGCAAGTCTTTAAACTTCCATCTCTTTGAATTAGACCCGGTAGAGCTGCTCTTCTTGCAGCTCCCTAGAGATCCCTCTTCCTTCTTTGCTGTCCACACACAGTAAGTCCCAGGTTCTGCGCTGTCTATATCGTCAGCTTCCGATGAAGAACAAGAAAACGTTTCACGGTCCTCGTAGAAGAGCTTCTTGAGGGGTAATCTATTTGGTTTCTTGTTATCCTGAGTGTTGGTTGCAGTCTTGGATTTGGGTAGGGATTCTTGGTCGTCTAAGAGTAACTTGGTGTTAAATAAGGGATAGAAGGGTCTGATTTGGCCGTTGTAAAAGATATCATCAGCTGAAATTGGAGAGAATTGTGGTTCTGGCTTACTTAGAACTGCAAACTCGAAGTCGTCGTCGTCGTCCTCCTCCTCCTCCTCCTCGTCGTGGTCGTTTTCGCCCAATTCGTTGTCGTTCTGGGGGTGGTTGTTTTCTTCCCCTTCATGCACTCGCCAAGAGAAAATGCTGTTGCTAGAGTCCTCTGGTTGTTCTGATTCGCTAGTGAATTCCAGGACGACTCTCGCTGCAATTTCTGCTAGCTTGCTCGAAGAATAGGAGTTGAAGCTTGGAGAGCTTGGAGAGAAGGTGATTAGAGGGCTTCTTGCTTGCATTTTGGAGCTATATTTGCTTAAATTTGACGGGGAGGAATTATAATTTCCCTGTTCTGGAGCTGGGTTTCTGTAGTTCTCAAGAGAGATGGGGAGAGAGCAAGTTGGGAGATTTTGGGATGATAAAACAAGAGTGGTTGGTTGTGTCTTTGTGAAGGTGAAAATCAAGGGGTGTCCTTTGGATGGGAGAAAAGGAGAGGAAGAGGAAGACGCACTTTATAACGGTAGAGGCGGCCTGGTGTGTTGTGTAGGTTGTGATTGGTGTGATTTCTGAGAAGGTGAGGTATGGGCTGACACATAAAGTAAAACTGGATTATCTTGGCTTTCTAAAATGTCCACCTTTTGTCTTTTCTTAAGGTTCCATGTTCCTGTTGAACCCCCCTCTCTCTCTCCTCTTCTAGAGAACAACTTTTCTTGATTCACGCGGTGCCCGAGTCTTCGTCTTTACGTGGAAGAGTATAAGAATTCACACATGTTTCATTTGATTCTACACTTATCTCGTCTAATTTTTAATCTAGAACAATATTTGGCCTCCATCATTGCAGTTAATTGATGCTTTCTTGCTATTAATTGTAATTAATTTGGGTTGGCCATTACTTTCTGTGATTTCGGGGGTGTTACTACCAGAAAAATCATAAATACAAATAGAAATGCTAATGAAATGCTTATGCCAGTGAATTTTACTAACAAAATATTCTCTCTATATTTATTGATAAATACTAAAAAATTATTTTTTTATATATACTGAGAAAATTATAGTGGAAAAAAAAATTAAAACAAAAAAAATTAAAACTACGATAACATGTCATTTACATAGACAGTATTATCGACGATATTAAATATCGTCAGTAAAATTCCTTTTCGTAAACCCATCAATAAATTGTTTTCTTTTCTTTGACACTATTCATTGTGTTAATTAGAAAGGGTATCACCAATAGATTAATTTTGTTAGTATATTGTAGAGAACTTTAAAACTTTTCATTTCTCAATTGCATTGTTCATATTATCAATTACATATGGAATCACCGATGGATTAGTTATGTCGGTATTTTTTCAGAGAGCTTTAAAACTGTTTATTTTTCAATTGCGTTGTTAATTATTGTTCTTTATATATAGAATCATCGACGGATTAAAAAGTTATTGTGATATTTGGAGGGTTTCTAAAAATTTTAGATTAGATTGAAAATTTAAATTAAATCTTACAAATAAAATCACAGCGGATTGAAAAGTCATCAATGATTTTTGGGGGGTTTCTAAATTTTCTAATTAAATTAAAATTTTAAAATTAAATAATACTGACATAATGGTTAAAAATAATATTATTTATTTATCCATTGGTAAAACCATCGGTAAAAGACTCTAATAAAAAGATCAGAATCCCTTATTTCATAACCGGCGCGCCTCTTCTTCTATACAAAACATCAACGTCCCTCTCTCTCTCTCTCTCTCTCTCTCTCTCTCTTCTCTTCTCTTCTTCTCCTCTAAGTGCGGGTATATCTTCTCCTTTCTTCTTCTTTTCTCTTCTTAGTTTTTTTTTTTTTAATTAACATACTTTATGAATTTTTCTTTTCTTTTCTCTTCTTAGCTTCACTCGTAATTAAATTAAAGTAAGATTTTCTTCTTTTTTTTTTATTTTTTTTTTGCATTATATTTTGTTTTTTTTATTTTAATTTTTTTTTGTTCTTAATATAATTGTATTAATGTTGTTGTGGAATTTTTTTTTCATATAAAATCATTTTTGTTGGATTTTTTTTTCAATTTTGTTGATCAATCTCAATTAAATTAATTTATTTGTTGCTGGATTATGGGTTTTGGAATAGGTTTTCTAAGTTAGGTGAAAATATTTTTTAGTTGATTTATTTATTTGTTATTGTTGTTTATTTTTTTAGTATTATTGTTTTTCTAGTTCTGTTAAATAGATTTTTTAAAAATATTTTTAATTGATTATTGACAGTATTACCGATGAATTAATTAAGTCCGTCAAAATATTCCAGAGAATTAAAAAAGAGTTACTATAAATATCATTATGTCACTGTTTAATCACCAATAGAATTACATATGGTATTTTTGTCGATTAAATAACAAATTTTATAAGGAAAACACTGACAAAATAAAGAGAGAAATTATTTTTTTTCTTGATGTGCCTTTTTCATTAATAAATCCATTAATAATTATATTACTGATGAACTTACTGAAATACCAAAAATTATTAAAAAGGGTTTTATCAATAAAACATTTATGTCCACGAACATATTAGTAAATTCATTGCCGACAGAATAATAATAAAAATCCTAACACAAAATTTAGTAAATAAATCTAAAATTATGGTAATTTGCCCTGTTCTTGTTCTTAATACTGTTCTTTGTTTTTACATCCAATACTTTGTAGCTCGAACTTAAAATCACCATGATACGTCCATCATTCCTATCACCATGAAAAATCTTGTCATGATAACTGTGTCTATTGGTACTGTCATCCTCTTCATCAGATATCGAAGCATTTGTCTTCTTTTTTTCTTGTCAATGCGGCTAGTGATAGAGATGTTATGTGGCGGTGTATAGCTAATAGATTTTGAGATTTGAATAAAATTTATTTTTAAGATATTAATTGTACTTATTATATTTTTGTTGCAGAGTTAAAATAATATAATTTTAGGATATAATGAAACCTTAAACTTATGAATAATAATTTCTATAATTGTTTTAGAAATTTTTGTTTTATTTCTGATAAATATATATATAAAATTTTTTTAAAAAAAAAGAAAGAAAAAGAAGAGATTATTTTCTAATTGATCTTTTTTGATATTAAACTGATATCTATAAAAAAAATATATTTTTTTCAAACTAATGTGGTAGTAAAATTTAAAAGCATACCCATGATTATAGAATTTAAAAGGTAACTTTTCAAATAAATTAATTAAGTAACTTCACAAGAGGTGTTAACTGTAATGCATAATTAATAAACATAAAAATAAAATTATTTATTTTATATGATATCAAAAGCCAAGTAATTAAGTGCCCAAGTATCTATATATATATATATATATATATATATTGGTTTCCTTCTAATCTTATTGATTTAATATCCTTTATATTATAAAGTCTCGTCTTTTTAAGACAATATAAAAATATTTTTATTTCTCTTTTAATTTACAAACTATTTTATAACAAGAGCTTAATTATTACTTAGAGACATTAATATTGTAATTTTATAAGGTTGGCAATATTTTTACTATAAATTCGATTGGCATAAGATGAGATCTTAATTGTGCTGTGAGAAACCATTTGGGCACCACATTTTATAAAAAAATTATTATTTTTAATTTTTATTTAAATTTAATTTTTTATATATTTTTAGATAGTTTTATTATTTGATATTAAAAATAATTTTTTAAAAAATAAAAAAAAAATATTATTTTAATATATTTATATATATATTAAAAAAAAAAAAACCCCTTTAAAAATTAACTATCTCGTGCTCCCAAACACCTAAACACAGGATGGACAACCAGACGGGATATGACATCGTACGATAGGAAGTGTTGTCAGTTTAGTTGTTTTCCTACGGAGATTATTATTGGTGAGTTTTCTTTTTCTTTTTTTCTATGGTGATCCTACAACCTATATCTAAAGAGGGCGGTGACCGCCACTGCTTTGGAGGATATCCATCGCCCTCAGCCAAGTGATGATGCTGAACACCTGTATAGCTTACAGGCCTCACACGTTTCTCTGCTAAAATCCCACCTGTATTTGCTTCGCAGCTTCATGATGAAATTAATGACAAGCACGCTACCATTAAACAACCTCCATTTGTTTCAAGTTTTTTAAAATTATATAAAAAAATAAAAAATCAGATGCATTTACTCTCAACAACGACGATACATGTATGCTTAGGGAAGCAGAAAAGATTAAAATAAAAAACAGAAAGCTTGATCTGCAAGTTAATTGGTGTTCATATTCTAGAAGAGGATGACATGTCGGGAATTGCAAGTGGTGATTTTGATAGAAAAGGATTGTTTTATAAAGATAATAAGCTTGTGGGAATTATACGGAGAGGTGTTCTTGTTAAAATAATAAGGCCATTCAACCCTAAAGAGAGCACGAACTCTTATTAGAGATCTAATTCTCTGTGTGCGCGTGTGTATTAAGATAGTCAACACTACTCTATTTGGTAAAAGAACTCGTTGTTTGACGATAAATAAATAAATTATAGGTAGTAAGTACATCACGTATTTGGTGAGGTTATGATTACCCCTACAACGATATTTCATCTTATTACGAAATCTATTACATCCTGGCTGATTAGGAGAATATATATATATATATATATATATATATATATATATATATATATATATATATATATATATATATATATTAATGAAGGAGATAGGCAATTTCATGTGGCATCATCTCTCGGAGTCTTCCTCTCAATGGCACCATGAATTCACGTAGTGAAATTGGTTTTTTCTTTCATGTGAGCTTTTTTTTTTTTTTTCAATTCAGTTCTTATATGTTGATATATTTCTCAATTAGACTTGGTATTTTGTTTTTGTTTCTCTCTTTATAGACTTCTCGTGCAGTAAAAAAAATCATCCTAGAATTGGTTTTGTATCAATTGTATGAGAAATTAGTTGGATTTTTCGTTTTCAAATAAATTTTACTATTAGAAAATTGAGAAAAAATAACAGAAAAACTGATGGAAAATATTTTGTCATTGTTAACTGATGCAAATTATGATGGAAAATTATTGTCAGTAATTTTCAATGAAAACAAAGATAAAAAAAAAAAAAATCATCAACATTGTTGACATGTCAAATTATTGATAATAATTTCTTCAGTAATTTTAAAATGATTTTTAAAACCTAACAATCCTTTTTTCTCCCCAATCTCTTTTCCTTCTTTGATTTCAATTCAAACCCTAACCCAATTTATTTAAGTTTCAGACAGCCTCCCTCTAAAATCCAACAACCCTACAACTAGCACCAACACAAACCATTTTTCTGATAGAAACATTGATGATGATGGTAGCAGAAAAACTAGACTATTATTTGATGTTATAATTTATTAATAATAATATAATATAATATGAAAATTTATGATGGAGATATGATGATAATGGTAATAGTTATGATGATAATATTTTTAGTGATATTATGGTAATAATAATATATGTGGTAGAGATAATGGTTGTTGTAATAATGATTATATTGATAGTAGTTATGTTGACACATGTTTTCTAACATTCTTAATAAATTCTTCGTAACCTATCCATTTTTCTATAGGTTTCTTTTTATATAATAAATAGAAGTTTAATGATCATCAACATACATGGTTTTGATATGATCAACCTTATATATTATGAGTTACATTATTTGTTTATAAAAAAAATCTTACGAGTCTATCTTACACCGCGAACTTATACCCACGAGCATAAAACCTAGTATATACCATGTTCTCTCTCTATCACAATTTTGCTACCAATACATAAAAATCAATTGGATTTATGTAATATTTTTTTATGTTTAAGAAGTTTTCTCCCATTATTATCTTAATTTTTTTTCATTTTAAAGTTATTTAGAGGTCTTTGAAGTAAGCGTTTAGATAAATAAAAAGCAATGCACTCCATTAGATGCTTTTGAGTTTTGGCAATTTCAACAACGCTTGAACGCAATACTAGAAATGATGGTCTAAATGAGGCATCTTCAATGTAGTCAAAGGTAGGCTTATACACATCAAGACTAGAAAATTCTTGAGAATTTTATTTTCTCTAGCTCGATTTGAAATTAAACCTCTTCTTTTTTTTTTCCATAAAGTTTTGGTAGGAGTAGAGAATCTAGTACTCATGTCTTTGAAAATATTGCCATCTTTTATTTCGAACAGACCCACAATTAATATATAGTAAACAAATTATTTTTGAGATGCTTGCTTATACAAGTGAAAACGTTTACTCCCTACTTACGTTATTAATATATGATGTAATATATTCGAATCCAATCAGAGGTTGAGAAAAGAAATTTTATTGTCATTAATTTAGGTCTTGTTTCATTTTCTAAATCTTTTTGTGCTTATTTACTATTAAAAAAGTTAATTAATGGAAAATATTGTTCATTTAAAAAAAAATCTAACTTGATTTCTAGAAAAATGTTTTCTTTTTATTTTGGATGGAAAATATTTTTTAAAAATATCAAAAAATTTATTGTATATTTTTTTTTCTAGAAAAATTTATTTTTTATAACACTAGTAAATATTAAAAAATAATTTATTTTTCAGGAATTCACTTTGTATATAAATTAATTTTCAAATAAAATATTGTTTTCACAAATAAAAAGTGCTTTAATTAAGAATATTTTCACGCTGAAATGATTATTGTATAATCTTCGTGAGTTTTTCATCTTGTGGTACATATGGTATTGACTGCAATGATTAATTGAGGAGTAAGTTGCTATCATGCAAAAGGCATGTTTAAGAAGTCCACACAACTTGTTGTCAAGAAAAAAGGGTCTAACTTGTGTTTCATAACCAATCTTTTTTCACACGTAATTAGACTTTGAGTGCAAGTCATCTCGAGTGCAATATTAATTAATTATTTATGTCTTACTAAAATATATAATGTGTCTAAAATATAAATAGTCGTAATGCTATTTTTTTATATTAACTCTTACAAAAATTATAGCTGAATTTTAATTTTTTATGTCTATTTAAAATATAATCAGTGGTGCTTATTAAACCTGACTCGAATTGGGTGAAATAAATAGAATAATAAATTAAATTATTAATGTTTTATTATATAATAAATCATGTTTATTCAAATTAAATTTAAATATGTAGATTTTATAAATATAACAATCATATTCCTTAGCAAAATATGAAAGAATTCAAGTCCGCCCTAGCTAACACCATGTGTGATTGGAATCGAATTCTGCTCACGTCATAATTAAGCCCAATTATCGTAAAATGAAAATTAATTTTTTCAGAGATGCTACCTACCCAATCTGTTGGTAAGGTAAAACTTCTCGTTCAAATAGTTTCTCCTAAAAGTGCTATCACATCGGGTAAAAAACACTTAAGAGATTCATTTGTGATCAAATGGTATTCGTTGAGCTCATGAGAACACTTTTTAACATGATGTGTACTGAGGTATTGACTGCTATCTAGAAAAAATAATTCTTACAACACCCATCAATATGAAAACTAGCGTAAATATAAGGAACCCTAATATATATTTTTTTCACAATGACAATGAATATAATATTAAGAATTATCATGCCCTGTAGAAGGAGATAGAAAGATTTATAGCGAAGGGTTACTTTAACAATATGTAAAGAATGAAATGCAACCTGAATAGAAAAAAAAAAAAAAAAAAAAGAGTTCAACTTATAATGGGATGTGTGTTGCCTGAGATCATATATGTTTTAAGGATTATATCTCTACTTATTTTTGAGAATCTTTTAGACTTTTCAAAGAATAAATCAAAATTGTTTCTCCAAGAAGTCTCCATGAATTTTTCTTTTTGGCATTTCTTGTTTCTATATCTCTAATGAAATCTCATCTCTAATAAAATCTTAATATCTTCAAACAAAATCTCCATGTGTTTGTATAATGATTTTTGTAAACATTAATCATGATCAAAAATCCCCCATTTAATTGTATTTTTCCTTCATTGCTATATAACATATATAAGATAATAAGTGTTTTTTCTTTTCCTTATTTATTCTGTTGAATGTTCCAAACATAAATATTTGAACGAATTGGAAGGGAAAACAATAATATAAAAATAAAAAGAATGAAAGCCTTACCATTTGGGATAACCTAAACGACAAGACTTCCTTACTGTTTAGAATAGACTAAACATAAAGGTGGTTGTTAGTTCAACATGTCCACCCATGTTTTTTAGGCCTTAACAAACAAGGTCTTTTCCTAGCCACCCTAGGATTAAATACAATCTCATGTAAATTTTCAAGAAGTCTAGTGAATATCACACACCATGATATAGAGTTACTACCTTCAAGAAAATCAGTACATTGTTGCACTTTTATATGCTTACACACAAATTATTAGTTTGACAACTAACTTTCTCACCAATAAAAATATCCTCTAACTTGTCTTCTAATTTAGAAGGTAACTACTTTCTCGTTAATGGTTATTTCCCGCCAACTTGTCTTTTTAAAAGGCATTAATTTTTTTTGCCAATCACCCACGAGGGTTAATCTTTCCCTCCCATGGTAACATTCTACAAGGCTTTCTTCTTTTTTATGTTATCTATATTATTTTAATATATTTTTAAATATACAACACTTTTAAAAGCAACCCAGAAGTCTCTCTATCACCCTCCAAATCTAACATATGGTGTTTCCCTAAAAGTTTAGAAACTGGACAAAGACAAATCCAGTTAAGCAGAGGCTGGCCTTCTGGGCCTGGCCTAAGTGAGCACAGTTGAGGCATGTCCGTAAGGTATTGGGCTTCAGTCGCTAAGGTTTAGGGTAAAACCACAACCTTGAAGCTGCCCACATATGAAGCACCCGCAAAGTACCCATGCATAGCAGATAATGATCGTTTTCATTTTATCCATCCTGGTTTATATGGTGAACCGATCCATGTATATTAGCACTCTTAACAATTGAATGTAGATTCCATTTATGCAGAAACGTCCAAAGTGAATGGATGGTAGAATTAACTCGGTCCCTTGCAGTTGCAGGCTCAATGCAAAGACAAATTTCTTTGGCCTCATGCTCTATTGATATGAACATCAAGTCTTGCATCCTTTTTACAGGGCCAATGAATCTTGCGACCGTACAAAAACAAGCCAAAAGGTTGCAGATGCTGCAAGCAATCCGGGTAGTGGTTAGGCAACAGTTCCCACATTGAGCTGTAACAACATTTTTATTTTTCTAGTGAGAGTCGAAAGTTACATTTCCTTTCACATATTGCTGACAAATATTTCCACTTGCGTAGCAGTCGTGTGATTGCACAAGCTGTAACTTCCATTATGTAAAATGCCTACTGACTACTCTGCCTCTACAAGAAGACCTACCAGCAACTAAACACTCGGTTTCTACATTTCAATTTGGATTAGCTACTCGTTTATGTCAGTTTCGTCTGTCTTTTCCGTCCATCACATAATGCAAATTGCTGCTCCGCACTCGGTTTCATACCTGCATAATCAATTCTTCCATGCCGTCCCTCCTCAGATCATGATTCATTCCAATATTGACTCCTTTTGGAACCATTGTTTGCTCCAAATTGCTTGATGTTACAAGCATCTGCAGAACAAAAATGGAGAATTTGTGGGGTACCAATTAGGCATTTCTATCGAACACAAGCAAAGTTATCAAGTTGGCCTTTATGTATGTATTCAGCAATACTTTACTAACAAAACAGAAGCAAAATTAATTTTGATCGATAAAATCATGTAGCAGCAAATGACTGCTGCCAATGCAAGCTATTAAGAATCATGTCCTGGAATAAAGGAATTAAAGTAAAGCATCAACTGAACCAAAGCACTTCGCTTCTCATCAAAATATTCCACAATCATATTTGTAATTTTATTCCAATAATGCGTCTTTTCATATTGTAGGGCATAGGCAAAGAAAGCAACACCACTTCCTTTAAAGCATATTTTCCATGGAAATAATATAAACCTAGCAAAGGGATTCCTAGAAAAGGAAGTTCCTCCACGCCTTTCCCAGCGAGGATGCACAGAATATTTTCCAACTTGTTACTCTCAGCAATTAGCAATAAACTGGGAGTCAAATTCATTGATGTATACAATTGCTTCTTTTCTTAGACATAACAGTTCAAATAAAAGTTTATGAAGATTCGTCTAAATGCAAAATAGGCAATCATAATACATCAGGCGAGGCAGCAAATCCCCGAATCAAACCGTGTTTCTGTTATTCTAATACCGGTTCACACTCCACAGGATGGATCACAACTTTTAATTCAGCTTACTAAGAATGATGAAGGCAACTATTTAATCAGAGGAAGTGCCATACCTTGGTTCTAAATGATTTGATGACTGAAATCAGTAGCTTGTCCCCTACAATCTTTCTCACTTGCTGTATCAGTTCTTGTCTAGAAATATTCTTTGCCTGGAGCAGAAGCTCAACAATGTCAGATCATACGATACTACAAATCGGACAACTTTCAAATACTAGTTCCCGCAATAAATCTAATTCTATTACTCACTCTGTGAGCTCTATAATACTTGATAATCAACTTGGTAGCAGTGGGAGGCAAGAACTTTGAGAGAGCAGAAATAAGAGAAGGAAATGGCATCCAAGGAGAAGTTGGCTTCCTCAAAGATTCAGGAATTCTAAAGTACCCTGCACAATCAAACAACCAAAACCATATGATTACAATTCAAAAATTGTCAACAAACAACTTCCCAAACTCAATACATCATCAAAAACTAATATTGTGGATGACCCACCTTTCAAGCTAGAAGGAGCACTGAAACTTATCACATACTCTGGCAAAATATGAGTGTTCATATGGGCACTCCACACAATATACTTCTTAGGAGATGACAAGTTGTCCATTCCTGAATCAAACTCATCAGAACTCGGATGATACTGATCAGAACCCGGATGAACAACCTCTGCCTTCCCCAGAATAACACGGCAAAGCAACATATGCCGCAGACCATCTTTACCAACATTCAATTTCTTCACACTGTAAAAAACAAAAGTGAAAAGGATAATAATTAAGAAGCATAAGATTGACAAACTACACCATAGCTAGTAAAATCCTTTAAGAATCATTGCTCACATTATTTAACATCAAAGCAGAACAAAACAGCACAAACAGGTAAAATATTCAATAGAGATAAATCATTTGCTTACCATTCAACTGGAGAATCATCTGGACAAAGATAAATGCCCGAACCATACAATCCATTGCTGTTATCAATCATCCGGGCACTGAAACCATGCTTCATAATCTCACAGATCTCATCTCTTGTACCACCATACCAACCAAACTTGACATTCGCATCGCCACCACACTTCTTCTCCATTGCTTTCGCAATAATCTGAAAGGATTGCATTCTAGCTTGCTCCAGAACACCAGAGTAAGTATTCCTATGAATGGCAACAACTGTTGCTTTCTTGCCCAGTAAACCCAAACCCGAAACGAATCTTTGCTTAATGAGATCATGAACTCTATCTCCTTCGAAAAGTCGAATCAACCCATCATTGAATGATGGGGATTGATTATAACTGACTCCCGAACTAAAACTTTCGCTATCGGAAACAGCTGATTCCTGATCACGTGAGTGTCTGCTACGAGTGCTTTGGTAATTTGAAGGATTATGTAAAGAATGTTCTGGCGTGTTTTGAGAAGTAAAATCATTAAACCCATGTGTGATTTCATTGGTATTTCTGACTTGAATCGGTGAATGCTCCATTTTTAATTGCTGAACTCGGTTTAACCAGAGATTTTACAATTTAACTAGCCTAAGAAATCCCAGAGAAAAACAGAGTTTGTTTCTTTTTTTTCTTGAAAGTATTGCTAAAACTAAAAAGCAACTTGCCTACGCCTATGGAAGACAAACTTCAATTCCATATGAAACACAGAAAATATAGATCAAATATTGAACTGAAAAGCGGGATTTGATGGATGAATTGCAAGTATACCCCAGGATGTAAGAAAGGCCACCGAAATTGTATCAGAAACTAACAATGCATTTTGTAAGCAAACTTGCACCGGAAGAAAGTGATCCAAAATTAGAGCATATAAAGTTGGGAAACAAAGCAAGAAAAAGAAGGGATTAAAGGCTCAAGGGAGGGCTGTGAAAGTGATTTGAAAAGAAAATAGAGAAGCAAGGGAATTAAAAGAGAGAGATAAAGGAGTGCAGGTTGCTATATAAAGCGTGTGGTTTCTGTGTGTGAAATAGCAAACCGAAGAGAGGAAGAGTGAGAGGATGTTTTTGCTTCGTGTACTTGTGGTTGCTTGGAGGAGAGGGAGAGAAGATTTAAAAAGGAGTTATAAATATCAACGGAACCGCCTTTTCACTTTGGTTTCCGTTAGGCGGTGAGTGGCGGCGCAAACTGTTTTCGTTTCACCCTTTCCTCCTTCCCATACAAGGAATAGCCAGCCTGCCTGCCTGCCGTTTTTATTTTTATTTTTATTTATTTATTCATTATTACTAAAGCCGTGATGGTGATGGTCGGTACCTACCTTTTTTATATATAAAAAAAACCATTTCAGATTACGAGACAGGGTCTTCTTATATATATATATATATTTTTTATATTTTTATTTGATTTTGGAAACCATGTGGAGAAGCTGAGGTCATTCAACATGTTATTATCTTCGGGATATTTTCTACTGGGATTCAAAGTTTTTTTTTTTTTTTTTGAAGGAAAGATAAGATAGCGTTACGTGTCAGGATTCAAAGGCGCCACGTAGAGGTACGGATCATGAAAGCGAAATTATATATTTTGAAGGTCCACCGCCCACGCATTCCTAATTTCACAAAGTCCTAATGAGATTGAGTTGATTAGACAAAAGGTGGCAGAAATATCAGTTTTAAAGGTTGTTTGGGGTTATGGTTTTGTAATTTAAAAAAAAAAAATATATATATATATATTTTTATATTAAAAATATATCATTTTAATATATTTTCAAATAAAAAATACTTTTAAAATAATTATTATTAAACTCCAAAATACCCCTATTTCATTTTGCATTTCTCCTCTGATTTGCAAAACAAAAGGGAATGATGAGCTTAACACTGTTTTCTTCCGTTTTTTTTTTTAGAAAAAAAATATAAGTTAAGATAAATTAAACACAAAAATGTGATTAACAATATTCCTTGTTAATTATAAGATGTTTACCCTCTATATTGTTATATTTTTTAAAGTGTGGTTAAAGTTATTTTTTAAAGTGTTTTTTAATTAAAAATATATTAAAATAATATATTTTTTTATTTTTAAAATCAGAATATCAAAATCATTTAAAAAAATAAAAAATATATTATATAAAATAAAAAAAAAAAAAATTTAATTTTTTTTTAAAAACACAAAAACGAACAGTATTATATAATAAACATTTAATATTGTAAAGTAGAAGGCAGCCATTTTCAATTTTATAATCTTTAATTTGAGTTGTATGATGTCATGTGGATTTTTTTTGTGTTCTCTCATTTTGATTCGATAAAATAAATAAATAAATAATAAAATTGTAATTTATTTCAAAATAGATAATAAAAAAAACATTGATCTGACGTATGTTTTATCACATTTTTTCATATCTAAATATAATTTAAAATTATAATTGGACCGTAATCTTAATCCAATCTAATATGAATTAAACAAATATTAAGAATTTTCTTAACGTGATTTATAAAAACTAACTTCTTATTTTGAGTTATAGTTTAAAAATTGTTTTCTTATACATAATTTCTGAAAAAATAAAATAAATTAAATTAAAAATATGTTTAGTAAAAAAATTGATTCAATCATTATTTTGGAATAGGAGATTTTAATATAAATTTAAAAATTATATTCAAAACTGTAAAAAAAATTAATTCAAGTTAAAATTGTTTCTAATAAAAATTTTCTAATTCCTTCTTGAAATAAAAATATTTAAATCAATTTGGAAAAATCAAAAGAGTAATTAATTCGGACATAGGTAATTTGTTAAAACCTTTGGTGTAATGTGTTTGAGGAGATGTCGTATAATGTCGGAGTGTGAGTTGTCGATGAAAGCTTCAGCATTAGTTGCCAAGGAAGGAATATACAGCCTGGCTGGTTAGCTAACAATGACCTATATTGGGGTACTGAGTTTTGTCGTGGGCCAGTTAAACTTTTCTTCCATGTAAAAAAAATACAAAGGAAAAACATTTGAGATTAAAATCACCGGATTGATTGGTATTTTAAATAATATATATAAAAATTTAACAATAATAAAATAACAAAAAATAAATAAAAAAAAATCAACATGAGCTTATTTGGAGTATAAAAACTTAATATTAAAGGCCGAAACTAATATGAGTGTCAATGGTTATCTTAACACTCAAATTGTAAGAAATCAAATTTTAAAAATTGGCCAAAACACTCAACAAAGAAGGATAAGCTAAAAAAAAAAAAAAACTTGACATATCCTGATCATTTTCTAGATAAAAAAAATTCATAGAAAACAAGTTAAAAAAAAAAAAAAAATCTTCATTTCAATTGAATAACCATTGAAGAATAAAACGGGCAAAGAAATTATCTTAGATAAAAAAAAGAAAAAATCAAGCAAACCTAGATAAATATCCTAAACTTAGTAAAATCTCAAAAACTCATAAACCCGTGGAACCCTAGATTCAGGTCCAATCAAGAATTTTATTATGAATCTATTTAAAAATATCAATTTTTAAAACTTGTCAAAGCAAAAGAATTGACAATCAAAAGAATATGAATTAAATTTAATTAAAAAAAATCAATTTAAAAAATGATTTCAAACAAAAAAAATAACAATTAAAAGAATAACGACCAAATTTAAAAGATAAAGAAATTTAAGAGGGATGAAATTAAAAAGGCATACCAATTTTATAAATTATTCAAGATAAGATAACCATAATAAAAAGAAAATGAACCAAATCTGAGAATCAATAAATTAAAGGGTTGCTCTTGAATGTGTAAAGGGCTAGCATGAAAATCTAGGCGGAAAAGGGGGGGGGAGAGAGGAAAAAAATTGGCCATTGACACTAAACCATCACAAATCTTGGAACACTCAATGTCTCATCAGGTTGGGGATGTCGAGACTTTTTAAATGCCGTCCCAGAAGATAACATTTAGTTGTTGGATGCTCTTCACTTGCTGCCCAAACGACGCAAGGGTTGTCCATACGATGGCGCGAGCACAACACGCACCAACATGTTTTTTTTAATTATATTTAATAAATATAATTTATAACAATCCCTTTGAGTACCCTTGGGAATTTGCAAAATGGGGTAGGCTTAGGATCGATGATTCTATCTTTTAAGTTTCGTTTGATTTTGATCGTGTCAGGGTTACGTCCAGTGTTTTTTTTAAGTGATATTTTTTTAAAAAATATAGCAAAATAATAATTATTTTTATATTAATATATTAAAATAATAAAAAAGTACTAAAAAATATTAATTTAAATTTCTTAAAAAATATATATTTTTTTTAACATATAGTGAAACTTCACTCCCAACCGTTACTTTAGAAGCACTTAAACTATGATTGTGGTTGTTGCTTTAGCAATAGTTTGTTTTTTGCTGTTTAAGAACAATTTTTAAAAAATTTGTTTAATTTTTTTATATATATATTTTTAATATGTAAAATGTAAAATAATAATTTTTTAAAAAATAAAAAATTATTATTATTTCAATATTTTTTTATGCAAAAAAACATTTTAAAAATTAATTATTACTACAATATCAAACAAAAACTTTTACACGGCAAAAAACAACCACAACACCACCCCTTTTTAGATTTGAAGTTGAATCTCTTTTTTGTCAAAATTTAAATTTAAATTTTATTTTATTTTTAGATATTAATTAGCTGATATCAAAAATAAATTATAAAAATTAATATTATTTTAATATATTTTAAAAAATAACGTATAGCACGCTGCAATCAGAGTTTCTCATAAGGTACCAAGACGAATCTTAAAACTTTTGTTTTAAATAATAATAATAATGGTTGATTTTTTGATTGAAAAGTCAAAACCACCCACCTCATCCACGGAGCTAAACGGGTATTTAGTCGGCTTTTGGCATTTACTTCTAAGAAAAAAACAAAAAGAAGGATTTACAAAAAAGAAATTAAGAGTGAAAGATAATTGAAAAAGCCCTCAAAACCGCTTCACGTGTTTACATCAAAAGGAGAAAAGGAAAGAAAGGCATATCTCTCTTCTACGAAAATGATCGGTCAAAACAATCCTTTATAAAAAGGATTTGGTCAAAATCTGCCCTTTGTTTACGCAATTCAACTCACTTCAATGACATAATTGCATCCCATTGTGAGATGACTTCCATTTAACATTTTAGACAAGTTTCAAAAATAAAAACATTAATCTTTTCAAGTAAATTTTTTTAAAAAAACTTTTAGAAATATTTGCTTTAGAAAAATACTCGACCACTAAAAATCCATTTCAAGATACGTAAAAACTTGAAGATTTTTTAGGGATAAAATCCTTTTGAAAGTGCTTGGGAAATAAAAAAAAATATTATTTGATAAATTCACAATTTTTGAAAATGCTAAAGAAATACCTTTTCTTTTTTGAAAATGCTGAAGAATTTTAAAATAAAATATGAATAAAAATGAAATTATCAGCCATTAATGTTTTTGGAAACTTAAAGATTATAAGAATAAGAAAAACTAGGGATGAAATCTGAAAAAAAAATAAAAAAAACATAATAAACTCTTCCTCAGAAATGAATGCTTCATTCAAATTGAGGAAAGAAGTCACGGTGACAAATTGAATGTTGAAAGTGTAGTAGTCTCATAAAAGTCTGGAGGGAGGAAAGAAGCTTCAAGGGACAATAATCATGACGTGACGTTGTGAGTAAAAACAGGAATGACAGATATGGTGTGTGAGGAAACCTGTTAGCTCCCAACGTATACATAAAATACTGCCTGCCCCTCTTGCTGCCCGGAGGAGGTGTTTGTGATCAGATCTCAGACCACTGCCCCTTGTTTTCATGGTCCTTTGTCCTCCCTCTTGCCTTACCCATAAAGTCGCGTGCATGTTGACTTGACTCGCTTACCACCTGCTGCTCCCTTGTTCTCATTATAACAGTCGCCTCATTTTTTATTTTCCAAACATTTGCTTTCTCAAAACTTGATAAGATGGAAGTTTTAGCTGAAGATATTTTTATTATTTTTAATGGATATATATATATATATATAGAGTTGTGTTTGTCTTGTCTTTACTAACCAATTAGTATTGCAAATGAATGAGAATGACGAACATCAATTTGTTTAGCCAGTGCACATATGACAATATCAATTAGGGTAATGGCCAAGAACAAAAAAAATGTGGTTCCTAATAATGTACAGTTGAAGAAGAAGAAGATAATACCTTGGAAAGATTAAAGATGCGTGTTACTGAAAGAACAATTGTCTGTCCGCCTGACTTCGCCTCCAAGGCAGGCAACCTCAACCTTCACTTGTATGGTCCATCTTGCATTGAATTGTCAACTGCGTTAATTTAAGTTCTTGAGTTAGTGAACCTTGTCCTCGAACGGTTGTACTGACCTTCGGATATTTAATTTCTATTCTTAGCTACTAATCCTTTTTCCTTGCCAATAGAGATGGATTATATTGAAGAAGACAAGATAAATTAAAGACAAATGAAATGACTTGATATTTTGATCAATGATTTCCGTATCTAGATGGTTTGTATTTATTACTTTGATATCATTTGCTTTTTAAAATTTAAAAATATATTAATATAATATTTTTTATTTTTTAACATTTATTTTTAATATTAAAACAATACAGAAAATAAAAAGAAACAACTTTTTAAAAAATTAAAGTTTCTGACAAACGAGCTGCGTTGCCAGGGCAGTAAGATGGGCAGGCAGTATTTTGCCAGGGCAGTAAGAAATAACAGGCAGTATTTATCTCAAGAAGATAAATGAAAGACAAGTGAAATGACTTGATATTTTAGAAGTTATGATTTTATGTTTAATACTGTTATAGCTTTTGTTACTGTAGTTAAAAAAAATAAATTATATTATAAAAAATATTTTTAATTGAAATTGATTTGATATTTATATATATTTTTAATTAAAATAAGATTAAACAAAAAATAATTTAATCATTTATATTTAAAAAAATGTTTTTAAATTAAAATTATAAATAATTATTTAATATATATATATATATTTTTAATTTAAATATTATAGATTTAACTACTATTATTATATTATGAAATAAATAATACTTATAATAAATATTTTTTATTATTCCATTAAACTATCTATAATTTTATTATATATTAAACACGTAACAATATCATCTAAAAAATCATCAAGAACAAAATTAAAATTATAATCAAATTCTATAAATACTAACTCATTTATTGATCTACTTTTAATTTTTCAAATAAAACACAATTAAAAATTAAAATTAAAATTAAAATTAAAATTAAAAAACCTAATTTAATATATTTAACTTTAAACCAAACCCGGTTGAACATAAACATTAACATGAAGAGTAATCACTCTTCACTATTTACTTAAAATAAACAGTATTCACTCTCAGCATAACTCTTTTTTAATAAAATTTGAATGAATCCCACTTGAATAGTAAAATATGTTTTATCATGAATAAATATTTAATAAGAGTTGTTGTAATAATTATTTTTTAAAGTATTGTTTTTTAAATAAATTCACTTAATATTTTTTTATTTTTAATATAAAATGATTTAAAAATATAAAAATATAAAAATAACTTTTCTTAAAAAAATTAAGTTTTAGGCAAACTCACGGCGTTGCAGACCCACCATTATATAATATTAGCTGGCATTGCACGACTCCCTTGCAACACACTTTGGAGCGAGGGTAAGATCTTCCATCTTCATCTCCATTGTTCTACAACTACATGTTAGAGATGAGCACTCCAAAAGCTATGATTACATGTAAAAATATCCATATCCATGATCTTTACATTTTAGCTAAAATAACTCTATTTTTACTCGCTAACTAAAAAATATTGTTACATTCATGCTCTCTAAAATATAGTCATGAATATTTTATTATTATCTTTCGTTATTCAAATTATCTCTTTACTTCGCTTGGTGCTTGTCTCCAGCCAAAGAGATGTGCATCTGCAATACGCATTCATTGAGCCAATGCACTTAAACCAAAGCGATGGGTAACTATTTTTTCATCAACAGAACCCAGATCAGATCATTGGAAAAGAAACAATCTTTAACACTAAAACCAATGCAAAACACAATCTGATCGACAGAACAGAAAGAGGGATGATTAGATAACCTGTTGGGGATGAGAAGACGACTTTGAATTCCATGGAAAATGAAGGGTCTTTCGAGGTGGGGGTCTCTAATGTATTCACTGGTAGCAGTTGCAGAGATTAATTTTATATTTACATCCAAGCTCCCCATCCAGCGAACATTTGACATAAACGCTCAGGATCAATAGCATCTTGTATAAGTTGTTGAACCTATTAACGGGAAAAAGAAAAAGGTTATATCACAGACGAAGACAAACCAATACTGCACAAACAGAGTGAAAATGAGTGTTAAATTGGGCTCCAATGGTCCGGGTTAAAACTTAAACCTAAAAAACTTTCTAGGATCTGCTTATGTCCTAAGTAGCAAAAATAAATGGGAGCAAGATACGATTTGTTAGCTGCACTAAACTCTGCTTTCTGAAACCAACAGACATTCCAATTGCATAATAATCTGCCAACCTTGAATCAGATCCACAATTAAACTTCTGCTTTGGAAGATCACCTGATTCCTAATCCCAGCAAATAACTATGATTATAAAGCAATGAATAAAAATGAAATCACAACACAAGGTCATTCCTGATCCCATCGCCACTACAAAACATGATTATAAAGCAACCACTTAATTAAAAGGCACAACACAAGAATTAGATGGTTAACACACACACAGATCCAAATAACTTGTTTGCTAATGCCAATTTTTGTTTGAAATATACCAGATACCATATCCAAACTCATCCCTCAGAAGGAAAAAGGAAACTTCATGCCTAGCATTTCTTTGTATGCGAAGAATGTGAACATTCGAGTGGTAGTACTATTGATGCTGGAAGATTACCTGTCCATGTACACTTCTTAATTCACCTTCTTCATATCCATCAAGTTTTTGCCTTACACGCATCAGTGCACGAGCAGCATCCTTGTTACCTTCGTGTTGATCTTGCGAGTCTTCCAAGCTAGTCTCTAAATCATCATCTGTTTCCTACCAATAACAGTAGGGAAAGCAGGGAAAACAAATAATAAATAGATAAACATGTGCAAGAACATGGACACCAAGGAGACACTGCATGTGTTTTCACTATGCAGGGAAAGCAGGGAAAACAAATAACAAATAGAAAAACATGAGCACGAATATGGACACCAAGGAGACACTGCATGTGTTTTCACTATGCAGGGAAAGCAGGGAAAACAAATAACAAATAGATAAACATGAGCACAAATATGGACAGCATAGAGACACTACATACATTTTCACTATGCCCAGTTTGAAACAAACGAGGAAAGACTCAGAAGCTACATGAATGAATTGACTTAATATGAAGCTAACACTGAATATTAAAAGACACGTTCAAATGTCAAAACTTAGCAATATATATTGACACAAGCATACCATATCATAATGTACGGAACAATTGCCAAAAAGACGAATGAATTTTCCAGGTCAAAGAGCAGTTGTCTATTCACCAGGTCAAAGCAGTAACTATATGCCTTCCATACTATGATGGTGTGTAAATCATATGCTTATATTGTAGAGGTAGTGCTTGAACTAAGTATGCTGAATTCATTTGACAAATCATAAGGTTAACTCATTGATGAAAACATTTCTTTCTCTTCTTTTCATTTTAACCTAAAAACAACTGTGACAACACTAACAAAGACCACCCTTGAGATTTGGCAAAATATGCAAGCACTGTGAATCTTTCCAGGAACCTCCTACATATTGAATATCTGCAAGGGTTTCTGTATAGCTATAGTTAAGGGTTAAAAAACAAAGGAAGATTTCTGTAAAGGCCAGATCTTTAAATTACCCAAATAACAATAGTGCATATTTTCCTCTCACGAGTCCAAACAGTATATGGTTATGGGTGGAGAAGCATTTGACACTCAGAAATACCTTTTGACGCTGCAAAGCCTTGAGAGGGGATAGAGCCCATTTATACAGTGGGTCATGGATAAAAACCTGCAGGGAATTTCCACAATATTATGAAGTAGATATAAAACAATAAACTTCAATCCTGAAAGTTACTTGTCAATGAAATCATACTTCAACAATGGTCAGCAATGCTTCTTTATTTGTTCGCATAACAGAGAGAGTCTCCTCGCAACATCTTCTAAAAACCCCTTCCACTCCAGTAACACCCATACCATCAACAATGTCTCTTGTCAGTCTGAATGGAACCTGAAATTTTATCCAAGAAGACAAACAAAACAAGGCCGTATTAAAGAGAAATTAATGAACAACTAAAGGTGAAAAGTGAAGAAAATCTCAGGATTGAAACAAACAAACCCTCTCTGGTGTCTTCAGCATCAAGCCTTGTTCAAAAGCAACACCAAGATCTATATGAACAACTTCTGCAGTAGCTTGATCAATTAGGATATTCATGGAATGTCTGTCTCCTAGGCCAACAATGTAACCCACCTGAAAATCATATCAAATTTAGCAACTATTGCAATAAAAATATCTTTGACATTTAAGTCACCTCTCTGAAAAGACCTAGCATGGCCATTCTTGAAAATAATTAACGAAATAAGCATTAAATCAATATTTCATTTGTTCTTCCCTTTGAAACAGGCACATGGTATATTTCATGTTATAGAATTTGAAGTGATTCCACTGAAAATAAGTAGAAAAGGAGTCTAGGAGAAGAAGATGCATGCTGAATTGCACAAATAAGAAGTATGCTTTATTGAAGATAAGAACTTGTATCTATGTCACAGAAAAAATAGAATATACTGACCATTGAACTGGCAGCCACACTACGTGTGTATGCAAGTCTCTTCTCAAACCAGTCAGCTGGTTGCAAAAACCTCTCCAAGAAAAAGTGATGCATGACAGGCCTGCATGAGGTATCTAACTGGTTTTGATCATGTGAGCTTCAATCTTTAGTAATTGAGTGTCTTTTATGACAAGAAGGACAAACCTGAAGTTCTGACAAACTTCACGGAATGCTTTGCACTTGTCCTTTTCCTGTTAAATAGTCACAATGACTTCCGAAATCTCTCAAAGGTGGATGGAAAAGAATGCTTTGCAAAAATAAATGAATGATAAAGTAACTTTCGGTCCTGTATTTCAAATTAGAGCCCTAAACGCTTTGTGAAGTTCACATTAGAAACTGAAAGATACTTGGTGGCTTGGAATCATGAAAAAAAAAACATTGGAGGTTCTTCAGAAACAAATTAATGCTCCAATTTTCTAGAAAACTGGAGGCAGAAAAAGAAAAATTAAGTTAGATGCAATATTTTCCATCCAAAAAAATTGGAGAACTAGTTTTTCAGTTTTTTAAATTTATAATGAGTTATGAAAACACATTTTAGAAGTTCCCCATATTTTTTTCTTTATATATACAAGCATCTTTTTAGCAAATTAAAATATTAAAATTATTTTTTTATATTTGTATATTTAGTGTCATAAATTTAATTTTTACTATAAATCTAGTATATATATATTTTTTCAGGTAACAATATAACTTTTTCATAATAATTTTTAATTTAAATGAAATAAAATTAATATTCTACAATTAGATTATAAAAAATACAAAATATCAATATGACTATTATAAATTGTGGTTTTGATTTTTTATAGACAATAATTGTAATTTTAATGTTTTTTTTTTTGGTGAAAAAAACTGTCTTTGTTTTCAACAAATACATCAAATAAACATTTCTAATTTTTCAGAAAACTTAAATAAAAAAGTAAAATAGTTTGATGTGTCATGTTTAGAATTTATAAATCTTGTGTTTGCTCAGCATTACCACAAGCGAAATTTACCACAGCCTTTTCCTTTCCCTAAAAATTCTGATTGGTTTTGGAGAATAGTGTGGGTTTTCAAGGTATGCCAGAGAAAATCTGAACTAATTACACAACCAATATTATAATACAGTTCAACTGATTTTAAAATCTTTGCTTTTCAGGAAAAAAAATTGTGCAATGATGGATCAACCCATCTTCTAAGTTCTAATAGAAATTTCTACAGGTTTTATCTGATAGCACATTGCATCCCGAAGAGATATACCCAGTCCAACAAAAGGAAGCAAGACCTAGCATTTCAAGCGACCAAGCCACATTTTCACCCAAAATCAAGATTTTGGGAATTCAAAGAGCAGCAACATATTTCCAAAACAGAAACTAAATCTGATCTTCTGAACCATTATATAGAAAGAAGCATCTTCCAGTCTATAAGGGTTCTCAATTAGTGAAAATGCAGTCACGAGCCACAAGTTGGGATCAAGTCCGACAAGTTGTACTAACACAGCAGGAATCTTGCTCAAGCATTAAAGCTAAGAAGAGCAGACACTAGACAGCCTAATTTAGGATAGATTTAACCAAACATCTGAGCTGGTACACTCCCAAACAAGTAACATAAATCCTTTCTTATTTGACCAAGGACCTCTATGTCAAAGGATTTGTCCATGACTTCAGGAATAATTCCCCCTAGGCTTTTTTATTTAATTCAATAGTCCTCCCATGTTGCTAAACAGTATATAAATTACTCCAAATATGGAAATAAAAACAAATTAGTAAAGTATGCAGCAATGGTGTAATGAGTCAGTGAACTTGTACTTGAGAGCACATTGACCATATATAGCTGTCACTTTATCCCTATATTACCCAGTACATCCTATAGCCACCTTTGAGAATTTGAATTAGTTGAATAAATGATATCTATAATGTTTATAACATACCTCAAACTCAAAGACATTAAAGAGACATAGGCAACAGTAAAGTTACTTAGAAATCAAAATAGAAACGGTACTTGCATTTGACATGTGATCTCGGCATTTGAGAAATGACCAGTCTCCCACTCCATAGCGACCATGGGCACCACCATTTCTCGCACTGAAAAGTAAGATGAGAAGAAGATATCATTCGAGCATTTTACCAAACCAGCTGTCCTGTTATAACCTTGCACCATTGTGATTTAACTAACCTTCCTATGAGATATTCTCCAAGGGGAAAAGTGCCATTAACCCATTCAAGAACACCAGCACTTGGTGTGAAAGGAACAACCTATCCCATCAATAGCAATGTACTTGTTACAATCAGCATTGACACTGAATTTGGATAGAAATCATAATTTTTTTTTGTTCTATGCTTAGAGGTGAGTAATTAAAGATTGTTGACATTCTCTGGGTTAGTAAAATTCTCACCAAAATAACCACCTGATCTTAATTCATCTAAACACACGTCACTACAACATCGTAGACCCACAAAACTCAAAAATGTACTCACTGCTGGCATCACTAAGAACACGCATGTGTTGGCAACAAGAACAGTCTTTAAACAAAATTGAATTCCAGATTAAGGAGTAATTTGACATGTCAACACCCACAGCAACAAAATCTTTGCACTAAATTAGAGAAACAAAACCATCAATTGACTCAGCCAGTTTAAACACTATCCGAAAACCAATAAATTAGACTCCCAAGACACCCTCAAAAAGACCTGATTCCATCCATTAAGAAAGGTAAACTGTAATGATCCACATTGACAGCAAACTATTTAATATTATGAAATGGAACTTGATAGACAGGACAAGAAGACCCTATCTTGATACAAGTAGAGGTAAAGATGGAGAGTCAAGTATGAGGCCATTTTTGTATGCAAAACTATTACAATGATCAAGGTCAAGTCTGGAATAATAACCTGCAAATTAGTTCTCATTATACAAACAGTACCAGCAAACACTTCAGCTGTTAAATAAGTCAAATAAAAAGCATAAAGTCAAAGTGGTGGAAACATCATTTGCATAATGATATAATATCATTTGAGAAAAAATGAACACATAGGATAGTACAGCAAAATAAGCATAAATCATATTATAAAATCATTTTAAAAACAATGTGCACATGATACTGCAGCAAAAGAAGCATAACTCATTAAACAGTTGATACATACATACTAAGGGGTCACTAGTCAAAGATAATTATTAGTATGGTGTGAGAAGCTCAATCCAAGACAAAAGAAACTAAAACCTAATAGATACACGATACAAACCTAATGACAGATTCACTTTTCAATGATAGAAAAGTCAAAATGACCATCAAAATTAAACAATAGTTTTGAAAGTAGGTACCTTGTATGTACGCACACCTAATCGTCTTTTCCATGTATCCCTGTTATTTTGTAGAAAAGTGTTAACCAGACCAAAAAATTGTTCCATTACCTGCAAAGCATTTACAAGATCTATCAACATCATAAAAGACATAGAATATGAACTTGTGCAACATTAAAAGAAAATATAATATTTCAAGACACAAAGGAACCACTTTCATAAACAACTCTAGATGATAATGATAATTTGTTAACCAGTAGAAGATATGGTCATATAGAAATATGACCATTCTGTTAGTAGAAAGAAAATGTTCATTCTACCAGTATGAGGCCATATTTCCAACAAGGTCTAGAGTTCAACTAGCTATTTAACATGTGCCCCGCCGCGGGTCAGATTATTTTTTTTGAGCAAAAGAATTAAATATACAGTTTTCTCTGATACATTTTTTGACATAAAAAATCCTAAATGTAAATAAAATAGTTTATACATGCATTTAATTAGATAAATCAAAAACCATTAATGATAACTAAAGACAAAATTGAAAAAAATCAAGAGACAAAAGTAGATTTAAGATATTTTACCTTGCAACACAAACCATTTATCCTGTTGTGTTTAATGACTTTGTTTATCAAAATTAATTTTTTATTTAATCAAATAATAATAGAAATAAACAAAAACATGAAATTCATTGAATAAAATCAAAGGGAAAAAAATATATTATGTAAGCTTACACGTATTAAAAATATTATTTGAAAATAAATATTTTTTTTATTTTTAAAAATGAATTTCATTTATATAAAATATAATAAAAAAATTATAAATGAATTATAATAATCTCTTCAAAAATTAAAAACATACAAAATAATTATAAAAAAAACAACTGCTGTTTAAAAAACAACTAAATAAAAAAGAAAGGGTATGGAAATATGCCTACAAGTGCCCGTCTTAATTTATCAAATATCCAGCACAAAAGGAATTTGACTAGGCATAGGAGAAAACTGTCAATATATGCACAACAGGCATTCTCATCAATAAACTTAGCGGGAATTAGAAGTTCATATGTTTATGACCCATTTCTTTCAAAAAAGAAAGAATGGAAATTTTAAATGCTTTCCTGAAACTAATAACTGGGAAGTAAAGAAGAAACCACATGTGATTCTTACAGCATCTTGTCTTAGGTCATCATTTCCAGATTTAGCCAGCTGCCGGTACTTTTGACCATCAGAACCAAGGCATTCAACCACTTTTGGGGCATTTATACCATTCATTATCCTGTATATTGAACTAAATTGCTTTAGAATGAAGCATCAAGCGTGGCCTTTTTCTTGATCAGTTCAAGCATGGCCAATTGTGGAAATAAGTAAAAAATAAAAAAGGACTAAAACTTTTATCTGGCTGACATACCTAACTGAATCAGCTAATCCCTTGAAGTGTGGGAAGGAACCTTCATGATAATGACAATCACGGTCAACTGGGAAGGTAGCAGTCACAACAGGTACCTGCAGATCCAACAAAGAGCAAAAGCTTCAAGGAACCAAAATAAGTGGAAGTGAGTAATTAACATCCATGAGTGAACAAGATACAAGAGACGTGCCAGTTTTTCTAAAAATATATTATGTTGTCAGAACAAGTTCAAAACTTTTAAAATAAGAAAGTAAATCAGATGACTATGCTACGATGGTGAACTTACAAGTTCCAGCTGACGAACACTGCGAATTTCCCTTGGAAGTGAAACCCTTTTGTTGGTATCCTGCAAGAAACATAAACAAGTAAAAAAGGTCGTGGATTGTTAAAACTATTACCGGTCACCCATCCCCTCTTCAAGTGCACAATTAAACCTTGTAGGATCTTACACATCTTAAGAAAGGTAAAAGTGTAGATGGAAGAAACTGGTTCACAAACCTCTTTCTTTGTTTCCAGCTCAGCTAATTTGATATAGATCTCAACCATTTGTTTCATCTACATTAGTAACAAATGCGAAAAAATTCCATGAAAAACTTAACAGCACAAAGAACATTATAAAGATTATGAAATGAAGAATTGAAGATCAATGTTGGAAAATACTTGTCTAATAATGGGCCCATGATATGAGACCAATTCTTCTAGAATCCTTTTTGCTGCAGTTATTTTATCCATATCCACCACAAATGAGTTTCTACTACGCTGTTTGTCCTTGATACGGTCACCATTTGCCAAAGCTAGAAGCTATCACCAAACAAGAGAGAAAAGTATGATATGTAGAATGAACTTCAACCAAGTACATTCGCAGACAACCAGTCTTGAATACATCAGTGTATCAGAAGAGGTATTGCAAAAGAATTTTCATCACATGTTCTGCTATGACATTGAAATGACTTCAAGTTTTCTCCATTTCACTTGGTTGCAGGTTCACAAGCAAGTTAAATTTTTCATGCATTCAATTTTGCACCACAAAGAAAAATCTTCCATGCAGTTTAATTTTGCTAAATTAGGTTAGCTGAAAAATGGATCTTAGATACCTGAAAAATGGTATGGTATGGATGGTCTATAGCCATTTTCTTCACAAGAGAAGCCAAAGCAAACTGTATAATCCCAACACGGATGTCAAAACAAAATCACACTTTAGCAAGAGATACGAGAGAAAGAAATAAACATGAAAGACAGCCAAGACCTGAAAATTATGAGGTCCCAAACTGTCCTTCGAGCTTCCCATTCTTGAAGCAATTTGATAAACTAAAGGTACAAATTTATAGGATTGAGCCTGCAACCAAAGTTGGAGCAAAACAAAAATCAAGAGTATCAAATACTGGAAGAAATAAAAAATAGAAAATTTAAAAGTCGCAAATGTTTTATTTGGCACGTATTATGAAAATATTTTATTTGATTCTAAGATAGCAAATAAAATTTAGTGCCCCCATCAATTGTTACCTCATCAATTGTGTCAAGCATGTTATTTATAACATTTTGTCTCAAAGAAAGACTGAACCACAGGGAAACAAGTCGAAACACCTGAAAGCATAATACACGTTTGATGATCACAAGATACTGGATTCCACAAATCATATCAGCATAATATCCATTATTTACTATGTTAAAAATATCTTGTTGATATATAACACATTGAAGAATGAAATATAAGATTTTATTTACTTTATTCTACAACCCAATGAAAGCATTTCTATAATTTGTGCAAAAATAAGATTCAATAATGATTCCAGTTCACTCTCTATCCAGTTGTTTTTCCTCTAAAGAACAGAGGACTGAAATAAAAAGTGCATACCACTCTCACATCATATTTGTCACCTATCACCAAGCAACGCTTGTATCCTTCCAGAGCTAGGCTGAGAAAATTGTCCCTGTCATCCTGAGGAGTTGAAGTAGCAATTAAACAAAGAGTAAGGCTACACAAACAGAAAAGGAGTCCAAAAATTCTTACTAACACAATAACATTCAATGCGATGATTTTATAATAAATTATGCAACACCATTCATCACCAACCACATCAGTTAACAAAAATTTTATGTATGACTTATCTTGCTGTAGAAAATTCTCCATAAACAATTTAAGTTGGATTTGTTATGTATAACAGACAGTACACTTTAGCCATGCCAATGACAATCAGAAGTGAAATGATTAATTCAACAAAGTAAAACACTAATTACTAAAGTACCTCGCTAAACTCCATGCATGTTCTGACTCTGACAAAATCATTCCATGGTATATCTACCGGTTCTTATATTTCAATGTTTAATAACAAGTACAATGGTTTACAGGAGCAACAAATAGAAGCTCTTGTGTCACAACATGTAGTCTGTTCACAATACATGAAATCTGACTTGGATAAGTCATTCAACAGCATATCTAACGACTCAGATTTCAATGGCTAATAGCAAATATAGTGGTTCATATGGATTGGAAAATCAGAGCTCTTCAGGATCATAACATGTAGTCTCCTTACATTACATAACAAGATAGTCTCATGTTATGCTTCAGTTCCTAAAATGGAGTGTGAGTGCGCGATAGTACCTTCAATTTTTCAGCCTCTTCCTTGTCCATTGCAAGTTGCCTTTGCAACTCAAGTATTTTTACGGAATAGTCATTCTTCTCCCCCTAAAATGCCATAAATCAGAGCTTTATTAATGGGCTAAAAAAACTTAGAAGGCACTAAGTCCCACAGTGCACTATCAGCAGCAAAGAAAAAAAAAACGACTTGGATTAGGTTTTAATAGAAACCTTTGTTGAACTTCTTAGCCGCTTAACGAGCGCCTCCAACTCAGCTGCCTGCAAAATAAGATTCATATCAAATAGCTGAGATTGTGAACCCCCCCCCCCCCCCCCCAAATTTGGTACCTTGTGTTTCCTTAAACGCATTGCTGCTTGCCATTCACTAGAGGTTAGTCTTTCCTCGCATGACTTAAACAGAGCATCTGCATAGTGTGCAAGATGAAAATGAGCTTGGCTTTGTCTTTCTATGGACTTCTTGTTAGTAGTCTTGTGAGCTTCAGCAACTGAAACTGCAGGTTTTAGATACTTCTCTAAAATAGTTCTTGAGCTGCATATGAAATCAGATGTTGCATGAGAGAAAAATTGGCATTTTCGCTACATAAAGATGATAATAATAAATAATTCTGCCAAGTTAAGGATAAAGAGTTATAACTTGCTAGATCTAGTTTCTGCCAGCCACTTTCCAACCAAGCGATATACATCCGAACCTTCTTGATTTGAGTGACAATTTTGGGATATGTATTTTGCAAGGCTGATAGCCATCTCATGCTGACCTTGGGCACGCAGTAGCTTTGCTTCTTCAAGCTGCCATTATTTGAAGTATAATACTAAAGTTATAGTGATTTTCTGTGTGTAACATCTTGGAAATACATGCAAGCAAAATTGTTGAATGTGAGGTGCCTCAATGTATGGAATTTAATGATAAGTAAACTATCTATCAGAACAACTTGTGTAAACTGGAAACAGATATAGGCATGGGATTCAAAGGCTTGTTGACTGAAGGCATGAAATTTAATGAAAGTGCACCAATTGATGGGAAACAACAAGGTTCATAAACAACTTCAAGGATGTCATTTGAGCTTTCTACAAAACAGAAGTATAAATAAATTCCAACAGGATCAATCAGCGATTCAAAATCATCAATGCAAAGCATAATATTCATGTAACTGAAAATTCTGGATTGAAAAAAAATCCATTATTGTTGAATTAGAAAATCGTTATTTGAGAAGCAATTGCAAATACAGGGCCAATAATATTTAAAAAAAAAAAAAAAAAAAAGAAGCTCCATGGTATATAGTATCACAGCACATCAGTTAATAATTTAGAAAAAAATGCAGATCAGCAAATATTTTTTACCCTGCCAAGCCAATACAAAGTTGAGTACTGCTCTCCAGTTCCAGCACTAGCGAGCTTAAACTCATGCAGAAATGCGGTGGATTGAGAAAACCTAGAACCCTGCTAACCATGGAGCAATATATCGGTTGGGGAGCCAACAAGGTATCATGGTATTGAAAACTGCCAATAGTACCTTACGAAGAGTGGATGCAGATTGCAAAAGATGTTCCGTCATACACTCGTTACATCTCAAGATTTGAAGCAGAACTCGCCTGAATGCTATAAATGGTTCCAACAAATTCATATGCAGCTGTGATCGTTCCAAAATAGAGTTCCAATCCACATTCAACCATGACATCTATATTGACAGACAAAAACATGCCAAGCAACCAGAAATGGTAACCTCAATTACTTTTATGGTTTCCTCACATATGTGACAAATAAGCAGAAAGAAATGTACTACAAACAAAGACCCTTCATTAAAATCAGAAAATTAGATGAAAACCTGCTCCATGGTAGGGATTACAGGTTCTGAAAAGCTTTGTCTTTTCCCTGGATAGAATTCAGCCCTTTCACATTGAGATGTTTCCCAACGGATATGCCATGCCATGCCAAGATGATAAAGAACCTGTAAAAGGTATCAATTCATGTTAATAAAAATCTAAAAAATAAAGAAAAGGCAAAGGCAACATGTCTGTTTCCTTCAGGTAAAATTGAGAATTGAGAACACATGGGATTGCAATATTGGTTTTTTGGTCCAAGGGGTTTTAAGGTTTACAAAGAACTATAAAGCTGGCTTATAGTTTTGAACTTTCATAACTGGGCCAGAAATTTATAATATAAAAGTATCCTAGCTTCATGCTGTATTCTAGCCATATGATCATCAATTCACAATATGTAAATGATTATTTAATTTTGTTAATGGGCAATATGTAAATGATTGTAACTTCACTTTTTCTTTCCCTTTTAGGAAGAGAAGAAGGCCTTCTAGATTAATAACCACGTGGATTGATTTTTCCCCATGCAAAAAAAAAAAGAAAAAGAAAAGTCAAAATTGGCAAAACCGTCGTAGTAACAGTGTACTTGCCTATGAGGACAAAATCTAAAAACTTTCATTCATTAAAAAATTAAGGGAAAATAGTTCTATCTATCCTTGTATTGAAGAGCTTGTCTCCAACATGTCCCTATATGTTTAATTGCATGTATTATGTCATTAAATTATCACAATAGGCTCTTCTATTATGTCATTAAATTATCACAACAGGCTCTTCTATGAGAACATGTCATCCAAATTAATAAAACTTAGCACCTGCATTACAGATGAGTCATTAATACATTTTCTGACACAACTATGCTTAATTTCATGTATAAAAAAATTCAATATTATTATTTATCTTTAAAGATTGTTAATGCTGAATATAATTGGGTTAAATCATGTTTACTAAACACAAAAGAAAGTAATCATGTGTTTATCACTTGTTTTCAAGGTTTCAAGAGATGGTAGTTTGAGCCTAAAAATAAATCTGGCAGTTTCTGCAATTCCCTTGCCCATTTCTTTTAACTTGAATGACATGTTTTCAAACGCCTTATTGAAAACATGGTAATAACCTAGGGACATAATTGAAGCTGTTAAAATATAGGGAAAGATTGAGCTATTTTTCATAAAAAATAATAATCAGTCAGCAATGAAAAAAAAAATTCCATGGAGAAAAAGCCCACATACACTTCATCAATCATCGAGCTTTAGAATAGACAAACAATAGATACCTGAAGTTTAATTACTGTTGAGTATATGTATTCAGTGCTCTCCTCACTTGCACAAGAGACAGAGCGCACAAGCTCCTGATGTTAATAAAAAACTAATCACATTACTATTGTTATTGTTATTACATGCAGGAATCTGCCAGTAGAATAAATCAGATAAAAAATTACCTGCTTTGAGCCTCTCAGTTTTCTGTGAAATTCATCAAAATCTCCCTCTTGAAATGCCCTCAAACAACTGAATATTCCATCCAGTGAAAACAAAATGGAGAACGTATTAAAAGAAACCCATGCTCATCTCTTATTATGCCCAAGAAAACCAAATCATCGGCTTCTCAAAATACCATCACCACATTAAAAGTCTACTTGTCCCTCTATCCATAGTTAATTTATCCATAGTCTAAAGTAACAATACAGTTATTATCATAGTGCAAAATGCAATGCTGTTGAAGGTCCAGCTATCACATTCACAGTATACTCAACTCAATAAACCTCAAGATTCCCGATTGTAATACTAAAAACTTAAGCCTATTGTTTTCTTTTCAAAATCCTGATGATAAGAATCATTTCCAGTGCTATGTTCTTGTATACAATTCAGTTCTTTACTAATAAGTGTTGCTATTAGAACCTAGGGTACTATCAATTAATGTACTACTCACATTTATAATAAGAATTTAGATGATAAGATTTCTTATAAAGACAAGTTACTCAAAGCAGTCCCTATCATCCATATAAGTCAGACATCCAGAGTGAGAATAGTAAGAGGCTTGATAAGAGTTACAATTTACAATCAACCAAAAAAAAAATACTGTTTCCTAGCAACTTACCCATGCAATTTTTCATTGAAATGATCAGATTTAACATCTGGGCGTGAAGGAGAATTAGCTCCCACAAAATGTAAGGATAAATCCCAGTTTCCAGCGCGCCAAGCAGCCTCATACTGCAAACAGATGCCCAAAAGATTTTGGAAACAATAAGGATATCTAATCAGACACAAGACAGTTGCACTGTCAATGAAAACAACACAGTTCAGATGAACAGATAGGACACCTGCAATTCATTGAACTCCAAATCATAATGAAACTGGTCCTTTCTATATGTCAATCCCTGGCAATATAAATCCAGCACATGTGTGCAACCAATCTGCTGCAGAGATCTAATCAGACCTTTGTAAGGTTTTCTCTGCCTCATCTCTTCTTCAGATGCAGAAAGTGATAGATGAGTTCCTAGTTGAGTATGCCCTGCTGACAATGTACTCGATCCACCATCCATTTGTAGTAGGGGGTTTGAACGTATTTGCAAGTCATAATATTCAAGCGCCTTACTCCAGTTCCCCTCATGCTCAAAGATAACAGCTTGAGAGGTTAACTTCCATATAAAATCCAAAAAACACAAGAAAAATTGTGAGGCTACAATTTTAAATACCCTGTGCATATAACAAGACTAATAGCAAAAACTAAAGCTAAACATGAAATCCCTCTCACAGATCTAAAGAGGGATGCATGCAGTGGATTGCCGTCCTTAGTTTCTTTTATGACTACCACTACCAGTCCAATTTAATGTTACCATTCAGCATTAACAGTTAGAAACAAGCCAAAAGAGTTAAACATTTGATCTATAAAAACCCAGTTGTTAGCTTATCTATTTAAAAATGCATATACTTGCCATAAGAGTAGCAAAACATTTCACTAATATATAAAAGTCAAATAAAAAGGTTATTAAATCAAAGAGCATAAAGGTAGAGGAAAAACAAACATAAGTACAAGCTCGTAGTAGCTATCATGTGAAAAAGTGAAACAGAATTGCACTCCATTTTTACATTTTGGGCGGGGGAGAGAGGCTGCATTCAGATATTGTAACAATAAAGCCTTCAAGTTAGAGAATTTGATCAACTCTTAGAGCATGATGTCTACAGTACAATTAGTCACACAGACTATTCAATGGGGAAAAAAAATGTATGTAGTGAGCACAATGACTATCAAGTACCTACAAAAAATCACACACCTTGTGTGAATGGATGATCCCATATAAGCTGTCAGGTTCATTAATATGAGTGACTGCTGACATAAGTATTTCAATGTGATGCGGCAACTGAAAGAAGGGGGAGCAAAAGGAAGAAAGATATGGTTAGAATAATTATTTTCCTCATGAAAACAGAGAATTCAGTGCTGGAAAAACAAATTGAACGCTTTCTTGCTCACAGTTATCTATGATGTCCTACAAATGATACCACAATTGACTAAGAAATGATAAAATTATCTTACTGGTCCGAGGAACATTGTTAATTGATACAACACAAAAAACCCACAAAACTTACCACCTCAAGATGGGAGAAATCTGGGCTCCCTAGCATAAGGCCATTGAAATGCTCTTCACACCAATGCTCCACATACATCATAGCGGTGAAGTATGAGCCACAAATCTATAATGGAGATGCATCCATGTGAAAAAAGAAAAGGTAAATAAATTGTCATGTACATACTAAAGAATGCATTCTCAACTAAATAAGTAAATAAGGAATTTTATCTGGGCTTGAAAACTCAATAAAATACATAGCAAACAGTCAGATTTTAACACTCACAACTGCTGATTTGGCAACAACAAGATAATCAATTGTCAGCCAATAAACCTGCCAAAAATGGGGATAGTCAATTAAAAGGGAAAAAAAATGAGCCAGCAAGAAAGTAAGATATATCTGATGCTAAATTTAAGAAAGCCCGAAACCCAACTATTTAGAGTCAACAGCTGATATCTTTTTTCCACATGGAAATCAATTTCCATCCTTTTTAATCCCTTTGTTCTGGAATTTGGATATCGGCAATTTACTAACAATAAAGATGAGGCACCACCAATGCACTAATAAGTTATAAAATAGAGCACCAAAATTTCTTTCAAACACATGGGTGTGTTTGTCTGTAGGGGAGAGAGAAGGAGAGATTATAATTCAAAGTTAACATGTTAGATGTTAGAACTACAGAATGCAAATATCAAGATGAATAAAATGAATACAGGTAAATCATGAAATGTAGCTTTGACCACCACACAATTTTCTCAACCTCAAACAGACTATTAATTTTGTATATACAGAACTGCACTGCACATAACAAATCTCCTATTTCCAATCTTTCGTCTCCTACCAGTGAATAATTTTGCATCAACTAATCCCACAGAGGGGAAACCTTTCACCACAAAAACATTACTTTTGAACCCTCAGATTTCTCTGACAACCCTAGCTGCAGTCCAACCGTTAAATCATTTTCATTCGCAAACATAAACTGAGTGGAAAGCAATTACCACAAAAAAGCATTATTGTTGGACCATCAATTTCTCTTTGATACCCCTAGCTGTGACACACTCACATGCACACACATGCATATTTAAAAAAACCCAATTAAAATTCCACTTGATTAAAAAAATCTTAGGCCAGTACTTTCTCTGCTTCCTCATCAGTGAAATTTATTTGTATTAACTTCATGCTATTGTTACTTATACATATAATATCCTTGTTTGCACACGGATATTTATCACTATTCCCGCAAAGGTAATCTCATGAAAGGTTAAAAAGAGTTATTTACATATTTTATCTCCAAGTCCTCATTTCCAACAAGTTTTATAGCCTTACAGGATCAGCTCTGGAACTCAAGCAAAAGGATCAAATTTTCCACAAGCTTGAAAGTAATCAAATTAGGAAACATTTTGTGGCCCTTTATATACAAAATTTGGACAATACCTGTGCTTAGGGACATGGCATATTTGTGCCTGCATGCACAGTTTCCCTCATACGGTAAAACAAAATTCTTAACAAATGCTTCAAAAGAACATATGTGACATAAAATTGCAGCAGCTAGTTTATGAGCATGTCTAAAAAAACCAAAACCATACCTTGTCCCAGGAAGATGTTGTCATTACCATTGAACTTGATGCAGTTACTGAATATCTAGCCTTTACAGCGGTGGAACGGGATATTGAATCATAGCTAGAAGGCTTAGCATTCTACAAAAACCATTGGAAAAAAATAAAAAAAATTTCAACAAGTTCAGCACATAGTGGTAATTACAGCCATAGGTAATCAATTTTCATAAGATGTAAATTCTTTTAGGTAGAAGGAAATCCTATATTCTACTGACAGCTTTTTAGGCAATGCTATATGGGATCGGGTCCTCAATACATGGTGCATATCCAAAAACATTAAGATTTCCCTGCCCCCAACTAATGGCTAGGTAGAATAAGCAAATGATAACAGTTGCTGCATGCTTAGCAATCAATGCTTCAATTTTTTTATCTCTTAATTATTCTGCACAGCCGTACCCGCACCATATGGCATCAGCTGTATCCACCTTACAATCTAAATAAGGTGTGTAAATTAAAAATAAATACCATTTACTTTATTTTTCTTTGAACTTAAACCATGATGAGCAATGCAAGGGAAAGAGCACAAATTTCTTACCAATATGCCAACGCTTTCTCAATAAAAGACCCACTAAATGTATAGTTAGAGAGTTACTTTTTTCTCCCCTTTTCACCAATCATAACAATTACTGATCCCCATTCAATTTGGAAAAACCAGAGGAGATACCAGGAGTGCAGTAATCTGCTGTAGCAATAGTAAAGGAAATACCTCGCTTTGTGCAAAATGGTGCAGAAATAATTGTGAACCAAAAGAGAAGGAGAGAGAAAAGAGAGCATGTGAAACTGAAGAAATCAAATTTCATATTTAAAATGCATCATATAGATGCGATCCTTGATGCACTTGCCTTAGTACTTTCTCGCTTTGATTGTCGTAAAGAAGATTTTTCCATGACATGACATAATCGAAGTTCATTTAGGGCATTCAAGAAGACTTGAACTGATTTAATCAGCTCATTAGACTCTGTTAGTATATGTTCCTGCGCCTGCATGTAATAAAAAAAATTCAGGTGCAACCATGCAAAATACGCTGCAGTGGATAATGAGAGTAGCATTCCAAACTTCACAAGTAATAGCATAAACACAGTAGCTTGTCAAAACATTCACACCCAATTCACATTGAACTGATACTAATTTTACTGTTTCCTAACCTATTGACTTGTGTCATTCGAGATAAGAATACCAATAACATGACGCTACAGTAAGACAATAAATAAAAACATAAAAATGTACTTTCATATCTTTTAAAATATATATATTGTGTGTGTAATTCTACTTGACATAAAATATATAAACTAAAATGGAATATAACAAAACAGAAAAGGATTCATCTGACTGATATGTGAAAATTAGACAATGCAATAACAAAGCTCTATTAGCCAACTACCTGAGAACTGTTCCACATTCATTTTAACCAGGTTGAATCTAAAGCCACACATCTAGGTAAATTCTACTTTCACTTGTGTATTGCTTTCATATTGCCGTAGCTGTTGTCCTTATGGTGCCAACTGAATCAAGTTTCTCTTTTTCTAGCATCCATAAAAGCTATCATTACTGCTATGACTAAAAAGAAGAGAGCTTAAAATCATAGAGCATTAGAACAAGGAGTAAGGTCTCCTTATAATGTTTTCTCCTTGTATCTTATTGAAACACCAGAAATACATGACACTTTTATCACACTCACGAGAATTGATTCCAAGTCTCTGGATAATGTTACTACCATGTATCTTATCACAACACTAGGAATGAGACAACAAATATCTATTACATAAATTAATTCTTTCAGAATCTCTGTTGATGACTAAACTCCAGCGTACCTGTCCCAAATCAGCTAGATTTAGCCACATAAATCCTTTTCCTCCATTTGTTTTTTTTTACACCAAACTCTTCATGAAAACAAAGTTGTTATGACAGTAAAGCATTTTTAACTGCTCAAGCCCAAGTCATTCCTTGGTCTACCTCTCGTTCTCATTAATCCCACTCCAATCATTCAACTCATCAGCATGAGTGCTCTCTTTTCGATAAATGAAGGCCATAAATCGAGCATGATTTCACTCCTCACTAAAGGTGGAGCTCTGTTGTGTCTTGATGTGGTGGCATGTATTGCTTGGCTCCCTATTTCAAGGTGTAGTTCCCTGCATAGCACTTTAACTTGTCTTGACAAGAGATGGTATTCTGCTATGTTTTAGATTATTGATAGGCTACAGAATTTTATTCTTAACATGTCTCTTCGTTCACACAGGCCAATCTATACTTTTACTCAATTCATTAATAAATAATGTCTCTGATTAACCGAAAAAGAAAAAAGAAAAAAAGAAAATAGTCACCAGTACGTTAATATATCAATGGCAGCCATAGCCAGTCCAACAGCACTCTTTGGAAAACTAATTAACCTGAAAGTTTCGGCTAACATTTAAGAGCACAGCAGTATTTATATCAGACCCATCCCTTAATATGCAAGTCCATTTGCATTTTGCATATGGACCTCAATAGCAAGCCTGTCAATTTTGTGCAACAATCAATGTTAGTTACATGGATTTTCAGGATCTGATGTTTTGAGCACCTGACAATTTGTTCATGATAGCTTGAAGCTGTATTAGGAAACATCAACCATCCAATTTAAAAGCTTAATCCAATAGGAAGAGCTTAAGAAAACACTTATAACTAACACTTAGCTTATCCTGAACTGGTACTCATTCAATTCTTATGATATCTGTTAGGGAACCATCAAACATCCAATCAAAAAGCTTAATCCGATGCTTATGGAAGAGCTTATGAAAATACATATAGCTAACACTTAGCTTATCCTGAACTGGTACTCTCATTCAATTCTTATCAAATCTTTTATGTGTTAGCACATATATCTTAACAATCGCAGCTGCACTCATTTAAGGGCATGCTGCTCTCTTACGCCATAAGCCATCCACCAAATTAACAGGGACAGTCATCAAACCAGTCCTAGAAATTTATCAAGTTTTCTGGTTGAGTCTTCAACTTTAATTTCTTCTATTTAACTCTTTACATGTAAAATTATCAGTTGAGTTCAACTACAAGCAACTCTTAGAGAATTGATGATGTGGTGGCCATATTTACAACAGTAAATCAGAAAATTCAGATTACAGAAATCTTTTGAGGCTACAGAGTAGTTGGCTTCCGAGAAAGGAAAAAGATCAGTAATCCTTTTTCCCTTTTTATTTGCTTTGCTGCAAGAAACGTTATGGGAAATTGATGCTATAAAGAAAGAGAAAGACCTACCCAGTCGGCAACGTGGCTCTTCTTTTACATCATCTAATGTACCATTATTATCCATTTTCTCTGCACTCAGAATGTGTGCATATAGGGTTGCATCATCAATTCTCTAACAGAAGTTTGCAAGTGAAATTCAACTAGTACTTTTTCGAGCGTTGAAAGGAAAATTTAGAAAAAAATAAAATTGATAGACTCAATGAGAAAAGCCAAAAGAATTCAGAGACCAATTTCATGCTCATTGGAATCTAAAAGAGGACCTCAAACCCTCTGAATATCAATCAAGGATAAAACTTTCCCTCTGTCTCCCTGTCATCACAACCCTCCCCATGATGCTTTAACCTCAATAAAACAAGAAACAGTGTCCATCAGAACTACCTCAATGTGAAGTGACTCTTCAAAATCACAACATTACTTTCCTAGAAAATGCACCATGCGACGGCAAATAACAGCATGTCACCATTAAAGTTTTACTGCCTTTCATCCTTCCAAATCTAACAATGGATCAACCAATAAATCGTACTATAATTCTATGGGGATTATCTTCCTCCTAGAAAATGTACCAGGCAATGGAAAATAACAGCATGTCACCATTAAAGTTTTACCGCCTTTCATCCTTCCAAATCTAACAATGGGTCAACCAATAAATCATACTTTAATTCAATGGGAATTATCTTCTTCCAAGTCCCCTCTTTTTATACGTAGAGATTAGGAACTGAAAATGGTCACCAGAAAGAACGTATACTACATCCAGTTAACAACACCCCCTTCAGTAACACTAACATTTCGATGCATCTTCTGTTTTATTCATCTTGCCAACCCTTCAAAACTCTAGATTTTTGTTTACCACGGCTTTTAGTCTATCAGAACTATGCCTCATTGAAAATAATAAATAAATAAAATGAAGAAAGATTTAACATGCAAATTAAACCAAATAAAGAGCCATGAATCATTTAAATACTCAATTATTTAGACATTAAGCAACAAGGCAGAGATTGAAAATCTGTAAAATGATAAAATCCAGCTTGACAGGAAAATGAAAATTTGCAGAGAATAAAAAAAAATTACCTGCAAAGAGATTAATTTATGAAGATCAACATCAATATCCTTCTGAAAAGCTAGATCTATGATAACACTTGGAAACAAAAGCTCAGCAACTTCAGCTTTCAATAAAACGATATCTTGGCATAATCTAAAAGCAGCATAATAAGCAAACCATTAGCAAAACAGTTACTTTAACAGGCAAGAATAACCATAAGACACAATATAAGCACCTAGATCTATAGATAGTTGAAACAAGTTACTAAACTTATGAAAAATACCTTAGAATAACATCATTGCAGTAGCTAACCAATGAATACACAAGTGGACAAATCCACATTTGGAAGGTCTTATTACATGTCTCCCATATTATAGACTCCTCAAGTGAAATTGCTTCAGCTGAAAATGACAGGAAAAAAGAAACCATCAGATATTTTGCATGCAAACTATACAGCAAAAGTGAGACTCTAAGAGAAAGTAGTGTGTTTATTGTTTAGTAATCTATTAAAACAATATGAAAATGAAATACATGTCCATATGTGTGATTAAACACAAACACGAGCATTAACCTCGTTGCAGCTTAGTCTTAGAATATAAATCATATATACTGCCAGAATCTCTACTCTAAATAAAAAAAATAAAAAATAAATAAAAGATTGACTCTATAAATCAATCAAACAAGCTCCTGCAGAACTGGGTTCTCACAGGGCAGTGAGGAGCGTGAAGCAGAAATCTCTTCTTAAACCCATTGCTTTGAAATTTTCAGTGAATGCAACTTTCACTCAAATTCATAACAACCCAGAGAACAACTTATCTATACATAAACTCACTCTAATTCTTGAGTTGCAGACCCTTCCATCATGGTCATCGTGATTCCCATGGATAAAACAACTCGTATTCAATAATCGATTGATATACTACAAGATGTGACCTATATGTGGGGTCTGAATGGAACATAATTTAAATAAATAATAAAACAATGGAAATGCAAATCAGATAATGACATGCTATTGAAAAAAAAAAAAAAATCAGCAGTCAAAACAACCTAAACTCCACTTATCAGAAAGCAACTATAATAATTATGATGGTAGGGCTGATATCAAAAACTCAAAAACTTTTGATACATAGAAGTACTTATGATGAGAAACCTAAAACAATTTGGTATTGAAAGAAATACCAAAATCTTTTAAGGAAAAAAGTTAGTAGCACTTTACCTCTATACCTCTTTTCAATATCCAGCACTAACTTCTCCACCAGCTCAATATTTACACCTTTTGAGTGAATCTACAAGACAGAATTACATAATGATTCCCTCATTAAGTCGACCTATGTCCATAAATCAGGATAAAGCAAAAGATATCACAACCAAGGACACTAAGCATACAAGCACAACTGCCAGCAATAATGTTCTAGCTCTATCAGCGTTGAATTACAGCTTCAAAATGGGTGCTGAAAACGGTGAAGATATCAGCTATTGATGTTCTGTAAGATCACCATATCTTTTGTTTTCTCATCACTTTTTACATTTAAACCTATCTGAAAGCACTTCCAAACCTAGACATGCATCCCACTTACATTGGTATTCTCACATTACTTTAAAATTTTAATCTCAAAACAATACTTAAACCATCTTTAAGATAGTAACCTAAACATCAGCAACAATGCATGTGGTACTGGGATAGCAGCACCAGACCAGAGTAAAATCCATGCCTACTACGCCAAAATGAAAACATTTTCCCCATATTGTCAGTAAATAATATCAAGGACCTTAACAGTAAAACAACTATTATAACAAACAAACTGTCAACCAGAATATGTGTACCTCAATAAGAGACCTTTCATAAGAACCAAATGACAATAGAGCTCTTTGACCTCTTTCAGTTGAGAGTATTCCCTGTTCAAGGGGAAAAGTATGAGAATGTTCTTCATTTCCTTTAGTAGAATAAATACCTAAGGGTATAGAGCTTTTTGGCATTTATAATAAATATCATCTGAAACTTCCATATAAAACATGAAATTAAAAGAAACAGAAACAAAGTTGAAAAAAAGAATGTTCACCAAGGGCATAACTGATTTACGGAAGAGAAAGGGATTAAATATCCTCAGACACAAAGTTGAATTATTATGGATCTGTTTGGCCTTGATGTCCTTGTAAGTTGCTATAGGCACAAGTACTAAAAATGAAAACTAAACTAATAAAAGTTGATGGATGTTTAGTTATTTATGTGCTACTGAGTTTTAAAGCAAGCAATGATTGTTTGGTTAAACTTAAATTAAAAGTGGTGTAGGGAATCAAAATGAAAAATAAGAAGACAAGTCTTTTTTCATCTACAGGGTGGATATGAAAGAAAAAAAAGAGAGAAACATGTAAGATTAACTAAAACAAAATGAAAAGGAAAAAAAAAGTACTATTTATGTGCTTCACTTGTTTTTGGTGAAACAAAGACCTGTATACATATAATAATAAAACCGTACTTATTTGGAAGGTTGAAGGATAGTTTTGTCAAATAAAAAAAAATTAATGGCTAATTGTGGAAGCATATTCCACTTTTGAAAGAAGCAGGTGATCTTATGATTTTATGAACTGAAGATTTTAAGGGGTACCGTAATTAATTTTACCAAACATTTACATTCAGATGAAAAATAAAGCACTGTTGTTTTGATGTGACTTTGAGCAAAAGGCCAATGACTTTATAATAATAGAAACAAGAGTGATTACATAAAGTTGAATGGTTACATAAAATAACTTTTTAAAAATTGAAAAGGGAAATAACAAAGCAAGATTTTTTTTTTAACTCAGCTCAGGTGTGCTTCAATTACAAACTAGTTAAGATGTCTATACAAACAACTTTCTCCATTTTTTTTTTCTTAATTTTAAGAGAAAAAAGAATATTCAGAAGCCAGATTCTGGGGGGAAAAAAAAATTAACATATTTAAATGCAAGTAACAGCATGATTTACGATAATCTAATTAATTTACCCAACCTTTACACAGTACATAACATACCAGTGTTTGAACTACTTATCAAAAAAACCATGCCAGAATCAAACAAATACCAATCCACACAAACACAGTAATTGTTGCATCCACCAAGCTGAGCAAAAAATAGCACAACGGGAAAAGCACTATTTGACAAATCTTTCACGTAATGACATTTAATGCACTTTTAGTTTTTAAGGTTTTATATAAACAGTTTTTACCAGTGCTCTAAGCATATTTCAATGCGTCTGTTGGTACATTTTTTCCAGCTTTAGGCAACCAACACCGATCCCAAATAAAATTTTCAACCATGACATTGCACAAAATTGTAACAGACATTGCAATAAATTGGCTAATTGGCAATTCCAAACTTATTGAATGCAACATTGATCAGGATCTCAGATGTTCAGGAGGAGCAATCAATCAAAAACAGAAATAACTTGAGTCAGATAAAATCAGTAGATAAAACCATCTAAATCTCCCCACGCTTACCCGAAGAGATTGTGAGGTCAAATCAACAATTCTAACAGAATCATCCATCAGATACTTCATCAGAAGTTTCAAGAGTGCAATCAGTAGTTCTTCAGATACACCAGTATCCATGTTAAAATTCACTTCAAAAGGGTTGGTGATCTTCAATTGTTGACAAACTTTCATTTGACCATAGTCTACAGGTAGATGGAAAACAACGGAATGTGGGTCCCCAATGCCAACCTGAAGTCACAATCAATAGAATAAAAAACCTTAGCTTCTTGTTCTCAGCAAACAAACAAAATGTAATAAGTTCAAAGGCCTGAACATGTATAAATTGATACCTTGGACACAAAATCAGACACCAATGGTCTGATACTACTTGCATCATCAGAACCACACATGCGAACAAGTGTCCAGATTGATTGGACAATTTCAGGGTCACGGTGCCAATACACATCCTCCATAACATCTTTCGTATTCCTTCCCCTCTGAAAACTTTCCTCCATAAGTAATTTCTTGTGCAGTGCTTGAACACTGCAAGAATATTTAGCATCCCAGTCACAATTAAAAGGCGCAAATTTCAAATTGCATGGCTAGATATTACCATATAAACCAAATAGTTTCCTTAGACATGATGAAAAGTTAGTAGGAAAAAATATTAAGCAAAAGATTACACAAAGAAGAATAAGTTGAAATCAATTTAAAAATAATTGATTTAATTTACAGATTTCAATAGAGTGATTGTAAATACCACCAAAAGTACTCTATGACCATTTATTGGAACCATAATAAGCTCGGAAAAACAGCTCAAAAAGGCCAATCACCTGCATAAAAGTAATCTTGGTGGAAGGTAGAAAGATCTCTTGACGAACTGAAAATAAGCAATACAAAATGTAAGAAAAAAGATGAGTCAGAGTGAATAGATGCCACAATAACAAATACCTATCAGGTTAACCATTAAGTTTAACTGCTGACCTCCAATAAGTGGGCCCTCGGAGAGTAAGCTTCGCATAATTGGTGATGAAACTCACGTATCTCATCAAAGATATCTATTTCAGGGAAGGGCTCCAGCTCCTGCAGAAGTAATAGCATGACTTAAAAGGCTAACTTTCTACTGCTTCACATGAAATAAATTTTGCAAGACGAGATCATAAGCACCAATATCATAAGCACCAATATCAATTTACACCACAGATGAAAGTCAAAACTTACTCTAACATAATCATGAAGAGATGGATCAGAGCCCACAGTAAGCTGGCAGAGCAAAGATAAGATTTCATATGCTCTAGTGCCAATTTCCCCAGAAGTTTCAGAGGGAATGCAACATGCTACCAACTTCGAGACTAAAAACTACACAACCCACAAAAAATGAACAAAGAACATTAGGAATGCTTTGGTTAAAGATAATTCTAGGTCTTAGAATATGAGGTACCTGAAGCTGTTCACCAAGCACATTGGCAATGTCTTTGGATGGGTTGCCTTTTAATGTGTTGAGCAAAGCAGAAATAACACGGCAGCATTGATCTTGTAAAGCATCACAACCAATGAATTGTCCAATCAAATTGATAAGATACCTGTTACTCAAAAGAAAAAAGAGTTAAAATGACTCTAAGATAAAAGACATGTTTGTTAAAATTACAAATTGCCCAAATATTTCAATAGATAAAGTAAAACACTCAATTCAGTTAGTGGAATTTTAATGAAAAAAGACAAACAAAGTGAAAATGGAAGCAAAGAAAAGGCAAAAGCATGAGAAACAGTGTCAAAGGGAAGGAAACCCTTTCCAGAGTCATATCCATCAAACAATTTGGGATGGTGAAATGATTCCAAAAGAAGATGTCATGTAAAACCAGAAGGATGGTTAATAACTCTTTGTATTTAGTGGATATATGGAGTACCACTGCATCATTTGCAGCTTCACATTGCTAGACCACCCATCACAAAGGAGTTTTGAGGAAGATTGAAGTTAAGAGAAGGTGCAATTATATTGTAATGATGTCAGATAAGTAAACAGAGAAATAAGGAGAAAGAATGTTCAAAGGATGGCGAAGAAAAATCTTTCAAACAGAAGAGAAGATAGTAGAAAGCAGAGTTCCAAGACTTGAAACCAAAGTAGACAGAAGAAAAACCCCCAACTACCACAATAGTGTAAGAAAAATATACTTAATTATCCATGCAAACAACATATACATGATTTTTAACAGTCAATGAACAAGTGTACTGGAAACAATGCTTCAATAAGTTTGTATAATTGATCCAAAAACCCCATGAAAAACTGAACAAACATAATCTTTAGCACCATATAGCTTCCAAGATTAAATTTGCTTAAAACAAGGTTCCGATAACTTGGTTGTCATTAAAAAGCTCCATTTGAACAACTATAGACATACTTGAAAGTGCTTGAAACAGAAGCTCTACGCCCAATGATATCTACAAGCACCTCAATTCCGGCCAACCTATGGCATCTGTGCCTATGATGAACTGCTGCTTCTATTTTGTAATGCATTTCCACTAGAAACTGCACATCAAAACATGAAAAGTATCAGCAACAAACAATAGATAATGTTCAAAAATAAATACAAGGCACATGCTCACCATGAAAACTCTATCTGGGCGAAAAATGTTAATCTTATCAAGCACAGCAACACTTGTAGGATAATCCTCCCTGCATACATGTAATATTTATGTTAAAAAAAAAAAATAATAGGATCCAGAAAAATAACATAAAAGAAGTCAAGTGAGATAAGAAGGTAATCCACATTTCCAGAAACCCATCCACAACTGTTTGAATTGCACGTGCCACTGTTTCTCTGGAAAAGAAAGGGATTGCAGGATCCAGTGCACAAGAGGCAAGGGACAGAACATGGCTCACAATAGATACCTGCAAATATTGAAGGAAACATGACAATAAATGCAGTTGATAACTTGATATATTTATGGAGAGAAATTTACTGAATTCAGATTCTTATGAAGAAAGAATGACATCAATCTGTCCACGTACAACAAATAATAATAATAAAAAAAAAAAAAAAGCATTGCAGAGATTAAATTCAAGATAGCAAAACGCATGATCTCATTGGCATGAAAAATTTAAGAATTTGTCCACATACTACATAAAGCATTTCCATGCATGTTCGTATCAGAAATTAGTACATATCCAATGCTCCCGATATGCTTCCATCATTTCTCAAACAAATAAAAACTTTAATATGTAAATACAATCAGAAATTTGTAAGGAACCCTCTCATATGAGAAACATGAGTCAAGATATTAAGCAATTATTAATAGGTACAAAGTCATATATATTTTGGAAGAAAAGGAAGATGATGGTGATGGTAATCAATGTCTAACATGAGGATGAAGTGAAACAGTATTACAATTGCTGTAATTAATTTAGTTCTTTATCTAAACAGAGCTAAGGGTTTTTTTTTTTTTTTCCTTAAAAAATCAGGGTGCGATGCTTGTTTGATTAAACTAAATGATGGTATTGTTACAATTCATTTGATAGAAAGATGTCTGATGTTATTCATACATCGTATCATATCCTATTGACAAACCAATGCTACATGGCACATGAAAATGGGCCTTTGATTAAAGAAATAAAAATTGTTCCCTCGATATGAATACACATAACTGCTGGACAAAAATGTTTTCTTTTAAGGGACACAATATAAGTTGACACTGTACAAAACAATTACTGACAAGTAACTATCCATATAAAGAAAGGAAAGGAAGAAACAAAATTAAACACGCAGTGCACTTCCAAGGAGCTAGCTGAACCTTAATACCTAACAGTGCAATAGAACAGCTGAACCTTAAACCAACAAAAGATGTAAATAAGTTCCATATTAGATTCACTTTTTTTTTTCTCATGCCACTAACATGTTAGTTTGCAATAGCGCACACAATAAACTGAAACAGCCAATTTGAATATTTTTATCCCACTGAAATATTTTGCTCTTCACTAAGAGCTTTATATTTCAAGAAATAGGAGCACACCATGTGTTTCTTTATGAGCTTGTCTCTTTCAATCTCAGATAGCTCTGTCAAACACAGAATTGAACTCTGAAGCACCTTTGCTCCTCTTTCCCAACCAGATCTCTTACTACAATGCAACACAATACAAACTGAAAATATTGGCACAAAGTGAATTTTAACTAGAACTGCCAAAGGCTGACAAGCAACCTGCAACAAAACACATTTGTCAGCAGTTATAACAAACAGTAGTGCTAGTGCTAATACAAAGTAGCAAATACAAAATAGCAGACATTACTTTCCTACCCTAGCCACCCAATTCAGGTTGGAACTATCTTCATTCAGAACCAAAGCTGGAAGAAGCCATTGGCAACAGTATTGCATGAAATAACTAGGTTCAGCATCTGATACAAAAAGCTGTCGAATCTACAAAGCACAATTATTAAATGGTCAGGTAAAGTAGATACTTCAAGTTGTATGTTGAATACAAATATATTGTAATTACAACATTTGTTTTCAAGTAGTTAATTTAGGTTACACTGCATTGCAGTTATATATGGCTATGCATGTATACCATTTGCATCGAATAACTACCTATCAAACAATTATTCACACTGCAAACCCCGAACATTATCAACCTAAATATGAATAGCATGCAAAGAGGCTGAGAATGCCTCAAATGAAGCTCAAAACCTTATCAATTCCTATCCAGAGTTGTTGAAAGCATCAGAATCTTCTTGTGTCCATGAGATTTTAATAGTGTAGTACCCAAAGCAACAAAACTCAACTCAAAGGTTAGAACCCACTCATTTTCCATTACTGTAAAACATGAAATTATCTATATAAGTAAGTCCTCATACACCGTTACCCTCTCAATATTTTCACTGTTTACAAGACTGATATCTTGGATATACCCCAGCAACACCCCAAACATTTGTAGTTTACTCACCTAATTATAAAATAAAACATCCACTCCTCCAAATGATCTAGATCTAATGGTATGATGTTTACACCTTACCAGTGACAGCAGAAATTATAACTAAGAGAGGCAAAAAGAAAAAACTTCTACAGTTAAGTTGTATACACACACACACATACATATACATGCATACCCAAATACATATATATGTAACAGATTTCCCCCTTTGTTATCTTCTATCCATCAATTTCGGTCAACTTAACTCAATATTATATGATTGCAAGCAAAAAAGCCAATAACGCTAACTAGATAGATTTTGGAGGTTAGGGACTGATCTTTTCATGAACAATCTAACTGGTCATCTTCTTTTCTTTTTTTTCTTTTTAATTAAACATATTTATTGATAAGCTACATATGATATTGAGTAAATTCATGTCCAAGCATATATAAAATTATTGAAAGAGTGATTGATAATTACAGACTTATTTTTAAGTGATATGTCGTCTTTGCAAACCATACAAGATAAAATACTAATATAACAAATATAAGAATTTGCACTCAATTAAAATGAGGCTTGATATCATTCTCTCAATTTTAAAGTCAAGGAAATGATTAAAAAAAAATTAATGGTCTTTTTCTAATAATTTTTTTATTTGAAGATAAAATTATATATATATATATATATATGCAATCATGATATTTTACAATTACCTAGGCGAAATGTGTTTAAATATAAAGTTTCAAACTAATGAAATCAAATTAAATGTTACTCATTAATCAATTAACAAAATAAAATGTTCTATTTGGACTTTTATTCCTAAGTCAAAGAATAGTCCCCAGCTTATACGAGAATTAATAGATAAGTACCCGACCTTCAAAATAATTGAAGTTGGTCCATACAAAATCATAAGACCTTCAATATACATACATTTAAACTATTTTTATATCTTTTAGTTTTAGTTTTAGTAAATATGAAAATAAATGGGGGTAATTTCAATACAAGAACCATTTTCATTTTTTATATTACATGATTTTATGATCAACACTGTTATTTGTATTTAAGAAAACTTAAGGGGGGCTTCTCTTGTGAGTGGCTTTACCACTGCCCTTTATGATGGAAACTTAAAAAAAATACTTTGAATTTGCAATAGATCTGACTTGGTATTCATATTAAGAAATTTATACAAGGACTTTTTGAAGCATAATAGTCAAACTAGGAATGGGCAAAAAAATGCCATGACAATTAATGATTCTATCAAATAAAGATCATAGGAGGGAACTCGGATGCAGTCTACCATTCAATTACTATGGGCTCAAGAATTTCAGCCACAAATAAGAAGGATCAATGCAATGGAAAGAGTTTCTGAAGAGAACAACTATGATGTAATAAAATCAAACAAAGGAATCAGGTTTGAACCCGCAAACAAAGAGAAGTAGGTCTGAGATTCAATTTTCCCAAGCATACAACATGGTACTTATTGTAAGCTTGAAAAGAAGAGAATCCAAAAATGGAACTGGAAAAGTTCATGGAATAATATCCTGATAAAATCTGGTTACACAATTGAATTCCTTAAACTTGCATCAAAACTATCTAACTATGATATGCAGTTTCTTTTTGCTCTCATCAGTTTACTTTTTGCAACAGAAGTCATTCTCTGGGATCATCAATGGGGTTGGCCAGCCTGTATCATTTCCAATTCTATGCAATGATATTTTCAAAACTATAAGTTTAGATAAGCACCACCTTTTGACAGAAGAATCCTATGCCATAACAACTCAAGAGGGATGCATATTTATTCAATGTTCAACAGAGAAAATTTCACTTCAAAATCCATGGTATATCATTCCCTGAGTTTGATGTGTCTGGTAGAAGTGCTAAACAATTGGCGCATTCTAGCTCAAGTACTTGAGCAAACAATTAGTGAAAGCTGTTCCTTTCACACCATTTTTTATTATCGCTAAATTTCCTTTTCCCCCTTAAAAAAAAGGTAGATCTAGAAATTTCCATTACCAAAATAAAAATAAAAAAAATACCTTGCAGTTGACTTTGCTCATTAATAATACAAAAGATACCTAATATATCTGCAACTGAATGATCTATGGGTAGCTAACACACATTTGACAAGGAGTTATATGAGACTGAATTTAAAGTACCTCAACAAGTGCCACTAAACTAACATCGCAAGTGACCCAGTAGAAGAGTATTGATCCCAGTAGCTGCTCCAAGTACTGAAAATATATAAATAAATAAAGACTAAATACAAATATAGATGACATGTCAAACATTCAAAAACTATAAAGTAATAGAACTCAAAAATCCAGTTGACTTCTGGGGGGGGTAAGAATCAGAGTGCATAACTAGACAGTATATTCCTACTCAAGAGCACGAGCTGAGCATGGAAGAAAAATGGAAGTGCAACTGAGGATCACTTTGATGTACTGCCCTCATTAAAATAATTATCTTCCCAAGAGACTCCTACTCAGCACTAAAAATGCAACATTAAAAATCAAATTAAAGGAGAGAACTGCTATCATAACCTTGGACCTGGTTGCGTAGTTGAGCTGCCTTGACAGATTATCGAGTGCCGCATGCACCAATTCCCTGAACCAAAAGGTGAAGACATCAAGAAACTAATTATGCTTCATTACAAACAGCAAAATAAGGTGGAATAATGTACCTATGACCAGGGTCAATGGCAGAAATCACGCACATCATGAAAACAGCCTGCACATGTCACATCAATCAGCCCTTTAAAATGCAGAGACTTATAAACCCTAAAAGGCAAGTGAAGTTTAAACAAGTCTCGGCCAGGAGGAAAGATTACCTCCAACTCTATTTTCTCACTATGCAAAGCAAGATGCATAAGAGTAACAATAACAGTTTCCATTTTTGGTGTGGGCTGAGGACCACAAGCTAGGACCTCCTTCGCAGTAACAACTTTTCCTTTTAAGGGAATAACCATTGCAACACCAAAGTTTGAACTGGATAAAAATAGCAAACAAGTATCATCAATATTAATGCCATGACAGAAATGGAGAAAAAAGGTTGATGGTGATAACAAAATTGTGGGGCCAAAAAAAATAACTAAAAGAAGAATGTATTACTTGAGAAAGTAGAATGCACAACTTGGAGAACAAGAATTCCATACAAAAGGTGAAGAAAATTGAGCTAAACTCAATATACAAGACCACTCCAATCCTACTTAACATTATTTGGGGAAGCACCCCTAAAGATCCCCAAGGCCAAACACCATAAGGATGCAAAAAATCTTTCATGTCCTCAATTGCCTCCAAGTACCAGTTTTCTATATCCAAAAGCACAATAACTGCAGAAAAAACACAACACCCAATGGATATCCTGCAACCCTTCCTCCAAAAATACCCACAGGATATCCCAGACCAATTTGTCATCCTCCTCTGGATCACACATGACTCACCTACCACATGAAACTAAGATACATAGAGAGTTTAAGCATGTCCACCATTAACCTGACACCTTTGACATTATACTATTCAAATCTCCAAAAATATGGACCATCAATGGCAAACATTCACAAATCTATTAATATATGGTCAAAAAGAAAAAATTGCCTCAGGTAAATTTGAATTCCTGTAACTAAATGAAAGATTAGAAAACAATCAGCCATCAGAAAGCATAAAAAGCTCACTAAAGTTTTCACTATCCATGAACAAAAAGGAGACAGATGTCCAGATTGGCTGATGATAGCTGCCACCATATCTTCGCACACCCCGATCACCTCACAACCAACTTCAATGGTACCCATGAGACCACGACCCACTAACAGGAAGATTGCAGCATCAAAATCATTCACTAACTCAGCATCCCACTTGCATAAGCAGAACTAGTTTTTGAAAAATTTCTGAACAAGCAGTTATGAAAGAAATATACCAATGGGCCTAGTGATCTAGTGGTAGGCACCTCTTGCTTAGTGCAAGAGGTGTTGGATTCAACTCCTAGTGGAGTTCAATCTCATCCACTCACCTCTGCAGTAGCACCATAAAAAATAGTTACAAAATGACTAAAAAATGAAGAAGCCGTTTGGATAGAAATTGTTTGTTGGAAACTCTAAAATTCTTCTCCACTCAAAAACTCATGAATACTGACATGGTACAGCTCCAAAGGATCCTATTATTTCCCACTTGGGTCGATTATGTTAATTTACTTGAAGTTAAAGCAAAATTGGATTATAAAAGGCATTGCAAATTATATAGCATAGTAGTTCCTATACTGCAAGCTTGGAATGAATATCAAAAGCAATCAACAGACAAGGAATTGCAATGGGCAGAAAAAAGAGGCTAGAAAAGTAATCGTTTTTTTAACATGAACATTTGCTGCATCAGAAAATGTTGGAAGTTCAGAGGCTAGAAAATGATGGAATCACAAATATTTCAAATAGATTGCAGTGACTGCATATAATATACAGGGAAAAAACATGAATATACAATCACTCTCACATGCCATAAAAATCCATCACAGAACAATCAAACAATTCCACAATATCCCATTAGAAGATGTAATTGGAAGTTCCTATTACATTGATGCATGATTTGACAGATGTAGCAAAGATACTACTATATTAACATCACTTAACAACCAAGACATGGTCGAAAAAGTGAGAAATGTGCTATACTGAAATACTTCATTTGCTATGAGAAGAACAAAAAATTTGAGATGCTAATGCATAATATGCAATGGCAATAAGAAGTTTGCACATATCTTGAGAAATAAGTGTGACAACGAATATGAAAAAGAATGTTTTACAATTGGAAGGAAAAGAAACCTGAATAAATCATCAAGAGGATATAGTAAATATTAAAAGGAAACCTACCAAATATCCTGGGAGAGCTCATCATGACCATCCCAAGTTTGGAATAAAACACCAATCCGCCGAGCCAGTGAAAACCTAACTCGATAGTCAGGATCTTGAAGCATTAAGAACAACCTCTCTATCATTGTCTATAAAGATTGCAACAGGGCAAATATACAACAAAGAATAAGAAGGGCATACAGTTTCAAGTTATAAAAATATAAGAAATAGCTAGCAAAACCCTAGGATTTTTAGGACAACAGCAATGAAGGTATGGCATGTGTCCCTTGGGGAGATGGGGGGTTCTAGAGTTTTTATGCATCAGCACATTCATGTTTTCATAGTTTAATTACAGCCCACCAAACATCATGCCATGTATATACAATCTCTAAATGAAAGGTATCTCTGTCAGTGTCAAACAGTAATCACCTGACCAATTTGAGGACTGAGTAAGACAAAATCACAAAAGCAATCAATAAGCCTAACACGCCCTGACCAGTCAAGAAGCCCCAATTCTGCTATTTTGTTAACCAGTTCTCCAAGATGTACAAGACTCTGCAATAAAACAATCACACCAACTTCAGTTTTAGCATAAGATTGACCCCAACCAACATGTGAGATAGCAGGATTCTAAGGATAGAATTTCAGTAAGATAATCCTTACACACTTTATCAAGATGATCAAAAACCAAGTCATAACTGAGACTAGTATGTTTGGGGCAGAGACATCAACACAAATTATAGAGGCACCATATGGCGACAAACACACATACAATAGGTTGCAGGGTACAGCAGTAAAAGAGCATGAGTTGTTATAAATGGAATGTGCCAGATGCAGACAAAAGGATGGGGACATTAAAGATAAAATAAAGTTAATAGCTAGGATTCAAACATAAGCAGATGAGAATGGCTGTGGAAGACAGTGGTTGCACACTGGAAAATCACATTTCTTCATTTCTCAAGTCCCAATAATACTATGGTTTAAAAACTAAGCAGATAAAACTCAATAGATTATATTGGTTTAGAGACAAGTTTCCTGTCTCTATCAGGAAAAGAAGTAGACAGGATGCAAAACTTCTTGGGTAAAAGATTGCGACAATTTGGTGAAACAATAGATGCATCTTCCTCCACAAGTCCCTGTCTCTATAGAACTCAAAATTTCATTTATTCTTGTTTTCCTTAATATGACTTTCCCTCCATACCAAATACAGAACTCCCGCATATCACCATCAGTGTGTATGATGATAATGATGATGACAGAATGCATAAATGCATGCATGCATTTGGCAAAACATTAGATGCATCTTCCTCTACCAATCACTCACAGAAAACCCAAATGAACATTTATAGTAAAAAATTAAGACTCAATGAAGAATTGTGACCCAAAGCTCAGTGCAGGAATTATTTTTACAAAGAAGGACAACCAAAAGAAGGGGAAAATGCTGATTTACTGTGAATTCCACTCTTAGAGATCAATAGTTTTTCTGTTTTAACATAAAGGAAACCAGCTATCATGATTTCTATCTTTCTAATGAAGTACAATCATCTTGCAATGCAAAATAGCACTAAATTTTGTGAATACCAGTTCAGATTCTCTTTTCCATGCAGTTAGAGCAGCTTCCTTTCCAGAAGCATCTAAGGATAATAAGGTAGCTAGCAATTGACAGGCAGCAACTACTACACCAAAACAGTCCAGCTTAACACTTGCTTGCATCTCAAACATGCTATTCATTGTTTTCACCTACATTTTGAAAGAAAAAAAAAGAGAGTATATAATTAGAAATGATCAAACGAAATATAAAATGCTTCAAGCAATGAGTTGCCTGTTACTGCTAACTCTTAATGAATTTCAACCAGACATTACCAAGTCTGTAATTTTTGCAGAAGTGGACCAGTGAAAATGTTGACAGAGATGGTAAAGAATATTCTCACGCACCTGAAAGTGTGAATTACAAACAAAAAATAACAGAACTATTAGTGCAAGAACTACTGAAAACTAAAACAACAGCCCAGCTTTGTAAAATACCTTATTGTCACGTTCATTTTGCATGAGCTCAAACAGGACATCCCACGTAACAAAATCTAAAACTGGATGAAAACTTGAAAGAAGTGATATCATACCCAACTTCCACTTCACTGCAGAAAAGGATAGACTAGTGCCAATAATCCCACCAACAGGCAAAATATCCACATTTTGCGTATCCTCAGTCACATCTAACTCCATGTCCATAATCCTAGTGTTGCTACCCGATGGACCATGTATTTGTAACTTAGAATCAGTTGAAGGTAAATCAGGCAGCGATGGATCTGAATGAGGGCTTCTTACACATTCAGAAAATTGATTGTATTGTTCAGCCAGTTCCCTCAAAAGCCTCTCCATGGATTGTGTTATTGCATCATAGAGAACAACATCCAAAGCAGTTTCATCTCTACTTTTGACAAAGATAGGAGAGAATACAAAGCTTCTAAATGAAGCTATAAGAGTGGTTTTTAAATTATAGTCAGAGCTAGAGCCTGAGCAACCAAGAGCTTGAAGGTCATTGCTGTTTCCTTGAATTGCATTAACAGCATGATCCAACAATTCCAACAAGTATTGACTCATTTTTGAAAGAAATGGTGAAGCCTCTTCTCCTTTCCTGAACGAGCATAAACTATATAGGTTATATATTAAGGAACAAAAAAAAAATCAGGGGTGAAAGCAAATGTCAGTGACAATTAAGGGCAGTGCTTCAAAATCAAAATACGGAATCTTCAACAGTACTGTTCAAATGCATAATCTGAAAGATACAAGCAAACACGCAATGCCCTCTTCCCAATTCAAATGCATGTTAGGTATAGAAAACTGTCACATTAAAAGAAAAATCATTGTACAGATTCAAAAGAAAAAAAAAGAAAAAAATGGACAGAACCAAAAAAAAAAAGCAAAGAAAAAGAACAGCATAACAGGCATGTAATTGACATGACATATTGAAAACTAAATAAGTATATTTTTTTCAAAATAAATAATGAAGATTGAGAATGCATCATAGATGCAGAACAAAATTGATAAAGACAGCCAAGAGGTATAGCCAGAGATTGCAACTGGAGAAAATTCAGAGTACAATACAAACTAGTCCAGCAGAAAAGCACAATACCCTACTAGCAATTAAAGGCAGCCATTTTACTGAAGTAAAAATTGCTTAGATTATTCAATTCACCTTTTAATTTTCAGAAATAAAGTATACTAAATGTTGAACTAGCTAAATCCAGCACCAGATAGTGAAACTTAATATCAAAATAATTCTTATGAACAAAGAAAAGAAGTAACAAACAGGTTTTCCACGCAACAAGTCAAGTTAAAAAGAAAGCACGGACCTTGTTAATACTGAGCCATATATAAAATTTGATAATAAAGAGCATATAAAGAAGACATCAGATAGAGGCCTCTTTTCCATCTCCTTATCTCCTACAGCTCCAAGAATATAGCCCTCCATCTCAAGCAACAGCAGATCTCTAAATTGTCGAGGAAGACAGCCACTTTGATGGCCTTGGAATGAAGAAGCCTGAATGTGATCAAAATGGAAGATTAAAAAAAGAAAAAAGAAGAACAAGAAGAAAAAGGCAAGGAAAAGAACTGGAAAACATTCCATCACCTCAACTCTTGAAACCAAATGAATTTTAGAAAGAACTTCAACAGAACATTCAAAAAGCTCACAAGGCCTTTCCTGTTCATGTTCATCTGTCTGCAAAAACACATCAGATATTGAACTCTCAATGTCAAAGGAACCAACTTGTGTAAATGATGTCCCAAAGTTAAATAGCATTCAGGGAAGATGAACAGCAACAGAAACCTTAACCCGATCATCTGTAGCCTCAAAGCTATCTACAAGAATGTTTGATGAGGAAAACCCTCTGTAAGAATGTGTGAAAGGAGCACAACCAGCACAAAGAGCATAGACAGCTGCTGGTAACAACAGCACAACATGCTCATTCAATATGGAAGACTCCTACAAAAGAACTCAACTTTACTAAGAAATCATATCAAAAAGTCAAGAAAACACGAAACTTCAAGTAAATATTCCATCATGAACAATAAAAGAGACTCAAGTTGCAAAAAAAATTATAATTGGTTTAAATCATTTGAGTGATAATCCTGTGAATAGTCCTTCTTTTATTGCAGCCTGAAACAACATCAACTACCATTGAGGTATATGAGAAATGATTCTAAATGGTGCATTAACTTCCTAAAAAACTGGTTATTGTAAGAAGTATCCAAGTTCTAAAGTTTAAGCAATTCCTTTTCTTTTCATTTTAATTTAAGAAAATATAAAATTGAGAGAGATATCCAGCCTGTGCCTCAATAGAGTTATTGCAAATTGTTATACAATCCATGATTGAGGCCTCTCTCAAAAGCTTAAGCTCTTGGGTTGAGTGGTCCCTTTTCATGATGTTAGGAGTTTGAATTCTACCACCCTCATTCCCTCTTCTATTTAAAACTTAATAAATTTCAACACAAAGTAGTGGGCCATTGTAAGTTCCAAACCAAATGGCTTTCAATTGAGGTTATTGTAGAGATTATAATGTAAACCAATCTTGGAGCCTCTAGTAATAGTTATCCTTTGACAAACAACCACTGAAAATTATTTTACACCCTCACTAAGGTCGAGGTCCAAGCCCAGGAGAACAGTTGAAACAGAATAAACCAAATCAAATCCCAAGAAAGTGGAGTGAGCTTGGAATATGGTGCAACAACTAAATCTGACAAAGTCGCAATGGAATTTTGTACCATGTTCAAGCATGCAAGCCCAAAGCTTAGACTATTAGGTTGGTTATAGACCCCTAATTTCACCTTATTAAGCATAAACTTAAAACAAGTTAATTATGATTCAACTTCAATGATTACAATGTGTTTCAGTGGTGACAACATTCTAACAAGGCACCTCAAGAAACTTGGAAGCTTCCACACCATGTTCTACAAGTACAATAGAGACTTTTAATAGATATTGGTTGTGCTTGTGGAGAAATCCAACAAAATGAATCACCAAAACTAGACCAAACAAAGACGTCATCTAAATGCATAATAAGCTTCAGAACAAGTAATGTGTGGATATATGAACAAAGGAACAGCTTATGAGACAAATTCTAAGCTTAAAGCATGCTTCCTCACTTTGAAGAAACAGATTTCAGTGGTATAACATTTCCTCCACTAGATAAAAATTTCCTAATTTATTATCACCTCAAGGAGGAAAAGCAATGAAGATACCCGGTGGTCACTAACACTACAATATTAACACATCATGACATTAAAAGCCCACCTTCACAAATAAGATTATGTGATTAGATGTAAACAAATATAAACTCGAAAAATAAAAAACAAAAGAGCAAGAATATTGGAATAACAGACAATGTTGCTGTCACAAATGAGAGTTATACAAGAAATGGACCTTCCAATTAAAATAGCCTAAAATTGCTCTTAACAGATTCTTCCGGAGATGTAAAGAGTCACGAAGGTCACCCTGCAGACATAGTGGTTCAGCAAGTTAGACATGGTATCATCGTTGGGCAATAAATCCTCATTCAAAGTTCCATGCATTAAAATCTAGAACCACAAAAAAAAAGAGATTGAATTAAGGTAGATGCCCCTGTAAACCTGGTCCTATATGCTTGGCAAAGATTATGCACCCAATCAACTAGGGTATTTTATTGCAAAATCTCTGTTTTAACTCCAGCAACAAAGGGTAGGTAGCAAACAAGGGGAGGTAGAGCTTAATATTTGTTCAATGACATATTTAGCAAGGCAATGTTATGTGCATCGATAACATCCCAATCAAAATAACAAATGGGGTAAGTGGTACTGATATAAGCATTCTTAAATATATCAAAAAATAAGAGAACAAGAAAAAATCAAAAGATCCCAGCCTAAGCAACTTACTTGAGAACCCTTATGAGAAAAATAGCACACAATGAAGTACAAAACAGACCTGGATTGGCAAGATAACAAAACAATCAGATAAGATATCTTAACAAAATAACATCAGTAAATGGTTGTGTAATATTCTGATAAAACGCCAGCCTTTAATAAAGATGATAATTTTTTGCTTTCATGAGGAGCAATTATTCTGTACACCTAGTGCAGTGTTGCCTCTAAAATATTCATAACGATCCTATCTGTGAGGTCCTATCTTGAACAGGTTTGGCTAGCTTAGTTGACCTTTTGAAGAAAAAAACATAATAACCATCTTTCTGTCCATATATAATTAAACATAAAGATACACTTGCATTGATGGCGTCCGCTTAAATAACTTAAGATCCCATATATCTGGAGGCACAGCACAAGTGCTCATTATATCCTGAAGGAAAAAATTAGGACATGAAAAAATTAGAAAAAGAAATGTATGAGAAAAATTTGCAGTCCACTAGAATCATGATACTCAAGAATCTCCTAGCAAGTAAATAAGGTCATTTATAAACAGAAAGAGTAAAAAACATAGTCTAAAATGATAGATTACTCACACTTGATATGATGCTTCCAAGTAACAATAAAGCAGCATCAGCCTGCATCAGTTCATACAAATGACTATGAAAACAGTATTTTAAGGGGGGGGGAACTGTTTCCCAATTAATAGGCAACAATATTATTTAAAACAATAGTCATGTTTCCTCTAAGTTGTTCAGTGCTACTATTATGAACCACCTTCCCAAACCCCCCACATTCCCCATCCCCCCCCTCCCCGCCCTCTCCTTTCCTCTCCACTATGCTTCTGCAGTAATCACCATCCTTCAAGCACTGCAGCAATCCATACAGCAGTAGATAAAAGTGCTGCTGTGCCACTGGAGTTAAAATAGCATTCCCACAACTGTTTCTTTTACTGCACAAATATCCATATTGTAATAAAAGTGCCTGCTTATTTATAGCTCTTGAAATTAATGATCTTGACAACATTTTTCCTCATCCAGTTTTCTCCATGGTACATAATTTATGAAGACAATGGCACTTCGTTAGGAAACCAACCATCAAAATCCATAACAGTTTCAGATCCTATGTTCTGACAAAATGGATTGTGAAAATTTCTTTTCTAGTCCACTTTGGAACCAAGCCACAGCTATCCAGCATGGGAGAACTCACAGCAAAACAACATTACTGAGCAGTTTATAATAAAAAAATAAAAAAGATATGCACTGAAACTTACAACAGAATTTAGATTACTGAATGTCAGCAACCCACGAATGAGACCACTCCATATCAATTCCCAGCCACAGTCCAACTGCATTATTGGCCAATGAACAACTCAAAGGTGGCTTCAATAAAAGAAGTGAAACTCACAAGCAAAAACATGTAAACAGCATTGCAGAAAGACATAATTGTTCAGTGATGGCATTTCATGGTTAGATGAACTAAGAAAAGCTGCATTTAAAATCTCAGACATTGTAGAATAGCACCACTAACGTGAAAGAAAAAGACAGGACCAAATAATTCTCAAAACTCAATAAGAGAACTGAATTTGAACTTGTTTTGAATAATTATGCAGTACTCAAATCAGCAAGATTTGCAAAGATCGAAACAAAATCTTAGCATCTCTTAAAATGGCATATCAATGGCTTTGTTCTGTTGGATGGAGAAATCAAAATTTCCACTAGAAGACTAACTTATAGCAGTTTTCACCTCATCCAGTTACAGCCTGAAAACCAAAATCTTACACCAACACCACAGATGCCAAGCACACTTTTCCCTGGTTAAACTAAGAAAGTTTCTTTAGAATTGAAAGAGTGTTTGTGAATGAGAGCATAGCGAATGGGAGATGCTTCAAAAAGAAAAAATGAACCAAAAGAATTGAGAGATGAGGCATTCAATCCCATTGAATATCAACCAAGATAACATGTCTAATCACCACTTAAGCAACATCTCATATGGAGCCAAGATAACATGTCTCAGATTTGAAGCACTTTTAGGTAAGATTTTCAAGAAATGATAAGTTCCATATTTCATATTCCAAGCAGAATTTAAACATGAACAATAGAAGTAGAGCTTAAATTAAGATTTGGTGCAAACAAGATTAATTGAATGGCCAATGATGTGCCATGATGACAGTGTGGTCCCAATTAATGGATTTGGTGCATCCAGATTCAGCTGGTCCCATGGTTAATGAAATAAAGCCATTTACAGACTTGTGACGTAGAACAATTATCCCAAGAGTTCATGGGTCAAATTAAAAAGGCCAAGCCTGAAAAGAAATTCGCAAAAAAACCCAAAAGCATCTCACATGAAGCGTAAAGTTACTATTTTCTTGTTTTAATTATTTTCCTAGTTAAGATTTTAATTATTTGTTTCCTACATAGCTTAGGACATTTAATTTAATTATTATTTAAAAATCCTAATGCTACATGGATTCTATTAACTAGGTGAATTTTAATTAAGAATCCTTTCCTATAAAGGATTTTAGTTTTAATTAGGAATCTTTTACCATAAAAGATTTGAGAACTAATATAAATAGGGATGTTTAGTTTATAAAGATAAAGACTATTATTTAGATTCAATAAAAAAATTTAGAGAATTTTCTCTAGATTTCTCTAGAGTTAGATCTATAATCTTAGGGCTTGAAAATCCTACTTTTATCTTCGCTATACGCTACATCAGGTGGTATCAGTGCAGGTCAAAATTTGGATTTATAGCGAACTGTGAAGAGAATCATGGGGCAGTTAGTGACAACTATCTTTGTGACAGTGACCAAGGGATGCAAGCTATTTAGGATCATCTAGATCGTCATTCGATAGCGATAGCAACTTCGAAGGAATGAGTTCAAACTGGGTATGGTGACATCAACGCCATATTTGATGACCTTACAACCAGTCTTTGAGGCATTAGGATTGCGTAAACATGAACCGGGGAAAAAGAAAAGCATGTGCCGGGGATGAAGCCCTCGGCCAACTTGTCATGAATCAGTTCATGCAAATCCTCGTGGTCACTAAAACTACAGGGTCTTCATCTGATGAAGAAGATCTACTTTGGCTGATGGGGCACAAATAGGAATCTAAAAGAGGAAAAGAACATGCTTGGAGACTTCACTCGGAGCTAACCTTACCTTAGACTGAACTCAAGTTTGAAGTAGAAAAATATGGGAAGGAACTACAAGTGGACTTCATAGGAACAAAAAGTATAACATCAAATATGGATTTTTTCTTATTATACAAGTACCATAAATTAAATTTTAAAGTTTACAGGTCAAAGACATGCTACTTCGTGAATAAGTTGATTATATTTGAAGTATTTGTTCCTTCGGAGTGAAAGTTTAATTTCTAACAAATAACTTAAGGACAAGTTTTTCTGACAGATAAATAGTGGAAAGTGAAACAAGACAGTATCACAATACAAATATTGCACAAAGATATGCATAATCTAAAAATGAAGAGACAAAAAAGGTGGGGGGGAAAATACCTCTTTGGAGGGGAGAGAGGGCCTTGATAAAATCTTTGATTGGGCATCTGAAAGCAACATAAAACTAGAGAGTTCCTGCAAACTCCTATGAATGCAAATAGATACCAACATGAGCACAAAGAGAAAAGAAGGGGGGAAAAAAAAGGAAAAATAATGTAAAACATCTAAACAATTTTCACCAAAATGAATAAAACAATACTAACATTGAAATATGCAATAGGATAAAATCATGAAAAAGATCCTCCATTACAAGGGTAGAATTTTCTTATAATTTCAAAAACCACACTGCATTATGCAGTTAAAGGAAAGGTGATACACGAATAGTGAGAAGGGAAATATACCGCAAAGTCCACAGCAAACCATCATAAGCAAGCCCCATATTAGCATCACTCAATATTCTGCAACATATTCCAAATCAGCAATTCAGCACTTGCAAAGAACTTAAGCTCCCAAAACTTTATACCAACAGTTACGGCATGTCATGAACAAAAACTGACACTACAATTGCACATAGGGATATCTACTACTGGCTAGACTAGCACATGATATGTACCCCTTCATTACAAAAATAATTATTTTAATACTTCTCATTAAAACTATAAAATCAATATATTGCAATAAAGATTTCCATTTAATTTTCTTTATGGTCGTTTATTTTTGTTTCAATTGGAATATAAATTTTATATCATCATATAGATGCTGTTTGTGCAATTTCAGAATTTTATAAATAAAAAAATCCGTATATTGGGTTAGTGATGAATAAGGAAGCTAAAAAGTAGAAAGAATATTTTGTATCATATTATAGACAGATTTTAACTTCAATCCTTTTTCGAGAGGATCTGTAAAGCTGAAACCAACTAGTTTGGGATTTAATGCTTTGTTTTTGTTGTGTAGTATAGATAGATTTTGTATATTTTAAACCATCAAGTAAAAGATATTTACATTGTTATCAATATTTTTTCAGAGATGGGAAAGTAAAAGGTGGAGTAATTATAGAACATGACTCATTGTGTGCTTCTTTTAATTAGTAAATGCTACATTAGACATTAGAACAAAATACTAGGATTATTTTAACCTAGTCAATCGTTTCAACAGCTTGCACTTCTACTTATTAGTATAGATTAGTTACCATTCAAGGGTCAGAGAACAACAAAATTATTGAAAATATTTAATCAGACAATTATGCCCAAACATGTATGCACCTCAATTAGTTGATAAATAAATACAACTATGCAACCTTTTATACCATAAGTAAATTGATCAATGTACTGGGGCATTCTCAATCTAAGATCAAGATCACAACAAGGAGTTCATATAGTGATTTATACATAATAAAAAAAATATTGCAAAATCCGAATAAAAATCCAATAGATGGATGTACATTCATTCACATACTGATCTTTTTTCATAATGCATAGACCTTGATTATTAACCAGTTAGACAAGTAAAATTTGCCTAGGCTGCTAATCATAGTCAAGCATCTGATATGCATATGGTCCTCAGTTTTGTTATGATAAATTTTCCACTGGCTGTTTTGTGCCTTGAAACCCTCCTCTCTTATATGGTTCTCTCTCCACAACTACTAAAATGGATTAACATCTTCATTTTCTTTTCTTTTTTTGGGAGGGGAGGCCTCATCAGGTCACCATTCACAGTTTTTAGCCTTCACACTCAATCTCAAATGGCCTGGTTTACTGTCAGTAACTGCTGTTAAAGCATTGGCCACATAGCCAAAAACTCTGCCAAGAAGCCCAGCCAGCAAAAATTCTCTTTGCTGCAAACCATCATCACAGCAAAACACACCAAACGGACAAACTTAGCTGTCTATTGCAGCAGCTTGTTAGATACAAAACGTATTTTTGGAGCTAAATTTAATGTGAATGAAAGTTTGAATGGCCTTCTTATCTGTTGTAAATCTTACTAGGAATTTTATGGATCTTCCATTCTTAGTAACTGCTTTTCACCTCTAGTGCATTAATGTTTCTACTAGAACTTGGTTCATCATAGCTCCCACCATAATGATCTCATCCCTTGCTCGTTATTGGACCGACCATCACCTTGGAAAACGAATGGGTAAGCTTGGCTCAATGATTTTATTTGGTTTTGAACACTGGTTTATTGATGAGTGAACAAAGACAGGGTGGCTTTACTGGTTAGGAAGGTAATCCAACATATCAGGTGTTCTATGTAAGAAAAATGGTGATACCCAAGAATTCCTAAATTCCAATGTATACAGCTTTTTCAAGGAATGCATGAATGGTGTGCTAGTAAAGTGAAATATAGAAGACTCATGAGACCAAGTTACCACACAAATTTAAAGACAAACAGAATTGCGCCAGAACATGACAATTACCTCTCAAAGCTTGTGGAAATGCCTTCAAACCAGTAAACAAAAAGATCCTTGCTCATGCGATTGTAGTAGTTATGAATGAAACAACAAAATGCAGCATTCCTGAAGCATGGGACCCAATCAAAACAATTTGAAGAGTACAAGGACAAATGATGCAATATTGTTCGATAAAAAAGTTACTATTTACATGAACCGATAAATTATAAGTTCCATGCATGTTAAATCACTAAAAAAAAGCAGTATTTAAAACAGTGTTTGCAGGTTGAGACTAACCATAGCCATTTTCCTTTCATAAGTGCCTCCTTTAAAAGGACTGCTACAGGCTCCCTCTTGACCCGCTTTTCAGTTGATGGTGCTTTAGCTGTACTAGCACATGCCTAAGAAAGTCTTTATCCCATCAGTGACCTTGGCTTATATCCAGCTCATAACAGTGAATAAATATATGAGACAGTGATCCAAATTCCAAACCTCTGCTTCTCCAACACTCATGCACAAAGCACACAAATAGATATCATTGACAGAAATTTTAAACTGCTAGACTAAACAAACAATCAAAATCAAATCATCATTTCTGCCACATAACCACAGGATTTCCCAGGATTAGAAACTGTCCACAGCATTTTCCAAGATTAGAAACTGTCTACCATCCAATTTACATATATCAGTTTGAGTTATGTGCAGCATGCATTGTTTTGTGATACTTGAAACAATTACCATATTTTCATATCAAATGAAAAATCCTACAGCAGAGAGTGCAGCAGGCAAATCATTTCAAACAATAAAACACCAAGTGCTTGCATCTGGAGTAAAATAACTACCTTATAAAATACTAGGGCTGCAAGTTCTATCAAACCACGTTGTGAACCACTCAAAGCTCCAAACTTGCAATCCTTGGTTGCATCCGACCTGGAAACATCATCCAAGGCAACCCATTTTAACCAAACCAGTTAACTCCATAAGAAAAAACCATTGACAATTCATTCTTAGACACTTACCTAGGTGCACTTCCACAGGATAAACTGCTTTGATCCAGTTCCTTACATACCAGATCCAAAAGTTGTTCTACCAGAGAATTTCCATCAGTAGCACCTCTTGAAAGATTTAGCTGCAGCCTTGCGTAGAATATAAGAGCATCCTGCGGAAGAAAGCACAAAGATATGCATGTGGCAGATTGTGAAGATCCAGAATAGATAGCATAACTTGCAAGAGCATAGTTGATGTATAAACCTTAAGGCTGCGGTCATGGGTAGTAAGCCAACAACGGAATACAAATTGCTGCACAGCATTATGAATCTCCAAAGACTGGGAGCCCAAATTTGGACCGTCCTTTAACAAGTATGTGTTTATACACTCAATAAGTTTGCGTGAAATCTTTCCCTCCTCCCTAAGCATATTATAATGAAATGAGAAATCTTTAGATACATTATGGCCAGCAACTACTTTAACAAATGAATGGTATGAATTTGCAGATCCAAAGGAAAGTAAAATAAAATAAAACGAGATCCAAGCATGGATCAATTGTTTATATACCTTACAAAGGAGAAAATCTGAACAAGCCCCTTAACTATGTCCTCCCGAACATCAACAGGGAAATCTCCAGGAGGATTTTCGAAAAGCGAATGGAGTGTGAGTATGCAGCGAAAGACCTCCTCTTTTGGATTACCGTGACTGCTATCATTCCCATCCAAGCTTGTAACCACCTTCTCTATATATAGAAGCACCAGGCCTTTTTCAAAATCAAGCAAGCTTAATTAGAAAATACCAAGCAGCTTAACATCTTGTAGCAATTAGGAAGAGATATGTGTAGGGTCTAAACAATGCAAAGAACTCACTGCAATAAATCCGGTTCCTCAATTGAAAACGATAATCTCCAACTGCCAATAGATGCCGGAGTATAATCCCATATTCCAACTGAAAGCTTGGAACATTGCTCAGGACATCCGATATGTGATTAAAGAGTATTTTAACCATGGGTAACAAAGGCAAAGCCTTGCCTGGCAGAAGAAAATTGTGGTGCAAACAAAATCAAATAATGTTTCCATCACCATCTTGCCTTTTTCTAAGCAAAATTTTTTTTCTTCTATAATTAATCACAAAAATCCCATAAAGACAATGTGGGTTTAAATTCTTAACCTGAAAACTTAACATCATCTGCTCGTTGAATGACAATTCGCATAGTCTTTGCAAAACTTGCCTTAGGCAATCTCCGTTTGCTGGAAGATATCTCAAATGACACACATTGGACAAGCAATGTGACTAAAAATGGCCATGTTTCCGCTGAAAAAAAAGAATCCAACATTTCAATATCTTCTATACAAACAATAAGTTCATACAACACACTGTAAACACAATCCCATCCAATCTTGCACAGATTCTTCAATCTTACAGTGAGGTATTTCGTTCGGTTTAAGCTTTGCCGTATTCTGTCCAAGGTACTTGCAAAACCTTATCGATCTTTCGCCACCCTCTAACCACGTATTCAACAACTTTATTCCCTCCTACGCATTCAAAAAATAATTTATCACCATTTGACCCTGAATTAAAAATGATAAATACTAAAATCATTCACTTCAAAAAAAAAAAAAATTAACCGCAGACAGAAATTACAAACAATATAATAAGCGAGTTACAAACTAATTCGTTGTTTTTATCAATAAGGAGAAAAATGAATATATAAATTCATCGCGCCTAATTTAAAGTTCAGCTTAGGGAGAGAAAAAACGGCATTGAAGAAAATCAAAGTCACAGTTTCATTTTTATTTTTATTTTTATTTTTAGTTTTATTTCATTTTCTGGGAAATCAAACAAAGTGGAGAGGGAGACAGTTACTTCTCGGGCTTTGGCTTTATCGGAGGAGAGCTTAGAGACGACTTCTTGAACGTCTCTCGAAGTAACCATCGCCGATGATTTTGGAGGGTTCCAGAGTGAGAAAGATGGCGGGAGAATGGAGCGGGGGGTTTTCTTTTCTATAGAGAAAACCTGGGTTTGGAAGTTTACTGTTTTTACTCGCTCTTATTTTTATGGTCGCTGTGAGCTCAATAAGAGAGAGACGACGCCAAGGCGTATTTTATATTTTAAGGAGGTGGACGGACACATCGGAGGAGTGAGGGGCATCTTCGCAATTTTATAGTTATTTCTCTGATGTTGTCATTAATTTTCTTTTCTTTTCTTTTTCTTATTAAAATGGAGGTTAAAAACAGCTTATAAATTAATTTTACAAATTCTAAAATTAATGATTATGTAAATTTTTAATTATATGATTCAAAATAATAATTTTTAAAAATAAACTTATTGTATAATTAGTTGAAACTCAAAGCAAGATTAGTTGAGTTATATTTTTAGAGTTAATTATTTTTTTTCTTGATTGATTTACTTGTGGGTTTATGATTGTGTATGGGTTTAATTTGGGCTCAGCCCATGCTACCAGTATACTTACAAACAAATTAACGATTGAATGGGTTTGATGGCAATAGGCCGGATATGAAGTGGAAATCTATCTTACTCAGTCCATTAGTAGCATTTGTTCCTAGAAAACTATTTTCTAAACTACTTTTCAAAATTTTTATATTTATTTAATTAATTAAAAAAAAATTGATCAGAAAAACTTAATTCTTTTTAAGGGAAAAATTTTTTCCTTCTCTCAACTCCAGAAAATACTTTCTGGATTTTTAATGAAAAAAAATAAAGTGAAATGACTAAACTATTCTTAAAATCAAATTTTATTAAATTGTGGTTTAGGAGTTTTTTCATTTTTTTATTTTTTTAATAATCAAGTTGATTAAAGATAAATTTAGTATTTTGGTGACTATAAAATATGATTTAAAAATATAATTAATTTAGTTAAAAATAATATAACTAAGATACATTGGATACGCCAACACATCAGACATGCCGTCATATTTAGATGGCGTGTGAGATTACGGGCAGTGTTTTAAGAAGGCCTTCTTTAATGTGATTAGAATTTTCTTTGCGGCCTCTCCATCCATAGATGAAAAGTGTGGCATACCAATTTTTAGTTAGGTGCCGGAAACTTTTCTTTCTTTTTTTCTTTTCATTCTCCTCCTTTATTTTCTCACATGCCCCTTCAAATTTTCAAAACATCTCTTTATTTTTTTTTCTTTAAATTTGATTCATATTCTTTTAATTGTTATTTTTTTTATTTAAAATAATTTATTAAATAAGAAAAAAAATTCGATTTGATCTTCCTTTAACCTTTTTATCTGTCAAGTTCGGCCACTATCATTTTTATTGCCTTTTATTTTATTTAAAATAATTTATAAATTTGATTTTTTTTTTAATTTCAGCCTCCTCTAACTTTTTAATCTATTAAATTCAATCCTTATTCTTTTAATAAATTTTAAAAAAATAAAACATTAATAAGTAATTTTTCAAGTTATTTTCCATGGTATATTGCTAACACACTAGGAAGTATTTCCCAACTTGCTTTTCATGATACTATTAACACGTCAAAAAATAATTCACTTTTTAGAAAATTACTTCAAAAAAAATTATTTTCTAGCAAACAAACGGGTTTAAGCATAAGAAAAAAATAACATTTTTATTTATTTTTAAGATAGGCTTTCTAACTCTCCTCTCGCGAATATATAATTTATTTACGTTGTATTTTAAATATAAAAATGTATAAAAACTTAAAAATGTAATTATTAGTTGGTAGTTAAGTGTCTACATGTTAATTTACCGAAAACAACATCCCATTTTATTATTCTATAATTATAATTTTTAATGACTGACACGTGATTATTAGTTGATACTTAAGTGCCTTGTAGTATACATCTTATTAACTCATCGAGAACTACATCGGTTTAGATATTGTATTTAGATAAATTTAGTGAAAATATGATTTTCTCATGGATTATAAGAGTTTGAGTAAAAACTTTGATTTTCTATATGATTTTTTTTTAAAAAAAAAAAAGGTTAGAAAAGTGATTGAAATGGATGTTACATGTAATTGTATAATATATCTATCCGTGTGTAAAAAACAATCCTCAATGTGTTCTACAATGAAAATACATGGATTGCTTCTTTCTTAATAGATTTAAATATTAATAAATAATATTTTACCATCTATTAAAAAAATCAAACACATACACTAGATACCCCTTGCCACAAATACAAAAAAAAAGGCAAAAAAAAACAAAAATTGAGATGAATTATACATGTGATTATATAATCTATCCATCTATCTACTTATATACAATAATAAATTGGAAACAATACTAAGTGTGTTCAATGGTGTAAAAAAAAAAAAAAAAAAAAAAACCATAAATTATTGGTGTGCTAACAGATTTAAATACTAATTAATAATATTTTACCATCTATTAAAAAATTAACACATACAATGGATATCAAACGGGAGTTAAAGAAAACAAACTTCATTGTCATCTCCTTTGACTTGATCAAGAAAGAACATCTGAGACTTGGAACTTGATGCTTATCCATTATTTTCCTAAAATTGTATTCACACGTGCAACTTGATTAATACAAGATATGCTGTGATTAGTGTGGAACAATCTTCTATCGTATCAAGCTAAAGACAAACACAGTCTAATTTAGTTTTCTTAATCGGTGTCCAATTATGACATGAACAAGGGCAGGTCAACCCATATCTAAAATTGCCTAAACGGGTCAAAACCGCCTGCAATATAAATGGGTGTGGCGTTTACCACTAGAGACCAAATCCAAAATATTTCGTCATCGCCACTCTTTGCAAGTTTAGAATGTGTTTTATTAAAATTTAAAATTTTTTATTTGTAAATTGTTTTAATATGTTGGTATCAAAAATAATTTTTAAAAAATAAAAAATATTATTTTAATATATTTATAAAAAAAATATTTTTAATCATAACTACTATTCCATTGTCAAGCACAAGGATTAGGATAGTATTAGTCCATTTTGATGTTAATTTTATTTAGCAGCACGCGTAAAATGTGACCCTAAAGGATAATGAAAGGTTTAATCATAACAAACTGCTTGATTTTTTTGCCAATGACCTTCTGAAAATTAGGCACCACCGTGTTTTAAAAAAATTAATTTTTATGTGTATTTTGACTTATTTTGATGTGTTGATTTTAAAAATAATTTTTAAAAAATAAAAAAATATTATTTTAATATATTTTAACATGAAAAACATTTAAAAAAATAACTACAACTATATTTCCAAACAATACTGGAAACCATGTTGAGACAAGACAGGGAAGCATATTTTTGTCCAATTTCACACACATCAATTGTAATAGGAAGCATATTTTTGTTCAATTTCACACACATCAATTGTATGTACATACCGTGGCAATATACCAGCAATCATGATCATATGATGACAAGAAGATTGTTTTTGTTATCCAAAAGTTAATCTTGATAATATATACTTAGTTTGAATTTGATTTCTCTAATCTTGGTGGCATGTCTTAAAAAAATATTTTTTTATTCAGTATGTAATGTTGTAATTAACTTGAAATTTATTTTGAATAACATTTAATTGATTTGTTTATTGCATTTAGGAGATAACGTTGTAGAAACTAATTAATCTCTCTTGCATTTCAAGAGTGTGAGGTATGTTTTTTTCACTGGTTTGATGATATGACTTAGGGATAGTTTTGTTGAAATCAACTCCTTGAAGATTGGAGAGCTGGTAAGAATATCACTGGTTGACTTTCTATGATTTAAACTTATAATATTGATAGTTCATGCTTCGCTAATTGAAATATATTTTCTGCATTTTCTTATTGGTCTTCTATGATCTATACATGTTGATTTCTAAAAGGTAATGATTTTGGAGTACTAACTAAAGGCAATTTCTAATTATCTAGATAATTAAGTCACTTAATGGATGATTTTTTTATTCGGTTTGGTTTTTATAAAAAAAATAACCAAATTGATTTTTTAAAAAAAAAAAAAACTGAAACCGGTTCAAAACCTGTTAATTTTGGTTCGGTTTTTTAGGACAAAAACTAGTTCAAACCAGTTTGGTTTGATTTTTTTTTTTCGGTTTTTTTTGTTCGGTTTGATTTTTTTCAGTTTTAAGCTTATAAAATTGAATTCAAATCAAACTGATCGGTTTTTTTAAAATTTTAATTGATTTTTTTTCATAGTTCAGTTCTTTTGATTTTTTTTCCAGTTTTCTCAGTTTAATTATTTTTTTTGTTTTTTTGCTCATCCCTAAGTCACTTAATCCTATTGTGATAGCTTGGGTTTATTTAATATTAGAATTTTGAATATTGATTTTAATGAGTAAGGTTTGAATTTGTCGCACGTGTGCGGCGGCGCGGCGATCGTCCACCCTCAAGGAAAAAAAATCAGAATATTTATTCCTGACAAAAAGGGAGAGACAAGGAATTCTTGTCTCTACATGTGAAAATATGGACTGGGAGTCGCCACCTAGTATTCTGGTTACTAGGAACCTTAACTGGTCTTTAGAGATCGGGTACGGAGACTGGTTGCGTAAAGGGAAGGTATTAGCACCCCAACTACGCCCTACCTAAGGTAGGCTGCATTGTTTTGTCTAATAAAATCTAAGTCATGTTGTGGTTTCCTATTGTCCAAAATATGCATTACATGTAATGTCATACCCCGGGTTCTATTGTCCAAACAAAAAAAAGAATTAAATATCTGGAATACGCATTACGTGTAATGTCATACCCCAGGTTTTATTGTCCAAAAAAAAGAATTAAATATCCGGAATATGCATTACGTGTAAAGTCATACCCCGGATACTAAGAGCCAAACAAAAATTTTTGTTGTTTTTGAAATATTGGCCAATATTCTCTTGACTTTAATAAACTGGTTATTAAAGCCAAAATGCATGCTAAAACATTTTTTTGTGTATGAAAAAAAATACAATATGAATTTTTTAGCTTTGAGACACTTGGCCGTATGCACAAAAACATTTTTTTCTTTTTTCTCAATTTTTTTTGTATTTTTGGAAGTTTTTTTTATGAAAACCGGGTATTTTAATATCAGATTTTTGTATTTTTAACAACATAAAATACCACCCAATATTAATCAAAACGACATAAAAACTACACGGAAAAATTATAAAATGCTGAAACAAATATTTTTGATTTTTTTTCTTTGAAATGGGCCGGGTCAGGCCCAAATACATGGGCTGGGCCGGGTCAGGCCCAAATACATGGGCTGGTCACTGTGCACATAGTAACCGGGGGTACTGTACACACAGTGACCAAAGAATTAATTAGCAAATGCACAGTAATGTGAATTAATTAGCCAGTTACTGTGCATAGCACAGTAACTAGCTAATTAATTCTGCAGAACGTAAACGTTCTGCATGAACTGAAGCAAAAAAAACGACGGGAAAGGTAGGACGTTACCTGGAGCTGTGTTGATGCTGGCAGCAGCTGATGCAGCAGGGGTGGCGGCGGCGGCGCTGGCGGTTCGCGGTGGCCGGCGGTTTTCCTTCTCTCTCTCTCCTCTTTTTTTTCCTGTTTTCTTCTCTGCTTCTTCCCTTCTTCTTCTCTGCCTTCTCTCCTCTCTTCTCACTCTCTTCTCCCTTCTGTTACCTCTTCGGTTCCCTCTCTCTCCGTCCTCCTTCCTCTTCTCTTCCCCTCTCTCGGGTCTCCTCTCCTCTATTTATAGAGCCCGTGAGCATGTTTTTTTTCATTGTGGAGCCAAGGAACGGGTCATGCGGCGGCTGGTCGGGCGCGCTGTCCAGGCGTGCCTACCTCAGTTTCGGCGGTGCGGTAGGTGGTCGGCCAATGTCTTCGGTCGGTGGCTTAGAGGGACCGACGGTCGGTGGGCTTGAGGGACCGGCGTCATTAAATATGCATTCTTTTCCTTCTTTGCTGCTGTGTGTTCGGCGGGGAAGAAAGGGGAACAGTGCCGTTCAAAACGGCACTGTTTTGAGCTTTTTTTTTTTTTTTTTTTTTTAAATTTCTTTTTTTTTTTTTTTTTTTGTATTTATTATTTTTTTATGGGGACCCAAAAATGGGTTACAACAGTTGCCCCCTCTTTACAATGCTTACGGAGCAGAGATTTGTGCATAGTAAGTGTTGTAAAGAAAAAAACATTGGTCTTCCAAAACTGGTCGTCTCAAAATTTGATTGACCTAAAACTTCAAACCGGACCCAAAGTCCTGTGTATGGTTGGGTTAAACTGAGATTCCTTTCGCCAATCCCCTTTACCGAAAAAAAGGAAAGAATGTGAAGTGTGGTCTCATTGTAATGGGTGACCTACCAGAAAAATGTTGGTGAGGGCTCAAAGGCGCACTTAAAATGGAGGTAGGGTTACAAAACGCTCTAACCTGGCTGGTGGTGGCACAAAGGCACACTTGGAATGAGTTGAGGGCTCAAAGGCACACTTAAAAGGAGGTAGGGTTAGAAAACACACTACCAAAGGATGAGGGCTCAAAGGCGCACTCAAAAGGAGGTAGGGTTAGAAAACGCACTACCAAAGGGATGAGGGCTCAAAGGCGCACTCAAAATGGAGGTGAGGGCTCAAAGGCACACTCAAAAGGAGGTAGGGTTAGAAAACGCACTACCTAAGGGATGAGGGCTCAAAGGCGCACTCAATAATGGAGGTAAGGGCTCAAAGGCGCACTCAAAAGGAGGTAGGGTTAGAAAACGCACTACCAAAGGAATGAGGGCTCAAAGGCGCACTCAAAATGGAGGTGAGGGCTCCAAGGCGCACTCAAAAGGAGGTAGGGTTAGAAAACGCACTACCGAAGGGATGAGGGCTCAAAAGGCGCACTCAATAATGGAGGTGAGGGCTCAAAGGCGCACTCAAATGGAGGTAGGGTTAGAAAACGCACTACCGAAGGATGAGGGCTCAAAGGCGCACTCAAATAGAGGTGAGGGCTCAAAGGCGCACTCAAAAGGAGGTAGGGTTAGAAAACGCACTACCGAAGGGATGAGGGCTCAAAGGCGCACTCAAAATGGAGGTGAGGGCTCAAAGGCGCACTCAAACGGAGGTAGGGTTAGAAAACGCACTACCGAAAGGATGAGGGCTCAAAGGCGCACTCAAAATGGAGGTGAGGGCTCAAAGGCGCACTCAAAAGGAGGTAGGGTTAGAAAACGCACTACCGAAGGGATGAGGGCTCAAAGGCGCACTCAAAATGGAGGTGAGGGCTCAAAGGCGCGCTCAAAATGGAGGTAGGGTTAGAAAACGCACTATCGAAGCGATGAAGGCTCAAAGGCGCACTCAAAATGGAGGTGAGGGCTCAAAGGCGCACTCAAAAGGAGGTAGGGTTAGAAAACGCACTACCGAAGGGATGAGGGCTCAAAGGCGCACTCAAATGGAGGTGAGGGCTCAAAGGTGCACTCTAAAGGAGGTAGGGTTAGAAAACGCACTACCGAAGGGATGAGGGCTCAAAGGCGCACTCAAAATGGAGGTGAGGGCTCAAAGGCGCGCTCAAATGGAGGTAGGGTTTAGAAAACGCACTACCGAAGCGATGAGGGCTCAAAGGCGCACTTCAAAATGGAGGTGAGGGCTCAAAGGCGCGCTCAAATGGAGGTAGGGTTAGAAAACGCACTACGAAGCGATGAGGGCTCAAAGGCGCACTCAAAATGGAGGTGAGGGCTCAAAGGCGCACTCAAAAGGAGGTAGGGTTAGAAAACGCACTACCGAAGGGATGAGGGCTCAAAGGCGCACTCAAAATGGAGGTGAGGGCTCAAAGGCGCACTCAAAATGGAGGTGAGGGCTCAAAGGCGCATTCTAAAGGAGGTAAGGTTAGAAAACGCACTACCGAAGGGATGAGGGCTCAAAGGCGCACTCAAAATGGAGGTGAGGGCTCAAAGGTGCACTCAAAAGGAGGTAGGGTTAGAAAACGCACTACGAAGGGATGAGGGCTCAAAGGCGCACTCAAAATGGAGGTGAGGGCTCAAAGGCGCACTCAAAAGGAAGGTAGGGTTAGAAACGCACTACCGAAGGGATGAGGGCTCAAAGGCGCACTCAAAATGGAGGTGAGGGCTCGAAGGCGCACTCACAAGGAGGTAGGGTTAGGAAACGCACTACCAAAGGGATGAGGGCTCAAAGGCGCACTCAAAATGGAGGTGAGGGCTCGAAGGCGCACTCAAAAGGAGGTAGGGTTAGAAAACGCACTTACCAAAGGGATGAGGGCTCAAAGGCGCACTCAAAATGGAGGTGAGGGCTCGAAGGCGCACTCACAAGGAGGTAGGGTTAGAAAACGCACTACCAAAGGGATGAGGGCTCAAAGGCGCACTCAAAAATGGAGGTGAGGGCTCGAAGGCGCACTCAAAAGGAGGTAGGGTTAGAAAACGCACTACCAAAGGGATGAGGGCTCAAAGGCGCACTCAAAATGGAGGTGAGGGCTCGAAGGCGCACTCACAAGGAGGTAGGGTTAGAAAACGCACTACCAAAGGGATGAGGGCTCAAAGGCGCACTCAAAATGTAGGTGAGGGCTCAAAGGCGCACTCAAAAGGAGGTAGGGTTAGAAAAACGCACTACCAAAGTTGATGTTGAAACAATGATTGTCAATGTTGAAAAGCAAATGCATTATGATTGATATGCATGTATACTTACCTGAGAAAATATAGGCCCCCATTTCTTCATGGTGTCTTTGTTTTCTCTCAAAAGTTGTGGTGTTGGTAGTAAACTTCGATGGCTTTTCCACTTTTGCTTACTCGGGTTACATATTGTGATCTTGACCTCTGGGAAGAGTTTGATGTCATCATACATCTTTGTCCTTCACCGTTTATCTCAAGAGTTGCCAATTTTGCCCGACATTTTCTTTAGAAAAGGAATCATGGAGCCAGCCCTACCATGTGTATTTGATTGCCCCCCAGCTTGATCATGCCCCCCAAGTGTTCAACTTGGGGTTTGGTTTGGGGTGAGGATATGTGAAAGTAAGTTTGGGTTTTTTGGTACAATGAAATGTTTTCATGCAAAATTTTTGGAACTTTCCAAGTTATTCCAATCACAAAAATTATTTTGACATTGGTTCAAAATAAACTTGTTCTAAAAAATTCAAGTGATTCCTATGGATAGGTTTCTTGAAGTGATGAAAGATTTTTGCTTTTGGTTAAAGATGAAGGTGACATCTGGTTGGTCACAAAAGGTTTTAAATGTCAATTTGAGGGTTATTGAGAACCGAATTGATTCAAAGCATTTATTTTATTTGCATGAATAATGATTTGACCCGCACGAGAAAGCACTGCCTACCTATCCAGATTGCTTGCCTTTGATCAGAAAGGGCTTGATTAGGCACGTAATGTAGGCTTGGGCTTTTGGCTATGAAGAAAATGATATATGTAGGCTCAAAAGGTGTTTAAGGGACTTTAAGACTAAGGATCACAAGTGCTTATATCCCAAACTCTTTTGTTCATACATTCCTGGACCTTGTAATTGATTTGTAAAATGGTCCACGGTGCCCCCCAGTATTGGGCTTGGGCTCTTTCTCTTTGTTTTTGTTTTCTTCATTTGATTTTGAGCATCATTGCATTGGCCTTGTAATTTTTGCTCAAAATTTTTTGGATCCTTTGGATTTTTCTTCATGCCCCCTAGCTTTGTATGGGCACCTTTGATGATTGAGAATTTTCTTTTATGCCCCCAGTATTGTTTGGGCACTTTCATTGTTTGAAGACTTTTTCATGCCCCCAAGAGTTATTTGGGCACTTTCAATCATTATATATTTTTTTGCACTTGCCCCCCAGTGTAGGGGTGTGATCCTAGCCAGGGTTATTTCCAAAAAAACACTATTGGGCTCAACATGGGACTGCAAATGATATATTTCAGTCTTGTGAAAGGATTATCAAAGATGGCCTTTCCTCATCTCAAATGCACTGCAGTGAGGATCGATAGGTCTTGCTTTCATGCGCATATGCAAAGTGATTTATTCAGTCAAATAAAACTCAGCTTTTGAGTCACCTCATAGTGTTTATTGTCTTTTTTTTTCTTTCAAGTTTTCTAGGTATATGTGTACCTATTTCAGGAATCACTTGAATTTTCAAAATGCATTTGTTTTGGACAAATATCAACACGATTTTTGTTTTTGTACTCACTTTGAAGGTCCCAAAAAAATATCCTTGAAAACATATGAGATTAATGTATGGGTTTGGAAGAAAGGAACACCAAAGGATTCTTCATGTTGTAGTGTTGTGAGCAAAGTTGCGCTCAAAATGTTATTTACATGTAATAACAACAAAGAAGAGTGATGTGAACACAAGAAAACACATGATCTTATTTCACAAGAGAAGCTCATTAACAGAGAAAGTCTTATTCAAAAGCATTAATAAAAGGAAATAACAAGGCAGGCTTCATTCCTCTATTTTGGCGAATTTGTTCATAGGCTAAACTCCTCTGAAAAGCTCTGCGTAGAGGACTCAAAGACAATGCGGAATAACACCACGGTCAAAAATTCAAGCTATCATGCTGGACCATTGATGCTTTCCAATTCCCAAACATTCCATCTTAATATGCTTCAAGCATGATTAGGCAGCGGGTTCGTGTTCACATTGGGGGCGTCTTCCAATTCTATCCAACCAGCCTTGATTAATTGCAGAAGCTTTCTCTTGAAGGCGTTGCAGGTATAGATGCTATGCCCAGTAATACCGGCATGGTATTCACAATTGAGTTCTGGCTTGTACCAATTAGGATAAGGTGGCTGCAGAGGTGTTAGAGGTTCTGGAGCTATTTGCCCGATGCTCAAAAGCTTTTGATACATCTCATTCAGGGGTAACGGTAGTGGAGGTAGTTGTTCTTGAACCCTTTGGAAATTTCCAATTTGGCTTTTGGCTTGAAAGTTTGGGGTTCAGGTTTTTTTGATGTTGGCAATTCGGGATGGAGTATGGTAATTTTGGGATGTATTTGTTTTACCCTTGTAGCCATGTTCAACATGGTGAACCTCTTTTCTTTCGACGCCTCTTTTCTCGGTTGGTGCAGCAATTCTACCACTCTTGACACCTTGCTCTATGCGTTCACACACAATCACAGCATCAGTGAATTGTTGGGCTGAACTACCCATCATATGTTCGTAATATGGTGCTTTAAGTGTGTTGGCAAATAAAGAGACCATCTCTTTGTCCAGAAGTGGGGGATGTACTTGAGCAGCTAATTCTCTCGCCATCTTTGAGCATATTCCCTTATGCTTTCTTTATCCTTTTTCTCTATATTGGACAAACTGGTTCTGTCGGGCGCAATGTCCATGTTGTACTTGTATTGCTTGACGAAAGCATCCACAAGATCTTTCCAGTTGCGAATTTTTGTGTTATCCAATCTCATGTACCAACTCAAAGTTGCCCCACTTAAACTGTCTTGGAAAAAGTGCATTAGTAGTTTTTCATCATGTACTACCTCAGCCATTTTATTGCAGTAGGGACCTGAGATGGGTTATGGGGCATTGTGTTCCACTGTATTTGATGAATTCAGGAACACGAAATTTCTTTGGGATAACCACATTTGGGACCAAACACATCTCTGCTGCCCGGACCGGGTCATATAAGTCTATCCCTTCAATAGCTTTGAGTCTGGCTTCCAATGCCTCTATCTTAGCTTGATCAATGCTATCAGATGACTTAGCCTTGTAGGACTCATTAGCAGATGCCTTCACGACTGTTGGGGATGGTGTAGGTGTCGTTGACTGCACAAATGTTGGATTTTGCTGAGGTTCTTGACCATGTTCGCTCATTCTTTCCTCAGGTTGAACTGTAGTAGGAGCCGGATTAAAGGTGATCGGTTGATTAGAAGGACCTTCATCAGAGGTATTTCTTAGTGTTTGCTTGAGTAAGCTAGTGAGGTGAGCCACACTAATTTTCAGAGACTCCAACTCTTCGTGCAAATAGGCATCACGTTGAGCACGCTCTTCATCTTCCATGTTTCTTGCTCGAAGTCGGGTGTTGTAGACTTTTTGGGGACCTATATTTCAAACTGACATGTATGCATGTTAAATGTATGAACATGTAATCTATATGACGAACTCGCCCTTTGAGGGGTGACATATGGTCACAACTTTTGTATGATGAAACAAGAATCTTGATTCTTGCACAAACTCTACAATGAAAATTTTCTGAGCGACGGTCATTGTGTCACCCAAAAGTCTGGAGTTCAAGATGCTTCAAGAAGGGCTTGCTCGGATGCAAAACAATGTATACGGAGCACACATCCTAAAGACAGGTTTTATTATGTGAACACGGGTAGATTGGCTATTCAGTCTCTAAAAAAAGGTCTCTTGTTGTCCCAGTGATCGCCCTCGTGAAGGCAATATGGGGGCTTGTAGGCAATGGGTTGGCACGTGTCCAACTATTACCAGTCTAAGCACTCAACGAAGAGTTGGGGTTTACACAAACTTAAACCTTGACTAAAAGTCATAAGGTAAGCTGCTAGTCCCCCTCTTAACTTAAAGTTTTTCAGTACAAACTCTCATATGAATGATGCATGACACAATCTATAATGCAAGAACAAATATGTACAAATTTAAAGCATACGAGCAAATAACTAAAGGAAATTCATCTTAAAAATAAAACACAATAAATCCAAAGAAAAAAACTAGACAAAACAATGCTTAGTCCACAAGCTCCCAGTGGAGTCGCCATTCTGTCGCACGTGTGCGGCGGCGCGGCGATCGTCCACCCTCAAGGAAAAAAAAATCAGAATATTTATTCCTGACAAAAAGGGAGAGACAAGGAATTCTTGTCTCTACATGTGAAAATATGGACTGGGAGTCGCCACCTAGTATTCTGGTTACTAGGAACCTTAACTGGTCTTTAGAGATCGGGTACGGAGACTGGTTGCGTAAAGGGAAGGTATTAGCACCCCAACTACGCCCTACCTAAGGTAGGCTGCATTGTTTTGTCTAATAAAATCTAAGTCATGTTGTGGTTTCCTATTGTCCAAAATATGCATTACATGTAATGTCATACCCCGGGTTCTATATTGTCCAAACAAAAAAAGAATTAAATATCTGGAATACGCATTACGTGTAATGTCATACCCCAGGTTTTATTGTCCAAAAAAAAGAATTAAATATCCGGAATATGCATTACGTGTAAAGTCATACCCCGGATACTAAGAGCCAAACAAAAATTTTTGTTGTTTTTGAAATATTGGCCAATATTCTCTTGACTTTAATAAACTGGTTATTAAAGCCAAAATGCATGCTAAAACATTTTTTTGTGTATGAAAAAAAATACAATATGAATTTTTAGCTTTGAGACACTTGGCCGTATGCACAAAAACATTTTTTTCTTTTTTCTCAATTTTTTTTGTATTTTTGGAAGTTTTTTTTTATGAAAACCGGGTATTTTAATATCAGATTTTTGTATTTTTAACAACATAAAATACCACCCAATATTAATCAAAACGACATAAAAACTACACGGAAAAATTATAAAATGCTGAAACAAATATTTTTGATTTTTTTTCTTTGAAATGGGCCGGGTCAGGCCCAAATACATGGGCTGGGCCGAACCTGGCCCAAATGCATGGGCTGGTCACTGTGCACATAGTAACCGGGGGTACTGTACACACAGTGACCAAAGAATTAATTAGCAAATGCACAGTAATGTGAATTAATTAGCCAGTTACTGTGCATAGCACACTAGCTAATTAATTCTGCAGAACGTAAACGTTCTGCATGAACTGAAGCAAAAAAAACGACGGGAAAGGTAGGACGTTACCTGGAGCTGTGTTGATGCTGGCAGCAGCTGATGCAGCAGGGGTGGCGGCGGCGGCGCTGGCGGTTCGCGGTGGCCGGCGGTTTTCCTTCTCTCTCTCTCCTCTTTTTTTTCCTGTTTTCTTCTCTGCTTCTTCCCTTCTTCTTCTCTGCCTTCTCTCCTCTCTTCTCACTCTCTTCTCCCTTCTGTTACCTCTTCGGTTCCCTCTCTCTCCGTCCTCCTTCCTCTTCTCTTCCCCCTCTCTCGGGTCTCCTCTCCTCTATTTATAGAGCCCGTGAGCATGTTTTTTTCATTGTGGAGCCAAGGAACGGGTCATGCGGCGGCTGGTCGGGCGCGGCTGTCCAGGCGTGCCTACCTCAGTTTCGGCGGTGCGGTAGGTGGTCGGCCAATGTCTTCGGTCGGTGGGCTAGAGGGACCGACGGTCGGTGGGCTTGAGGGACCGGCGTCATTAAATATGCATTCTTTTTCCTTCTTTGCTGCTGTGTGTTCGGCGGGGAAGAAAGGGGAACAGTGCGTTCAAAACGGCACTGTTTTGAGCTTTTTTTTTTTTTTTTTTTTTTTTAAATTTCTTTCTTTTTTTTTTTTTTTTGTATTTATTTATTTTTTTATGGGGACCCAAAAATGGGTTACAACAGAATTATAGGTGGTTTTTTTAGGGATTTAGGTGCTATGTCTTGTGTCATAACTTTGTAATAGATTTTATAAATTAATGCTACATTTAAAAAATCATTAAGTATATTAGTTGAAATTTTTTATATTATGAGATAAAGTTTTCAAAATATTTAGACCAAATACTATCATTGTGAAATTCAGATAACAATTAAAATAAAAGGGCCATTAGCAAGGATTGACTGGAAATATACAACTAGCTAGTAATGAACTTGAAAATATTGTAAATCTTGCATCCCTTAAACACATATGAATAAATAAATCTAAACCTAAATGATGAAGTGGTTTAACTATTATTATTTGAACTAAACCTTCACAATTGAATAATTTATTCAATGTTTTATTATATTTTAAATATTACACATTTTAAAAGTTGTTTTGAAGAAGCTTTAATGAGAAAGTTAATGAATATTAACATTTTTTTTTATAATTGTGTCGATTTGAAAAACATTTGTCAAAAAGTTGACGAGCATGCATTGATAGAAGGACCTTATTGTGTTTTTGAAACGTTGGGGATTCAAATAATAAGATATATAGGTTTGAGACTCAATTCAGAATGAGTTTATGTATTAGGGACTAAATTGAGATTTCTTGAATGAAATAAGGACCAACTTTAGCAAAACCCTGGATTTAAGTTTGATTTTCTACGCATATAATGTTGGAAAAACCAATCTGCATCTGTAGAACGTTCACTTTTTACCAATTCCCAAGCATGCTTGGTAAATTAAATCTCCCTAGGATCATATAAGCTAAAAAAAAAAACATTGATTTGCGCACCATTACAAATCAGATTTCAGAATATATAAGATCTTTATAAGCTAGAACTAATCTCCAGTTAATAATCGTGTTAAATTATCCAAGATCGTCTTAAGCCCCAATATCGTGCATAAACTATTTCAAATTCGAAGACAAGCAAAAAAATGACATGGGATATTGATGAAATCCAAGAATCTGAAAGTGCTCGCCATGTATATATAGAAATAATTAAAATCAAGCAACGACCAATTAGATGGGAGAAGAGAAAATACGGAAGATGACGCAAAGAGAGAATCAAGGGATGGACGGTCGGTTCTGTACACAATCGTAGGGCCCAAAAGATGTGGATTTTTACAAGAAACAACAGTACCTGTACAGATCATTCCAGCTGGGGCTATTGAGAGACCACGCTAAGTAAAAGCAAAAGGGAGAATATGTAGGGGACTAAAATATTAGGGTGATGGGAGGATTCAACATCCTGTCCACCTTCCCCAAAGATATATATATATATATATATATATATATATATATATATATATATATATATATATATATATCTGCGTGTGTTTGAAGAAAATCTGATGCGAAGATAGCTAAATCCCCTGCGCCGCAGTCAATGTTCAAAGGTATCGCGCATGCGAATCATGGCAAATGCCAAATAATATTTTTAATTGTGACTAAGGCCAATGTCCGTGTTGAGACTTGGAATTTTGCTTCTAATTCGACCCCCACGCCTGTACGGTATCATTTGTAGATTTAGCTAGGGCATCGCATTTGCATGTGCAAATCAAGATTATAATTAATGGGAATTTTGTCCGGCCCGACTGATGACAAAGCCGTGGAAGAGAAATATACATATTGTTTGTATATGAGAAGGAATGATATAAAAAAAAATCAAGTAATTTGAGAACAAGTATATATGGATTAATTGGCTTCTTCGTTTATAATTTAATTAAGTTATGCAATATATATTGATTGATTTAAACAATTTCACATTTGTTTGAGTAATTTCCGTGAATTTTAATGTGAGCTTTGTTTGATATATTAAAAAGAAAAAAGTATTGTAACTCTAGATCCATTATTATTGTTAATTCGAATGCTACAACGATATTGTTATCCATCCATTCATCCAAAAAAAACTTAACATGTGTTTGCAATAACATTGAAATCTTTTCAAATGGCTCAATTGTCATTATCAAACAGAGTAGCAAAAAATAAGTATTTTTTTATCTTAATTGCACAATGAAAATACATAAATATCTTTAAAAGCAAAAAAAATTAAATATGATGTCAAGGGGTATTTTGGTATTTTCACAATTGTTATTCTCATTTAAGCTAGGAAGCAATTTGATATAATAAACAATTAAAATGTACAGTGAAAATACTCTTAAAATTAAGAAATTTAAGACTAAGGACATAGAGTGTTTTTTTGGTTTTTTTACGATGAATTTTTTTTTCTAATTATTATGTTAACCGAGAAATAATTTTGTATTTTGCTAAATAAAAAAGGTGTGTACGTGTGTAGCGCCTCCAGAGGCTTCTGCTCCCTTCGGGTGGCATCTCCTAATGTCTAAAAAAGTCCTTTTGCCATGTCGTTCTAAGTGACACTATGTCTTCTTCCTGTTGGTGTAGCGCATATCACTAATGGAGGTTTGGTTCGCCACATGTGGGCCTTATTTTTCCACATTCCCTCTCTTTTTCCTTGAAAATTATTGCTTGACCCATTTGATTGTTGGCATTTTAGATTTAGTCCTTATCATTTTGATTTTTATTTTTTGGTATTGACATTTTTATAGAAATTTTATTTGTTTTCTCAATCACAATTTACTAAATATTATATTTTTCAATGTGATCCCCATTATTTGGATTTCCAATATAACAAATTATGAAGTTCAATTCTCAAATAATTCAATGTTAAAAAATGAAATTGAAAAAAAAATAAAAAATAACAAATTTTTTTTAACATGAGTTAATCTGTCAAATCTGTAACCTGGATCACGAGATAGAGATAATATCGTAAAAAAACAAATAAATGAATTGAGTTAACCTGGGTTAACCTCCCAAATCTATGATCAAGGTTATAAAACTGTGTTAACCCCATAAAAACAAATCAAAATAAATTATAAAACTCAATTTTCAATAAACTCATTGTTGAAGGTTGAAAGTTAAAAAAAAATAATAATAATCCAAAAACAAGAAATAATAAAACGACCTGAGTTTACTTGGATGAACCTATAAAACACGTGACTTGAGTCATGAGACCAGGATAACCTCATAGAAAACAAACCAAAATAAATTATGAAGTCTAATTTATAATAAACTTCTTGTTGGAGGATAAAATTAAGAAAATACTAATTAAAAATAGATAAAAAATTATTTATGCGTCACTCGCGTGTTTTTTCAACAATTCTATCTAATATCAGGATGTATATTTATAATGTAAGATACTAACTTGGTGTTAAAAATACTTGGTATTTTCTTTGAAATTGTTTTTTAAAAAATCAAAATTCAAGAAATTTCCTTGTTCCAAAACTACACAAATATGCATGTTTTTGTTTGTGCGCATACAACCAAATGTTAAAATTTTCCGTGCATATTTTACAAAAAAAAAGAAGAAGCATCTTCATCTTTTTTTTAAAAAAAAATATACAAAATGGGTTTTATAATCATTTTATGATTATCTATTAGGATTTGACTAAAATTTTAAAACTACTACAAAAAATAATTTGTTTAATTAATATTTTGGATATGAATTTTACAATGTAATGCATACTCTCGATTTTAAATTAAATGAATTAATAGCAATAAATGTTAGGAATTAATTGTAAACTTTATTATTTTGGAGGTATAAAATTATATTATAAGGTATATCCTCATATATTAAAGATACAGAGTAAAAAATAAATGTAATGCTAAAATCTAGACCTTGAAATGGTTAGAATGTAATCCAATAAGAGAAAGACTTTCTCATGAAAGGAGTTTTGTCTTGAATCTTAGATATAATAACAAATAGAAACATGACCTAGAAAATTAATCTATTAATAATGCAGTTTACCCTAAGTAGGGTGCATTGGGATTATGCGTCTTTTTCTTGCACAACCAATCCTCTAACCTAGACTCTTGTAGACCATTAGGGTATCTAGTGACCATGATACTAGGTAGCTATTCTTTTAAAATTATAATTTTATGATTAACATCAAAACCCTATTAATCTAAGAGGAAAACCTGATATTTGACATCGTGCACACCAAGACACTTATAATGGGTTATATGGGTTGGGTCGAGTTGAACTAGTTTCAAAAATTTCAACCTACACTCAACCTGTGATATCACTATCATTTATACTATTCATATTATCCGATTTTGATGGTCCGGGTCGGGTAATATATATAATGAAATATTACAAATATTCTAGTTTTTTTAGCACCTTTAATGTTAGCTTGAGATGTTTTTTTTTTTTTATTATTTTTCTAATTTTATCATTTAACATTGAGTTATATTGAAATTCATCTTTGTAATTTTATTTTTTTAGTAAACATTCTGTTTTGTTTTTTCTGATCATTGTTATCGTATTGTTTTTTTAAATTTTGATCTATTTATTGTCATTATTTTGTTTTTATCATATAAAATTATCTTTTTGAACTTAATAGGGTAATGACTGGAGCCACAAATATTTTTCCTTCATTAAAACAAGTTAACGGTGCCTGGACACCATTTTCTTTCATTACAGAAAAATAAACCCAGCACGCGATGAAACACGCACCACCATTGTACCCGTAAGGGGAAAAAAAAAACAGAATTAAGCTCAGTGCTCCACCAAGGACAAGGTCTCTATTGCGTATCATTACAAGTAATCTTTCACTTGCGTGATAACATATATTTAATTATACGAGACAAGCCAGGGAATGTTCTCCGTACTCAATGCACCAAAATAAAATAAAATAAAACACAAAATCTTCTCATTGTCTTCGAACATCACTTTATAACGCCAACGGTTCCATCCCAAGCTGTTCATGCATGGCTATGGAGGTAGCTCGAACCGTCGGATCTGGAGCCCGGCATAGCATATTATAACATTTTCGTGGGAAATAATATGGTCCTTGAGACGGGGCTGGTCTAACTCTATGATATGATTACATAACATGTGCCCCCCTGAGACCTTTGGGATCATCGGGAAAAACTCATGGTGGGGGCCATATCTAGCCAAAACGAACCAGATTGACTGCACCCATTACGAGGTCGGATTGTTTGACCATCATCATGACAAGGCCCAGATGAGAATCTGTGATGATGATGATGATGATCAGAAGCATAGATGCTTAACTTAAAACCGTGGGATTCTGCTTGTAAAGGCAAAGATCCATGATGTTCAAATTTGAACTGGCTAATATCTGACATGGAGGGATATGGAGACCCTGGTGTGTGGAGTGGACCGCCTCCTTCAATGGTCCTGATCAATGATCATCGCATCAATCTTTGGCTTTGTTCTCTTTTATCGAGTTTGCTTTGTATGTGCTATAAAGGTTACACACCCTACAAAAATTTAAAAAAAAAAAAAAAAAAAAAAAAGAAGCATAAATATTTTTCAGTGCTTAAAAATCAACTTTTAAAATGTAGGAAATATTGGATTAAGTGAACTTTCGTAAGCTTTTATTTTAGCTAAAAAGAGTCAAAACTTGTAAAAGCAACGAGTTAACAAAGATACACACACACACAAGGTGCCTGTGGTGTCTTGAAACTCAAAAATATTTTGCAAGCAAAAAGGAAAAGAAAGCTAGAGATTATCCGTACCAAGCATCTTCTAATTTTTCTAACTTGATCATCCAAGCATGGCTACATATAGTGAAAGTATTACTTGTTATATTCCTCCATAGGAGCCATGGTTATATTGAATAAGTATTAAATGAAAAAAAATTATTTTATAAAAAATAAACCCATAGAAATTAATATAAAACCATTATTAACCTTCTTTTAAAATATCTGTTGATAATAAAATACATAAAAGATATCAACTTATTTCTTAGTCCTATACATCTTGGACCGAAAAAGGGATATATATATTAGCACCACTATTTAAATCTCATCTGTTTTTACAAAAGTTTGAATTTAATGATTTTAATACAAATCTCAAGTTTGAACATTGTTTTTAAACATTTCCTAACACCTTAAAACATTCTCCGAGACGTGTAAAGCATGTAGATATTGTAAATTGTTGCCTTATACAAGCCTTTATAGTTAGCATATTATGAATCAAACATGGGTAAATATCACGTGTAAAATTTAAAAAAACATTTCTTCAAACTAACATAAAAATTAAATTTTTAAAAAATTAAAAAAAATTATTATAATATATTTTGAAATAAAAAACTCACCTGCTGTGGACATTATTCTACGGCCTTGAATATTAAGGTTTCGTATGGCTGAAGTTAAAGATCTTACACAGACCTTTGAACGCACAGTCAGACATCAGGCATTCACTTTGTCACTATCAGGATAAATAAAAGTTTGGGACACAAATCCAAATAGGTCCCGTAGCATAATATTTTTGTAAGCATATAGGTTGACAAGTGCTCAAGATTAGTGCTGCCCTCATAGCTGCTGCTACGGCCCCTTATCCTTGACGTTCAAAAGAGCAAACCACAAAGTTCCGTTCACATTCCTATAAATTAATTACTACCCCTCATCATTGAAAATCAATCAAATTGTCATATTTAACCATTTTATACGGTTCAGTCAGTCAAATTCAATAAAATCAGAACAAGATTTGTTTTTAGATCATTGTTTTTGTGGTTAATATAGTTAAGTTTGCTTCTGTATTTTAAAAAATATTTAATTTTTTTATTTTAAATTATTTTTTTGTGTTTTAAATTAATTTTACGTACTAATGTTAAAAATAAATTTTTAAAATAAATATTATTTTAATATATTTCAAAAAAATACTTTAAAAAACAATAAACCATTGCTATAATATCAAAACTAATTTAGAGGGTGCTTAAAAGTGCAGTAGCAATAATTTTTAAAAATATGTTTTGCTTAAAATAAATTAAAATAGTATCTTTTAAAAATTATTTTTAATACTAACATATTAAAATAGTCTAAAACTATTTTTAAAAATATTAATTTATAATAAAAAAACATTTTTAAAATACAAAATCATCCATTAATTACCTTAATCTGATTTTACAATGAGAGATCAGACACCCTCCTGTGAAGGATCTTCACATGGAAATTTATGATGAGTGCATTGAAACATAGCTAGCTAATGCTGGTGTTTTCCTAGAGCTATAGCCATGATTATAAGCTGTTTCCATTTTGAAGAATAATCAAAAGGAAGGCAGGCTGATCATTGAACTGATCATTTCTTTTGTACCCTAAAGAAACAAATAATGATTAGTGCTGATGATTTGGAAATTAATAGGAGTTTTATAGAGATTGCAGCTCTCCTCCTCCGCCTCCTTCCTCCTCCTCTTTTCATCGTTACGGGAAGCAACTGTCAGTGTACCCCATGAAACATGAGCACATGCACTTTATTGTATTCACCTGACAGTTTGTTCCTTGGGTCCTCTGGATCTAAGCTAGCGTGTTGCTCACGCTATTAGTTGCCTTGGGAAGCCATGTTATTTCTCTCACCTCAAGTGATCTGTTTTTTGAATTGCCTCACGATTTGTCATTTGAATTTGTACTAATTATAAGCTCTATGCACACTCAAGTAGAGTTTTTATGGATGGAAAAAAGAACATCGTGGAAGTTTGAATCTCCTCTTTGAATATATTCTATGTCCAAATGTGTGTTTGATGTTACAAGCCCCCAAGTTGTTATTCAAAATTATTTTTTAAAGTAAAATATCCTAAAAAATAAAAAATAACACACTCTCAAACAGTCTCACTAGTTAAACAATAAAAACAATAATTTAAGCCAACCTATATTGAAATTGTTTTTTTTCTTTTTTATAAATAAGGTTTTCTTTGACATTTCCGAACTAGGAGACTAATCCTTAGTATGGTTCGAGGATGCAATATATAGTGAGCATCATTATCATGTGAGAGGCTCGAATCGTGTTCATTGTCGTGGGAGGACCAGCTCCCATCCACTAGACTCATGCAAAAGACTATAACCATGTTTGCTGTCGTGGGAGGACTAGCCCTCAACTGCTAGAAACCAACCTCCACTTGGTCATATTGAAATTGCTTCTTACAATGGTAGCGATAAATTGAAGATGCATGGAAAACTTGACAAGATGTAATGCAATATGTTAGGGCATGCATCCGCGATAGAATGCTCAAGGCGATTGATGTCACTTGGCTTTGGCACGCTCGATAAAAAGACTGGGCATGTGGGGGCGAATTTGGCAAGGGAAGGGGGTGAGGCACGTGAGAGGCGCATGGCAGGGAGAATCGATCCTTTGCTTGTGGAGGGAGGCGAGTGGGTCCACTCATTCGGGCCCTCAAGTTAGAGTGCTATTTCGGTATGCTCTTTATCGAAAACCACAAAACCCCATATATTCCCTCTATCTCTCTCAGCTTCTGTCAGGTCACATAATTTGGACCTTTGTTAGTGTGACGGCCAAGCCGCTATCTCTGACGTTACCATCACCCCACTCACAATCCAACGTCTCTCGTTGTCCCATCTTAACAAAACAAAGATAAGTGACATCATAGCCGTGTACTTCGTGAAGGAGAGAGGTTTTCGTCGTAGCTGAGTGGGTCCCCTTGTCATAACCTTGGACAGACAATGTAGGGGCCCACTGTTGTTCAAGCCCACCGACCGTTTATGGACCGTAGCTGCCTACACTCTTCTCATGAATTTAGAGCAGTAGCAGCTGATCACACTCTGCCCTCTCTCTCTCTCTCTCTCCCTCCCTCCCTCCCTCCCTCCCTCTCTACAGTACTAGTGAAGTGCCTTTTTCTGGCCTTCTTATTCACTGCCCCCCACCTCATCCTTACCATATCCAACACAACCTGACAATCCAATTCTCACTCACCTCTCTCTCTCGCTCTCTCTCTATAGCCCTCTCTTTCAGTAGTCTCTAGCTCTTAGTGCCCGTAATATTGTATACATCAAGGTTCGACGAATGAGATTAATGATCATGTGCTACTGAAGAGATCAAGGTTGCTGTCGGTGGCTAATACTTACCTAAAACAACTGTGTGTTTGTGATCTTGCTGATATTTGGTTTTGAGTTTAATGGGTCTTAATTCACTCCAAGTTTGCATGGATTCAAGTGATTGGTTGCAGGTATGCTATGCTCTCCTTTTGAAAACTCGATGTATATACTCTATATCTAGCTACATATATATTCCCATCACATGATGACATTTTCGTAGTTAAGTGAAAATTTAGCTTCGTTAATTAAATTCAGTGTCATTGTGTTCCAAATAAGATGATGAGTAACATGACTGGATAATTTCAACATAGAAAATCATGTAATTTTTGTGGTTTAATGCCTTGTTGTATGATTCGAATTAGTGAAAATGGCAATGCATATAATGTAAATTATATATAGTATATAATAAATAGTTACGGAATTCAACTCTTCTTTCATGTAAAAAACTACTACAGTACTTGAAAGAACATTTCCAAAGCTCAACATTGTAGAGAGCTCTATATTAGAATGATCAACGCAGAAAAAGATATGTTATTCCAGGCTCCAAATTCGATCATCATCTGTTTTTACTAGATTTGTTAGTGCATCTTTTGAGAACTTCTTGGCTTTAGAGTATCTTTTATATTTTAGCATTCTTGACATTCTACTTGATATGCTCTTTGTTTTTTTTTTTTTTGTTTTTTTTTATGATTCTGCTTGATTATATGTTCTAAAACGACAAAAGAATATCTGGTCCTAATGCCACATTATTGATATCTTGAACCTTTAAAGGACAAATAATCCTTTGCATTATTGCAAATGACAAGATTTTGACACATTCCCTGTTAAATTTCTTGCTTTCCTTGTGTCAGGGCACGATTAATGAGGAGTCTGGAATGGATTCTTCTTCACCGTCTGGGGATATGCTCACTTGTTCAAGGCCTATGATTGAGAGGAGGCTTAGGCCCCCACATGACCAAGCTCTCAAGTGTCCTAGGTGTGACTCAACACACACCAAATTTTGTTACTACAACAACTACAGCCTCTCTCAGCCAAGGTACTTTTGCAAGACTTGCAGGAGGTACTGGACCAAAGGAGGCACCCTAAGGAACATCCCCGTGGGTGGTGGATGTAGAAAGAACAAGAAAGTGTCTAAGAAATCAAATGATCAATCAGTTAACCAAATTAACACTGGATCATCTTCCTCTCATAATCCTACTGATCTCCACCTTTCGTTTCCTGAGGTGCAACTTTCACACCTTCATAACATACTTGGCTCTCAAGAAACACTTGCAAACCCTAACTTCATGGAGAGCAAGTATAATATCGGTATGCCAGAAAACCCTAGGCCTGTAGATTTTATGAATAGTAAGTTAGAAGCTTTAGTGGGGAGCTCTAGGAATTATGATTTCATGGGGAATGGTGACTTGGGTATGGTTAGTGGGCTCGGAGATATGAGCCATCATCACGGGCTGGCACCAAATTATAGCGGTTTTTGCTCTCCATTCGGGATGTCCCTTGATGGAAATAGTGGCTCTTTCATGGATACTTGCCAGAGGTTAATGCTTCCTTATGACCAGGGAAATGATCATGATCAGAATCCAATTGATGTGAAACCAAACACCAAGCTCTTATCTCTTGACTGGCAAGACCAGGGTTGCTCTGATGTTGGGAAGGACACATTTGGATACCTAAACAATCTGGGATCATGGACAGGCATGATGAATGGTTATGGATCATCCACGACCAATACTTTATTGTAATCTAATATCAAGATCCTATATTGTGATCACTGGTGGAGGGGCCATCTACATAATTCTACATCATCCAGTAATCTCTAAGCAAATTGCCTTTGATGGAAAAAAGGGTTTTTTCGTGTTTTATTCTATGAAGGCGCGGTCTCCAAATCTCTTTGACTTGACGAGCGACAAGAGTGTGAATGTGAACAGCGGGAGTCCAAAAATGACTGCTTAGTATCTTAATATTAATCTGTTTTCATGTTCTTATCTTGTTTCTATCTTTTCTTAATCTGGTGTCTTCAGATTCAAACATGTTGGATTTTGATTTGTTGTTTAATCAAGGAAGATATAGCAGTGCTTTTTTTTTTTTTTAGCTTAAAAAGAAGTTTGTCAAGTACTCGCAACTCTTCCTTTTATGATATCTCTGATGCTCTCTATCTGCCTGGTGAATGATCAAGTTCTTATTGAGATGCGGGTTCTTAATTGCCTTCGTTGTTGGGGCAGCTCTAGACATGGAAGTGGAAATTGGAGATTTCAATGTAGAGCATAAATTCTTCTCGAGTTACGTGGCTCCGTTTCTTGATTAGTTTTTATTTACAACAAAATCAAATGTCTTGGAATTAGTTAAATACTTTTTTGATAAAGTAACCAGTTAAACTCTTCTTACGTGAGTTTAATGGGTTAATCTAATAAATATAAAATATTACCATTTTAATATTAAAAAAATATTAAAAGAAATTATTTTGAATTTTATTTAAAAAGTTAAATGATATATTGAATAAGTTATGGATGAACTTGTATATTTATCAATGATGAACTTGTTTCTAGGATCTTCACCTTCTGTTCCTCGTCATTTATTTCCTTACAAGTCATCGTATCCAAAGACCACCTTAGAGCGAGCCAGTTTACCTTTTGGTGGTTTCTATGCGACGTATCTGATTCAAAACATGTGTGTTTTTTTATTTAATGATAAGAGGTGTCCTTTTGTTATTTTATATATGGTTAAGTTTTTATATGAATATATTTTTTTTAACAAGATCCAACAAGAAAACGAGTTTCAAAAAATCATTTTTCTATATTGACCTAACTATTTCTTCTCCCTTAAATTCAGCAGTTAGGTCTAATAGAACGCAAGGCTTATTTTATGAGAAAATGAAGGGTTTCACAAGGAATTTTTGGTCGTAATCCAACTTACAAAATTAGTACGAGCATTCATAAAACATAAAATTTATTATCTGCGATAGGTTTCTCGATAGAAACTTATTATTGATGAGTATTTCAACAGAGATTTCAGGTCATTAATAATTCAATTAGTGAAGTTACTTATTGATGAAAACTCTAATAAAATAACGACCCAAAAAATATTTGCTATCCATTTTTCTGTCATCCAATTCATTGATAAATATTACTGATAAATCACTGACAGTGTAACTATTGGTAATGGATCATGTATAATTGATGGATTCCCTAATTAAATCTCTGACATATAAATTTTGTTAGTGAATTTGTTAGTCTATCACAAAACAGTTCACAACTCTATGAAATTCTTTGAGAAAAATAGGCCTGCATTAACGATGAAATCACCAAAAGAATTTTTCTGTCCAACAACAATTCCATTGGTATTTTAGTAATTTTTTTAAATACATGCTTATTTGGATCAAACAATTTTACATGAAACAACATTAAATAAGTAAATTAAAATGAAGAACATGTTTTATATTTTTAATTTAACTTTAAAATCAATTACAAGTGTTTTATACATTAGAAAAAAACTAGAATTGCAAGTGGAGGGGAGAGTTTCCTCGAGATCTATAAGCGAAAGGATAATAAGTCGATAGGTATGCCATCATCTGCTCTCATTGCTTCTTACTTTGTTCTTCAAATCACACCTCCAATTCAGCCTTCAGGTCAACCATCCTAGCAGCAATTTGTTTTTCAACCAACTCCAAAACTATTAGTGATGACTACATCAAGCTGAATTAATTATAGAGTATCAACAGTCGAGACACTATACTCTGCCCTTGTACCTCAAGCTGTAGTTATAAATATATCACAAACATAATTTCTATGAGGTCTATCGGTTGCTTTAACTTTCAACCACAACTTTGGATAATATTTTGAATGGGTTGAAATGTCTAAAATTCTTCCATCTCAAAGTCATTTGACTTAACTTTTTTCTTAGCATAGGTGTTTGTGTCATGTCATAAATCACACAATTTGATATAGAAATTTATTTAAAAAATATATAAAAAAATTACTTTTTTTACAAAAAAATACACTTTACATGTTAAAACTTACCTAATTGCGTTTATAGTTTTTCCATATTACATGTCTGGCCACCGCATAGTCTGCAATATCCCACCGATATTTCTTCTTATAATCATTTTCATAAATTAGTTTCTAATTTTTTTAATATATATATATGAACTAAAATTATTGATTATTTATCTAATAACCTTAAACTTTCTCCGCTAAGCCTCAACAATATTAGACACCCATTCAAGATAATCTCTAAGCTAACTCCATTGAAACAAAGACACTTCCATCATCACTTTCATTGTCGATGTTATCATGTGGGAAAACTTTCATGTTTGTGAACATGAAAAATCAATTAATAAATGAAAAATTATATAAATACTTAATCAATTTGTTAAAATTATCTTCTAGAAAAAAAAATTATTGATAGATATTGAATGATAAAAATAAAAATTTATTCAATTAAAAAAAGATAAGAAAACCCGACGAGTAAACCAGATTAACCCATGAGAATTGGATAATCTCATAGAAATCAAATTGAAATAAATTATGAATCTTAATTTCTAATAAATGTAATATTGAATGATGAATTTAAAATTAAAATAAAATTAAAAAATAATAAAAATCATTGTTCTAATGAAATGAATTCCTATTCTCATTTACTTTTCATTAATTCCTATTCTCATTTACTCTACGATGATGATAATAAAAATAATAATAATAATAATTAATACTGGTAATTGGGGGCAGTGTAAGAAAAATTGTGAATTACTAGAAAACCCAAACAACTGCTAAATTTAAAGGCCGGGCCATTCACCCTCTAAAGGCCTTGTTGTTAAGATAAAACCCGGCCTAACTCTAATCAGGGTTTTGGTGGGTCTCCTTTTAGTTCATTTACACCTCTCCAAGTTTTATGCAAAACACCACCCTTTTTGTCATTCCCTCGTCAATATTTTGGGCTCCAGCTCTCTCTCTCTCTGCAGTTGTTGCAAAACTATATCGATTTGTAACTGTAAGTTTCCATGCTATGTATTTGCATTTTGAATTTGTTCTCTTTGGATCACATTTGCAATACGTTGCTAGTTATATCTGTAATTCCTTTGTTGTTTTTGTTACACACACCAACTGTTTCTTTAAATGCCCCTTATAAATTCTCTTTCTTATTTTGTTTATCTTGCTGAATTTGATTGAAAGTTTTGAGACCCATCACAGATTCGTGATATTTAAGCTTTTCCTTGAAACACTAAGGTACCTTATCTACTAGGTTTGACTATGAACTTTTGCTTTTGTATTCAAGGTTTTCAATTTATATCAAAATTTTAGAATAATGTAAGTTGTAGAGTTGGGGAGCTGGTAAACTCTTCGGATCTTTGTAAAGGTTATGTGGAGAGGCTACTGAAAGGAAGTTCCCTTTGCGAATAAGTAATTTTTGCTATATAATGATTGGACGAAGAATCTGTTATTTTAGTGAAACATAATGATCATTAATCTTTTATTTTGAATTTTGATTATGTGAGATATAACAATTTGTTTGTGATATTGAAGAGTGATTCTTGGAACATTGCAATAATGAGTGACCATTACATCATTTCTTAGCAACTTTTTTGGCTGCCCTTATGCTATACTCACTTTTTTTCCTCAGGCAACAGGCTTGGCACCCAACTCTGTGCAGTTCTTCCCTTGGGGAAAAAAGAGGAAGTCTTTTGGTTGCATACCATGCCGCAAATATTTGATTGAGACTTGGTCTTCTTTGTGCATGATCTGTTGTTCCCACTGATTCACAAAAAAAACATGAAGTTTATTGCACTTGCCAGATCAGTTTGTGCCCATCACCCTGCTCTCCGTGAAATAACTGGACCTTTGCAGGTTCGTTATTTCCAGCATGATTTCGTTCCTAGGGATCCCAAGACCAAGCCTATAAAGTACAAGTATCCGCTGTACTATGATCCATATGGACCTAGACCTCCACCCTCGGAAAAGATCATTGAACTCGCTGAGCGCATTGCTGCCTTACCCCCTGAAGAGCGATCCCAAATTGGTTCTGCTCTTGGGTACAAACTAAAGCATCCAAAACTGCAGCCAATTTCAACAGAGGGCATGGACCTGGGTTCCCAGGGAGGAGAGGCTGCTGCCGGTGCTGCGAAGGTTGAAGAAAAGAAGGAGAAAACAGCCTTTGATGTGAAGTTGGAGAAGTTCGACGCAGCAGCAAAAATTAAGGTGATTAAAGAAGTCAGAGCTTTTACTAATTTGGGATTGAAGGAGGCCAAGGACCTGGTTGAGAAGGTTCCTTGTGTGCTTAAACAAGGCGTCACTAAAGATGAAGCAAATGGCATAATAGAGAAGATAAAAGCTGCTGGAGGAGTTGCAGTTATGGAGTGATAGCTTAAGGTTTCTTGTAGTTTTGTTTCTTGAACTGCGTGGAAGCAGGAGCAGAATACCAGCTCACCACATAACAGAATGGTATTTGATTTTGTGGATGGATCGCAATCATTATCATAGACATGCATGAATAATTAGTCTCAACTCGGTTTCTGCATTGCATCACTTGATTTTTTTTTTTCTTGGAATGGGCTCAATTATTTGATTAATATGAATTTAAGATGAGTTACAAGCCATAGAGAGGATGACCAGCAAAAAAACTAAAAGGCTAAAGTCGCACATTTATCATATGGAAACAAACACCTAGCCAGCAGCGAACACCGAATAGCAGAAATTAATCTGCATGCTAGCAGCAGGATTCACCAGGGTCATGGCTGGTGCTGGCATAAAGTTGCAGCTGAATTATAACTGCTTGGACCATGTTATAGCCAAGCACAACCAAGGATAAACTCCACTAGAAAATGAGAATTTATAGCATATCGTCAATGCAGACAGCAGCCTTCAACGCTCGGAGGATCCAAAAAGCCAACAAACGTCATAAGAACTTCAGAACAGGCACCGGGTGAATCACAAGCACACAGCACCTTGAAGATAACGACCAAGGCATCAAGAATAAAAACACACCATGATTAGCTTCCACTGAGCAGAGCACAGACAGAAATAAACCCCCAGAAAAGCAAGACCAGCAACAGGAAACACCTTCCACCAAGAGAAGAAAAACCTCTGGACCACGCCAATGCTCTCTACAATAGGAAACGCCTCCACCGCACCAGAACTGCTTCACCATACAACAAAAGACCTCAACTATAAACACAAAAGCACAACACACAAAAAATTGAAAAGATCCAAACAATCACTCACTTCCCAAGTTTTCAAAGCTTCATCCTCGACAAGTCTCACAAGGATGTCACTCTCCTCGCACCAATCTTCATCAATCTCGCTACAAATCCTTTCATTTGAAGTTTATTTGAAGCTACAATCCTAGAATCACCCAAATAATTCGACGTCCATATCTTCATAACTTGCATTTCAATTCAACTTAATAACTTGTAGCATTCGTGATAATCGAATTATTGAAGTTCCATTGCTCCTCTGAATTACATCTTACAAGTGCATTTCGATTTTTAGCTTTTGCATGTAATTTTTAAGCAACTCTTAACACGAAAAGGTGTAGGCGTGCTGCATCATAAAACTAGAACTTTTCTGCCAGAATGTGGTGTTTGTATACTTCCTATACATTGTGGCTTCCAAATTATTATCTCTCAACAAAATTTCAAGATATTTTCAAAATAGTTAGATAATTTTTATTCATGTGAGAAATTATTAAAAAATTGTTAAAACATAGTTAATAGGTGTATTTGATACCGAATTAAAAGTGGGGTCTATTTACTTTTTGGTTTATAGAAATTTAATCTTCAATCTAAAGTCTTTGGCTTTAAACATTAATATGTTATAAACAAATTATAAATGAATGAAAAATTAATATTAAAAAACTATTAGTTAACATGTTTTTAGTGAAATTCAAATTTTTCTAAAAAAACCTCTAACCCATCTACAAAAGAAAAGAAATTTTTTTAGTATTTATAAAGTGAATAGTTGAAGCGTTAAAATTTAATCTAAAAGACACCAATTTTTTAGAAAAGGAAAGGTCCTGGGCAAAGTTAGCTTTAGAATTAAACTTATGCATGCATGCTCGGCTCGACCTAACCCGACTCGACTCATATTTAGTCTTCAAGCTTGGATATGGGTTGGAGTTTATTTTAAAATAATATTTTGGCAATAAAAGATTATTTTTTTCGCAAAACTGAAGTTTGGACTTCAGCTAGCTTGGTTCTTAACGAATTACTTCTTCCAACCCATTATTTTTCCGGTTCAATCCAAGAATGCTAACATTCTCTACAAGAAGCTTTTTTTGTTGTTGTTAAGAATCTGAAAAGTTTTTTTAGCTAAAAAAATTTAAATTTATGACTACTATGTTAAGATTTAATTTTTGATTTATGATGACCAATCAAATATAGATAATGATATGAATTAATTTTGATTATTATCAGAATTAATTATTCAATTTTTTAGATTTTACACTCTTCATCACCTTATTTTTGATGTTTTTTTTTCTCCTTTATACTTTGATTTTTTTCATCTCAAATTTAAAGCTTATGTTCACCTTCTTAAAATATAATTGAGCCATTTCGCTTTAGTTCAAATACCTTATTTAAAAATGATTTTAAACTAAGGTGTTGTTGAAATTTTAGGAAATATATTGCAAACATTCTTGGTACACAAAGTAAAGAGCAACAAAACTTTAAAGATAAAAGATTTACTCTTAGCAATAACAAATATTTCATTATTTTAAAGTGTTTCAACAAGTAAATACTTTTATTTTTTATAATTTAAACATGGAAAATTTAATTATTAATATGCATGCTTGGATTTTATATTAATAATATCAATTATAAATAATTGTAAATTTGAATATATTCTTAGCATGTATGCTAGAATTTTATTATTATATTTGTGTTGAAAACATGTTTTATCATGAATTTTTATTTTGCATGCTTGTAGATTTAAACTCGTATGATTTTTATGTTTTTCTTGAAATATTTTTGAAGTTAGCATGCATGTCTTTTATTAAACTAAACAATCTTTACGTGATTGCTCGAATTTTTCAAATACAAAATATTGGAGGAAAGAAACATGGGTGGTCAGAAGCCAGTATGAATAGGTAATATACCTCAATAATAAAATACAGATGAATGCAGTTGCGGGTGCTTATGCAAGAAAAACCATATCCACCTAGTTTCATTTTGGAAAGATTCACGAGGATAAAGCAAATTGGGGAAGATAACTAAGAGTAAAATGGAAAAAAATAGGTCCCTAGGCTTAGCCACTGCTCATGCCCTCTGGCTGCAAGGAGCTGCGTCCAGTTTCTCGGTTCTAAACATCAATATTTAGGGAGAGGACAGACCAAAACAAGCAACAGTTAATAACAGAGAGTCCAGAAGGACATAACTAGAGAATTCTATGAAGTTACAGCTCCATCAGGTCCTTTTATTCTCTTTTAAAATTGATTTTTTGATATTTGAGTTTATTAAATAAGCTTATTGAACATATGTAATAGCACTGGATCCCAAATGCTATTTTAAAAACTGATCCTCTCCACCACTTCAAAGACAATTATTATTAAAAAAAAAGGCGGGGCATTCCGAGAATCGAACTCGGGACCTCTCGCACCCAAAGCGAGAATCATACCACTAGACCAAATGCCCATTTGCTTCAATCTTCTAAATAAATATTAAATAACCTTGTAATTGTAAAATTATAAAGTACCATGGAAATGGGCGCTATCCTTTTTACTACCACGAAAGCAATCGAGGGTGCGCTATCTCAATAATAAAGCTCTATGCAGTATGATTTTTTGCCCATCTGCGAGATTTAGCCCAGCTCAATAATCCAGTGCTGCATCAACATATTGCATTCTAACACCCCAAACTCAGGAACTTGCCAATGAACAAGTGTCCAATTAATAAGATGGAATTTGAAGATAGAATTTAACTTGAGAACTTCAGAAGAAGGAAAATCAACAAAAAAAATAAAAACACCCAAGTTCTAGCTATGGGAATAGATTATTACTAGACATGGCCCCAAGCTATGCCGAGGGTCCAGAATTCTTTCCTCGTAAAAATCAATGTTTAGACGCCGTGGTCGCATTTTAATGAAAGAAGAAGAATCAATGATTCGAGTTATAGACCAATATTGTTTAATAAATTGATTTTATTTTAATTAGATAATACAATAATAATCATTAAATAAGTAAAAAAAATTAAAATTGATCATGATAACTTGGAAAAACAATCCTTAAAAGATGAAATTATATAAAAAGAAATGAAAAGATTTGAATCAACCCGAGAAAAAAATATAACCTAGATAATAAAAATCGAGTCATGATGAAATCAAAAAAGAAAATAAAACAAAAGAAGATATTGATCACCATTAACTTTTCAAACTCGTGATTTGAATTATTAGACTGGAAGTACCATGCATGGAAAAACCACGAAACTTAATCTCTAACAAATCAAACATTGAAGAAAAAAATTTGGGAAAAATCAATAACACAAAATAATAAAAAAATAATTAAAAGAATGAGAATAAAAATTAAAATAAAAAATAATTAGAAAGCCTCTATAAATTTTCAATTAAAAGGTGAAATTTGAAAGAAAAAAACTTGAGTAAAATGACAAAAAAATCAAACGAATAAACATCAAATTGAAAAAAAATAATATATCATAAATTTAGATTCAGGGATAAAATTGAAAACCAATAAAAATACACAAAAAGATTAACAAAAGAATAAGGATCAAAGTGAAAAAACAACTCATGAAAAACTAGAATTAAATGATAAAATTATAAAACAAATATATCAAAACTCTACAAAAGGTCTGAGGACAAAAAATAAAAAATAAAACTAATAAAAATTAAATTTAAAAAATAAAATAAAATTAAGTGGATGCTCTGAAAATTTGAAGGCAAAGTTCGAAAACCTAGGAGGAAAAAAAAAGTTATTGACACTAAACCGAACATCTATTTGCAATATGCATCTGTCAATTATAAAGAAGATTTCCACACAAATTGGACGCCACCTCAAAATCCATAGTTTGGCCATTAAGTGATGCCACAAAAAAATAGTGACCAACAATCACGCGTTGATGTGAGCAATATACATATTAATAATTTTTAAAATTATTTTATTATAATGTAAAAGACAAACTTACTTTTTAGCCCACTAAATACTAACAAAATAAAAAAAACCCCGAGACAAAAAAATTAAATCTTGGTCAAAAGCTAAAGTTTCTTTGACTTTAAAGGCAAGTAATTAATTTAATTATGCTAGAAAAAATAAAAATCTAAGTTAAGATTTTTTACTCGAAAGGTGTTTCTATCATTTTACTATTTATTAAAAAATGAAAAGTCCCTCCTACCCCCACCAGTCAGCCGAGCAAAATCATGAATCCACAGTAGCTACAGTAAATACAATGTTCCTATCCCTTTCGCTTTTAGATTATTTTGTTATGAACATGACACAACGGACATGTTGATTACTCTTTAAATATGGTTTACTACTATATTTTTTTTTTCTCGATTTTATCTAAATGCAATAATGCATTAAAAAATCTCCAACATAATTCAAGAACCGTGCTGATATAACTAGAAATCACGACTTGGATGGTTTCTTTACTATCTAAATAGACCAATCAAGACAGGATGGAGAATCAGATGCATAGGTCTATCCCTTCATCTCCCTTCTGTTTATTTCCATTTTTTTCTACCCCATTTCCTACATAATAAAGTTGGACTCGTGACAACCTCTCCATGGGTTAACTTATGAGGAGATTTGTCTTTTTTGTTTCTTCAGTTACAGAATGATAACATCCTGATTGAAAAGAACTTGAGAAGATTTCAACTGGCTGGTTCGTATCTGCACACACAGTCATATATGTTTCCTTTGATCAATTTTTCTGCAAGCCTCTGATTCTTCACCATTGCAAGCTGCATAATAAGGCACGTACGTGCACACATTAGATGGCGTTGAAAGAAATACTCGGAAGTCAAGATAGAGACGACAGGACTTCAAAAGAAGCCAGATGCTGGCGTCTTGAATGCCATTTTCCCAAAATCTTGAATGTCAGAAGTAAAACTAGTGAGTATCAAGAAGGGCATTTTTAAAGCTCAAAGTCTCGTTGGATGAGCCCGTTTAGCATCAAAAACTACCACAAGGTCAGTCATGAAGCACTGGGAAATGGTTAAAGAAAACCACCATTTTATGTCTCCACAGAGTATTTTATTACCTTCAAAGCTTCACATTTAAACCGAGCATTGAAATTGGTGTGAAGAGCTCTGCCCATGCCTTCCAATATAATCTGCAGAGCACAAACTCCAACATGTGATTACAGTTGCCCTCATATGTGCTCAATTTTATGCTTGAAACGGTTTTTTTAGAAAGTGAGGAAAACACGAAGGCAAGGGAAACAGATATACTTGACATGGGGACGTTTACATGGTTAAGCACTGACAAGGGTTTAGATAATAGCAACCAGAGTCATACCAAATCAGCATCCTTTGCAGCAGCAGCGAGCTCAGAGCTGACCTGCCTCAAATCTATGCATGGACTCCCACACCCATTCTCAACAACCATCAAGGGGACCGAGGATGAATTCTCTTTAGAACCATCTGAAGTGTTTATCATTGCATCAACAAGTAGGCCACCTGCTTCAGCAGCTCTGCGAAGAATGTCACAATGCTGCAGAATAAGAGGAGAGTCAGTTTCCTCACTTTTGTTTAAATGCATAATTTCATGGCATTGTTAAAGTAAATGCTACCAACAGCATTGGGTTCCGCATCTCCAACACTGATACTAGTTCATTAAACCTTCATGCAATGAAGACTATGAGTTACATCTTTTCTCCTTCCTGAATTTACCTCCCAAAATTCTGTAATCAATTTCTTTAACCATGGTCATAATTGTGCAGTTCTTCAGTTGACTAAAATAAAGCAGGAGCACTAACACGAATAGAACATTTCTAATTTTCATGGTGAGTTTTACAAATACATCAATAAAATGCGCAGAAAGAGAGTAAACAAATGACTGGACATTTATCAGTTTGATAAAGAAAACAGATATGCAACCACATATTTCATGCGAACACGAAGAAGAACAAAAACAACCAGAAAAACTAAGACATTCCGACAAACGCATTAAAAAAGAGTGAGATGAGAAGTTTCCAAATCATCAAGAATGTTTACAAACCTTTGCGGCCTCAGCTACAATGTCAGGAAGCTCCATAGCAGTTACATCATTTAGTGCAGGAAGGGAGTTCGCAACCAAAACAACCTGAATAAAAAAAATGATGGGTTGTGCACAAATCATTTACAAGCCTTTTTTCACTAGCATCATAGAGAAGCAAACTTACCTCAGTTCCACGTTGGAGGAGCTCCCGTGCTAGGGGAAGCATCCCTAAAACAACATCAGCACCTGAGTTGTCCACAAAAAGTAAAGCTCGCTTATGGGGGCGAGGCTTCTTATCTCCAGACCCCAACATTCTTTCTTTGAATACATCGAAGTCATCCACCTGGATAACAATACAAGCAAATAATTTCTTCAACACAGAATGCAAATCATGTATTCCCTGGACAAAAAATACATATTTATTTCCATTTACCCGCCAAGGTCTTTGCATTTTATTGCGACTCATTCTATAGATTTCTATAATTGTTCCTTTATGATAGAGTTCCACACAAGCACGAGATCCCCAGTCAAATATGTTTGCAGCTAGAACACCTTCAATTAATGTAAGCAATCTTGTCTCCTGCAAGATAGAGAGGAATTTAGGTGATCAACACGACAGCCCAAAATTTCTGTCCTTCATAGAGAACATCATTTCACACTGTTAAAACTCTTAATTCCAATTAGGAAAAGAAAAAAAGGGGATGCCTCTGTCATGCTATCAAGCTCTGCCAACAGGCCAGGTAACACAGCAAGTGATGCCTCATTTTCCCTGTTTGCATTAAAAAACCAAGAATTAATAAAGGAACCAGAAGAAAAAAAGTTTGCATGCACACACTATAACCGTGATGCTACATCCTCTTTATCCTCATACTTAAAGTTTTTCAGATGTTAATTGCATAAAATATATCATTAACAAGTTGGATAATACAGCATGTGATCTGGCAGAGTACATTTGGAAGCAATAGGAATATAATTTTTTTTTCAATTACAGAAAATCACTGTTGAGCTTGTATTTCGATAACACAATAGGCACCTTAACATTTCCCACTCAGGCATGGATATGCCTCGTGTTGTATGGACTCTGAGCAAATTAATATGTGTAAAACATAAACAATGTTGCAAAAGAATTGAGAGAAACTAAGTTCACATAATTTCCCCAGGTGGTTTGAGAAAGAATGTGGTTACCTTTGTTTTATGCTTCTGTAGACGTCAACGAATTGGAATTCTCTCAAGCACTCTTCCCTTAGCTCCAAAAGATTGGCCAATCCTAACTTCCCATATGCTGCAGGCTCCTCCATTAACCTATATAGTGGGTTGGAATTGGTAAACGAAGAAAAATGAATAACATAAAAATAATTTCAAGAAAGATATCCGATTTGAACAACAAAACAAAACAATAAAAAAAAATGAAGCTGCAAATTTCTTATTGTGCCAATGATTTGAAACAAGGCAATTTTGCGTCCCAAAAGAATCAAACAAGAGTGTGCTGAAAATTGAGGGCATGGGGTGTTCAATAGTAAATCATCGATATCAACAAAACAGTAGAAAATGCAAGGATGGGACTGGCACTGCAGTCCCGTATTACAAAGCATTATATTACAAGTCAACCAACATACTTGAAGTTCCAACTTTAGAACCTAGAAACTATGCAATATATGTATAAAAAATAACATATTAGAAGGTTTACCATCATTCTAGTTACCTTGCCAAGTGAGCAGAAAATGCACGAGCAAAAGCATCACCTCTTCTTTTAGCATCATCTGTTCCACCTTCACTAGCCACTGCCTGCAATTTTTCATATTAAGCTCTTTATAAAATAATAATGACATTAGGGACAATCAAACTTCTTATTTTTCTAAATAATTAAAAAAGAAATTAAAGGGCATTGTCTGTCAAGATGGTAACAGTCTTGGGCTTGTAACCACTTGGATTTGAGGCTTGAAAGCAGTCACTATATGTGAAAATGTTGTGGGATAGGACTATCCCCGTTGTTCCACCCCCATGACCTCATGTGGGACCATAATTTGTTACTGACCTTTCAATCAACAAGAAACTAAATTATTTCCTCCTTGACACAAGAGATCTTCAATTTCAAGAACCACGCCAATTACATTAAATGGGGCTACATATTCATAATGTTGTGGATAATACCAGAGCACAAAAGTTTCATAGGCTGATGCATGTCTGACTCTGCACACACTGGTATATGTGTACACAAGCATGGGTGTGTGCATGAGTGAGCAAGTGAGAGAGATTAATGACAAATAGATGTTTACCTTATCAACAAGATCTGACAAATGCTCGGACAGCACAGTGAACCAATACCTACATTGTCATACAAAATCAGCCAAGAAACCTTCCTATAATGCATACGTGAAAGTGGGAGGTAAACTGTACAGTAACTAGTTCTAATCGGGGATTATCAAAATATGTAGCATATTCCCAGAGTTCACTCACTCTAATTCATTGTGATCTGAGAGGTCGATAGTGTTAGGCTCATACCTGTTGGAATCAAATAAGTTTGCTTCACAAAGTTAGATGGAGGGCTAACTGATGAATCACATATTCATTGCATTAGCAGTAAAAAAGGAAACAATTTTTCTTTTTTCTTTTTGCAAATTCAAGCTATACTCTTATTAAAAAATTTGAATTCTTTAAGAATAAAGAATAAACAGCCAACTTCTCAGTACAATATTTTTGCTCCCCAATATGTTGGCAACTACATGTTAATGGGGGATAAGTCAATACCACAATGGAATAAGATATTATTCTAGGGTACTAATTTAATAATTGAATCCAACCACTCAGAACCGAGAAAGCATTATGTTAAGAGGGATTATCTAATCAAGTATTTAGCAAAAACAATGTACAATTTTGCATACATTTTTGGGTCTGCCAATTGTGGAAACACCTCCAGTGTGGGTACAAGATGCAGAACACCAACGTTTAATGCACTGGCATCAGAACGTAGAGTACCACCTTTGGATGAAGGAACTTCAAACCCACCAAGCCCTGTGGTTCCGGGTGGAGCCATTGGTACAGGTGCAGTAATCTCAGTTCCCTTCTGCACAAACTTTTCCATCCACGAAATCTGCATTTGAATCAACAATAAACCATGTATAAGGTCCAATTCAAACAGGCGCATGTGTACATATGTGTATGTTCTTGCAAGAAAAAAGGGTATCTAGTGCTTAAATCAAAAGGCTTGAGCAAACTTCTTCTATCTTTTGAACCACTATCAAAAGTTTTTCTTGCTAGAAGACATTAAAATGATAAACAAGTTTTCCAGTCAGGAAGTTCACACAGACTACACTCACTGATAAGAAGCAGCTAGTTGTCACTCAGATCTAGGAGGAAGAAAGCTCATGGAGCCTTATCCACAACCTCAAAAACAGATATATGTATCTCCATGAATTGCCTATATTAAGATGGTCTATGTACAGGAGTACTTTGCATCCTAAAAAGCTGGAAAAAAATAAATATAAATTAGCTTTCCAAGAAGGTAATTAGGTGAGACATTGTTTCCAGTCACCAATTATTCAATCACATTGCTGAGCTTGAAAGGTTATTAAGAAGCATCTAAAGATTCCAACCTTTTACCTCACGGCTATCAAGTTAGTCCACTACATATCCTTTTTCTTTACTTTTCCTCTTCCTTTTTCATTTCACTGAATACATGCCTATATAGTTGCTTCAAGAATCTATTCCTATTTGATAACTCTTCTGTGTCTAGTATAATGGGAAAAAAAGTTTTCCAAGGAATCAACATAATGGAGTTACTTTTGGCAACTAATCTGTGTGCCATCCCTAGATAAACAAAGATTTCACAGATAGTGTGGTTCTCCTGAATTATCAAATGTAATTAAGGTAATATAGGACAAACTGTGAAATGTTTATACATAGAGATCAGCTTTCAAGAAATTAGGTCAGGGCAACGAGCTACCATTATGTTTAATGCAAGATTACCCTGCATTTTGAACATACAAAAAATCATGAACCAGCCCAAATAATTCAAGGCAGTTTCCAGTCTAGGTCATATGTTTCAAAACTGAACTGCACTTGCCTTCTCATTCAAATTCCCGAGTGGTGGCCCATGAATCTTTCCTCCAGTATATGGTGCACCCATAGGGAACCTTTCAACTAACTGATGGACCATCAAGTCATCAAGACCATGCTTTTCATAGCTCATAAATGCACCTAAAACTCCCAGAAACCCTTCATGCCGCAAAAACATTGCTTGTGCCTCTCCCTTTGACCTAGATAATGAATATGAAAAAAACAAAAAAACAAATAAAGAGAGCCAAATCATGGAAACAAAAAATAGCAAGGAAGCAGTAGCATTCTTGTAAACAACATCACTATCTATTATCAACCTTACTTTGATCAGACAAAAGTTTAAACCTTGGAAAAAAAACTCACCAGAAATGAACAGCAAAGGAAATTGTATCCATTGTATATGCATGACCCCTAATAAAAAACCCTCCAAAGAAGATTCGTTTTAGCCCAAATCGAAGTGCATTCAGGTATGAAATCTGCATACAAGAAAGACAGCCACCGCATTCATGTCAATTAGTCAGTAAGTTACCTAACATGATAATACCAGACAATCATCTCAAAAAATCAAAATTGCTTACCAACAAACATGACATGATCCGTGATATCTAAAAACATGTCCCTAGAGTTCATGACTAGCAAGGTATTACTAGAAAAGGCATCACACAATCTGTAGTTATTGAATTTCCACTTGAGAATTGAAAAATATTCACTAAACATGCAATTAAATTGTCTGATCAAAGTTGTGCATGAAGAGGGCCACTCAAAGGTAAAAGGCTCCAATTCCAGGTTTAAGGACGATAATTATACTAGAAGCAAAAGTATTGGTTGAAAGAGAATTCAGACTTTATACAATTACCATACATGCCAAAACTTGTCCACAACCACATTCTACAATTAAAGGGAAAGTAATATATTTTTTCCCCAAGAGGTTGTAGGTTTTTATTCACCAAATTGAGTCATGTCCTTCACTTGAAACCTTTTTTTTAAAAAAAAAAACTTCCTATGTGTCAATTGTCAGGCACTTCAAACCTGTAACTGTTCTCAAAACTTAAAACAAGTTGTAGTATTACTATTAATACCGTTAAGTAAAAAAACAATAATGATATAGAAGACAAGTTAAATACAAAACTAATGTCAAATGATAAAATAAATAACTATCTATAGCACACATGGGTTTATCATCATTCCAAGGCATTCTTTCTATGGAAAAATTTGCATAACAGAATCGTTTACGCAACTCACCTGCCCAATGTTATATGAAATCATTCGCAAGAGGGACAGGGAAATATCTTCAGGTCTGTAGTCTGTAAGTTCCTTCTTTTCAGATATAGTCTTGCCAAAACTAGAAGCGATGGTTGATGCTGAGAGACCAATCTATAAGGATATGATTATACATGATCACCATAACATATTGATTTTTTTTTAAAAAAAAACACCAACATAATTCCCAAATATGGATCTTGATGACAATTCACAGTGTGTGCCTTGTAGTTTCACAACGTGTTACTTACTACTATACTGAAAGAAATGAACAAACCAAGAGTATACCTTACTATAATCCATACCACCATAAATATCACCAACCAGCATATCAATTGTTCTATTATCACCCCTTTGACTCAGCTCTAGCAACTCATCGAAACTGAAAAAGAAATGAATAAAGTAAACCTTATTTCTGAAATAGTGAATGTATAGAAAGATTAGATATCATAATGACCTCTTGCACTTGGTTAACAGCCTTCCCAAGCCCCAGTAAGTACCACCGCCAACATTTGTGCCACTGACTCGTTCAAACTTCCCATCCCCATCAACCTACAAAAATCAAGGGCATGTTTATTCTTTATGAGTTTTTACCATACTTAAAGTGAAAATAACAAACTAAGAAAAAAGACTAATTTACCTTGATCATACTAACACCAGATCCAATGTTAACAAGAAGATAAGGGAACAGATCATTCTGGTCAATCTGCACAAACTCTTTCTGGCCCTCCATGTGTGTGAAAGCTTCATGGCGAATAGCCTACTCAAAAGTTGGTTCAAAGAGCTATGGGGTTAACACATATTTGAAAATAGCAAGTCTTAATAAATTGTGGATCAAACAAAAGCATGTCAAAAATGCTTACAAAGCTAGCATGTGAAAAAAATACTGTGATAGAGATGACCAATTTGATGATGAAGTTGGCCAACAAACCAATAGCAGTTCCATCATTCCAATTGTAACAAGAACAGAAGTTTCATCATATTCAAATAAAGATAGGAACAATCTACTACGCTATAATAGTTAAGAGCAAGACTTTAACTCAATGCTGATGGCATTTTTCCAATAAGAAATACTCTCTTCTTCTCACCATAAAAGAAAAGGCAAAACAGAAGTTCAAATATTTCAAAAATCAGCAAGTTTAAAAAGTTGCACAAACACAAATTACTTATCAGAAATCATCCTTTTTCAAAAAAATGAGCAAATTAAAGTAATAAACAAGAATTAGAAAAAATGAGGTAATAGGAATTCAAGATGCCACCTTAAGCAAAAAGTTTGCTCCTGCCACAAGACAATCCATCTCATCTTCTTTGTCAAGACTAACCCCAAGCCTTTCCTTGAAGAGGTCTGCAAACTTGTATGCCCCGCCGCCAGTGGCCTTCTCAGAAAATCAACAGGTATATCTGTTAGAGCCAAACAAGTATGAATAGAAATTGACTAGTATAAATTAGATGATTTTTGAGTCTTTATTATAAAGTTTTCTCCTTCATATTGTATACTGATGACCGGCTGTACTATTAAAATCATGAATTAAGAAGCAAGGAACTCATAATTTGCACATGATTAAAGAATAACTAGAGAGGGTGGATTTAACACATGGTTTTTCTACCTCGCTTCAAATTTGAAGCTTGAAAAGGTACTCACAAATTTGTAGAGCCGTGGCATAAGAATATGGGTTTAATACAAAGCCTAATTGCATAACCAGAGGAGCAAGTAGCATTGTCGTGTTTAGCAGTAACAAATTCTCCAACATATTTTGATTCCAATGCAAGGAAATTGCTAAAACTAGGTTAAACCATATCATAACAAAAGATGAAAAACTTCTTCTGAAATTCCTTTCCCTCAGTTACTAACATCTTCTTTACAGATTACACATGTATTACCTCCTAATTTCAATAAAGGTGGTATTTGAACCACAAGTAATGCAAAAGTAACCCCTGCAGAATTTACTGAGAAAACACAAAGTTCACCTTAATTACAGCATTGCCATTGGATGAGGTCTCAGAATGCCAACTATGTGAATCCATGCCTATTCGCAAGAAAATCACAAGGGTTATCAAGAAAAAATAGGGAACAAAAGGAAAAGAAACGGGTAATGAAAATGAAGTCGGTAACTTGGAAGCAGTCAAACAAGTGAAACATCAAAGTGATATGGTCTGCTTCCAATGACAAAAGAAATTAGTTGAAGAAAGATCAATAAGTCAGAGAAAGCATACCACCACAGTGAAGCTGCTTGGAAGAAATAAAATCTAAGCATTCATTGATCTTGCTTGTCTCAAATTTGACAAAATGAAGTCTTCCTCCAAGAATGGGGTAGCTTCTCCTATTACCATTGGAAATTCCAAATCTCTCCTTCACTGTCTTCTTCCTCTTATCAGTAGTTGGTCGGTCTTGGTGTCTTGAAAAATACACCAACTTGATTAGAGAACCTGCAGATAAACACCATTAACTAATGTTGCATGCATAGCACAGGTGATCTATCAACATTCAGCTCAACATCAAAATGAAAATTTAGAACACTTAATGAAGAATTTCCCTACTGAAGGAAAACAGAACACGGTAAAAGCTGTTGTGAGTTTTTTTAGTTTCTGATGAAAATCAATCAATCATAATAAAATGGAAAAGCAGCAAGGAAGCGGCTTGAAAGAATGTACAAAAAAAAGCTAACACAAGAGATTAAATTACATCCAAGCAAGAAGTTCATCTTGTCTACTTAGGCTCTGCTTGGCAACAGAATTAGCCACTGCATTCTCCTCTATGTTTACATGGCTAAAGCTTATAGAAGTTTACTACTAGAGATAGAAAGCATTGTGTAGTCTCCACAGCCAGCCCTCTGCTTTTACCCTCACCCATTGAGTTGCATTCATGGAATCGGATTCGAAAACCCAAAGAACCTGATTTGCAAGAGAGAGAGTAGTACTAATCTCCATAGCCCTCTTGACTGCCAGCACTTCAACCTCATTGGACTACTTAATGCCAGTGGGCATAGAAAAAAATGCAAAGGAACCTCCCCTCATGATCTCTGAGGACACCTCCAATGCCTGAAATTACTGGCTTCCCAAAAGCAGAACCATCAACATTCCATCTGAAAGTGCCCAAGCTCGGGTTTTTCAAAATCATTGTAGGCCATGTACTTATAGGATTTGACCACTTCTGAACTTTTAATTGAGTCATTCCCGGTGCAAACAAAGGTCTCATCAATGGATTTCACCCAATAAGCAATCCTATGAAAAGTTAAGCATAGGATATTGTCCCAGATTGGAGTGATGTTGTTGAACACCAAGTTATTTCTAGCTCGCCATATAAACCATAAAACTGCATAAATTGCCAGGTACCATACTTTCCTTTGCACATGACCATGAGCAAACAAATCCGACAGCTGAAAAAAGCCATTCAGGGTGCTAGGAATTGACCAAGAGTAATTGCACCAATTCATAACTTTAGACCACACCAGCCATACATCTCTGCTGCAAAAGAAGATGGGCTACTTCACATGCGGAATTGCAAAAGGACACATGCTAGCAGCTTGGCCTACAATTCTAATTTGCTGCAAAAAATCATTTGTCTGCACTTTCCCCATGGCAGCAAGCCAAACAAAGGCTTCTACTTTTGGTGGTGCAATAGATTTCCAGACAAAGGATTGTATTGGAGAATTCTCTCCAAGAGTTACACGGTCTATCAAGGAGCTGCAAGATCTAACAGTGTAATCACCTTTGACATCATGAATCCAAATACATTTTTCTCTTAGATTGTAACATAAATGAACAGCAGATCTGTCTAGGAACAAATTACCCTCCAGTTGTTTCTCCCAAACCCAAAGATCCCTCCCCATTTAAACTTCCATTCTGAAAGAGAACCCTTCCACTCACCCAACTCAGCTATCCTACAGCCTGTCCTCAGCTAAACTGTATAAATCAGGATATGACGCACTCAGATGAAGTGATCCAACCCAAATATCGTGCCAGAAGCTGATATTGACATCGTTACCAACACAGAACCATAGACCAATCTTCAAAGTAGCTGAACTCTCACCAGAACCTGAATAAGTTGAAAATATATCTTTCCTATAAACTGACAATCACCCAGTGGAGAAAGGCTAACCATGTCAGTTTTACGCAGTTGTGAATTAAAGATAGAATAGCTGTAACTATTACTCTAAATATACATTGAAAAAGATATGAACTGAATTAATAAGTATTCTGGAATCTCTCACAACATGGCAGAATGCTGGACATTACTCACAGATTTCACATACATGTAAATAACTTTCAAAACAAATTCTTTAGATGAAATCACAGAAAAAAGAAAGAAAGTCCCAGTAAGTGTAATGAACATAACATACTAAAAGGCAATACAATGTATACTAAGTTGAATTTAGAAATTTCATTTCTAATTCCTGCAAACAAACCATCAAAATGTAGGTGTGGAAGCAATTTCTTCCTCAGTGCAGTTGATGAAATGAATAAAGTGAAGTGTTTGAGAAAACATTGTCTAAAAGGAATAACAGGGGGAAAAAAGGAAGAAAATTAACACGATAAAACACGCATGCAAGTGGGAACATGAAGCAAACCAAAATACAGATTTTTATTTCAGCCCCGTTCTCCCAAAGAGCCAAACACAGAAAACCAAATCACACTTAATGAACGAGACACTAATTCACAACAACTAAAGCAAAAACACAACTCCCATACAAGAATAAGAAAAAAAAAACATAATTAAGCCACCAAAACGAGAGGGAAAAAAAAACACAGAGAGAAGTGCACAAGTGAATAATGAATAGCTTCTACCTCCAATATCAAGAGCCAAATGTGATATATCATCAGATTGATTAGGCAACAGAATTGTAGGATCTCTCTCCTCAAAAGTCCCTTCAATTGCAGCCTTGCTAAGGTCAAGCTGTGGTCTGGAACCTGACCTGTGAATAGAATTGCTAGTGGGAGGACCCATGTCTCTCTCAACTTGACCACAGCTCCCCTCCTCTCTCACCTTGTCAATAACAGACCTGTTGTTGATCAAAGACTCCCCTTTTATTACTGCACCGCCAGTTTCAAGAACTGGGTGGTCCTCTCTCGACTTGTCAATCTCAGGCTTACCAATCTCAAGCTCCTCCTTTATTGTGATACCGTCAATTCCAAGAATTGGGTCCTCTTTTAAACCCGCCATTAATCCAGCTGAAAAATTACAAAAGAAATTTATCACCGGCTGCTTAACCTACACATATCCAATAATTGTTTTGGTCAGACTTTCCACTTTTTGGTCACTTGTCCTATACTTTTTAAAAAAGATTATTATATAGAAAATCTGGATCAAAATGGACTAAAATATGGATAATTGCAATGCCCATGTGATTGAAAAGTCTTTAGAGCCAATCAATAAATGGGGCAATTCACTTTATGAACCTAAGAGTTGAAAGAAAAGAGTCAGAATGATTTGGCCCACATTGAATTGAATAAACAAGAACCTAAGCTAAGCTAAGCTAAGATATTGGTGGTGAGAATTTAATGCATCTTGATCCGCTAGTCCAACCAACAAAGAAACTGCTCAACAACTGAAGTTCAACCACCAAAAGAAAAATGCAAGTCAAAAGAAACTCGAGAATTCAAAGCAAACCCAGAGAGTTTTTTTTTTTTTTCATAAAAAAGGCCATCTTTTAAAAATGCAGACCTTAAAGTTTGTGTGACTTGATTGTATGGATTTCAAGTACGAGGATTTGGGGGGCACGACAGAAAGGATCGTCAGACAGTTGCAGAGTTTATAGTTTCTTCCGGTTTTGTTTTCAGATAAGCTTAGGATATAGATGCATTGTGTGTGCGCGATGGATTCGATGCCCCTCAGAAGATTCAATATTTTTCTAAAATCTTATTTATTTATTAAAATGGCATCTTATACCAGTATTATTTATATTTAATTTAAATAAAAAATAAAGTAGATGAAAATATCCATAAACTAGATATAAATTAGTAGTAACTTAATAACATTATAATATATCTGTAATATTAACGTGTAAATTCACACCATCCTTAATTAAGGAAAATAAAACCATTATTAAAAAAATTATTAAAACCAAAAAAATAGGTTTGTCTTGTTTTTCCATTATTTCCTTATTTATTAACCACATAAAATCCTAAATAACATAACATAAGCTTTTTAAATCACTCCTACGTGGTACAATATATATATATATATATATATATATATATATATATATATAGAAACCTATACAGTACATTATTAGTAATAAAAACTCTAAAAATCCTTTAAAATGTTTTTTAAAAAATCAAGAATTTTAAAGTTTGAAAATAATAAAACTACATCAAAGTTCATCAGATCAGTAAATTGAATTCTTATTTTTTTAATAGGGTATTTTTTTTTTTCTATTGTTAACTTATGTTACTTTTTACTCCTTTGAACAACATGATTCACAAAATTTGAACTTTTTTTTTTTTGACAAATATTTTATAATTAAGAAAAATGTTTATTAAAACAAAGCTTAATAAATTTTTTACTCATGCAATATTATTAGTTTCATTCACATCATAAATAATTAATAATAACTCTTTAAAATAAAGGTTAATAGAAAGATTCATTATTATTGTCATAATTTGATTTTTGAGCTCATTTCTAAAAAAAATCAAAATAAAGCAAAAACTTCTAAAAATATACTTTCAATGCATTTTTTACTATTTTGTACATTCATGTGACCATTTTATAATCTTTTACTATTTTTATCTTATAGATAGATGATTTTAAAAAAAGTCAAAATGCAAAAAAAATTAGATTAAAAAAGATGGTGAGTGAAATGCGAAACAAAAAAAAGAGGGATCAAAGTTAAATTAGGTTACTAGCTCTCCAAGAAATTAAGGTAAAATAACAAGAGATTTTGACTATTAATAGAAAATAAAAAAGGGGTGCAAAAGAGAAGAAAACTGTCAGCCACCATAAAAAAAAATTTAAAGGGAGTGAAAAAAAAAAGGAAAAAAAAAGTGCTAAAAAGAGATAAAGAGACCACATTATTCATTTTCTTCCTCCTTACCTCTCCTTCAAGGAAAATACCCAAGCCACTGTTGATAAAGAGAAAGTGTGTGCTTAATTTTAAAAAAAAAAAAAAAAAAAAAGAGAAATTATTCATTTACTTCCTCCTCATCTCTCTCACAAAAATAATAATACCTTAACCTCTTTATCTCCCCCCTCTCTAAAATTGAACCTCCATATCTCCACACCAGCACCACCACAACATCGATAACATAGCACTAACAAAAATACCAAAATAGTAATGTTGTCAACCAACAAATAACCTTTCTCAACCAAAACTTTCCTCCTCAATTTCTCCCTCCCCGACCTTCATTTATGATGAGACCATCACCATTCTTTTTCATCCATGAATTCCTTACAAAACCCCTCCATCAATTGAAGTCAAGAACCCCTAGATCATCATAGATTAAGGAAAGAGAAAGAACTACAATTGAAAATTATCTCTCCCTAAACATAAATTTTTTACGGGTCCACCATTGTTTCTCTCACTGATAAGTATTACATAATTATATGATCCATTTAAGCCAATGACCTTTATATGAGTATATTCAAGAGAGAAAAAAGACTGAAACTTCATCAACTCTGATCTCCATCCACAGGATGCAGTGGTCAACACTGCTAGCATTGATCAACTAAGCACAAAGTGACATATCTTATCGGCCAGTCCACAATTCAATTAGAATCTAGTGGCATGTGAAAAAACATGACAACCATGACAACCCTTTTTAACGTGTGACTGTAATGTGTCACCATTGTTGCCATTGTTTCGGCCATCTCAACCTGAATTCATCCACCCAGGAAAGTTCATTTGGATTCATATTTGTGTTTTGATGATGTCGACCGAACCTCTCAAATTTGCATCTTGCTTTCTTGTTCATGTTTTCATCCATTGTCATCTTTATCATCACAATGTTGTCATCATCTTCTTCATGTATGATTATTTAAGTATTTAATAGCATGAATATATGTTAGTGTTGTCTCTCGGTTCAAATAGCATAGAAACGATATCCCTTTTTATACATGCATGTCATTTCTCTATGTTTACACTAGGTTTTGTATTTTGATTATAATGCTCATCACATGAAAGGTTCGATCCATAAAGAATCCTTTTATTAGCAAAGGCAAACATTCTAAATTTTTTCAAAAATTTTCAATTTTAAAATTAAAACTCCTTTTTAGAAAATGAAGATGCATAAGTTTTTTATCAGATATATTCATCAATTATTCATGATATAAATGAAACCTTAAAAGTAACTTCTAAGCACTGGTTGGGGTAATAAGATTGTCCATTCAAATATGATGTAATTTTTTTCTTTCAAATAATAATAATAACAAATGTTTTGGTCCTAAAAGATTATTCACCAATAATTCTTGTTCATAAATGAGTCTTTTTAGACTGGCATGCTTAAGCATTAATTGAGGGCTATTATTCTAAGAACATGAAACAATAAATGTGATTATTAATTCAACAACATGCTTCAAGGTAAATGAATCCTCAAAGGTTGTTGTCTTGAAAGTGTAGGCATTTTGGTCCAATAAGAGACATTAGTTTTAGGTATCTCTAGATTTTATCTCTAAGTAGATAAACTGTCGGTGGTTGCTTTCTAGACACTTACGACTAGGGTATATAAAATCATTCAACAAAATTCATCTGATTTTTCATTCAATATAAACGAACCATTATAGAATGTTATCTTAAAATCCCTGGTTGCATAATAAAATGATTAGCATAATCCCTCTTAAGTGTAAGGCCAGGTCAAGTTGACCTCATATATGTATGTCTTGTTATTCATTGACGTTGCTTGAAAGATCATCACTAGTTATAAGCCTCAATCAAGAATAACCTATCATTTTATTATCAACATGATGGTCACATTAATTTATTGAGTGTTTCTAAAATATATGAACCATCACAGATCATTATTGTAATAACAATTAAAAATGGTTAAACGATGTGAGCCCTAAATATAATAGACTTTGGTTTAACTAATCACCCTTTATAACCTGGGTTTAATCTCATGCATTAGACCCATATTTAAATTTAGGTATCAATGCATTAATTTAGACAAATCTTGAGCATATAGGCATATTAGAAATATAAGACAAGTAGCAAAACAACTTATCTTAAGTAAGATATTTTAGGTAAATAAAGCATAGTTGTTGTTTCCTTAATCTTCAATCAAGTAGCCAACGTAGATCAAAAACCTTGGGAGAATGATGATCCATTGTAGACTAAAACTATTGGGTGGATGGTGAGCTTATTTATCTATATTTGTTTTTCAATGTAACATTTCTCTTTTATACAATGTTTTTTTTTTTTGTCGGCTTCTCAATAAGATTTCACTTATTTTGTGTATAAAATTACAATTCGTTAGGTAATTTCTATTTCTCTTTAATTTTTTCTAACTATTTTGCTTTCTCTTCTAGACCTATTATATATTGTGTGCTTTGCTTGAGTTTTTATGCTTTATTAGGATCTTTTTCTTAGTTTTTGTCTCTCATTTGAAGTGTTGGGTTTAGAAAGTTTCTTACACTTTAATCTTTTTTCGATCTTTATGAGATTATCCATCATCAAGTCATAAGTGTGCAACATATTTTAAGTGAGGTCAGACCATATGTTGTAGCATTATGGATGAATGAAAGTAGGTTGTTAGTTAATGTTGTTTATTTTCTTTGTTGCATGTAAGGTTTTCGATGAAGGTTATGAGAGGTGTTTGGTTTTTTTTTTTTCTCTAAGATTACAAGAATTTATGTTTTTTTTATTTATGAGAATTTATTTTTTTATTGGGTTGAAGTTTCTTTTTGAAAATAACATGTTTTTAAAATCATTTTGAAGGAATGATATTTCAATATTAGAATTAAAAAGAATGAATGTTAGATTTAATTCTGATTTTTATTTAATTTGAATTGGTAGAGGATGGAAATGGTAGTTTTGTTTTATATTTTTTAAATATTGATTAATGCCATGAGTGAAGGATTAAGGCTAAAACAATTCTTAGCATTTGTTTAGAAAATAGAGAATCATCATAAATGTAATGATGGGTAATGAATTTATACTAAAATTTATTGAATTTTAGCAAAACAATTGGAAGCGTAATTGTTTTTATTAACATTTAGTATTATTTCAGATTAATTAATTTATTTAATATATATATATATATATATATATATATATATATTATACTCTCTTTTATATGTTTAGATTTGGTTAATTTACTTTTTGAATAGCCATTTGCTACATGAGTAGGTACACTGTAAGTGACATTACATCTGACCTAATAGTAATTGGAGATTTGGCACAACTTGACTAATGCGAATCAGTGAGCAACACCAAATTATTCATTACATGTGCTAGTTGGGTTTATTACAAGGTCAAAATCTAAAAAGGTTAAAGAGGTATTCAATAAGTTAATTCAAGATATTTGAGTTTTATTTTCTAAAAAACTTGTAGATTCAACTTATTTTCTTACTTTCACGCGAATTGAGTTTATTTTTTATAATAAGAAATTTTATATTACTGAGCATATTTTTTTTTATCTAATGGTTAGATCAGGATGAAATTTCACTAGAAGTTTTCAAAGATCTTGTTTTATAGTGGTTTAAAATTTCAGGGAAATCGAACATCAATAAGGCATTGAGATAAGATCTAGAAGCTACCATATGAGATTTGTATTAGTTTTCTAGTTGAATTAGAATTCTTTTTCTTCTCTTATTTAGAACTCTTTAGTTATTTTCCCAACATTATTTAAGGCATTTTACCTAGTATAAATATGTTATTTAGCTTGTATTCAGTTTTTTTAATGAATAAAATATGGATTGATTATTTAGAAATAAAACTTGTTTGTGAGAGTTTGCTCTTACTCTAAATTTTTTATGGAACTACTCTGACTTATCAAAAAAATTAACCAAGCTTTCATCGAGGCTTCTATACTTCTTGCTTTCATCTTGATTATAAGCATTTGATGGGGGTTGGTTACTTATAATCTTGGTGTCTCAGAACATATTATTGTTGTGTCAAGCTCAATAACAAGCGTAGATTTAGCTTTCTTGGGAAGGGTCGATTTGACTTTGAGTTTCTGGATCTTTATATCCACAATGTTCACATCAATTAGTATCAGAGTAAGGCTTTAAAATCAGGTTACATCCCATTATTTTTTAGTTTCCGTGTTATTTCATTATTGTTATAATTCCAATTAGACTTGTAACATCGTATAAAAAAGTTTCTTAAGATTTTTTTTTTAAAACTAGGTAGATTATCTAGGATTTGATTGTTTACAACTAAAAAAGGAATCAAGATCATAAAATCAGATTAATATGTCTTCTCAAAGCGAGTCAACATCCAAGCAAGGTGATGGTTCAAGGTTAAATCTTTTTGAGGAGATAAAGAATGATACGAATCAACAAGGAACACTAAGGGATCCATTATATGTGCCAATTAGGCCTATTACAAGGTTAAAGAGGCAATCAATTAGTTAATATAAAACATTTGGGCCTTATTTCATACAAGACTTGCAAATTCAACTTATTTTTCTATTTACACGCTGATTGAGCTTATTTTTTTAATATGTAGTTTTGTATTAATAATTATAATTTTTTTATTTGACTGTTAAATCGGGCTAAAACTTCACCTGAAGTTTATAGAGGTCTTGTTTTATATTGGATTAGAATTTTAGGGCAATCGTACATTAGAACGACCTTGTGATAAGGTTTAGAAGCTCTTGCTTTTGGTTTTTCATGTAACTACTCTAGCTTATCAAATAATTAACCAAGCTTCGTGGTGTCTTCTATACTTATTGTTTATGTCTCGATTATAAGTTTTATGTGAGGTTGATTACTTATACTTGGTGTCTCAATATAGATTATCATTGGGTCAAGCTTAATCATAAGCTTGAATTTAGCTTTTTGGAGAAGGGTTGATTTGACTGTAGATTTTTAGATCTTTATATCTATAAGGTTTGTATCATTGACAAAGATGTGCATTACTAAAAAACTAAGAAAATAAAGGCTTTTATAGGTCATTACACATTCTCATTTTCATGCTATAACTGACACTTATATTCCTACATAACATGTTAATTTTAATATTCAATCTTTAATATGGACTTAGTTTATTCTCCAGTTTTATTAGAATCATTGTCCAAATTAAAAAAAAAAAAGTAAAAGAATAAAGCTTTCTTAAACCTTTTTTCCAGTTCTTTCCTTGCCTCGTAGTATTACTTTTGAAATTATTACTTCTAAAATTATTGTCAGAACTGGAAAAAAAGTTTAACAAAAATTATTCCTACTCTTCTTTCTTGTTGTCATTATTTATTAAAAACAACCATATCCTTTAAATTTTGTTGATGCCATTATTGTATGACTGTTTCCTTATGCATGATACCTTGATTTAATAACCAGGTAAATGCCTTATGTGATGGATGATTTTTTTGTAGATAAACTAAAATAAAAATATCTAACTTTGGTTGAAGTTATTCTATATTTTCAATGTAACACGCTTTTGCAATCAATTTTAATCTTGAGGGAATATGTTACTAGTGTAGGTTTCAACAATGATGACTTGAAGTTGAGTTTGGAATCAATTGTTAACTCTTTACATAATAATATTTCTCAACTATAACTCATCATGGAAACATACATCATTTGACTTGAATGTTTGTGTTTTAAAATACATTTTCAAAATGCTAACACCTTTATCCTGGAATAACACACCTAATTATCAAACCATGTCTCCACAGTTTTAAGCAAATCCTTCAAGATTAGTTTTTTTTTTTTTTTTTTGTAGTTCTTTGCCAATAAGAACACTTGTCATTCCTACCACTCTAACATCATTTTTTTATTGGCCCTGTACGGCTCTTTTACTTCTATTTCTTATGGCTCATGTTGTTACATCCCTTTCAACACACTACCATAATAGGATAACAACCATAATTAAGACTTTGAATGTTTAATGGTCTAGCTTTTTGGATGGTTTATACAACTTAATAATAGCCTTTTCCGTACGTTTGCACAACCTAGCTTTAATGTTGCCAATGGTTTTCATTGGTTTTTTTTGCTTGCTTAGTTTCTTAGATTAGTTTAATTAGTTCTTTATTGATTGTTTATATCAATAATAAAATAATATGCAACATCGCTCAAGTCATTTACATAATATTTTTTATTTTTTAGGGAAAAAAATGTTTAGTTCCCCTGTGTTTTTTTTTATAAACAGTTTTAATAATCAAAATAGTTTTTACAAACAACAAAAAATTATTTTTAATTTTTTTTTATGTAGCATATAATGTTATCAACGTTACTACCACATCCTATTTATAACCACCACCACACCAATACTATTAACCCCGTTCATTATCATCGTTATAGTAACCACTATAATTATCATGATTCCCACAACTATTACTTTCATTTGACTAATTTACCACCATCATTAACTAGTAAAAAAATAAAATAGCTAGGTGTTTTATTGTTTCTTCTCCTATTCATTCACTGTTTTTTTAATCCTTTGATATTTATTTTTTCCATAATCATAGTTTTTTTTTTTTTTCAAATTACTGAAAATAAAAGGATTATAATTGAGATTGATTGAGATTGAGAGAAAATGCAGCTCTTTTCTTTTACAAAAAAGAAATTAGGTGTAGAAACCAAGAAAATAAGATAAAAAAAAAGAATAAAATAAAAAAGATGAGAATGGGTCTTTGAAAGCATGATGAATTTATATAGCCACCACACATCATTTTTAAAAGAAGCTTTCGTTGAGCCGATTCTAATGACATCAAGGAAAGCTATCATCAAAGCTCGAGAAAAGCCGCATACGCTTTCACAGTATGACGAACTCCCTTACACGCACTATATGTTTTTTTTTTTCTCTTTATTCAATTTAATTCTTGATTCTCTAATAACTTTTCAATGTAGTCATGAATTTCATTCAAACCGAGCCCAATTAAAGCTTTACTAGGAAGAGAAAAATAAAGCAAAAAGAAAGAGATAAAGTGGCCTAACCTAGCTCTAAGTGCAACCAACTTAATCCAACAAGGGGGAACATATCGTCACGCCTTGAAAAAAATATAACTGCGCTCATTTTGTACCACCTACCATTTTATGTTCTGAAACTATTTCTTCGCTTTACACTTTATCATTACAAGCACACAATTATTGTATAGACGCCTACCTTTCTCATCAATGATCGTTACACCTACATTGTCCTACATTGTCCAGTTAATTATTCTTTTATTTAAAAAAAAAAAACACTTACATTTACATTTATCTTTTATTTTTATTAGGAAGAGTAGCTTCCTACCTTATTATTTAATGAATTTTAACACATCTTTTTGGCTTTATTATTTTTTTTATTTTTAAATTTATCTTATTAACTATAAAAAAACATCTTTTGTCTTCCTAGATAAAAATAATAATTATATTCAAAAAAATACATTCATGGCACAACCACATTTTTATATTAGCATAATTAATCTTTTTATGAAATATCTATGTTCTTTCTAAAATTAAAAATACATTAAGAAATAAGGAAAATGACAGTAACTCAAAAACTCAAGAAATAAGGATAATAATTAATGGCTAATGGCAATGATGCTTTTCTTGCATGAAAATAGAAAACTTATTCTTAATAAATTAATTTATTATCTTTTTCTCAAATGTTTATTTTTATAATTATTTAATTAATAAAAAATAGTTTTAGAAAGCCAAATTATTAAACCACCCGGTTCCTTAGGTTAATAAAAAATGTCAAAGTTTTAATATTTTTTTATAAAAAATGTTAAATCAACATTTTTTTAAAATAATTTTTTTATTTAAAAAAACCATATTAAATTTTATCGAATCAACTAATTTATGAATAGTCCTATCAAGCCAAACTTAGTCAACTCTTATAAAGTTTGCTTTCAAACTCGATCGAGTTCAATGACTCGATCGAGTTCAATGATCAAGTCAATAGATCATTGTTATAACTCACTCAACTTAATTGAGTTTAATAACATTATTAAAAAATTTCCTATCATATTGCCCAAGCAACTAATTAGTTATCAATGCTATCATAAAGTTTTAGCTCTATCTTATATGAGTCAACACACATCAGCATCACGCTGCCATTACCGCATCACTCATCAGATTCAGTTTACAACACAAGTATCATCTAGGAAAGACTTGAACCCAAGCAAAGGTACCTTTGAGATCATTACTCATGAAATTTTCAACACCATTACTCATGCACACGATCAAGCTTTAGCAGCTTGCTCGACAGGTTCGGTTTCTGAAACACCACTTGATTTTGCACGCTTGGTTTGATAATCCTTTACAGCAGCCTTGATAGCATCCTCTGCAAGCATGCTGCAGTGCAGCTTAACTGGTGGAAGAGAAAGATGTTTTGCAATCTCCCTGCAAATTCAGATGCATGATATTAAGAACTCACGTTGCACTCTTAAGGCTTCGAGTTGCCCCCCACTATATATTAAGTAAAAAGTGGACCCAAATTCAATTACCATAGCTATGAATGTACTGTCACGCAGTGATTTTTACTTCACAGCGTTGTCACTAAATTAACAAAAACTTCACTTACAATAAAAACTAGTTAGAATTTTATGACAATAAACGGAAAGGCAAAGGTCACTGCTCTCCTTTACAAAGGAACATTGACAAGGATGCTGACGTGGGGACTAAAACGATTTAAAGATAACAGAAGAAAGCAAAGAAGTAAACAAAAGCCAAAAAAACAAAAAAAAAAACAGGATGAAGAGAAAGAATAGGGGTTGGAAAAGTCTGCAACTTCACAAATTTTATTCAATTCATCAAAAAACTATCTAACATTTAGAATTTACAAATACTAAAATCCTAACTAGAACAAACAATTAGGCTTATAGCCATCTAAATAAAATATCCAATAATAACTAAATTAAACCCAACAAATAAACCTAAATAAAATCCAATAACACGATAGTTGGGTTATCCTCCATCATCATAGATCATACGGACATGTAAACCATGTCTCGAATTTATGTCCTCGTCAACTCTCCTGAGGTTGGAAGAACTTAAACCTGTCAAGAATAGGTCAAGGTGACTTCGATAACGCTCCCAAAGATAAGAATTAAGCTACTATGATGTCTCTCTATTAATCCAAGTACAGTCTGAAAATGGTTGCCTAACTCATAAACTAGGATTCGATGAACTTCATCATTACTGGTATAAACAACTTGTGTATCCAAAATAGAGTTAATATGTTCTTTTTGTGCTAATAATAAAGATAATACGATAAGGATATCAAAAGGAGCATAAAAGATAGACTATTGTGATATATAACGAGGTACTTTATGTCAAAAATAGAGTTAATATCAAAGTTTAATGGCAGTTTAATGACACAACTATTTGATTTAATCATTTGCAACACTTTGAATGGTCCAACACTACACTCTTGCAAGTTATAAATGGTTTTCAAAAGGACATCATTCATGAAATAATCTCTAACATTAAGTATATCATGATACTTATGCAAATCAGTTTGAAATTTTTATTCTTTATTACTTGCTTAAATTTGTTCAATGATCTCAACATGTAAATTGTGAATTCCACATGCAAAAGACTTAGCCGAATCAAACATTTTAGTGTGACAAGATATAAAAAGAAAATCTACAAGCTTTCTTGGTTCGTAACTATAAACACTACATGACTGAGGGTGTGAATTGGAACAAACGCTATTCAAAGCCTTAGTAAATATAATTTGGACATAACATCGTAAATTAGGATTATACTCGTCTTTCTCATCTTTCTCATTACATGTTAAAAGTAAGGGATTAGAGAGCTTAGCATGTTAATCTAAACTTATAACGTGGTGGACATCAAGTAAGATGGGTGGGGATTCAGGTAGTTTAGAGGATTAATACTATGACACTCTTCTAAAACAATATTTACCTCTTCAAATGATTTCACTAAAGAGTTTCCTAAAACTTCTTCTTCTACCACTAAAACATAATTATTATATTCTTTATTAACCACATTTTCATATTCATTTGGACTTATAGTGTTAAATCCCTTTTTTCACACATCTTATTCATCTAGATCATTAAAATCTTAAGGATTGAGTTTATATACTTGCACATAATAGTCTTTCTTTTCACCTATATTCTTATGTTCTTGGATGACAAAGGGTTTAGAAGTATGGATGACGAAGATTTGACCGAAACCCTTACGTTTAGCACATCGAACCTTTGAACTCAATCTAGACATTTTATTAATACTCATTTAGCTTTATCTTCTTTATAAATTTGAGCATTACTAGGATTAGATCTATAGGGTGAAGCATCTAATAAAGAACCATTATTTCTAAATTGAGACCTAAAAAGGGTCCTACGAGGGTCTTGATATTTTGCCTATTGACTTTTTATAAGTAAATCATAATATTACACTACAGTATAAACTTAGTCAAAATTAAAGACAACTATAAGCATCTGTTTTTTTTTAGATCACCATTCAAACATTTACAAAACCTATGGAAAGTCATGGCTTCATTCTATCTTATGGCACATCTCTTCATGTAATCATTAAATTATGTTATATATTCATTGACAGACTTGTTCTATTGGTCTAAAAATTTATTCTTATAAGACTAGGGTGGATACTTTTACTGTAGTTTTTGCTTCATTTTAGTCCAATAAGTTATAAGAGGTTTACCTCTCATCTTTAAACAATCCTTGACATCTCTCCAATAAAGTTAGGCTTCACCAATGAACATTATCTTAGCAAATCTAACTCTTCTATTATCAAACAAGTTATGCCACTCAAATAATTGATCAAAATCATGAATCCACATATCAAAGGCCCAGGGATCATGATGATTGTCAAAAGTGAGAGCTTCTATTTTGTTAGGGCTCATGACTTGCTCATCAAGGTCATCATATGTAGAGAACCTAAATGACAGTCATGTTGGTGGCACTTAAGGTGAACTTGTCTATAATGATTATTGCTATAATTTTTACTAGTCTTTGGGTGTCTTATTTCGAGAACTCTCTAAGGGTTTCACTCTTTTAGACATGTTGGTCATTTGGGTTTGTAGTTCCCCTCAAATGGCCTTGAGAGTATCACTAAGGGTTGAATCCATAGTAATAGTAGACTTACGGTTGGACACGAGATGATCATGAAACAAATAAATGCAACACTAACTTAGAAATTGAATTGAGATCACATATGATTTCTGATTTCTGCAAGTGAAATCACAATAAAAAAATAAAAAAAATTCCATTTTTTTTAACATGAAGATTAATCAAGAACAAAAAACACCCAAAAAAATTTAAGCATGCAATGCTAAAGCTTTAAATGCAAACAATTAATCAAATAAAGTCATAATGTTCCATTATTTTTTATAAGCTTCACAATTACAAAGTACCAACGACTAAATTTGAATGACAAAGATATAAGGTGAGCAAAAATATAAGAGTATAATGCAAGATAAGATTTGTTTTTAGACACAAACGAATATTATTGATGATAAGTTGAATAACAAGGGTGAAAACTAGTGAGGTAAAATTCAATGAGATGAGAGATTGAGTGGTTTACAAACCAGATTGCTTGACAATTGTGAAGGGTCATTTGAATCACTACTGTTGACGCAGATAGAACCACTGTTGTTGATAGAACCGTTGAAGTGTTTTACCGACTAATCTCATTTTGCTACTATTACCTTTTTTTTATCTCACTTTTCTTTCTTTTTTTATATTGTCACTTTTTATATATATTTTTAATTCTTTTTTTATAAATTAATATAAAAGAAAATTACAACTTAAAAAAGAAAATACTAATAAAATATTAAAATAAAATAAAAGGCAGCAGACTCCCAAGTATTTCCATTCTTCTTGGCGTCTCTCAATCAAAGTTTAATGTGTAGAGTGCAAGAGAGACAATAGTTGTTACTACCATTGCATTTAGTCCCAAGCTTGGTTATATACATCATATATATACATCACCTTCTATCATCATCAAATGATGCAACATGTTAAATCTAGGATGGTAGATATTCCCATTGGAATCCGCGAATTTATTTGCCAAAGCTTTCAGTTGTGCTTTTTTTTTTTTGGAAGAGAACGAGAAAAAAGTACAGAGATTTATGGTGTTGTCTGTCAAAGTTAAAAAAGGGTATTTGGGTTCGGTTCTGGCAGTGGGGCAGCAAATTTTTTTTTTAAAATCACTATTGATGATGATCCTCACAATTGCTAGGGATTAGAAACTGTGTTGAATTTTGAAGATTTACACAAGCTCTAATAAATCGATTAATTATAAGAACAATTAAAAACTTGGTTCTCATACCAAAGTTGATGCGGGACAAAAAAAAAATTAAAGCTAAAATAAGAAAGAAAAGAAAAGGCTAAGAAAAAGAAGCCATAGAAAAAGAAGAAAAATATGAAGCAGAGAAAGAATAGAGGTTAGAAAAGTCTGCAACTTTGCAAATTTTATTAAATTCATCAAAAAACTGTCTAACATTTAGAAAAATAGAATATAAATATTAAAACTCTAACTAGAACAAATAATTGGGCTTACAATCCACTAAATAAAATATCCAATAATAATTAAATTAAACCTAACAAATAAAACTAAATAAAATCCAATATCACAAGAGTTGGGCTATTCCTCTATCATCATAATCATACGGATGTGTGAACCATGTCTCAAGTCTGATGTCCCCATTAGATGTGGTGACACAACACAAGACATTCAATCTAAAACTAACAGCTAGTGTACATCTATAGTTTTCCACTTCATGTAATTAATCTCTGTCTGTGAAATCTGAGGCCCCTACATTTTCTAAGACCAACACCACCAAAGCCTCTATTCTTTCAACTGTGCAATAAGTGGTGATTTAGTGTGTCATGCATGTGTCCAATATAAGTTCCTTCTTTCCTCACACAAACTCATATTTTCATTATAGAAAGGCCATCCTATGTTTCCATCTATACACTTCTATTGGTTAGTGTGTGCATTTTTTTACATTAATGACTTAATGAGTGTGTGCATGTGTCCTTTAAAGCATTCGTATAACTTAATAAAAGAGAGGTAAGTAATATTAAAAATGAAAAGAAGGGCTTTTCATGGAAAAGATGAAGTAAAAGAAAAGAACAGAAACAATATAAAAGAAAAAGATACGGTATTTTTCAGCTGCCCAATCTCACACCAAAGAGGAGATGGAACCATCCACTCAAATGCACCCCTGCTTTGTGTAAATTCAAACACATGGAAACTCAAAGGGTACTTTTTATAGTTCACAAACAGAAAGCACCTAAAACCTGATAATGATAAAGGAGTGAGACTTTCTTTCCTGTTTAGTTCATTATATCAAAATAGCACTCCAGTTAACTCAAAACAAAACGAAAATAAACCAAGTTCTGTTTGTCAGGGAAGAAAACCTTGCCAAACACTAGAATAACATTCAAGAGAACAATAAAGTACAAATCTACTATGGAACTCTTCATATAGAAAATTCATATTAAAAGAAATTGAAGGCACAAATAAGCACATGGAGAGAACATTATAAAATCCTCATCAAGTCTCACAAAAACATCTGCACTTGATATGAACAAGGAAAGATGGCCACATCATTCCTTTTTTTCTGATTCATTGCTTTTCTAACCTGATAATTGATTACCAATCATGAATATTCCCAGCCATAAGCGTACAAAATGAAAATGAAGTACTAATCCATTTGTGCTTCTAATCAAGGCTAATGTCGGAAATAGTTTAACTTCGGCCATGGATATTTATGAACAATAATGCGTGAATAGTCTTGCTTGCTAATAACAGAAAAGACAAGGTCCACCTGCAGAATGCCACTTGACATGTATGAGGAATCACAGGTTGTTGGTAAACAACAGGGATGAATGATCCTGTGATACTAGACAGCAAATACATATCAATAGTGTTATTACAGTTCAATCTTCCTTGGTCAAGACCATCCTCTTATGTTTGTAAATGAATTTATATCCCTGATGTGGTCCGACAGGTTCTACTCATAATTCCCTAACCTTCAGCGAGGCCAAACAATCAACACAAAATGCCAGATGCTTTGTATGTAGTGGGTCCAAAAAACTATCATCCTCTCAGTAAGAAATTTCTCAATCTGATATCCAAAAATTAACTCTACATCCCCCAAACATGCGACTCTTGAGTTTAAAATAAAACTAGTACAAGCTTGAATACTGCAATAGCTGAGGTTACAGGCAAAGCCAGTGTATACTGAAAATTATGCAGAGGCATCGGCAGAAAGGAAGAACATCACATTCTATACTGAGTCTCACTTCAGCACCCACCATCTCAAAATGCCAACCAAGCTTTATAAGTAAATTATTATACAAGATGAAATTGCTAACTAGAACAAGCAGATTGGACTCATGAACCATGGAAGCTATAATATAAAAATAAAATACCCCTCTAAGTTCCCTATACAAAGTTGGCAATGATGGAGTCTAATCTTATAAGTGATGATAGCTTCCCACAATTTTTTTCGCTTACAATCACTTCCTTGGTTTGATATTTATGTTGAACTGCAGTTGATTCCATTAAAGAGTTGCAATAAAAAAATAACAAAATGGATTAAATAGATATAAACCATCAGCACAACAATCATAAACGCGCAAAATCATAACTTTTTCTATCCAAAACAACACAAATGAAGGATAAATAGTGCAATAAAAACAGATAAAATCTTAAAAAAAAAAAAAAAAAACTAACGTGTTTTTTATGGTCATCACTTCCTCCATTTGCTTCCCTTTCACCCATTCAGTAGCTGAAAAAACAACACAAATCAGCTCCTCAAATTTCATTCTAGTTTATCCACAAAAATAAATAAATAATATTAAAAAAATGTTAAAATCAACAAAACAAGGATCAACATACCAACAGAGGAGGAAGCAATAGCGGAGCCACAACCGAAAGTTTTGAAACGAGCATCGATAATCTCGCCAGTTGTATCATCAACCTTAATTTGCAGCTTCATCACATCACCACAGGCAGGTGCACCGACAAGTCCAGTGCCGACCGCCGGATCATTCTTGTCAAAAGACCCTACATTGCGTGGATTGTTGAAGTGATCAATCACCTTCTCGTGGTAGAAACGTGGCAGGATCCTAGCTCTTTGGGAGAGCAATAATCTCTCGGATGCCAGTAGCCTCAACATCCTTTCTGGGATAGGAAGATTCTGTTTTTGCTTGGTTAATTGAGCGAGGAATAGCGAGAGGAAAATATAATTTCGTGTTTTTGGAGGGCTTGTTCGTTAAAATCGAATGGGAGTTATTCATGGACACGTGGAAGGCGGAGATGGTTCTGAGGTTTTCTGGCATTTGACAGGTGTGAAAATCTAAATTTTTTTATTTAGATTTTGAAATGAGTACATAAATCGGGGTTTTGCCAGTAGGGCTCACACCTGGATGATTTCTTAGCTTCCTTTAGTTTTGTTGGGCTATGAAAGGCCCAGCCTAGGCCTCGAGTTTCTGTAGATTAGACTAAATAAAAACCTATGCTTTAGGCTGGGCTATGGCCCCAAATAGACCTGCTTTCTTAGTGTGTTCGGTAGAGAGAAATTTCAATTGACATTTAGGATACCCGTTTTGATACCAAAGCTAATACTTTTATCTCTGATAAATAATAATAATAATAAAATAAATTAATTTGTAAAAGAAGTTTGAGTTAAAGGATCTCAATCAATATTTCTAATGGAGAAGTTTAACAGAGGAAACATACCCTGAAAAATGTATATATATATATATATATATATATATATATTATATATATAAAAATTAAGTGAAGACTTGATTGTATAAATTTCTAATAACTGGCTTTTCTCTATTTTTCTTTTGAGTTGAAAAATTATTTTCTCATATAATTACACTCAAATGTAACTCGAGGTTTCTTATATAAATATATAAATGTTATGTAATTTAAAAATGTTGGAATTTAGATAGAAAAATTATTTTGTAATCCAAGATGAAGAAAAAAGGATGGAAAAAAGGATACAACTATATTGCTTGTGTGAACTTATGAAGATGAGTAGAAGCTACTTAGTATTTGACCATTTAATTCCCTTTTTATGGCTTGAATGAATTAGTTTAGATATATCTATAATAATCCATTTAGAATGGTATGCTAAGAGTATATGATTATATATAACTATTATGTATAATATATCAATTATGCCATGAGATGAGACCTAAATACCATAACAAATCCCTCATTAATATATTAAGTACATGTTGAGAACATGATTCATTACTTTACAATTTTATATGCATAAAACTAAAGTTCTATTATTGGATAAATTGTTGATCTACTTAAGATTATCATTAATCAAATATGTTTAATGTTATAATTTGGATCCTACTTAATTAAACTTATAAGATTTGGATGAGCATTTTATGACCATATAAGTTTACAAGAAGTAGTTAGACGAAACATATATGATATGTTTAGATAAAGTGTTGTCACTATAGATATTGATTATTAAGCTATGATATCTAACTGATTTTATTATTTTAATTTATTGAGTTACTTAAGTTAATGTAAATTAAATGAGATTTTAGCCCCCTAAAGAGATCAAAACGAGGTTTTTTGAATTAATAAGAAGGGCTATTAATTTGAAGAAAATAGCGAGAGACCAGATTATGATTAAAGATCTTATTTAAATTTGATTTTAAATATGCATGCATGAAACTAATGCTTACTATCTTTACATGAATAGGTTGATAGATAAAAAAAAAAAAAATAAGTAGTTATGTAGAATACTTGATCCTTACAAATTAACTGGACCAAACTTCTTGGAATGGAACAATAATGTAAGAATTGTTCTCAAGATTATATATTCTTCAAAATTTGATTCATTTTCCCCTATAATAATGTTGATGAAGAAGTTAGGAATGAATATTAACATCATATTAATGATGATGAGCAAGCTACATATGTGATGTTGGCTAGCATGTCACATAAACTTTAAAGACAACATGAGAATATGAATACCTTTACAATAATTATACATATCAAAGAGCTAATTGATATAGCTAGTAAGACTGGGAGGTATAAAACCTTTAAAGAATTTTTTTACTATAAGATGAGAGAGGTGTTCCTTAGTAAACACTCATGATTTCCTCAGTAAACATTGCATTTGTTTCTTACTTAGTTTTGAATGAATTTAAATTTATTATTGAAGATAAATATTATTCCTTTTATAATGATGATGTTTGTTACGAATTTGGTATTTATACAAAATGTTTGTATATACTTAATTTTGAATTGCTTATATTTAATAGACATAACAAGAAGAATAGATTAGATAACCAATATTAATCATATTTATGGCATTATAGACTAAGTCATATTAATGAAACAATAATCACAAAATTATATAAAGAAGGGTATTTGATCCTTTTAATTGTGAATCGTATAAAAGGTGTGAAGCTTGTTTATTGAGTAAAATGATCAAAATATCCTTTACTGAAAAGAGTTAAAGGTCTACAGAATTGTTAAGTTTGATATAAATAAATGTATATGGTATGATGAAATATATATATATTTCATCGATGATAATTCTATAATTATATCTATTTGATGAAACATGAGCCTGAATCATTTAAAAAGGTTCAAAAAAATTAGAAGTGAAGTTAAAAAACTAACTGGAAAGGGAATCAAAATATTTTGATGGGATCGAGATGGGGAATACTTGAGCCAAGTATTTTAAGTTTATCTAAAAGAAAATGAGATTCTCTCACAATGAATATCTCTTGTCCATAATGAGTTATGCAAACCTTTATTTTTTGTTTTATAGGGCTATGCCTTACAAACCATTGCTTACCTTTTAAATAAAGTTTCAATGAAATTTGTTGATAAGAATCCATATAAGATATGAAATGATAGAAAATATAACTTATAATAATTACATATTTGAGGATGTGATACTTATATAAAACGAATTATATTTAAAAAGTTAGGAGCTAAATAAGATCAATAAATGTTTATAAGATATAAAAAAAAATAAAAATTATTAGATATTGTTTATACCATTCCATTGAGAAAAATATATTTATCTTGAAACATGCTAACTTCCTAGAAAAAAAAAAAAAACTTGTTCTCAAAAAGATTAGTGAGAGAAAAACAAAATTTTAAAAGGTTCAAGAACCATAAATTAGTATCTAAATAAAAATGTTTTTTCTTAACAACCAGAGTTGACCTCTAAAATCAAATAAATAAAAACATATAAAATAAAAATAAAAATCAAGGTTAAATTTTTATATGTGCTTTTATATTTTATTTTTATTAAAAAAATTAGTTTTTCGTTTTAGTATTTAATAAAAAATAACATTTTTTTTTAATTTACCGATTTATATATTTTTAATTTGTTTTTATTAACCATTCCTCTTACATTAAAAAAATTAACTTGGAATGCTACTCTTGACGTAGTTAGGAGCAATGAATTATTTAGGCTGTATTATTGAGAGAAGTATATACAGCAGAAAACAGTCTTAATTCATCGTGCATTTAATTTAGATGCAAGTTGCAAGCACTGAACTTGTATGCATTTCCACCCATGACAAGATGTGTTCTGTATTCCTGTCCAGGCTGGATAATTTTATGAAAGAAAGCTCCACACAGGACGGTTTTCTGTCTTTAGGACAATAATTTTTTGATTTTTCTTACCTGTTGATGTGAAGGGCTTGCTTCTTAAATTATTGCAGAAGCTCAGCTCTGCAAATCTAACCGACTCTGCCCATCATCTCTTACATTAGGGCAAGTAGCAATGGTTGACCTTTCTGCCATCGCTGTTATCAGCGTACCTCATCTCTCTACCAGACAAAAAATGTCTTCACAGCTTGCACGCCATGATGCTGCATGGTTTCTTAACAAGGCAGACCTTAATTTATTTATTTATTTTTTATTCATTTATGTAATTGCTGCATGATCAGCTAATTAAACTCCAGAGGGCGTTCGTAATTCTTCGTTTTCTTTCTCTGGATGGATGAGGTATGGAAATATATTTCTTATATTAACAATGGAAAAGGATTGGTGAAAATTTTCTCAGTGTGACAATGATGTACCCCACATCTGCGTCTTTAGTAATTTATGGCTGTAGACTTCAATAATTTCTTCAAACAATGTATATGCCAAGAGTACATTCCCTTTAGTCTATTATTTCTTTCTATGGACAAGCAAGGAATTACAATAATACATATAATGCCGTAAGAGTAAATCAGTAATATAAACCACACATAACAATTTAAATTTTTAAATTAATAATTATTTAATAAAATATCAAAACCTTAATGACCAAATAATCACGAGTTTAAATCTTTTCACCCTCATTTCTCTTCTAACTAAAATCTAATTAATAGCACAAGATAATATAAACTCATGTAAGTTTTAAATCCAAAAAACTTTATCTTGAAGGAATGTGTTAAAGAACAATCTATAACATATCTTGGATCTTTACCTAATAGCTTAAGATTTTGAACGAGATAATTATTTGACATGGTATCAGAGTCTTATTAACAAAAAAATAAGATAGTTATTTAACATAATATCATAGTCTTATTGACCACATGGTAGTCATGAGTTCAAATCTCACTACTTTCATTTTAATGAATAAAAATTAAGCATAAAATAATATAGATATATGTGATTTTCAAGCTAAAATAATTTTTATTTAAAAAAATATGTTAAAAAATAATATAAAATTATTGTTATAACCTAGAATAATACTTAAATTTTTAGATTAAATTATTTTCTTGACACAGAACACACTTAATTTCTTCAAAATAATGTTAGCAAAACCCTCGTTTATGATTTGATCATTTAAAGAGAATGAGATCTTATGCCTAAACTATTATTCGCAAAAAGAACACAAGTGATCTGAAACAGGTTGTGCAGGTCGTCCCTAGAGAGGGAAGTAGCTTGTTTTCATTGCCTAGCAAGCCAGAGGATATCATCCTCCCTGTGGCCTGCCTTGTTTGGACCTCTTTTCAGAGGTCCACCGCCCTTTCACTTCAATCGTCCGACAGCTCTCACGACATAGACGATATTGACAACTTACAGCACTATCTCTTCCATCCTCATCAACATCCATCGATTGCTCGACAATTCTTTTCCATGATTTGTCTTCATTCTCCATTTGTCCTGAGAAAGCTTCGAGCCCTATAATTTGACAGCCCCAGGAACATGCTACGAGTTATAAAGGGAGCAATCAAACAATGGCAATGGCCTGAACCCTAGTGGTTCTCATTATTAATATTTGTTATCTAATTACACCAACCTGCATGCAACTATCCTTTAGTTGGTCGAGCTTTATTTCATAAACCAGCTTGAAAATTTTGAAAAAGAATAAAATTATGGAACTATATATATATATATATATATCTGGCCATAACATAATTGTGGTCAAGTTGATCAAGATTTATACCTAATTAATATGTGGACCTTAGTTAATCAAGGTTTAATAAAACCTTAATTAATGAAGTGACTGTACTACTGATTTGTTTAATTAATTGTATGCCGTATCATTCTAGTGTTCAATAAAAATTTGTTTGTTTTTATATTTTAAATATATTTTTTAAAAAAATTATTTTTTTATTTTAAATTAATTGTTTTTAGTGTTTTTAAATCATTTTAATTTATTAATATCAAAAATAATTTTAAAATATAAAAAAATAAATTATTTTAATATATTTTCAAACAAAAAACACTATAAAACAATAACTCCTACCACACTTTTCCACATTTTATTCCAATGAAAATACTTTTTTATTATTAATTTTTTGCCACCAAGAATCCTAGCCTCACATATTGGGCCAAAAAGTCATATCTCATAAATATCATGCGTGCTTCCAATTCCATCGGGTAGGCTAAAACCTTATCAATTTTTTATTACCTTTTCATAACATAGGTTTTAGGAAAATTTTAGCTTAAAACGACACGTAACAATAACATAAATAACAACGCAACGAAACTAACAAAAAAACTAAATTCTCTTTCATTATCGACCCTGTGGGTCCCACGAAACTCACGAAACCTAACCATTGACCTAACCTCCCTCACTATTCCATCTATTTCTTTTTTAATGAAAGGTCATAGAGAGGATGAGGGGACGTTAACCCATTGGAGCTAAAAGTGACTCCACACTTTGGAGCTTCTTTACAACAAGACAGTATGGGTTCATGCTAATAATGTTTTTAAGCTGTCAAAGCAGGAGACCCTGGAGGTGTTCTGCCATTGGCGCCAGGTTTATCTACCCTTTGAAACCCCTGAAGATAATAAAACAGAGTACGAGGTTTCATCCTTAATCAATTAAATGATAAAAGTAAACATTCGTAGTCAATTTAAATCTATCATTATTACAGTACATTACATATCAGAGGAAAGTACATAGTTAGAAAAGGTTTTTTTTTTTTTTTTTTTAATCTCTTCATTAACTATTATATATATTGCCTTCCATGTATAAATAAAAAAATTTACTAACTAATATATTAAGCTTTCTATTATTCTCAACTTGATATCAAAACTATAATGTTTTAAAACTCTATTTCCTTCTTTTCAATAGACTCTTCTTTTCAGCCACAAGTGCAAACTTCTTCTTCCCCCTCTGTTTTGGAAGCTTCCCCTGTTGTTGCTATGCTTCTTCAAACATCTTCATTTCTCTTTGTTATGCATTCTTCCCCTCCTCATTGTATGGTTATTGTCGATGGTGTTTCTTTTAAGTTAATAGTTTCTTTTTTCATTGGAAACAGTAAGATCAACTTTTTCTGAGTGCATTTCTTTCTTCTCTTTCAATCGATGTATTACATCTTGTTGTCGATTGCCAAAACTCACATTGTGTTTGGCGTACTATTGGCATAATTTATTAAGCTTAGCTTTCTATTATTCTCAACTTCATATCAGAGTTGTAACACTTTAAAACTATATTTTCTTCTCTTCAATAGACTCTTATTCTTAGCTATCGGTGCAGACTGCCCCTTCATTTTGGAAGCTTCCCTGCCGTGCATCTTCATCTCCCTCTGTTATGCACTCTTCCCTTCTTGATGCTGCTGTGAAGCTTTTCACCATGGATGCTTCAATATTGCACCTTTCCCCTGTTGCTACTGCCATGAATGCTTTAATTGTCTCCCTTTACAATACTCATTAAGTTATTTCTTTAAAACTTACAAATACAAATTATCTTTATTGGCGAATGCAAATGAAACCATATCTTCTTGGACATGGTGTTTTTTACTTTATTAATGGCTCTTTGCCATGTTCTCCTCATCATATGGTTGTTGTTGATGGTGTTTCTCTTTAAGTTAATAAATTCTTTCTTCATTAGCAACAACAGGACCAATTTATTCTGAGTGTATTACTTTCTTCTCTTTCAATGGATGTATTACATCTTGTTATCAATTAACAAACCTCGCATTGTGTTTGGTGTACTATTGAGCAAGCCCTCGCTTCTTTATCTAACTCTCTTATTATGCAACTTTATGGTTCTTTTCAAGATCTTCGACAAGGTGATGATTTGATCACTAAATTTATGCAAAAAAAAAAAATGCATTATTTGATGAATTAGTTGTTACTGGCCGGCCAATTTCCCTAAAGAACTTTAATTTGTATGTGTTTCGGGGTCTTTAGGGTGAGTTCAAAGATTTGGTGAGAAGCCTTGTAACCAGGACAAGACCTTTTTTTGTATGCAAATCTTTATAGTCATCTCCTAACTCACGAGTTCTTTCACAAGACATCCCTTCAATCCATGGGTGTTACTATCACTACTCCTTTACTTCCCACACTACTCTAGCCCCTATCAGCTTATGTTGCCCAACGACAGATTCCTAGTTCATATCATAACAATTACAATTTTAGTTGTGGCAGGGGACGCTTCCGTGGAAACTAGCGTAACAATGTTAATAACAACCATAACAAGTATAATAACAAATATGATTTTTAAAGTTTTAATGGGTCTTCAAACACCGACTGGAGGTAGGGAAATGAGAAACAAAACTGATGGAATCATGGCTCTTTATAGTGGTCTAATGTCCAGTGTTAACTATGCCAAACCTTCAACCACTCTGCCCCTCAATATGCTCAGCTTTAAAGCCATAGACAATAACCTAGTGTCAATCTTGCGCTTAACAATATTTCCTCAACAAACTCTATGGATTGGTTTCCTAACACTAGTGCGAAGCAACACATCATAGTTGATCTTACAAATTTGATGGGGTCAGAACCATATCTCGGTAATGATTACTTGCATGTTGGTGATGGTAAAAATACTTTTCATATCTAATATTGGTCATACTAAATTACATACACCACAATGTACCTTCACTTTATCTTATGTTCTTCATGTACCACATATTTAAAAACCTTTGCTTTCTATTCATAAATTCATAAATTTTATCTTGATTATTATGTTTATTTTGAATTTCATCCATTTATGTTTTAAATTAAAGATCTCAACACCAAAGCACAACTCCTTTTCAGCCACTACTTCTGTCACATCAATTCCTCAAGCTTGTTGGTCTTCTTGCGTATCTATTTTTGTTGATTTATGACATTGTTGATTGGGTCATCCTATTTTTCATGTTTTTAATTTTCTAGTCTCAAACATTAAAATTTCTTGTAACTCTAGATGTTTTGTTATCTCAACTAAGTTTAACATAAACAAAAGTATTATATTAAACTAAAGATATTAACTAAAAAGACAATTAAATATTTTTGATTTGGTTTATTTAACATTAGAAATTATTCAATAATGTTAATTTGTCACATGATAATGTTAATTGTCATATGAATGCAAGGAATGTACATTCATTTAAACCCTGAACAATGCAATGAATTATTATTTGCTCATCAATTTAAGGAAAATTCCCAAATTAGTATCCAAAATATGTAAATAATTTGAATCGATTTCCTCAAGTTTTCCCCCGATTGTTCAAATATTGGCAGCCATTTTTTCCCATCCAAAATATTAAAATTTTCATTAAATAAGAAAGTCCAACTTTTTTTTTTCAAAGCCTACAATATCACTTATATCATAAGAAGTTGACATTAAATACATGGAACTCATCTTGAAAATAGATTGAAAGATTAAATTGAACAATTGATGAACTTTTGAATCTCAATTGGAAAATAAAAAATAATTTGAAGTTTGCCACTTTGCCTGGAATAGCTTTTGGCGATGGATAAGGTCAGCTATAGCGCCAGCACACATAAACACAATTAATAGCTGCTACTCTTGACATTAAAAACGCAAGTTTTTTTTTTAAAAAAAAAAATACCACGGAAAAAAAAATACCACGGCAAGAAAAAAAATTACATATTAATTCAGCAGAAAAAATTATACTGGTTTAGCTACTTCTATTAACGTAACCTATTAAAATAATAATAAAATTTAAAGATGTTTTTGATGGGATTACCACAATTAATTTTATTTGAAGTTATTGCACCATTTTTAATAAAACAATAGAAAAAACTATGCTATATCTAAAAGAAATTCCCCAACCATATTAGTTTGTAAAATATTTTTGTTAATTGTGCTATTTAAAAAAAAAAAAAAAACTCTAAATACACAGTCCAAGGATAAGTATCTGGTACATGGATCCACTTAAACTTATGTTGCTCGGTTGATGTTTGATTTGTCAAAATATGTTTTAATTATATTGATTTAGAGCAATTAAGGATTAAGGGACCAAATTTTATAATGAAACAAATATGAAGGATTGAAGTTCAAGGGTAGGTTAAAAATGGATGATAGTTACATTACACACGTTAGAGAGTGAAGGAGGTTGCATCACTCTAGCGACATGTGCGGCCTCCTATCATGGCTCAACCGGGCCTTCCGCTATGGAAATCGATGTGGCTCAACATTCTCTTCCTGATATGACAACGTTTGTATGCTCATTGCTAACAGTGCGTCACCAAAGACCTTTTCTTCCTTCTTTTCCTTATTTGTCTTTCTTCTTCTTAAAATTCACACCAGTCATTTCAAATTTTAGTATTGTTCTGTAGTTTTATTGTCATTTCAAATTTGATTTTTATTATTTTGATTGTTAAATTTTTATTTTATGTCATTTTCTATTTTTTTTTTAATTTCATCATTCTAACAAAAATTGCACGTTGTCCTATTATTTTATTTTTCATATATAGTCCTTATTCTTTTAATTTTTATTTTTTTTATTCTTTTGTGAAATTGAATTTTCTTTTCAATTGCATTATTCAATTAAAAAATGCTAGATATCTTATTGTTTCTAAATTGGTTATCATTCTTTTGATTATTATTTATTTTTGTTTTAGATACTTTTGTAAAATTAATTTTTTTTTTTCAATTTCATTCACTTGACATTAGCTGGTTGAAAATTAGGTTCTATGTTTTTCCTTGATTGGGTGGTCTCGGTTTTGTGACCCATGTCATAGATTAAAAAACTTAACTTAGGTTCACATCATATTTTTTAATTATATTTTTTTACTTAGATTTTATTTTTTATTTTCATCCTTCAAAGTTTTTTTTTTTAAAAAAAAACTGGGTTTTTTATTTTATTCGATTTCCATTATATTTGGCTATCTTGATCCATTACTATTATCGTAAGTTTGTTAGGTTAACCCAGGTTGACTTATATTTTTTTCTTTTAGGTCATTGGTTTTTTTAATTTAATATATATTTTTTAATTTTATTCTTCATCATTGAGTTATTTTAGAAATGAGCATCATTGTTTTCCTTGTTTATATTCTATTGGATTATATCATTCACATGATTTGGATCACGAGGTTTAATAGGCTTGTCTAGTTTGTTTATGCTTAATTTTTTTATCTTTCTTTAAATTGATTTTCTTTTGATTTCATCATTTTACATTAAATTTGTTGAGAATTGGGTTTTATTATTTTTTTTATATGCTTTATCTTGACTTATCTCGATCATATGAACCAAGTTGTAAATTTGTATGCCTGATTATGTTCATTCAGGTAGTCTTTATATGTGTGTGTGTGTATATATATATATATCAATTTTGATTTTTTTGTGGGGTTGGCTTTGAACTAAGCTCTGTCATTCTTTTTTTTTTTTTTGTTGATGTTTTTTCTTAGATTTTGGTGAATATTTTTATATTTTATTTATTCTATTTATTGTTGCTGCGTTTTCTCTTATCACCTGATTGAAGGATAAAAGCTTGTTTAAATCTATTGGATGTATAACCAAAATCATGGATTTTATTTTTTTTACTTTTTAAAGCACGCTTGCTTTGCTTAAATGTTTGTTTTTACTTTTATTTTTTATTTATTTAGTAAGAAACGTAGCAAGTTGCTAAGTCTCTAGTGATAGCTATTATTTTGTTAAATCTAGTCTAGTCTAGTCTTACTTTTTTTTTTAACATTTTTTTATTTAAAAAATTAATATTAATATTTTTGTATTTCAAAAGCCCTTTTAAAAAAAAAAATTTGTTTCAAATTAATATTTTTTGGTGTTTTTAGATCATTTTAATAGGTTAATATCAAAAATAATTTTTAAAAAATAAAAAATATATATTATTTTGATACATTTTTGAATGAAAAAATACTTTAAAAAGCAATGACAACACATTCTCAAACCGGCTCGATTCAAGTTAATTTTTTACATATAAATAAATAAGTACATCTTGGTCCTAAGATTTTATAATTACTCAGATAAATAAATTTCTAACTATACAATCATTTAAAAATCACTATCTTATCACTTATCACCTATAACCTGCATCGTAATTTTTTTTATTTTATTATCATTACTCAAAAATTATTAATAAAAAATAAATTATTTTTATGGAAAATATTTTTCATAATATATTCAAACAATTAAAAATAATTATTTTCTAAAAACGATTTTCATTGTAATATTTTCTACAAAATAAATGAACCTTTAGTTGAGAAGACTTCGCTACATAATTTTGATTCATCAATCGACCTCTTTTTATGCTAATTTTGGTCAGTTTTCAAATTCCCAATTCCGTTCAAAACGGTGTGATTTAGAATAAAAACAAAAAAAAAGACATAAAGTCTCTAAACTTAATTAAAATAAAATGAAAAAAATAAAATAAAATTTAATAGATATAAATAAGAAATAATAATTGAAAATAAGTTTTTTTTTTATTTTTTTATATTATATCCTTGTATCATAGTTTTGAAACCCGGCCTGGTGGGTCGACTCGGGACGCGGCCGTCCTAGGGTCGAAACCGGACCGGATTTAAGAAAAAGATAAAACTCGAGGTGACGCAGTTAACCCGGTGAGACTTGATAAGAAACCCGGTTGCAATCCATTGACTTTTTTTTATTATTAAAATGATGTCTTTTGATTTTTTAAAAAATTGACCTAAACGACTCGGTGACCTGGTCAAAATCCGGAACTCAGGCCTTGGACCGAGCCAGGTTTAAAACCTATGCCTTGTATTAATTAGGTAATAAACACTATCATGACTTATATATATATATATATATATATATATATATATATATATATTAATTGATTTTAATCCCATTTATCATTCTTTCGGCTTTTCATTTGAATTAATTAATTAACATTGTTTGGTCAATTTAACGGATCTTTGTGACAGGGGATGATATATTAACGGTTCAAGATCTACCAAAATTAAATTAATAGGAGTCAATTTAAGCCAAAATAATGCAAAGTGATGATTTGGCCAGATCTCAGAGTAGGTTAATGGGGGGGGGGGGGTCCGTTCTTAATCCCATATTAGTTACGTCTCTATGATGTTACGCTATAATAAAATATCAATAGTGGTTTGTTTTTGAGTTTTAAAAAAATAAATGAAAATTTTTTATTTTTAAATTAATTATTTTTATATTTTTTTATTATTTTAATATACAGATATTAAAATTTAAAATTTAAAAATAAAAAAAATATTATTTCAATATATTTTTAACTAAAAAATAATTTATAAAACAATCACTTATCACTTTTAACTAACAATAATTCAAGTTTCGAGGAGTCAATTTAAGCCAAAATAATGCAAAGAGATGATTGGGCCAGATCTCAGAGTAGGTTAATGGGGTTTTTTCCTTCTTAATCCCATAGTAGTTACGTCTCTAAGATGTTACGTGATAATAAAATACTAAAAATCTTTGTTTTTAAGTTTTTTAAAAATAAATAATTTATTTTTTTATTTTTTACTTTAAGTTATTTTTTTATATTTTTTATTATTTTGATTTGCTGATATCAAAATATATATTTTTTAAAATATTTTAATATATATTCAAATAAAAAATACTTAAACCAATCTCTTATAACTGCCCGAACAGGAAAGGATAATAATTCGAGTTTCCAAACCAGGCACGAAAATATATAATTATTCATCAAACGATGTCGAAGTCAAACAACTCAAATCAAAAGGATAGTATTAATTTTTTTGTCACCGGTGGTTGAGAAGATATAATTAAAATTATGCCTGATATCACCGTTCCACCAATTAGTGTCTATTATTGTGAGTTGGTCCTCTATCTTATCAAGCTCACGAGTTAGTATACTTTTTTTTTTTTTTTTTTTAATTGGGATTCATGAACCAAACAATAAGCTTGCATTATTTTGTAGCATGCGTCTATCAACTTGTGCCCCATGTCAAATATATTTTATGATTTAACTAATTTGAGGGCCACTATAGGACACTACCTAGGTTCGTCGAAAATGAAGTGTGTATAGATATATAAATTCTTTAATTATTTTCAAACTTTAAAATATGGGCTAATTACAGGCTTCTTAGCTTGCATTTAGCATTGAAAAAAGATGCTTGCTTGCCCATATAATATATAAAAGACAACATTGTCTTCACCTTAAAAAGCATTTAGATACGGCTGGGATATCAAATTAATATATAATATTTTTTATCATTTACTGTTTATAAGTCAAAGAAACCAGCTTAATTATATATGATAAATTTTTTTTTTTTGGAGAAGCAAACTAGATGGGGTTCGCACCTTTTTATCTTCTTCATATCTTTTTTTCCACCTTTTGATCTTAACATCTCTAGTCAAGAAGCTCTTTTTTTTATGTCCGCTAGAGCTTTATTATTTAAAAGACCTGTCTAGCTCGAACGAGAACGAGTTAATGCGACCAGTCGAGGTCATTGATGTACCATATAAATTAGGTATTTTGCTTTCATCACCCCACATTTTGTTTCCGTACAGAAAGATCGTGCGAGAGGAGGCATGCAGTTAATTTTATATGTAAAGTTTGCATATAGAGCCTGTGAATCCAGAAATTCATCTTTGAGTGATATACGCAAACCTTACATAGGAATATTCATCTTTGATCATCAATGTGTCATTTCTCTCAATCCATTATTTTGGATGCTTGCACTCATCTAAATGTTTATCTTTGTAGCGTCACGTTTCTTTTATTCTACTTAGCTCCATAGAAATATATTTCTTTGATGGAAATCGGATAAGGAACTTGGAAACTTAGAATTGTATATGGAAGATAGTCCAAATACCATGTAATCCTAACAACTAAAATATTGCATAATATCGACATAGTAAATTTTATCAGTGTTTAAGCATTGATTTTGTTGGAAAAAAGTTTATTTACGGAATCACGGATGGTGACTACTCATCAAATAACATATCATTGGTGGTTTATATTTTGTCGATTATTCTGTTGATAGTATAATCACCGATGGATTTATAAATGGAAAAGACATGCTAAATAAAAAAAAATTATCAGCATCATTTCGTTAGTAATTCTATCTGTGAGTACGACATATTATCGATAGAATAAACCATTGATAATTCTATCGGTGACCGAATTCATATTATCAACGGAATTAACTTGTCGGAGATTTACATATTGGCAGTGGCTAGTCTTATAATTTTTTAAAATTCTCTGGAACTTCCTAAGGGACTTAGTCCATTAGGAATTTCGTCTGTAATTGTAAGTGGTAAGGTCTTATAACTGTTTTTAATTTCATCTGTAATTATTAGTAGCAAAGCCCTATAATTATTTTTCAACTCTCTGGAACTTTCTGAAATACTTAGTATGTTGGTCATAGTGTATATGATTTAAATTTCATTGGTAATTTTGTTAATGTTGTATTTAATATTTTTTTAAAAAAAACAAAATAGAAAAAATAAAAAATAAAAAAACTAGATTCTTATTACTAATTTAAAAAACATTATTGAAAGAGGAGGAGGAGGCGTGGGCGGATCTTTGTCAGGATCGGGTGGGTGACGAGGTAGATCATATATACTAGTAAAGGTTGACAACAACTCCTCATATAATTATCTAAGTTTGGTTTCAGTACTAAACTGGGTCGTTTGAGCTTCAACTTATTCTCATAAAATTGCTTGGACGACTAAAGAATGAGAGCTTGAACCTGATTACAAGGAACCAACAGTAGATACATTACAACTCATTTGTATATCCTCGGCTATAATGTTTGAGATACCATAAAACCGATTTCTATTAGATTCACTGAACGATTTAGCCTCCAACCACAAATTTAGATCGAGTTCTTGAAGGACTAATCCATGAAAACTTATTACTTCACTTACCGTCTTAGGTGTAGACCATTCTTTTATAGCCTTAATCTTAGCCTTATTTATCTCAATATCTTTTTCACTAACAACATATCTAAAAAAAACAATATTTTCCATGCAAAAGTCACATTTTTTTAGATTAGCATACCAACTTTTTTTAGATTAGCATATAAAGAATTCTACAAATTTGTTGTAAATTTCAAAAAAAAATGTAAAAAGAAAAAAAAACCATTGTAAAACAATGCTAAAAACATTTTTCTCTCCTTTATATAAACAAAATACTTTTTTTTTGTAAGGATTAGTTCGTATGCTACATATAAAAATCATTTTATTTTATTTTATTTTTATTATTTATTTCTACAAAGTCATGTTTGGAAAAACCATCATTTCCTTCCCAAGAAAACTACCAAAATAGATTTAAAGGTGTGTTTGCCAATCATCATTTTAGGCCAAAACTTCCTTAACAAAAAAAGTTGTCCAAACAAACAAATCCTTAAGTACTTGATCCAAAACCAAACTAAAAAGGGTTGACCTAAAGATATTGGTTCAACCATGAACTGAAAAAAAAAAAAAAAAAACCAAGGTTTGACCTAAAAACTAAACCAAAACGAATTTTTAAACTAAAACAAAACCAAAGTTGAAAATTTACACAAAACATAAAAGTTTTCTTAGAAAAACAAATCAAACACTCAAATCTTGAAGAACACAAAGAACATTCAACAAGAACACAACAAATACAAATCTCAATCCAAACAAATTTTCATGAAATCAAGGGCAGAGTTTTATTCGAAATCATTCTAGGAAGAATAATTTAATATATATTTGCTTCGATTATCAAACAATCATTATAATTTTGTCAAAATGAGTTGTGGTTTAAAATTGAAACCCTAACATTAAAACCCTCCAAAAACTTGTTATTAATGCATGAAGACCTTGGATCAATATAATTTTGTCAAAATAAATTGTGGTTCAAAACCAAAACCCTAGCATTTAAACCCTTAAAAAACTTGTTATTGATGCATGAAGACCCTGAATTATTAATTAATGATGCCATATGAAAGTGAAGATACAAAGAAATGAACCAAAATAAGTCAGAATCACATAGTTAAGGCAACGTTTTTAGGAAGAACATGAAAAACACCAACCCATTTTTCCCCCAAAAAAACCCAGCATATTGTCAAACCTAGAACTAACCATTTAAGCTTTCAGACCAAGCTCTCTTAACCCCAACAAATCACATTATCATAAACAAACTTATTTGAATAAAAAAAGCTAACAAATAATATCAAAACATCAAGATCATGCAAAAAGTTTTAAAATTCAAAACTACCAAAGCTACAAAACAAACATATTCATGCTATTTGGATTCAAAACTTGATATTTTTAACATTTATATGCCAAAACATACTTGTATGAACCATAAATTTACACTAAAAGACATCAAATTGATCAACATGCTTTCAAAATCTTTAACCCACAAACAAAAGCATCTTATTGTTTTATTATAAAACAAATTCAAACATCAATCTTACCTCAAATACATCATTAACATGTTATTGAACTAAAAACATAGAATCAACCAAACATCAAAACCAACAATCATGCCTTTAGTGTAAACCTTTGTAACACATTATTGACCAAAACTAAAACAAACTATCATAACGAAAGCTTGAGCAGTCTAAAACATGCTTAAAAGAAGAACAAAAACAAAACAAACTCTACAAAAAAATATTAGATTATTCCAGCACCATAATCAAACAAATGAAATGAAAGATAAGCTCAAACAACATCAAAAGAGGTTAAGAAAGCAAGAATGAGCAAGCCACATGGACTTCACTCTTGATCTTTTACATGGTTATACCTTCTTCAAGCTTACTGGCTATAAACTATTATTTTCCTTCTCTATTCTTTCTTTCTTACCCTTTCACTATCTTTTCTTTTCGAAGCTTGTTAAACCTTCTATGTTAGGCTCTTGAACCTTCATACTAGGATCTTTTCACAATGTGTTTCTCCATGTTTTTCCCTCTCTATCTTTTCTCTTTTCTTCATTTTTCAAGGGCTATTTATAGGATTTTGCTAGGTTTTTTAATGGATTCAAACATAAATTGATCAAAGTTTAGCCCTCTGATCAAAATGAAAAGGTTTTGGACAAATGGTTCTGGGATGGTGGTTTTGTAACAAATTTACATATGTGATTTTCTTTTGCTTGGAGACAAAGGCATGCATCCCTTATCTTTTTTCGATTGGATATATTCTTACTTAATTTGAAGGTCTGTAGCTCCACATTTATCTGTTTGAAGATGTTAACTCAATCAACCAAGAATCTATCAAAATTTGTATTTCTTTACCCTTAAATAAAAATATTTTCACCAATAGGGCTCTTTTTCAATAAGAATTGGGTTGTCAATTTAATACATTTTGATCCTCTAACTTTTTCACTTGTCATTTTAGTTTTTCACCACTAATTTGGGTAAGTTTTTAGGCTTTTTTAATGTATATTCTCTTGTATTTTGAATTTTTTTTTAATTTTTCATTTTTCTTTCCCTGATTTTTTACGGGGTCAAAAGTGGGTAACAACAGGCATTACCAATTATCGATAAAAATACTAATAGGTAGAAAATCCATGAAAAAACCTTTTTTAACGAAGTGTTTCTGTCAGTAAATCCATCGGCAATATAAATTGTCAATGGAATGGTGTTCACTCACAAATAGCCTTTTCTAATTAGGGTTTTTATTATTATTATTATTTTCTTATAGAGATTGACCTACGACCTATCCCAAGTTGGGTTTTAAAAAAAACTAAATGGAAGTTGATTCAATTAAACTTAGGTGACCAGACGAGTTAACTCGTAACTTGTAACTTGATTCAGTTAACTCGATGTAATTTTTTATCTTTTCGAAAATAAAATCGTTTAAACTTTTTTTTAAAAAAATTAAAATAATATTATATTGATTGATATAGATGAATTGAAATTAATCCATTTAATCCATCAGGTTTAATAAATTTTTCAAAATAATGTTGTGTATAATTTCATGATGGGCATTGAAAGGAGAATATATACTTAAAAAACATGTGGTTAGATGTTTCGTATTGACAGCGAAATATAACGTCAAATTTTAGTTGAGCAATGTAATATTTGGATTACAATATTGGGATGACTAACCGCCTTTTGCTCTCCATCCAAACAATAATTGATAACAAATTTAATCTAACAATTTACAGATATTCAATTAACGCTGCCCAATTGAAAAAATATATTCTATAAAAATTTTGCTCAGCACTTGTAAGAGATGGATGCAGATTTTTACTCAATTGGAGGCCAAACTAAAGTTGTTCTTTTGAGCGAGCCATGGTAGAAATTTGTCTATGAAATTTTGTAAAATTAGGGATTTAGAAAATTATTTCATATTTGGACTGGCCAAGGCCTTCCCTGACCTCCTCAAAATTTGTCCCAGTATCCCTACAAAGCACTGGCGTTAATTAATTTATTATTATCATGTTTTCTTTTAAGTTACGCACACTAGCCATCTAACTTGCAATTCATTGAAGGTTATAATTTAAATATATATATATATATATATATATATATATATATATTATTGATGTGATTTTTTACATAAAAAATTAAATTTAAATAAAAAAATCTACGCAAATATCTAATTAAATAAATCGATAATCATCTATATAAATAAAAACAAAAAATCATTAATAATAACTAAAAAAGAAATAAAAAAAATTAAGAGACAAATATAAATTAAGATATTCAATCACACAAAATAAAATATTCACCCGAATGTGTTCACTGAATTTTTTTATTTAAATAAATTAAAGATCAATTCTCACTAGAAAAAACGTGTGACATAAAAAATAAACACAAATAAAACTGACTAAATAAAATCATACCCTAAAAAAATATTACACAAGGCAAAACACATCAGAAATATTATTTAAAAAATAAAATTTTTTATTTTGAAAAATAAAGTTCATTTGTATAAAGCAAAAAACAAATTATAAATGAATTATAATAATATCTTGAAAAATCAAACACAAATAAAACAATTTAGAATAATAATAAAAAAAACTTATATTTTAAACAAGCATGCAAAACCCGTGACCTAGGTCATGAGATTAGGATAAATCCATATAAAAAAAATCAAAGAAAATTACAAAACTAATATTTAAAAAAAAATGAATACAGAACAATAAGATCACACGAAGATAAATCCCTAACAAATCAAATGATAAAAGATGAAGCCAGGAAAAAAAACCAATCACACAAAAGGATCTAAAAAAGATGAGAGTGAAAACAAAAAAATAATAAGAGGAAGAAGGCAAACAAAAATTTTCAATTGAAAAGTTAAATTAAATTGAAAAATAGCTTTAACAAAAGGAAAAATAAGAGAGTCAAATTAGAAAAAATAAAACAATAAAAACTTTGACTGAAACATGAAATTGGAAGCTAGAAAAACTTTAACAAAAAAGTCAAGGAAATAAGGACCGAAATGAAAAATAAAACATATGAGAAATTATAATTGAAGAATTAAATTGAGAAAAAAAAACTTTTATAAAATGAATAAAAATAAAATAAGAAATAAAAGTATAAAGATTGAAATTGAAAAAAAAAAAAAGACAATTGTGCACTTTATTTGGCAGAAGAGAGAAAAGAAAGGAGGAAAAAGGAAATGACTGTCGGTGACAATCCGACCACGATATGTTGTCACGCACTGCACCATGTGAAAGAGGACACAATGATGCATCCAAATAGATGACAAAAGATTAGGTTTTGTTGTTGTGTGGCGTCACACACATTGCCTGAATAAGAGAGACGCTACTCACTCGCTGACGCATACCAAGCAAGTGACAACAACCTTTTTTATTAAAAAAAATAAAAAAGTCAACGTGAAAATATCAAAACGTCTCTATAACCCAAAAACTCATGTGAAAGTATAAAAATAACATAATTAAAACCTTTGTACAAAAATGGTGATAAAGAAGTATTTTTATTATTTAAATCTTTATGAAAAGTAAAAAAAAAACTCTACGTTGTATTGACTCATGGAGTAAAAAAATATTCTTACTTTGTACAAAAAATAAAAAAGACCTTGACACACCTAGACAATATTTTAATAACCAATGGATAAGTGGAAAATACCCCAGCACCCCCACCCTCAAGGCTTTTTTTTTTTTTTTTTCCATTCAAGAATAAAAAATAATTTTACTATAACAATTCATATTAAACTAGGAGTATAACTTTTTTAAAAAAAAATAACACCTTAGCATGTAGTTTTGGTTAATATTCGGGAATCAGACGAAAATATACAAGTTCAAATCACAAGAGGACATGACTCTCCTACCAAAGTGACAAGTTACCAATGCCTGATGTTGGACCACTTGAAAGGGTACCCTTCTATGGAAAATGACACGAAAACACATTACATGTTGTCGTATAGCTGGGAATTTCGACAAGCATGCTGGCGATGAGTTACGTGTGAATCAACATTTCTTTTTGTCAATTCATTTTTCCTTTTTGTAACCCATTAGACCACCTCCACTAGGTTAACTACCCTTCAAAGGCCATCACACACAAATTTTTATCAGGTTAATTTCTCAAAAAAAAAAAAAAAAACTTTAACTAATTTTTACCATTGGCGGCTTGTTATCATTTTGTTACTATTATTTTTTTTTTCAAGAAATTTCGTATATTCTATTCATTAAATAAATAAATAAAAAACCAATGGGCTAAGATGGAATATATTTATTATTTGTTGTGATGATAGCTTGTTTAGCCCACTATAAAGTTAGAACAACTGGTTTTAATATATTAATATCAAAAATAAATTTTAAAAAATAAAAAATATATTATTTTAATTTATTTTTAAACAAAACATTTTAAAAAAAACGAATACAACTGTAAAGATGGATGTATACAACTCTATCTTGAGTAACTGAGGCCATGAAAATAATGAAGCAGGTAGAGCTAATTAAAGAATGTAAATTTGGCTTTGCAGTTGATAAATGGGCATGGTGATAATACTAAATAAAGCTATGAGTACGTATAGATGATGCACATCCAGTGAGGAATGAGGATGTTGCAACTTTCTACCTGAAAGGGTTTCCTTCCTTTTTCTTTCGTTAAAGTGTTCAGGAATCATTTAACACAGCGAACGCAGAAATTGCTCTAGTTTTACTATCGGCTAAGCAACACAAAATATGGGATGCATTTATGCCCACTGTTTTAATTTTTTATATATATTTGAATTGTTTTGATATGTCGGTGTTAAAAATAAATTTTAAAATATAAAAAAATATTATTTTAGTATATTTTAAGCTAAAAATAATTTGAAAAACAATCATAACTATACTCTCGACATCGTTGCGCTTCTCTAGGCAGCAAGGCTAATTTTGGTATATCATCTTGGCCAAGTTGATCCTTAATTTTGGTGTTTTCAGTCCTTTTTATTGCTGGCAGTTGCATCACTGTTTTGTCGTTCTTTAACCCCTCGAAGTGGCTGTTTGGTAAATCCCATTGGATTTGGTAAAAGAGAAAAGCTAGTATGAATTGAGCATTAACCCAAAAGCATAGTTATCATTTAGAATTTATTTGTTGACAGGAAATTGGAGTCCTCACCTCTATGATTTGAGAGTGACTGATTTAGTTTAATTAACTCATGATTGAGATTTAAGAAAATTGGCATTATTCAGCTCGATGTTGTTTTTTTATTATTCCAAATATTTCTCTCTTTATAATTATTTTTATTTGAAAATTAGGCCAACCGTTAAGAGTATTACTTTCACACTCTTCTGTCTCTCTCTCCTACACAGTCTCTCTCCCTCTTACATAAGTCTCTCATATGTTTTTGTTTTATTGTGGATGACAGGGGAAAGGCTTCTATATTTATGCTTAGTCACCACACATTATCTCAACTCATTCACCCCAGAGTCCTTCCATTGCTTCTTCACCTTCTCTGCTTGCTAAAACTCTCTCTCAGCTCTCTCTCACACACACTTCTGTTCATTTTACAGCCCTCATTTCTCTGTAGCTGCTCCCTCTGTCGTAATTTTCTTCTTTTGCTCTCTCAGGTCATGTAACTGTACCCTGAAACTGCAATCTTTGAAAGAGTTTCCATTGTTGCTTTAAAGGGTCTTTTTTTAATAATGTGATCTTGATTAAAGTCTTGTTCTTGGTTCTTTCCTTTCTTTCGTTGATGTCCATTTGCTTACCGCTGTTCTAAATTAGTTCTCTTGTGATTTTAATCATGGGTTCTCGTTAATACAATATTTTCTTGTGTAGTCCATTTTCTTGGATTCTTGAGGTTGATGTCCCCTTCCGTTAATGCCCATTTGCCTTAAATTTGTTTTAAAAAGTTGAAAGATGCAGTATTTGGTCATGGGTTTTCGTTAGTTTGGTTGCTCTTGTTGTCTAAGCCCCTCACCACTCTAAAATTTCTCTAGTTTTCATAATTGTAACATGTAATTTGAATCTTTCAACTGCATTCTGTTATGTTAGTGTGCTCTTTGCTGGGACTTAGTTGATGAACAGGAAGCTTTTCTTGATAATGAAGTAAAGAAATCAGTGTTAATGCATCCAAATCTCATTAAAATCAAACGCTAAGAAGATCTGTGCATATGGAGAGTATCTGTTCTTTCCGTTAATTCAGAGTCATTTTATTTCACTATGGATTCTGTTCGCTAGTATCATTGATTCTTAACTTACTAATTAGGTGATTTGACTCATTGCTAAACGATTCTTTTGTTCTTGATAGCAAATATACCAATATCATTCTTTATATATTCCTAGAAATGTAAGAATCCTTAACTATATATTTTACTTACAGAATTATATGTATACATATATACATATATCTCCAAAATGTTTAGTTCAGGATTATGTTCCTGCTTTTGTTACTTGTCTTTCTGCCCATAGGTTCTCATTGTTACCTTCTATGCAAGTTTAGCTACTCATAGTGGCCTCTCGAGTAGTACATCCAGTTGGAGTCTTGTGTTTCGTGTTTTATCATAGATTAGTTTGTTGAACCAAAACTCAATCTATCTCACTGCTTTTATATTCACCAAAACTCTGAGTTGTCATGGAGGAGACATTTGTTCCTTTACGTGGAATAAAAAATGATCTTAGAGGAAGGCTTTTGTGCTACAAGCAAGACTGGAAAGGTGGTTTACGTGCGGGCATCAGGTTTGTGACTCTTATTACACATATTTAATCACACAAGTGAGATGCTATGGTTGTGATATTTACCAATTGTAGCGGTTACTAATAGAGTATTTATGTCAATTTGAGCACAACAGAAGCTTTTGTCTATGATCAATGTAACAGATGAAATCTTGAATCCTTTATTAATCAAAGTCAACAATATTATGTCCTTCCATTTAGGATCCTTGCTCCAACAACATATATATTCTTTGCTTCGGCAATTCCTGTGATATCTTTTGGGGAACAGCTAGAAAGAGATACAGGTTGGCTGGCTTTTTTATATTGCCACTGTCCTCTTCCATGAGTATTTCAGTAGTCGTCTGCTAAGACTTTATTTTTGGTTACATGTTACAGATGGAACACTGACTGCAGTGCAAACTCTTGCATCGACAGCGCTTTGTGGCATCATCCATTCGATTGTCGGAGGACAGCCCCTACTCATACTGGGGGTCGCTGAGCCAACAGTGTTGATGTATACATTTATGTTCGACTTTGCAAAGGACAAAAAGGATTTGGGGCCTAATCTCTTTTTAGCCTGGACTGGATGGTATATGACCAAAACAAACTTTCTTAGCTGATATGCGTGGTGGGATTTCTGGTGATATTCAAGAATTTTCCTCACTTTATGTGTTCTCAGGGTTTGTGTGTGGACAGCTTTGTTGCTCTTCTTGCTGGCAGTGTTGGGTGCATGCTCTATAATCAACAGGTTTACGCGTATTGCTGGTGAATTATTTGGCCTGCTTATTGCAATGCTCTTTATGCAGCAGGCCATAAAGGTGAACGCTCTTAATGAAATCACATCGTTTTATCATAAATCCATTTAACTTCTGAATTAAATGTTTCCAAATGACTGTATATCGGATTTTTCAAGAGAAATTGATTTTTTGGAAGTTCTTATATTAGATAATTCAAAAATGTAGGAGAGTTTGCATAGACTGTCTTCTCATCATAACTTAAACTTTGGGGTTTGATACTATAGGGAGTTGTTGAGGAGTTCCGCATACCCCAGAGGGAAAATCTTAAGCAGACTGCACTTCAACCTTCTTGGCGATTTGGCAATGGAATGTTTGCATTGGTTCTGTCCTTCGGCCTTCTTCTGACTGCATTAAGGAGCCGTAAGGCTAGATCCTGGCGCTATGGTACAGGTATGAAATAGAGGTCCAAAGGCAAATAAACTTCTGTTGCATCTTGTAGGTTGAGTTTTACAGCAGTCATCTTCAATTAAGAACTTGTAGTTTTATGGTTAGTTTACCTCTTTTCCACAAGTATCGGTATTAGTGGTACCTATAATGGCCATAAGCCCTGCCCTCTTTCTCTCTCAAACCAAGGCCTCTTGAAAATGGTTTAGAAGGAGAGGGGTTTGTGTCTATCTTTCTACGCGTCTGATTTTTTTCCCCTGTCGTGAATTTAACAGGTCACTACATGTGTCTCGTAAACTTTTACTGACAGTCCTTCTTCATTTATTTTTATTCAAAGGTTGGCTACGAGGATTCATTGCAGATTATGGAGTTCCACTTATGGTGCTTGTCTGGACAGCCATATCATACATACCAGTTAATAATGTTCCAAGAGGGATCCCAAGGCGGCTTTTTAGTCCAAATCCATGGTCTGCTGGTGCATACTCAAATTGGACAGTTATCAAGGTTAATCCTAAAACAAAACTTCCTTGAATATTAGATTTGCAATAACTTGATTCAGAGATTAACCTGTGCAATAATTCCTCCAAGTCCTGGAATGGTACTGATACTTTTTTTATTGGTGCAGGAAATGGTGAATGTGCCTCCTTTATATATAGTTGGAGCATTTATTCCTGCAACCATGATTGCTGTGCTTTACTACTTTGATCATAGTGTTGCATCACAACTTGCACAGCAAAAGGAGTTCAATTTGAAGAAACCATCTTCCTATCACTATGATCTTCTTCTTTTGGGGTTTTTGGTAGTGTATTGTTCAGAGACATCATTTTTTCTCATCATGATTCTACTAAAATGGTTGAATCACAGCAAGAAGGAAGAAATGTAGGCACTTCTTTTTTACATTTCTGCTGAATTTGTTTTGGACAGGTTATATTGTGTGGTCTTATTGGCATTCCTCCTTCAAATGGTGTAATTCCACAATCTCCAATGCATACGAAAAGCTTAGCTACCCTGAAACATCAGGTAATAGCCTTTCAAGTTCTGAGTTTGGTGTTTAATGCTCATGACTGAAGAACATATCACACCTGCTCCTTTGCATTAACGTGTACATACAAGATGAGTGTCCAACCATTTTTCCTTTTATGATCTGAATCATGGGCGAGGGGCTTAAATATTCAGTATTTCTAGAGGAGGAAGTTTATGAGAAACACTACTTACGTGTTATTGGCTTCCCTGCTTGTTTTCAAACTCCTTTTTCTTCAACACTGGATGTGCATTTAAATGCTTCTCTTTTTTTCCTTGACACTGATAAATGTCTCTATCTATGTATCATACAGGCTGTTGATTCTCATCATCTTTGTTTCTTTGCTTTCACACAGCTTCTGCGAAATAAACTTGTTTCAACCGCCAGAAAAAGTATGGGTAAAAATTCGAACCTGGGTCAATTATACCAAAGCATGCAAGAAGCATACAATGAAATGCAGACTCCATTAGTCTATCAACTGCCATCTGCCCTGGTAGATTAGCCTGCCTATGACTTTTTATTTACAAATTATTTGTTTAGTTTTCCTTTTCTTCTTTCCTTACCTTTACTTGAAACAGGGACTAAAAGAGCTGAAAGAATCTACAATACAGCTGTCCTCAAGCACTGGCTACATTGATGCCCCTGTTGATGAGACTGTTTTTGATGTGGATAAAGATATAGATGATCTTTTACCAGTTGAGGTCAAAGAACAACGTCTCAGCAATCTGCTTCAGGCATTGATGGTTGGTGCTTGTGTTGCTGCCATGCCTGTTCTGAAAAAGATCCCGTCCTCAGTTCTTTGGGGTTACTTTGCTTTTATGGCCATCGAAAGCTTGCCAGGAAATCAATTTTGGGAGAGGGTATTGTTGCTTTTTACTGCTCCAAGCAGAAGATACAAGTGAGTGCATGCTCGTACAGCCATATCCTCTTAACTAGGCACTCTTCTATATTCTGTTAATTATCCTCATCTGCATCTCCCATATTTTATTTGTTTTGTCACTATGTTTTGACTTTTAACTTTTGCATATATTGATTTTGTGTTTTAAAATCTACTGGAAGAAGATAATTCTATAACTAATAAAATCATATTTAATAAGAAACCATATTATGATGATGACGATGATGATTTATAGGCCATGGCAATCCTCAGAAGAATTTGACATCTAATCCAGGTTTCTGTTTTCCAGGGTGTTGGAGGACTATCATGCTACCTTCATTGAGACGGTTCCCTTCAAAACAATTGCCACCTTCACTTTGTTCCAGACAGTTTACCTGCTTGTATGCTTTGGCTTAACATGGATTCCAATTGCTGGTGTCCTTTTCCCACTGTTGATCATGCTTCTTGTTCCAGTGCGGCAGTATGTCCTCCCTAAGTTTTTCAAAGGAGCCCATCTTCAAGACTTGGATGCTGCAGAATATGAGGAAGCTCCTGCTGTATCTTACAACATGACAATTGAAGTAAGTTCATCTCATTCGTTCTTCATTTCATTTTTCAGCTAGGCATGCATACAGCTCAGGTTTGGGCAAAAGCTGGTTTCCTGGTTCTCTTTAATGATAAATTGTTCTGGATTTGCGCCATGCCAAATCCATTCGGATTTTGCAATTTGCTAGCAATTCACTAGGTCTAAATTATCACAGAGCTTATCAGACACAAATTATTCTGTGCATTCAAGTATTTGTCTTCCAGGATCCACTCTTCTTGGTGTCCGACTACATTGATATAAATTGGAGTTCAAATAGTCCTGAAGTTTTGGGTTCTAAGATACAAAGCTTTATGTATCTGACAGGATCAGGATCCACAAGCCAGAACTACTAATATTGATGATGGGGAAATTCTTGATGAAATTATCACACGAAGCCGTGGCGAGATCCGCCGCACGCAAAGCCCTAAAGTAACAAGTTCCACTCCAGGTTCAGTAGAGAATATGAAATCTTCATATAGTCCACGGCTTTCACAAAGGGCATACAGCCCACGTGTTAGTGAACCAAGGGTTGACCGGAACCCTAGATTAACTGGTAAGGGAGCTGAATTAAAGCAAACTCCTAGTCCTGGGTTTTCTAACCTTGGCCAAAGCAATCCTGGTTCGTCATCATGCTAAATTCATATTTCTGGTGAGTCTAGTTGTCGGTATGTCGCTCGAGAGGTCATTTGTCAAATTTATGTAATTAAGTTTTATTGTATAGGTTTGTGTTTGTCTTCTTGGTTCTAACCATAGTATGTCTGTCAGTGTTCATTGTTCTCTATCTCCCAATAGGCTGGGCAGAAGACACATATGATAATTAAAAAATGTCATTTGCACTTTTGTTTCTTGGCTAGAATCTTCCTCTTCCTCCCTTTTATTTTCAGTGTTGCTTACTGTTATTTGTGTTGACCGGGAAAGTGGAAAAAAAAGGAAATTATCTATCAAAAAAGCCTTGGTATGCATCAATAATTTGTGGGTAAATGCTTCAACCATGATCTAAAATGCCGGAAAAAGAATTAGAAAAGGTCATTGCCCAGTTGCAGGCCCGCAGAAGAGGGTCCTTGCAAGGGGGAATTCAGAGACAATTCTTTCAACATTTTTGCATGAAGTGACTTATCTACGAATTTGAACTTTCAACTTTGTGGTCAAAAGCACTAGACTTGAGAGAAAGCACTTGAGTTATGAATGTGAAAGTAAAACTTGAGCACAAAAAAGAATGTCCTGCTTTCTCTTTTAAGATTGCAATGGTTGTTAGAAATTACGCACTCCTTGCTTTGCATCATATACTTTCTTAGCAAGGAGACAACTTCTGCACCAATAAGGAAAAAAAAAGAGCCTCTTCTAGTACCAGCATCCTTCATCTAATTACTGGGAATCCTTCTTTATTTTCTTTATAGAAGTGACTCCATTGTTAGATTTGAATGTTTTATCTTTTCTAACCCAACGACCCTTAACCACAGCAGTTAATATTCAATTGGTAAACGTGAGACTTGATTGCTTTGAGGGTCTTAACTAAAACTGTAATGATCTAGTTTCAGATGAGCATCCTGATTAGCATCGTTTGACAGCAGAACCGTAGAGAACATGTAACTGGGTAACACAAATAGACAGATGTTGGATTCTTTTGTTTGTGTGCTCTCTTTTTTACTTCCTTTTCCAGGTTGTCATCTAGGGTGTTAAAATCGTAGACTAGTGTAAAAAGCCATGCAGTATGAGTTTGTGATTCAGATGAACAGTTGCGGCCCGGGTGTTCATTTTACAGCTTCGGAATGGAAAACAGGTGCGTTGTCTTGAGACTAACTGCTTTACTGAGTAGTCTTTTTAAAGTGCTCCCCTTTTTTCCTAGAAAATAGTCTTCTCAGAGTAAGTTCTGACAGCTATACGGATTATGTTCATGTTTATCAAGCTTCCACCAATGGTTCAAGAATTTGTTTAGGGAATCTCATCCAATACTCTCTCTAGAGCTGTAGAGGGGAGAATCGACTTTTGCATCATGCAACTTTGCGCTATCATTTACAACTTGTAATGGCTCAAGCCTACATATAACTAGGTGGGAGCTATCTTTTCCATCCCTTTCCATCTTTTCTAACTGATAACATTTTATAATCTTGGAATTGATCATTTCCATATTATCATATTTTCCTCATTGACCATTTCTTTTCGATTAGGTATTCTTTTGCTTTCGACTTGTGTAAGTCATAGGTGCTATCATCGTAGAACTATAATGTGACTCTAATATATCAACTGAGTATTTCTGCCCTAATTAGTTACTTTCTTAATTCTCAGCCATCATCTCTAATCAGCTCTGGCTGGCTGTAATTAGTTCTCTTCATCCTTTCATGCATGGTGCTTTATTATTAAGACTTCAGTAGTGTGTCTCTTTGGATGTCACTAGATCTTAGCACTCATGTCCATCTGCATCGATGCATCATTCTCCTCGGGATACAGAATCAAGGGCCATTTAGATGGATTTCCTAGGACTTTCTGAATGATACTGCCTATGAGCTAGGGTACAAATGCTAGTGCTAAGCATATAATTTCTCCACTATATCTACTCTAAGCACAAGAGGGCCCAAATAATGCTTCTTTATTAGTCTTTTCAGTGTTTGTTTTCCTTTCTACTACACAAGTTGTAAAGATGGAGATTGATGATATATATCCACTCGGGCCCCATAGTCTCAAATGGAGATCCTATCCATGTAGAGAAAACTTACTAGTGGACACTTTCATTAAGAAACAGATACTAAATCTGTGTCCTCGACTCTGCTTTAATCATAAGCAACAACAGTGTCATCTCCGTTTAAAACTTCAGATGAAGTCAGATAGTTTGGTCGGAGTTGTGCTATGAGAATTATCTTTTGTTGGTTTTTTACTTTGTTGGGTGCAACAGGACTGGTTTCTGCATCATTACTTGTTCTTAAAATGGAAAGGATTACGAAGTGGCTGCACTGTGTGTGATGATCTAGACGTCTTCAGAACTAATTGTGGAACGCAGATATCAGAGCTCAGCTGTTTGTGTATGGAAGTGTTGTTATGGTTGTTTTTTAAAGTGTGTTTTACTTAGAAAAATATGTTAATAATATTTTTTTTTATTTTTTAAAAATTATTTTTAAGATTAACACATCAAAATAATTTAAAAATATAAAAAATATATTAATTCAAAAATAAAAAAATAAAAAACACTTTTAAAAGGCAATACTAAACGCGCAACACCCAGGAAAAGTTGCCTTTAAAAAAATCATCGGTTAATACTTTATAATTGCGTTTTGGACGTATAAACATCCAAATTTTCACAGCAAACAAGTATAAACATCTACCCGTAAGTTTTCAATACCATCACATCTTCAATAAATCAAATCATCTCCATCATAAGGTATTGATTTTCATCTTTTGAAATCAGTAAGTTTACATTTATTATTTATTTTTATAAACAATTCATATTTGTTTATGGTATTTATATTATCCCCATCATGTATTCTAAAAATTATCATATTTTTTTTAAATGTATAGTTTATCTCACTTTTATTAAAAAAAAATTATAATTGCAATGTAGATTCAAAAGACATGGTTGCATACATAGTTTTAAGACCCGACCCGGTCCAAAACCCGGGTTCCGGATTTTGACCAGGTCACCGGGTCTCGGCCGGGTTGGCCGGGTCAAAATTTATTTTTTTTTAAAAAAATTAAAACGACGTCGTTTTAGCAAAAAATAAATAAAAGTCAACGGGTTTGCGGCTGGACCTTGTCGGGTCAACAGGTCCCGAGTCGACCGGGTCTGGCCGGGCCAATTCCCAAGCGGGTTTTGGCCTCCACCCGGACAGGTCCCATGTCCGGGTCGGCCGGGTCCGGATCGACCCGTCGGGCCGGTCCGGGTTTTAAAACTATGGTTGCATAGGGTGATTATTTTCGGTTTAATCCAGTTTTTATCAAAAAAAAAAGTAACCAAACTGAAATTAAAAAAAAAAAAACCAAAACCGGTTCAAACCGAATGGTTTCGGTTCGGTTTCTTTATGACAAAAAACAGTTCAAACCGATATGGCTCGGTTTTTTCGATTTGGCTCAGTTTTTTCCCATTTTTTCTCCCAATTTGGTTTTTTCAGTTTTAAGCTTATATCACCGAATCGGCTAGTTTTTTTAAATTTTTAATCGGTTTTTTTTCACGGTTCGGTTTTTTAGGTTATTTTTTTCTGGTTTAATCGTTTTTTTGTTTTTTTGCTCACCACTTGCATTCTCTTATTTTATATGATGATTAAACTCAAATGAAATTACAACCATAGAAGCATACAAAAATTCTTGAAATTTGTAAATCTTGTTTTTAAAAGTAAGAATTCCATGACCATTACTCTGATTAGGTGCTTCGTAGCAATTAACAAGAATATTAAAATGATATGGTAATAACTCTTTAATCTTTTTTTAAAAAAAATTATAATAAAACTTGTAAATGTATTGTTAGGGTATTACAGACAAACATGATCTTAATTTGAAGAAAACTAGAAAAACAGTGCATTTCTTGATCTAATAAAAATGCCAAATCACTTCAAGCTACTTGAAGCATTTGCCTTCTCACAGCCATATCGCAATCCATATTTGGGCCGTGGGCCATTTAAGGTTAAAGAAAACTATGAGTCGAAAACCGGGTCAAGCTCGAATTGCAAATCAAAACCACTTTGGATGAAACATTTTCAAAGCCCACTTGAACCAGAACACCCAAAAACCGGGTCTTTTGATTGCCCGAATGATGAAATCTGACTGGGTTGGAAAATACAAACTTTTCTTACGACCCGATCCATATTAAACTCATCTTCTTCGTAACCTCAAAGAATAAAATTAAAGAATTAATATCGGAATGATCAATAAAGAAGACATTACAGTTACCATTTTCCACTGTTATTACATTTGAGTTTATTACATCCTTTGCGCCTCAGATATATAATATATCCCATCAAGCAAAGAGAGAATTAATTCATTTGCTAAGCAAAACGCCTTGGAGAATTAATTAATTAAGTCTTCTCTTAATTAATTCTCCTCCTCAATGCAGTAATTAAGAGATTCATCTTACATTATGCAGCTTGAGGACCATGCATTAATTGGCATATATCTAGGTTGACTGGAGAATTAATGCATTGACTCGTTTATCTTGAATGCTAACCAATAGTGCACTGCCACGTATCCGATTATAAGGTTCCCGTCTTATCAATTAGATTGTACCATATGAGGCCGTTGACCAGCTTTATCGTCCCTACAAGGATGTAAATATTGAGTAATTCCAACAAGAAATTAAGAATTATGAGAGAATTTGTAATTAATAACACCCCAGAGAGACTTAATGGTCACTAGTGTGGTAAGCAATGGTATGCAATGTCAACCATTGGATCATTAGAAACCAGTGGTCAAGATCTCAACTCCTGTCATAAGAGCATTTCTGCCTTCTCCTATATTCAGTGGCGGAAGGAAGGGGGGCAGGCTGGGGCCGGGCCCCCTAAAAAGATATATATGTTTGTGTTGGGGTAATTAAGTGTGGAGGAGGTTTTTAATTCTAAAAAGATGAGTTTTCTTACAATAATTAAGTGTGATTTTTCAATTTAATTTTGTTTGAATTATTTTACCAGCCCTAATATAAATCCTGTAAATATAAAATCATTACTTTGCACAATAAATCTTGTAACCGGTTAAAAATTAAAATATAAATATAAATCACAAGTAAAATTTTTCAATGAAAAAATTCAAACAGAACCACTAATTAATTTATTTTTCATTAAAAAAAATAAGGTAACTTAAATTTAAAATATATTTTTGTTTTGTTTTGAGATGTTTGTTAATAATTTAATGAGGTTTTTTTATATATAATTCTATCATTTTTGCTTTATTTTTTCTCAGATATGCTAGTTTTACCAATTATTTTTTGAATTCTTGTTATAGTGCTTTTTTTTCTTCTAATTAATTAGATATATTTTACTGGTTTATTTTGATTATACTTGGATTTTTTTTTAATGTTTTGTTTTTAACAAAGCCACCAAAATTATGAATTTTTTCTCACGATATATGTTTTGATTTTAGGTTAAACCATGAACAAAATTAGAAGAATTTGATTTTTTTTAAAAAAAAATATTGATAACTTGCAGCCTAATGAACCAACTCTAGTGTGTAATGTTAAAGTTATGGTTGAGCAACTCTAATGTGCTTCAGTTTACAAAAAACTTGCGTTGATTAGTGAGAATCATTCTTTATTATTTTTTGCTTTATTTCAAAGTTTATCAAACATAAATAACGTTTTGCTTTAACTAATATTTCTTATATACTTTATATGACATTAAAGTGATGAATATATTATGAAAAAAAATTAATTTCGTTGCTTTGACATAATTTGATATTGCTTCGAATCTTTTACTTTATACAAAGGTCATTATATGTTTGTAGTAAGTTATTTGAATAAAACTAAATTATACATGTTTTTTTTACAACTCATGTATAATAAATTAAAATAAATATTTTATTTTATTATATGAATTTTGGCCCTCCTAATAATTAATCCTAGCTCCGCCCCTGCCTATATTAAGCAATAACAACACTATATATTAAGGTGGTAACCCCTACACTAGTACTCGTCTCAAACCCAGACTATTGAGCCTCAAGATTTCTTGGAGCTTGAGAACAACAACCTCAGAAGAGCTTCTCAACCGATGTTTCTGTCAAACAAACCATACATGAAAGAAGACTACTTTCCCTTTGAAACAGCACCTGCTAGCCTATCATCAAAAGGCTTTCTTCAAGATTTTGACCATCTTGATGATGATCGTGACAGTCAGTTTCATGCTGATGGCTCAGCATCAAATCCAATTTTTGGTGTCCAAACAGGGTCTAACTTCGATTCTTTTGATGCTTTTCCTTATGGGTTATCATCAGATATTGATTTCTATGATTATGAGTGCAAGCCATTCGTAGGGTATAATATCAATGGAGGTGGTGGGCATGGACATGGTCAAGTCAACGAAGATTTACAGAGTGGTGCCTACTTAAACATGTCTAGTCAAAGGAATCCCATTGACGATATCGGATCCAACCAGGGCCATGTGTCCTTGAATTTCGAAGAAATAAAGCCTGTGAGTTTTGTTGTACCGGATGAAGCCTCATGCGTGAGTGCTGCTACGAATGAGTGCAAAAGGAAAATGGGTTTGAACAAGACTAGGGCACTTCTACCTCCGGCAAGAAAGGCATGGAAAGGTCCTAAGAAGAACAGTATAGTAAAAGGGCAATGGACTACTGAGGAAGATAGGTACACACATATCTTGTTCTAATTAGACATGCATCCCTGAGGTTTTTGTTTTCATGTTAATTAGGTTCCAATAATGGCGTTATTATATATGCTGCATGTTTACACAGGATTCTGATCCAGCTGGTTGAACAGAATGGAGTGAGAAAATGGTGTCATGTTGCTCAAATGTTGCCTGGAAGGATAGGAAAGCAGTGTAGAGAGAGATGGCACAACCATCTAAGGCCTAATATCAAGGTTAACAAGATGAGGAGTGATTTCCCAATTTCCCTTCTGTCATTTTATGTGTATTACTGTTATCTATTTTGATATATCATCACTTGTTTAAGCAAGAATCGCACATAAAATTTAGGGCATTAAAAGCAGTTTTTGCGGGAGTTTATTTCATGTTTGAAGTTATGCCCCAGTAATACTGCATTGCTAGCAGATCTTAGATTATTAATCAATTCTTGCTGATGCATGAGCTAAAAAAGGCTAATAGAATAGATCCAAGTTCTGTTTGTTAGAGAAAGTAAATCAACAGCTCATGAATCATGCATACATGACATGTGTAGATGGGTGTCTTGGCATTATATTCATAAGCTGGATAAGGATGCCAGTTCAATTTCTTATCGTCTCTTTGATTATTCTCATTACAGAAGGATACGTGGAGTGTAGAGGAGGATAAGGTATTGATACAGGCACATTCAGAATTAGGCAACAGATGGGCAGAAATTGCCAAGATGTTGCCGGGAAGGACAGAAAACTCAATTAAGAACCATTGGAATGCAACCAAAAGGAAGCAATACTCGAAGCGAAAGTGTCGACCAAAGTATCCAAAAGCCTCCCTTCTGCAAGATTATATCAAGAGCTTGAACTTAGATTCGGGCATTAGTGGGAGAGGCCTTGGGATAACTACTGCTACTACTGATGTCGTTCTAGGTAATGATACCAGAATGAAAGCACCAGAGCTGCTGCCACGGGACTTGGTCCTTTTCAAAGATAATGATGATGGATTAGTTCCAAACTATAGTTTTAACGAGGTCCCGGATTTTGATATTCATGAGAAAATATTTCGAGGGGGCTGCAGTGTTGATTCTATTCTTGATGAGCTACCTTGTGATGATTCTGTTGCTCATGAGAAGAGATTGGAGATGGATGTGCCAGAACCGGATGTGACTCCATTCATGGGTTTTGAAGTGAAGAAGGAAGTGGATTTAGTAGAAATGATCTCTCAAAGCAGAATGTAAGTCCTTAAGAGCCATGGCCTTACATTATTTTGGATAGAGATAGCATGGCAAGTTAATTTAGGATTAAGATTTTCTTGTAAGCAAATTTAAAGGACTAATGAAAGAACAGAGAAGGAGGAACTTAATGCTTGGTTGCTAATTGTGTTATTCAGAGCTTGAGGAACAAGAAGAAAGGAAAGGAAAGTGAAGAAACTAAAAGACTTTTAGATGTTATTATTTATTGTGAGATGACAAGTTTTGCATTTTATGTTAAGGCTTTGATTACAGAATTATTCTCAAGATTTGCAAGGGAACCTTGAATTCTTGAATAAGACTAAAAATCCTCTTTTCTCTGATCTTTCCTTTATCTTTTTTATACTCATTTGATTTTCATTTCAATATATATCCACATTTTCTAAAAACATTAGATTATATAATTAATTTCATTCTGATTGTTAGTTTACAAGGTAAAATCATTCCAACTCTTGAGGGATTTAATTATAATGATAAAACCTCCATGGAAGTACTGAGATGTTTGTTCTCTAGCTTTGGAATTAAGAATCTTTGGATGTGGCTTCTGTTAAATCTCTTGAAGATCTAATTCTCATGCAAGCACTGATTAAATGTGGTAAAGACGACATGGTAATAAGTAAACATTAAAAAGATTAGCAGTTAGGAAATTAATGGCAATTATGAGCTAATTAATCCTTAACCCTAAGTCCCAATAAATCTGAATTTAGTTAATCGGTTGTTTGAGAAAAAATCCGAATTCAACAAGGAAGAATTATGCTGTCTTTCCTTGAGAAAAGCAAATAAGCCAAAATCTAAAACCAATCAAGTTTCGAATTTTTTTTTCCTTTTTCTTTTCTTAATGTCGGCAGGAAGCTAGAGAAACCCTAATAGAAACAGGAAAAAAAAAAAAGCGGAATTCAGTCAAGCCTGTGATATCTCTATTTATTCGCCAGTGCTATTGCTCTCAGCTCTACTCTGTCTTTGTTTCTTTTCAAATACGCAATGGCTACAAAATCACAGAAAACGGCAACAAGAAGAGAAAAGTTTATGAAAAGATTAATGAGGGTAACAAAGAAACCCAAGCAGTGAGCTTCTCAAAGCGAAAGCCAACCTTGAAGAAGAAAGCAGAGGAGCTTAAGACCTTGTGTGCTGTCACGATTTGCATGGTCTGTTTCGGTCCTGATGGCACCATCGAGACATACCCAGAGAATGCAGCAGAGGTTAAGAGAGAAATCGGGTTCTACAAAGGACTTCATGCAATGCAGAAACGTGAGTTCAACCTCCTGGGTTATTTAGAGAATGTCAAGGGAAAGCTTGGATTGAAGAGACAGAAGGTGAAAAGGAAGAAGCTCGAAGCATTGGCCGAGAGTTTTTCGAATCAAATCGAGGGGTTAAGTGGGGATGCTTTCTTGCACTTCATTGAAACCCTAGAGAGAAAGTTGATGGGTTTGAGGGGGGAAATCGGCGATCTGTCAAGCATCCGCGGTGGTAGAGGACAAGCAAGTGCTCATGGCGATGATAATTCTGATCATGCTTTGGTCCCTTGTGATCGTGCTGTTCCGGAGCCAATAGATGCGAATAGCTGTGTCTTCATGGTTGAAAACATGTGTGCAAACCCCATAGTTGATGAAGATTTAGCAGAGTACTTCTGGGATTCAGAGCTATTGAAGTTAGCAGGATTCGAGTGTCAGCCCGTTACTCCTGAGCAGTAACGTTGTCAGCCACCTGAGAAACCAGGTCTCAGTCAGTGGAAGCAGTTTCAGGTGAATCCCCGATTTTGGTAGCACAGGGGTTTCTTTCTCGTTTTTTCATTTTTATTTCGGTGTAATAATAGTTATTTTCAATCAAAGCAAACTGATTTATGAATTGAAAAGTGCATTGAAGAATTGATTTTGTGTCTTTTGCCCAGATGATAAAAAGCTCGAGGGAAACGAAGATACCAAAACCAATGAGTTAAGATAATTGTGGCCATTTTTCTCCTTTTTTTTTTCTTTTTATGAATGCCTTAATTTTGTTTTTCATCGAAGATAACACCTGATTAAGAATCCACGATCGGATTAAACACAAAGAACTGGATTTTGCACAAAGCTTCCGGTCTGCCTGGAAAATCCATCGATTGCCACAGGCGGCCAAATGCTTCTTTCTTAAAGACAAATTTGCAGACTTGAATCAGGATATATAGAAGGGGAAAACTATAAGTTCTTTCAGGGACGACAACAATTTCTGAACGGCAAACCCTGCAAATTTTTGATTGGGTGTTCGCAAGAGAGTAAAACCACAGCCCGGGGAAAAAAATAAAAAACCAAAGTACAGAAAAAACCTAAATGAGTTCCTCGCCTGATCTACAAAACATGTTCTTGAATGCAATAATATGGATGCTATCATCTAATGACCCAAGTGTAATAGCAGAATCTCTCCCGGAACTTCAAGCTGTCTTTGGCTTTGGCTTAATGCGCTTCACTCTTGAATACAGGAAAACTCCAGCAAGAGCAAGGCCAGTACCTGAATGGAAATCATGTGAAGAAATCATAAGAAAGGAGGAAAGCGTGATACAATGAAACAAGCATGCAAGCAAATTAAGGAATGAATTGCTGTGACATCAAAACATGAATTTTACCAAGTGAGTTGATAGGCGAGACGGGTGTCTTGAAGAAGAAGACGGAGCTCACAATGACAACCACACGCTTCACGCAATTACCAACTGAGTGTGTAACAGGGGATACCCTTTGCAATATCATATAGGAAACCTGCAATGTATAATCCCGAAAAGATCAGACTTGGCTATTTTTTAAAAAAAAAAAAAAAAGAGTTATTTACAAAGCACAACTTCCTTAATAATGGCACACATCATCACTTGGACAAACAGTGACCTCTTACAGCCTGTATTTTATAGAGAAACAGAGCCGCAACCATATACATGCACTTGCACACACTTCTTATTTTAATTTCAAGTTGTTTAACCTCCTTAACTCCCAGCACCACCCCAGCAGGGATCAATTGCACTGAGCACATGATGAGCGATTTTTTTTTTTTTTTTTCATTTTTCCTTGCATAACTAGTTGAACATAACAGGTAGACAAAAATAATAAAATAAAAACAAATACAAGGCATGTACAATCTTTTATATCATGATACCAATACACTAATAGCAGTCAGAAACTTGAAGAGTTCAATAATCCCAGAACAAAGATAGCAATTACAAACAATAGAGGAGTTCAATGCCTAAAGAATGTTTGTGAAAACCTTTTTTGGCATAAACCACTATCCTATGTTAAAAAGGCAAGGACAACAGCGATTTCCCAACCTCTCTCACCAAAACAACAGATCATAGGTTAGAAAAGAAACAATCAAGAACCTAGAAAGACTTAACAGCATAGAATTAATTCTTTTCCAAATCTAGAGGGGAAATTTCACACATCTGGGTGTCTTACGCAGTGACATGTAGACATTTTCCAGCACATAAGCAATGCTATCCAATTGATTTTCCACAAATATTCAGTCCACTAAAAACAACCCGAGAAGTAAAATGCTCAAAAGATGGCAAATTTCCATGGTGAAGACAAATTAAAATATAAAGATAATTACTTTCAAAAATACAAGATGAAAGTACTACAAAGACAGAAAAACATAATCGACAAAACCCTAGAAAGGTAAAAACAAAATATTCTTTAAGAATAGATGACCTATGAGTTTGGAGAAAAAAAGAGAAACATCAAAAACACAAAGCAACCTTACCTGTTGATAGGCATGGAAACACAGCGCAGCAATAAGAGACCTGGTGTATACCTGTTTAACATTCAATCCCTGTCACACAAAAACAGATAAGCATGTCAGACAAGGACTCATATAGAATATGCTTTTTGATTAACCAAGAATTCTGTTACAATTTTTTTCTGCGAAGAACTCACAGCAGATTGGAGGTATGCTGGAGTAAACTTGACACCTTCCATGAAGATAGTCACAGGGGCTAATAGGAGAAGTGACATGATTGTTATGATGGAGAAAAGAGTAATGTTGTCCATAGATTCCTGTTCATGAACAAACCATTAGTCATGCACCAATCTAAAGCAAATTGAAGTACCAGAATATTGCAATACGAACCAACTATGGAAATGTTTAGTTCAATTGGGAAGCAAAACCAAAATGTTCAGTCCAACATGTACCAAAGCCATGATGAAGTTGTGAATATGGGAAGGCAGAATTACCTCATTCTTAACCATAACTTTTTTGCTGAGGACATTACGAGATTGGTTTGTCAAATTAGAAGCCATTGCACTCCAAAAACCGGCCCTTTTGAAATACACAATGATAAATTCGTAATAGAGTGCATCAGTAACAGCTCAAAATAAAGTGCATCCCTAAAATTTTGGGTGGCTGTGACTGTAATTATATAATGACTGCATAAGCATCCCTTACCAATTGAAAGAGGCCTCGGTGACTGAGGCAAGCGCCACTCCACCAACAATTGGTAAAAGGGAACCAACCACCCAGAGGGTAGGCATCTGGTACAAAAAGTTAAAAATTAGAGCTAAGGCAACTTAACCAGTGTTTGACAGAAACAGTAATCATTCAAACCGTAACAGCAACATTAGCTACTAAAATGAACATGATAGTAAACTCCCTATCCAGGAGATGCAAAAGATGAGAAAAAAGAAAGAACTGTACCTCCCCTAGAAACATAGCGGAAAGGACAACCGAGAAGAAGGGCTCCATAGCTTTGATAGTGTGAGTAAATGAAACAGCCACCTTTCCAAGACTCATATTAGTGAAAAGGTTCCCTAGGGTGTGAACCACCGCCAGCGGCAGAATCATAGCAAGCTACTCAAATAAAAAAATAAAAAACAAAAATAAGTCTCCCTCTCGACAACAGAAAGAATGAATCACGCATATATTAAACGTTACAGCTGCATCATAAATCACATACCTGCGCACCACTAATTTTCGGCTTTTTATATAGATTGAAAGTCCACATAAAAATAACTAATACAGTCCCAACAGCAAACTGAACTGCAGTAACAGTTACTGGGTTCGGGAATACCTTCAAAACCTGTGAAAAGTAGCATAACAAAATCGTCTTTATCAATCTACATTAATCTAAGAAAACTAATAATATTTTCTTTTTCTTTTTCTGAATAATCAGTTTGGTTAATTGAATCAAAATTAAAGAAAAAACTTAATATATTGCTAAATTTGAAAAATGATCTAAACATTTCCAGTTCATAATTTATTCCAATATAATTTTAACAAAAAAAAAATAGAGAGAGAGAGAGAAGAAAGGAAAAAACGAACCTGTTTGTTATAAATATTGAAGTAGATATTAAAAAGATACCAAAGGCCAAACAACAAACCAAGCTCTAAAGTCTTGACCAGACTACTCTTCTCCTCTCCCTCGCCAGCACTCTCTGGAACAGCCGTAGCTCTCACTTCAAAACGCTCCGTTTTACTCTCGGAGACCAAGGGAGGCAACGGGTTCCAGGGCCGTGAAAGAGACGAGCTGGAAGCAGAAGACAAGGACCAGGATCGGCGAGGGAAAACGACATTGTTAGAGTCGAGATCGTATCGTTTTGAAGACGAGAAAGCGCGAATTGGATCGAATCGAGGAGGAAGCGAATAAGTAGTAGTAGAAGAAGAAGAAATTAGGCGTCGTGGTTTGAGGGTAGAGGGAGAAGGAGAGAAGGTGAAGGCTGCGCTCTGCATTTTCGAGATCCGAAAGTAGCAGAGACAGAAACAAGAGATTCAGAGTCTTATGTTTGGTGCGTAGAGAGGGAGAGTTGTGTTTGGTTTTTGTAGTTGGGAGGGAAGCGTTGGAGAGTCCGTCGAGGGAGAGAGTTTCTTCTCTTTTAATTTTTTTTTTTTATTCTTTTTTATATATAGGTTGGAAGGAAATGTTAGGTGGCTGCATCGGGCAACACAAGGAGAGGAGTGAGATTTTTCTCTTTTTCTCTTTTTATTTTATTATTATTATTAATGAAGAAAATAGATCGGAAAATAGATCGGAAATGGTGGATATTTTTGGGAATTTTAAATATTTTAGAATTTAGACTGGTAAATAAAACAGAGAGAGATTCTGATTTCTTTTCATTCAGCTTCATAAGTCTTGTTTGGTTTTGATTGTTATAGACTTGCTTACTCTGAAAGGTACCTTTGGGATCCGTTTGACAATTGGGATAACCTCACAATTAGTCCCCCATTTATAACCCCTTTCGCATCTAGATCCCTGATTACATAGAAATCTTCAATTTGGTCCTTCTGTCAACAAATGTGCCTACCATCAGTGTCTAACGTTGTAGATAGGCTAATATATATTTTTATAGATGAGGCCTTGTCGCCAAACTAGTATATTAAATAAGAAAATTTATATTTTTTTATTTGATTATTGAATTAGATTTAAATGTTTGCACAAGATTTATAAGATTCAATTCTACGAAGGACCAGTATTGTCGATTCATCTAGCTTAGAAAATTTTGTTTGATTCAATTTTATTATTTTGGATTTCTTTTTATTTTAAGATTCTGATTTTTCCTATATTGTTATGGTCGGTGTTATACTTACATAAAGACTTCTAAATCTTTTTTAGGTATAATTTATCAAACTAATATTTCATAAATAAATAAATAAATTAGAGTGATTTGTTTTTAAACCATATTTTTCACTCAATTTGTTATCTTTTAGAGTGTTTTTTTTTTTAATCAAAACATGTAAGCTGTATTTTTTTTGTTTTCCCTTTAGTTTCATTTTATTATTATTATTATTTTTTGTCTTGAAGTTAATGATCATCTAAGTCTCTAGTGGCCGTACGGGTTATAAGACTCGAACCAGTAACCTCTAAAAAATAAATCTAAAATCTAACCAGTTGAATTACATTACTCTCATAATTTCTTTGATTTTATTCTTGTTCGTGTAAACAGTTCAACAAAACCTAATTGATTTTTCATTAAAAAGAACACTACATGGGTTGTTGGAAGCATAGTTTTGAAACCCAACCCGGTCATTGACCCGGTCGACCTTCTGGGTCACGGGTCAGGTGGGTTGACCCGGGTTAACCCGGGTCACCCCAAAAAAACCTATATATAAAAAAAACACATAACTAATTACAATATAACACTTACTTAAACCAAATTTAAATTATAAACCAATAATATAAATTTAATTCAATATCCAAAATACAAACTAAATATAAATTATAAAATATTTAAAACAAAACATCCAACCACATAAATTCCAAAATATTTATATGAGAGGAGGGTGTTGTTAAAGGAGGAGAGCATGTTTATTTATTTATTATTTTTTTAAAAGGAATAAAGCATAATCTCTTTCAAACAAGGAGAAGGCACGAATAAAGCTAAAGCATTTAGCTCTGCTTGAAGTTGAATGGCTAGAGGGCTAAACTAATGACTTCCTTCATGGCTTATGACTACAGCCTCCAGGAACAATCGCTTACATGTGCATGTTTTTGAATGAGATTATAACATTGGTTTTTTTATATTAACAATCGCTTATTCTTTACTATCCTTCATTATGTTTTTTTCTTAAATCTTATTCAATCATTTTATTACATGTGCATGTTTTTATTATCATATAATTATTTGTTCTAATTATTTTTTATTATTATTAAATAGAGGAAATATTATACTAGCATATTATTTAGTTTCAATGGGATATAAATTATTAATTTTGTTATAAAAAATGCCTGATATCTAATTAAATAAGAAAAATTGAATAACTCCTCAAGTCACGAGATTATATATCCTAATATGCATCTATCTCTCAGTCTCTCAATTTTATTTTTAATTTTGTAAGCAATTTTATATATTGGCAAGTGTAATTATCAACTATTTTTGTTTCACAGTTAAAATATTTTTTTATGATAAAAATATAATTAACAATGCCTAAGGATTTGTATTTATTTTTTTGGGCGTTACAGGAACGTGGATACGTTAACTAGTGAATAGTCTATTTAAGATGGATCCAAGTGATGAGAGATTTAATTTTCATATATGAAAACCCATAAAAATAACATGACTATTAAATACTAACAATAAGAAAGGTTTGAGATAGATATGCAATACACTCACGGGACATTTTAACAAGAGAGTGTTTAGTGTCCCGATCCAAGTCAATCAGTATGCTCGCCATTGTTAGCCTGAAAATTGAGTTCGAATCAGAATAGTTGAACGGACGACAGGGAGAAACTTTTGTCCACGGTTCAATCAAAAGATGCTGTGGAGAACATAGAGATTTTGGGCTGCCTGTTCTTGATGCGACTCTAATTCATGGGATCTGCTGGTTAGAGAAAAGGGTAAAAAGCACAACCATATCCACAATCCATGACTGGAACATACCTGGTACGAGTGGGGAGTTGCGTTTTTGGACTGAATGGCAGGCACCGCTTCTTTTCCTGCTTCTGGGTCTCGACCTCTGTATATATGGCACTGATTCTGCTCACCTTGTTGGCTTCTGCTACACCCTGTTCTTCGTTCTTCGTCTGTCTTCGCTCTTCGGTGCTAAGTATGTTTTTAGAGTCATTAAACGGCGTCGTTTAATGACAGGAAGAGTAAAAAATAAAGTGGCCGGGTCTCACCCGGGTTTGGCCGGGTCGACCGGGTCCCGGGTCGACCCACCGGGTCGACCGGGTTTGACCGGGCCAATTCCCAAGCGGGTTTTGGCCTTCACCCGGACCGGTTCCGTGCCCGGGTCGGACGGGTCCCGGGTCGACCCGCCGGGCCGGTCCGGGTTTAAAAACTATGGTTGGAAGTGAGGGCCAGTAGCCCCCCATTATTCTTCCAATATCCAAAACACTCCCCAATTTGAGTGTAGAGCGTGGACAAAACACTGCCCAAGTGGGATGTAGAGTGTGGACAAAACATAAAATAAAATTTGGTCAGGTGGGGACTGTATTTTTACGTTCTTTAGTGCTTGGAAGTTTATTTATGATGTTTTTTAAAATGTTTTTTATTTAAAAATATATTAAAATAATATTTTTTATTTTTTAGAAATTATTTTTAATGCAACATATTAAAATAATCTAAAAATATTACAAAAAATTAACTTTTTATAAAAATACTTTTCAAACTTAAAAACAAACAGGGGAGAAGGGGGAAGGGCTTCAGAGATCTATCTTTGTTGCCAGATTTGAAAGCTATTTCCACCAACCGGCATTTTGACTAGGAAAACTATCATTTAGTGCTCGGTGCATTCACTGGGCACGTGAGATCTCGGAGATTTTGTCGAGGGAGTGAAAATGGTGAAAAATGCTTATTGCTTGGTTGGTGGCGTGCTGCTAGCTGCTACCGCTTCCTCGGGCTCGGAATTTTGTTAAGCTTCGCCTGCTCCGGCGAGCCTGGAGATTCTAATCAATTTTCCTGCCCATGTAAAAATAATGTCAAAGATCGAACAAAATCTGAACTTTCGCTCACCGAAATTGGGACACTACTATAAAAACTAGAAACGTGCGGGCCTCAAAGTGGAGAAAACTAGGAGATTTCAGAAGAAAGACAACATAGAAGAAAAATACTAAGTTAGAAGGCTTATAAAAAAAAAAAAAAAAAAAAAAAAAAAAAAAAAAAAAAAAAACCTTTGCTAGAATGGCAAGTCATGCATGAAAGAGAGGGTTAAATATCGTGGTGATGTACTACCGATAATAATAATAATAATAATAATAATAATAATAAAAGTTCAAAAAAAAATTAGAAATTTAAGTAAATTATCATGGAAGAGGCTTAGTGGAATGCTTAAAAGTAGTCACTCATTGAAAGTGGCAATCAAAACAATTTTTTGATCATCAATTTCATTTATTAATAGAACTCAACAAATCAAACCTTATGCCCAATATGTCAAACCCTCCAAACCAAAAATCATTAAGATTTATAGCTTTTAACTTGTTAAACAGACAACATGAAACTATCTTGATTTACAGCTTTTTAACTTGTTAAACATTAAAGAGAGAGAGAGAGAGTACCAACAACGTTATGTGACTTTTTAACCCAAATAATCATTAAAAAAAAAAAAAAACATATACTAACAAACAATCAATAAAGTAAAAATGGTTAAAAAAAAAGAAGATATTTTTCAACACCCTATATCTTTTAAAATTATACTAAAATAGGTGGAGGTGAAATCCACCTAAGTAGATTGAAAATAATTAGGTCTTTTGATGACACAATGCAATGAACATATTGACTTCAAAAGCCAAAAAAAAAAAAAAAACATGAAGACAATTTAGCCATGTTATAGAAGCACCGTATGAAGACTGTATTACCTTTTAATGCAAGAAAATATTGAACTTATATAAAAAGACTTTTATATCTTCATATTGGTTTTTTTTATATATATAATAAACAAATTGATAGATGCAATTATTTAATCTTTTAACAATATACATATTATTAAAAAACATTGCTAACACACGTCAACAAATGAGATGCGTGTGCGGCTTCACCCATCATCAAATATTTTTTTCCTGATTTTTTTTAATTTTATCATTTAACACTAGATTTATATTAAGTTTTTTTATTAATTTTTTTTCAAGTTTATCATTCAGTATTTAGTTGAATTTATATTAGTCTTTATAAGTTGTTTCGGTATGTTTTCTATGATATTATTTCAGTCTTAAATAAACATTATGATATTCTGCTTATACTCAATTTTGCAAACATATATTTATGTTATAATATGATAAATAAAAAATAATATTTTAAAAAATAAAAATTATCAAACCTAGTGAAGTCCATAATCAGGGTCACAGTTTTGTCAGGTTAACCCGTAAAGTTCAAGTCAATCCAATACATTTATGTCTTAATATTAAAAATATATATATACCGTCTTTAAGTTTTTTAAAGCCAAACAATATTTTTATTGACGTTAATCCTTTAAACAGTAATGCTAGACACTTTCCTGATTTATTTATTTATTGACGTTCAATTTTTATTTTTCTTAATGTAACATGAAGCATAGCACATAACTATAAACTAGTGACATGTAAATTACTAGTCCACATGGCAACTTGCTTCCATTGCAAATTCAATAAAAGAACAAAAAATGGATTATCGAAGAGAAGATCAACAACAATGCTTGGACTTGTCTTCTTTCTATTTTGTGCATGGAAGTTGTAATACTAAATTAAAAAACAAATCTAAGCAGCGTGGCAAACCTATCATAGAAAGGCGTGATTCTTTCTGAATCAAAATATTAAATTTATATTTTTATTCTTGATTAAAAAAAATTAGATGAACTGGTTTTAAAAGATAAAATGGTCTTTTCATGGAGTCAGTCTATCATTTTATAGCTATTAAAGGGTAACTTGGTCATTTCCTAATTTTTTTGCATAGTAAAATTGTTTGAATACTTTTAAAAGTAAAAAATAAACACACTTAACTATGATCTAAGCGCATTTTTAGTTTGTTACTTTTTAATGACCCAATTATCTTTATTATCAAAATTCTTAAAGCGTGGCTTCATAGGTAATTCATAAAGTTTTTATTGTATAATTATTTGGTCACGAGGGAAATGTGATAATTTGATAAAAAAATAAAAAAAAACTTTATTTTTTATAAACATTGCACACATTGCACACATTAGTTATTTTTGAGCTGCACGTGCAGCTGACTCTAGCGATGAAAAATTTTATTTTATCGTGTCATTGAACTCCCTTGATGTTATTTTTTTTTAAAAGTGGTGTGTGCTGGTTGGTTTTGAAGAGATAATCACCACCAACATTTTTTTATTTTATTTTCTCTCTCTCTTTCCTTGAAAATCATATTGGTCATTTAAAATTCTTGGGTAGTCTTCTTAATTGTGCATATTTGACTATCAATCCTTATTTTGTTGATTTTGAATTTTTGTCCCTAGCTTTTTTGTAAGTTTTTGATTTTTTTTCTTAATTTTATAATTCAATCTAAATTTTTATTTTTTTCAATTCTAGCCCTAGTTCTTTTTATTCCTTTTTTTTTTCTTGCTCCCTTTGTAAACTTTCAATTGTTTTCACTTTCTTCCTTTGATAAAAGATTTTAATTTGTTTTTTTTTTAATTTAGTCTTTTTGTGGTTTCTTTCTTTTATTTCTTTTGTGAAATTTATTTTTGTTTTTAACTAAACCCTTCAATCCAAAATTATCAATCCTTTTTTTTTTCTTCAAATTTGATCCTCATTCTTTGAATTACTATTTTTTTCTTTTGAATCTTTTTGTATAATTGATTACTTTTTCAATTTCATCATTTAACATTTTATTTATTGAAAATTAGGTTTCATTATTTTTCCAAACTTAATGCTTATAATCAAATGATCTAAATCACAGGTTTTATAAACTAACTCGAGTTGATATCATTTTTTTTACTTATTTTACGTTTTGATCTCATTACTCAACATTGATTATTTTATACAATAAGTTTCGTGGTTTTCTTTGTGTTTTTTTGTATCAAGTTATCTCGATCTCATGACTTGGCTTTTGAGTTTGACAGGTTAACCCTGATGGATTCATGCCTTTTTCTTTTTAAAGTTAAAAAATTAAATTTTAAAGTTTTTTCAAATTTAATATTTCATGTTAAATAACTCAAGTCACATGCTTAATAAATTAACAATACTATTTTTTAAATATTATTCGATATTGGTTTTATTTCGCTAGGTTTATTTCTCAAGAAACAAGTTAGAAGTGTCTTTGATTTTAATATAAATATTTTAAATATTTTCATCCATTAAATTTTTATTTGTAACAATTTGGTCCCTATATCAATTTCCACAGATAAATAAATAATCGATGACATAAACATATAAAAAAAAATACCAAAAATTACTTTGTTCTATATCCAATAATGGTATATAATATAAGGGTGGTATATGTTTTTCCCTCGGAATGTTGATCTTACTCTATAATATACTTTTATTATTTAGAAAGACCAAAACATCTATAATTAAATAATACTATTATTATTTTCATAACTAATGATATGTATTAAGTGCTGGTGTTAAATTTGTATTTAGAAAGTGTTTTTTATTAGAATATTCAATTTTACTTTTATTTTCATCACCTACCATAAAATATAATTTTCTCAAAATAAAAGTAATACTATTTGTTTTTGTTAAATAACTTTTTTAGTGTTCCACCTATTATACACCAATAAAATATGTATTTAAAAAATATATAGTAATTAAAATTTTTATTTTTTATTTTTATATAATTTTTTTTAATCTTAATAATTAAGAAAATATCAATAAATTGTAATTATGTTCAAGTAAGATATTAACGATGATGGGTGGTGTAGTGTATTAATAAAACTTGTAGTAAATATAGAATGAGATTAATAATTTGTGAGGTGAGGATAACATCGTTCTAATAATATACAATAATAATTAATTTTTTAAGCATAGGGAAATGATTAGATTGGGGAAAAAAAGTAAATAGAAGATAAAGAGGATGATAATGAGATATATAAATAAAAATAGTAAGAGAACCAAAGTAAAACAATCAAGAGAGTACAGGGACCATTGAAACCATTAGGTGTATTTTGCAGTCAGCAAAGCCTGTAAATCCTTTTTCACAAACCTCTACAAGAGTCTCCGCGTCCTTTTCCGCCTCCACCCCGTAGATTCGTAGATCTCTTCACTTATGGCCACCGCTGCTCTCCTCCGCTCTCTACGACGCCGTGACGTCGCCTCCGCTCCTCTTTCGTCCTACAGAAGCGTACGTCTCTAAACATTTCTGCTCCTTTTCTTCTTCAGTTTTATTGATTTGGTTATTTGTTAGAGGAGATCAAACCGATACTTTAAATTGATGCTTGGGGGGTAAATAAATGATTAGTTTTTTTTGTTATGGTATTTCAGAAAGCTGGGCCCTTCAAGGATTTATCTGTGTTGGGTTTTTTTCATTTGATTTCTTTACATAATCACTGTTTCTTAGGATATCAAAGCTTTTGTTTTGTATTTATTGTTGTGTTTAACTCTTAATGATCAGCTGAGATGTTTTATATATGTAAGTTTTAAATGCTAAAGCTTTGGACGCTGTTAATTTAATCGTTTTTTATCAATATTTGAGAAAAAAATAGATAATGATTGTAAAAATGCTTTGTTTTTATGAATCCATAGTCGTGTTTGGTCTGGCTCATTAAAATCTGTTTGAGAATTGAGGTTGAGATTGTCAAATGGCTGAGTTTTGGTGTTCATCCCTCGTGCAGTTGACAAATGATGTGAGTCCAAAGTGGGCTCCTTCTAATTTCAGCCAAAATTGGCATGGTTTGTCAAGAACTTTGAGGTAGCTTATTAAGTTTTTGGTGGTTGTATATGTTTCTATTCGCCGTTCTTTTCTATTTGCTGAAGTATTGAGTGTTTCCTATTCTGTGTAGTGCAAAACCTGCATGTGGAGATTTAATTGGTATTGATCTGGGTACTGCAAATTCATGTGCTGCTGGTATGGAAGGGAAGGTAAGTATGGCATTTGTTCCGATTGTTTATCTGTTTGGTTTTTATTAGGCTTTCTTTTCCTTATTAATTCCATGACTGTGTACAGAATCCCAAAGTTTTTGAGAATGCTGAAGGATGTAGGATAACCCCCTCAGCTGTTACCTTCACCCCAAAGATAGTAGCTGGGATCTTTGGAAAGAGCCTGAGCAAGGGAGTAAACCCAGTTGAGGCGGTGGCTATGGGAGCTGCAATTCAGGGTGGAATTTTACGTGGAGGTGTCAAAGAATTGCGTCTCCTTGATGTCGCTCCCTTGTCACTTGGTATCAATACACGGGTGAGTCTTTACTGCCAAATCTGTGTTCAAATATTTATCTTAAAAAATTTTAAATTCAGGCAATAAGTTGCCATGCCTGTGCTAGTGTCCATGCACCCCTCTGTTTGTGATGTTTGTCTGTTCTATGTGGCCCTGTGCCCAGTTATACTTCTCTGATTCATTTTTTTGGGACCCCAGGTTTTCTCCACAGCGACTGACAACAAGACCCAGGTTGCAGGTGTTCCACCACCTCCCAGGGGCATGCCTCAAATTGAGGTGACCTCTGACATTGATCAACTTAATACCTCGCATATCCTTCGCCCATTATCTCCTCATCTTCCTATTTATAGTCCCCAGGTTGATGCAACATTTTCCATTGTCAATAGAATCTCCGGGGCTTTCCTATCTGCTCTAGTTTTGTGTTTTTGTCTTATTTGTCTGAAAGCAGGCTCGATATGCTTCACCTATTATAATTTCTACCAATTCCTCTTTTATTCATCCAAGCTGATCCTACCTGTCGTTGATGTTACCGCCGCCCTTGCCCTGGCCTATCATCTGTTTTATGGGATTCGTCATTTACTGCATTGAGGGATTTCTCTTTGTTCAAATAAGGAGCCCTCAAATCAAAAAGCGGTCCCTTTTCCCTTCCTTGCTGAAAGGGGCAACCCTTCTCTTGATATCCGTTGTAGGGGGGCTTCTCCTTGGGAGAATAATTTGAATGTATTAAGTCTTTTTGCTCATATGTAAATTGAATGTGTTAGTCTTTTTGCTCATTTGGAAACCGCCTATGGATGCTGAGGCTGAGGCCCTTTTTATTGTATCAATAACCAAATTTTTTTCTGGAAGGAGATTGTTTGCTCATTTGACAACTGCCTATCAATATTGAGTCTGAGGCCCTTTCATTGCCATTGTTGCTCACTTGCTCCACTCCGTGGGTGGAGAACTACTTAAACCTGCTCACAGCTGTTCTTAATCCTGTGGAGAAGAAACACTGTTAGTTTTGTTGACTTTTTCTGGTCATAAAGATATTTACTAGTGTTTGAGTTCATTCCGGTCATATATTTGCTTCATATTTCTAGTGATTCTAGAGGGGTAACTGTTTTAATTTACCTGGAAGGATTATTGGTATGTGCACTTCATGCCTCTATGTTTATTTAGTAGTTGTGCATCCTTATTTGGACGCGTTCTATTATAATTTTGGAAAATGGCAGTCTCTTAGATTCAGCCCTTCTTGCGACAAGTAGCATACAAAACTTAACAAAATATATAGGGTGTGGGAAAAATACTGCAGCACCAGACGTAGATTACTGAGAAAGAAATTGAAATGATGATTTTACTTTTCATCAAATTAGCCTAGAAGATGAAGCCAAGGGCTAAAATGGTTTTTTTTCATGAGATTTATTTATTATTTTTGTTTTTAAAAATGTTATAAAAGTTTTTTTTTATATTTTTGAGAATAGTAAAATATCCTTAAAGGCACAAATCAGATAATTGGGTGCTAGGATTTTTTTATTGAGATTTTATATTTTAACACAGTAAAACTACTAATTTACTCTTAGAATGAAATTTGATTTAGGCTTAATTTGAGGGTATTTTTGTTTCACATTATCTTTTATGCTATAATCAAATAAATAGAGAGGTAAATTAATATTTTTCTAATGGTTAAAAATTATTAAATTTTTGAATCAGGTGAACAACATTCTTTAGAGTGAATTTTATTTTTTATTTTTTATATGTCATTAGATTTCTAGTGGCATCCTCTTTCTCTACCATAGACACATGTTTGGTGTTTTTGGATGGGTTTTGTTAGAGTTTTTTTTTTTCCTTTTCCCTTGAAATTTGTGTCAAACAATTAAAATTTTAATACTAAATTATAAAACGGTAGTATTTTTTTTTAAAAAAATTTGATTTATATTTTTTTTATTTATATTTTATGTTTTTTTATAGATTGAATATTTTTTTTCAATTTCATCTACATTTGATATTTTTTTTTTTTAAGGTTTGAGCTTTAGTTTTTTTAAAATTTGATACCAAATGGTCCACGACATGAGTTTTATAAGCTAATATGGGTTTTTTTTATTATTATTTATAGACTTATTTTCTTTTTTTTATCTATTATTTGATGTTTATTTTTTTAAAAAATAAGCTTTATAGTTTTTTTTTACAGGGTTATCCCGATCTTATGATATAGCCCATGAGTTTAGCGAATTAACCTATATAGACTTGCTCTTTTTTTGTTCTTTAATTTTTTTTTTTTTGAGATCCTTTTGCATTATTGATTTTTATTTTATTTTATCATTCAATATTTGATTTGTTGAGAATTGACCTTCATGGTTTTTTTATATTTTGTGCTTTCAATTAAATGGCTCTGGATATGAATTTTATAAGCTAATAAGGAATAACATCATCTTTTTTTAGACATATTTTTTTTCCATCTCATAATTAGACATTGATTTTTTAAAACATTAGGTTTCATGATTTTTTTTTATTTTTTTTAGATTTATCATGATCTCATAACTTGATTTGTAGATTTGACAAGTTGACCTGTGCAGATTTAGGTTTTTTTTTGCTTACAATTGTTTTTTTTTTTTTTATCATTTTATATGTTATATTTTGTTTTTTTAATTTTATCTTTTAATATTTGATTTATTGAGAATTAGATGTAGAGGTCTTTTTAAATTTGTAGCTTTTGGTGCTTAATGGATTTAAAAGGTTATCATTTTTTTTTTATTATTTAATATCTTTTTGTTCTAAAAAATATGCTTGTGTTTATATAACATCATTTTTTTTTCTGAAGTTTTTTTCTTATCCAACTCTTTCTCCATTTTTTTTTTATCCAACCCACGGCGGATTGTAGGTTACAGGGAAATCAAAACTTGTCGAAAAAACAGTGTACTACAGTAATTGTTTCTGTAGTTTGTATGTGGACATTCTCTTCTACTCTGGTCCTTTCCTTGAAATACGTCGTATTAAATATTAAACAGGAACCTGACTTGCAATCGGTGTGTTTTTGGCTTATGTAGCTGGTCGTGGCTTTTTTCTAATTTACTTGAAAATGTATTAAAATAATATTATTATTTTATTTTTAAAAAATTTATTTTTAATAACAACACATTAAAATAATAAAAAAAAATAAAAAATTTAAATTTTTAAAAACATGGTTTTTTCTACAAAAACAAACATAGGCGAAGTGTGGGGTGGGGTTGGGAGGGTATGGGTTTGCAGTGCTAAGACATCTCTGTAATTGCCCAATATTATGACCATCTTAATTGCCTTTCTCTTTGGCATACTGCAGCTCCATATTCCTGAGGGTGGAACGTGCTGAGTTGTGTCAGCAGAATTTCCTGAGTGCTTGGAACTCAACACAGTAAGCTCAAGCTTGGGTTATTTTAGCAACACATGTTGTTTTCCATGAAGGATAAGTACTGTGTAAACATGCCGTGACTCGGAGAGCAACTCAAGTGATGTGATGTCTCGCCATTGAGTGATACGAATCCATATGTTTATATCGTAAGAGTGTTGCTTAAGCGAGTGACAAAAAAAACATTCAGGTGAATGATGCAACAACACGACTAGCCACTAGCCTCATTGATTAATGATTCGTATATTAGAGTGTGTTTTTTTTCTCTTGCATTTATGCCTTTCTTTAGATGAAAAATTAATAGGGAGACCAATAAAAACAAGATATATAGATAAATAATAATAATTTTTTTTTATCTATATATCTTGTTTTTTATTGGACTAATTTACTAGTATACTATATAACTAGTTATGGATCGATGTTATGCAATGGAGTCGGAATTTTTTCCCAAAAGAATTGATATTCATGTGTCCGTGTTTTAGGAAGAAAAATCCATGATTTGGTTGATATACGTGACTAGGTTAAATAAGTTAATTTTATTTTAATTAAATAATAAAAAATAGATAATAGCAATTGATGGACCAATTTTTTAAAAAATATAACCACAATAACTTGAGAAATTTTTTTTTTCTAAAAGGGGTTAAATGATATAATTTGATTCCCAACTCATTAAATATGAAAAGATAAAATTGGATTAAAAAAGTAAAAACAAATATCTTGATTCAACTTGAGTTAGCATAACAAACCTATAACCCGAGTAATACGAATCGAGCTAGACTGAGTTAACCTGTCAAACTCGTGGTTTAGATTATGAGATTAAGATAGCCTAACAGAAAAGAAAACATATGAAATCACAAAGCCTATTTAAAAAAAAATGTCGAATAATGAAAGTTGAAAAGAAAATATGTAAAAAAATAATGTCTATCCACATTAACTTTTAAAAATTGTGACTTGAATTATTGGATCAGAAGCACTGTATTTGAAAAAATCATAAAGTTCAATTCTCAATCAATTAAATATTAAAGGATAAAATTAAAAAAAATAATTATACAAGAGAACCCAAAACAAAACAAAATAACAATTAAAAGAATATGGATCAAAATTAAAATAAAAATTAAATTATATTTTTTATTGAAGGGTGAAGGGTGAAATTAAAAAGAAAAAACAATTTAATAAAAGGATCCATAAAAAAATCAAGAGAATGAAAATCCAAATTGATAAAAAAGGTTAAAAAAAACTAATTGAAGAGTAAAATTAAAAAGAAAAATCAATATAACAAAAAGACTAAAAAAAAATAAAACAATCAAAAGAATGGAGTTCAAGTTGGAAAAAAATAACATATTATAAATTGAAATTAAATGATGAAATTGAAAATAAATTAAAATTTAATAAAAAAACAAAGAATAAAAATTAAAAATCTAAAGAATAAAGATTGAATTTGAAATCTTGACAATTCAAATGACAACTTTAAAATTTTGTATGGTTATCACAATTTTCAAGGGAATCAGAGAGAAGTGAAAGACGAAGAAAAAAAACTACTAGCATCGCATTGCCACGTGTTGTCCCATAAAATAAAGGACATTGTGACCCTTCCAATAACATGGGTGGAAGATGGTGTTTGGCTATTGAGAGGTATCACATACGCCACCTAAAAGGTGTAAAGGCCTCCTACACACCTTTACAATTTTTTTAGATAATATTTTATATTTATTGAAATGTTAAATTTTCTTTGAACCAATCTAGTAATAACATATAAGCCAATGTAAAAATACAAAAAAGGCTTCTAGATATTAGTTCTTAAATTTTTTATTAAAGATATTTTAGTCATTTCATTATGCTTTTAAAATGCAAAAAGCTTATTTTTTCCTTATTAAATTGATAATAACTAATGTATTTTGTAAAAAAAGCTTAATGCCCCAAAGCTAGTTCAATGTTTTTGTTAAATTGATAATAAATAATATTTTTTTCTAATTAAATTGATAATATTTTTTCCTAACATTTTTTCCAAAAGGTTTTATCTCCATTTTGCTAAAAAATAGGTTTGCAAACTACACGTTATCTTTATTGTTTTCAATAAAACGAATTAAGTAGATAACGCATTTAGATAATTTTAAAAAATATTCAGGCCTAGGAACACGTGCCTATACTGCCAGTACCATGCTGTTAGGCCCATGCGTCAGCCTTGAATTTCAGTGGGCCAACAACATGTGCATTTTGAAATTCCTTAAAAGTTTCCTCATTGCTTAACAAACTTGCAAAAAAATGGCCCAATAAATTTATAAAGTTCTAAAGAAAGCAAAGTCAAATTATAACCAATAACACTTGCATAACACAGGATTCTTAAATGATATCATTAGCATCGTGGAGAAAAGAACTGCTATATGTAACGATCATTTTCGATTAAATTAATTTTAACGATTCAGTTTATATTTTATCAAAATAAAATAATTAAATTAAATTAATTAAAAAAAAAAAACAAAAATAGTTCAAAACCAGTTCAAACCAACCGGTTTCGGTTTGGTTCGGTTTTTTAAGACAAAAACTGATTCAAACCTGTTTGACTTGGTATTTTTAGTTAGGCTAGGTTTTTTTCCGGTTTAGCTCGGGTTTTTTTCAGTTTGGGTTTGGTTCGGTTTTTTTTGTTTCAGGCTTATAAAACCAAACTGAATCGGTCGGTTTTTTTAAAATTTTAATCAGTTTTTTTCACGGTTTGGTTTTTTTTTTTATTCTTTTAATTTAATTAATTTTTCAGTTTTTTTATTCATCCTACCTCTGGTGCTAACTAAAACATTACCCTCCACAATTTTTATAAATTTTATTCTTTTAGAGAGAATATTCTATAATTTTCTAATCAACTCTTGACATCTTAACATGTATAAAATATGTAGCGAACACGTGCGTGGAAATGTCAGAGATTTCGAACCATTGTTTATTCTTTGACCACCTCCTTTTCTATTTCTTTTTTTTTCTTGGACAGCAACTAATAAAAAAGGTTTATTCTTTGTGACCATTTAAAAAACTATGTCCACCCATAGGTTTTATATTTATTCAAGCATAGCACCGTATCTTCTATGATAAAGCTAGTAAAGAAATTTTATATTATTTCATGAGTTTATTTTTAAAATACAGAAAAATAAAAAACAAATCATCAAATATAATAAAAATATGCAGCGAACACGTGCATGGAAATGTCAGAGATTTCGAACCATTGTTTATTCTTTGACCACCTCCTTTTCTTTTTCTTTTTTTTTTCTCTTTTTTCTTGGACAACAACTAATAAAAAAGGTTTATTCTTACCAGCTTGTAGTGTTTTTAAAAAATTATAATTTTTTTTTTTTTATTAACTTTAAATTAATACGTTTTTAGTGTTTTAAATCATTTTGATGTGTTGATGTCAAAAATAATTTTTTAAAAATAAAAAAACATTATTCACATGTATTTTAATACAAAAAACTATTTAAAAAGCAATTGCAACTACACTGCCAAACAAACTCTAAAACCATGTACACTCATAGGTTTTAAATTTATTCAAGCATAGCACCGTATCTTCTATGATAAGGCTAGTAAAGAAATTTTATATTATTTCATGAGTTTATTTTTAAAATACAGAAAAATTAAAAAACAAATCATCAAATATAATAAAAATACTTTCATCCAAGGTAAAAATTAATTCTTTAATCAATTAGAGTCTACTTCTTTTTACATTTTAGAAGTGTTTTTTTAATATATATATTTTATTTTAAATTATTTTTGTATTTTTAAATGATGTTAAAAATAATGTTTAAAAATTTTAAAAAATATTATTTTAATATATTTTTAAATAAAAAATAAAAAATAATTACTTAACAATTATTCCTTGATTTTTCGTCTGTCAACCCAACCCAAAACGTGTAAATTTCTCACCCATAAGCAGCAACACAAAAATCTGATACACATAAATTAAAAAAGAAAAAAAAAAAGAGGGAAAATCCCACAATAGCCACCAATTCCGCAAATCACCGTTCTCCTCTAACTCTCTAAACTACCATAGTCCCGGCTGATTTAGTCACTTCACAATTAAAAATCTCGATTTAGTCACCAGCTGTCACCATAAAATTATTTCAGGAAAAAATGCAGTCACTCAATCTGAAATTGTTAACGGATTTTAATACGGGTACGAGGAGGTTTGTTCCGGGTCGGAGCTTCCGTACGGAGTGGAGACAGTGTTTGAATTTGAGGAATTACAACCGAAATTGTCGGATTGTAGCATGTTCTGCTGAGAGAGATGGAGGGGGTGAAGGAACAAGTTCAAGTTCAAGTTCGAGTTCGAGTTCGGACCGTAGTCCGAGTTCCTTTTTGTCTCGCAGTCAAACTTATGCTATGCTCAAACAACAAATGGAGGTTGCTGCACAATCTGAGGTAACATTATTATTATTATTATTCTCTGGAACAATTTGAATTTAATTAAAGCCAATTTCTTTCTTTTTGTTTTAAAAAAAGTATTCTGATTTGGCATTACTTTTTTTAATTGGTAAATTACCTGCTTAATCACTGTTTGGTTTCTAGGAAAATGTAGGGAATGTATATTGTGGGTTCGAATTTCTTCTTTGGGAAATATGTAACCTTTTTCCTTCTTTTTGGTGTGGGTTGTGTTGAGTGTAAGCAAAATGAATGTGGCATCAATGGTCAGGAAGCATGATTTTTATTTTTTTATTTTTATTTTTGGCAATAAAATGGGTTTTGGGATAGTAATATCTTTGTAAATATATGAGTTTGTTTGTTCTGATATTAGGACTATGAAGAAGCTGCAAGACTTCGTGATTCATTGAGATCATTTGAGGAAGTGGAACCAGTTTTGCGGCTTCGTAAGTTGCTTAAGGAGGCAGTTGCTGATGAGCGGTTTGAGGTAGCTGTTTGTGGTATCGCATTTTCCAATTTGAATGTGAAATTTTATTATATGTAGTGGGTTTATTCGTGCTGCTAAGCAGTTGTAGAAATTTCTATTCATTTTAGATGGAAACATTCAATATTTGTGTTTGGGTTTGGTCAAACTGGTCATTTCTTTTTTCTTTTTTTTAAGCCTCCATGATTCTTCAATTCTGCATCTTTTTCTAATGTTTCAACTTGTCAGTTGTTTCCTATTTTACTGTCAGGTGTCTCATGTCGCGATGGATAAAAAGGGTCAACTTTACAAATGTTGTTGTCGAAAATAATCATTTATCAGTATCAATGATTGGAATAAACTATGTTTTATTCTCTAGGATTTATAGGTTTTTGGTTTTGTTGCCCAATCATGAAGAGTTCAGAAGAGAGAACAGAGTCCTAAAACTATGAGTGTTCTTAAACATGGGTCAAACAAAAGATATAAATCTAAGTTCCAAAAAATAGTTGGCCTTTCCTGTATGGACAACTTGTATTGAACTAAGCTTTTATCTATCATGTCTTGTGTAGAAGTTCTTGCACCAACCACCTTTCTGCAAGCTTTGGCAGTTTAGTTCTTAGAATTTTATGAGTTTAGCTTAGGATATGCAATCTTTTCGCTCTGGCATTTGCCTTTATCTGGTGACTGCATTTGTTTATTTCTTAAATCATCTATCAGCACAAATATGAGCATAAAACTCCAATAGTGAATTCGATATTTTAGTAAAGGGCATGGACGTTGTATAACTTTCCGGAAGCCTAGATATCGAATGTGGTTTTCATTCTATAAATTATTACAGTACAAGTAACAGTCTTTCTACATCTTACTGTCTTGGAATGAGGCCTATATAACTCAATGGACTTGAATGAGGTTGCACTTCACAGTTATGGTTTCAGTTTTTTTGATATAATGACTATTTTGCCCAAGTCATGCCATAAAACATGATTTCATATTATTCCTATGCCATTTGTTCACCGAGGATGTTTCTGATAAACTTTTATCCATTTGGTAAATTTTTGGCAGGATGCAACTAGGTATCGCGATGAGCTAAAGGAAATTGCACCACATTCTCTCCTAAAATGTTCAAGTGATGCAACTACCTTGGTATGCTAAACTATCTGGTCAGCGTGGCAGTTATTACTGTCTTATAAATCTTTTGTTTTCATATAAACTGATATCATCTTGTTCATGTAACTCCTGTTACCATCAGGCATATCAACTGATTTAAACTTATAAATCCATGTTTTTATCCCATCCATTCTTCCTTGACTCTGTTTTACTACAATTTGACCTGTGAATTTATATCCGGCCTTTGCAAAACTTATTTTCAGCATAATTAAATTAGAGACCCATATGATGTCCTTGAATAACCAGTTTTGATCTCCTTGTATATGATCTTTTCCATGTATGTAATAAAATACTGTCCATATGGGAAACATGTTCAAAATTGGAGAATAAAGGGGGTGATTATGGATGGGGCTGTTGCAATATATGTGAGTCGGCAATAGAAAACACAAAGGTGCATTACTATGCATGATCATTTCAATGATAACACAAATATGATTGAAATTGGGAGAATAAATGGGTTGAGTATGGATGGGGCTGTTGAAATATGTGTGAGTTGGCAATAAGTAATCCGAAGTTACTCTAGTATGCATGCCTTTTCCATGTGTCAAAGTAAATACCCGCAATCTGGTCTAGGTTTGAGTTTTTAGGTAATCATCCTGTTCCTTTACTCTGCATAGATAACAACAGATAACACGAAGTTGCTTTAAAAGGAAGAAGCCAAATATGCATATCAGAAATGGTTTAAATTGATTTGAGTAATCATAACCAAATCTCATGTATTTCATTCAGGGGATAAGGGTTCAAGTTAGGAGCGTGTACATTGAGGGCCGAAGTCAGCCTTCAAAGGGGCAGTACTTCTTTGCATATAGAATAAGAATCACTAATAACTCAGATCGCCCTGTTCAACTTCTCAGAAGACACTGGATTATCACAGATGCCAATGCAAAAACTGAAAATTTTTGGTGAGTTAAATTATCTTATTCTGGTCAGGAGTCTTCTAAAATGCTTCAGTTTATATGACTTGGTTTTTCTTTTTCTTTTTTGGTTCCATCAGCATGGGCTGCAGTTTGCATTTCATTGACTTCTAATGAATTTCAAATCATTTGTCATGCTGCAGGGGAGTTGGAGTTATAGGTGAACAACCGGTTATACTTCCTAGGACAGGATTTGAATACTCATCTGCATGCCCGCTATGCACTCCCAATGGTAGAATGGTAAGTTGTGGCAATGTTCTTTCTCTTCCTGAAAGTGATTGTTGGTTTTTGCCTTTTCTTCCCTTAATTTGGAGCAGATGGGGACAAGGTTTGTGCTTATATGTCAACATCAATAGTTCCTGTGAGTATTGAAGAGAGAGCATGATATGTGGCCATTGTTCCTATGGCCTCAAAGCTTGTTTTTATCATGTATTGAATCCTGTCTTAATCACGCCCGTACTTAGGGATATGTTGTCTGGTTTACATTTCACCACCCAGCAAATTCCAGCAGTGTATTAATGGGTGTTTGCCTTGCTGGCTGGCACCATGCTTTCTATTTTGTGGTTATATGCCTTTCTTTTTTTCATAGTGTGGTCTGCAGAAGTGTTCTCAAAGCTAAATTAATTAATATATATATTTGTTTTCATTTATTTTAGGTGCAAACGATTTTGAAAATTATGAACATTTCCCATTCATAGGCACGCTCAAAAAATCTATTTCTTTCATACAATTGCAGGAAGGTGACTTTGAGATGAAACACATTGACAAAGCAGGCTCACCCACGTTCAATGTTGCTATTGCGCCGTTCTCTCTCTCAATACTAGGAGATGGAAGTGATGCTTTTTGAAATGGGAATTGTGGACTCACTTCAGAGAGGGTGGAAGAAGGGCCTCTGCATCCATTCACGTTTGTCAATTGAAGGTTTGAAAAACTGTAAAACAGTGTATTTTATTTGGCAAGTGTGAAAATCATCTTCTCTTTGGTGGGATTTTATGCTGTTGTCAATTGGTAGACTAGATGGATGTAAATTGTCAAAGTTGTATGTAACAAACTTATCGAAGAAATATTATAGTAGAAATGATTTTGTTAAAATCTAGTCCTCCATGCTTCAAAACATATGAATTAGTCCACTGACTCTTGTTGACCTTTAGGTTTACTCGAAACTCTCACAATGTTGGTTTTTTCCAAGTACTTCCAATTGTCAATGGTACGTTTGGAATTAAGAAAAAACCAAGAAATGTTTTGATATATGTTATAGGTTTTCAAATATGAAGGATCAAGTCATAATCGAGGTGAGAATCTGAGGAGTGAAGAATAATTTACTCTCCACAATTTCATGAACCCATTAACATTTTGTGTCCACAATTCCAGTTGCAGATACATACATGCACGCATTTCTTTTCTACCGGACATACATAGCTGCAAATGCATGATATATATATATTATATATATATATGTTTTGCATGTACTGATATGCTTTTTTTTTTAAAATACCGAATACCACAGCTTTTGTGCTTCTTGATCATTGTCTATGCCATTTATACGTGCCACATTTCTGCTTCTTGCAATATTGTCTAAAAGCAGCTCGAGAGCAAAATCAGGAATTCCTCATCACCAGAACATGGAAGGTATACTCTCTCCCTCTCTGTCTCAACTAGTATAAATTTAGAAGTAATGTTTCAATAATTAATTTCTTAAGATTTTGATGTCAACGCTTGAGCCGTTTGAAAACCTTTATCTTGCCAATATTTCCCCAGGAATCTTCTCACACCTCCTGATATGATCAAAACCACTGATCCCAAGCTATATAGCATCAGTAACCATACTCACTTCCACATAGTTGCAAGAGAAACATGACGTAAGTTAGGAGAGAAGGCTATGAAACTAAATAAAGAACCAACATATATTGGTTCTGTATATGGTATTATTTTGTCGTACGTGTTTGTCAGATTTATCTCCCTCCGATGGATTGATTCTGAAATATGCTACGCATGAACATAATGTTTTAGATTAAACAAAAAAGAAACCCTCAATTTGGTCGACCTGTGCGCGTATTGATAAAATGCTGATATGAACAACTGCTAGCTGTAGCTCAACTATGAGAAATTCATCTCCTAATTTGCAAATAGATGAACAGGGATTACCTCTGTTTTCGTTTTCTTTATTTTCAATATCAAGCAAGAAATTCCTAATCTGCATACCATGCAAAGAAACTCTTAGCTTCTTCATCTGTTTTTTCACAAAATATAGACAGATTCCATATCAAAATCCATTAATGAAATTTATTATTATTATTATTATTTTGGTTCTACCCTCGTCTTATTTGGTGTCATGACTCATGAGCAACCTTAGCTCAGTGTCAGTCTCTCACACTCTTGTTGCTTGCTGCCTGTGCTTGCAACAAAAAATTCAAAAAATTCCTTCTAAAAGAGGTAAATTTAGCAAAGACAAAAATAAAACCCGGGGCAACTTGTGTTACTATTAAAAGGTCAAAAAAATCTCTTCAAAAATAGAAAATAATACCGGATGATGAAACAAAAGAAACCCGAGTTAGTCTAATTTAATTTTAATAACCTATAATCTAAGATATGAGATAGGGATAACCTTGCAAAAAAATAAAAAAAAAAAACAAATCATAAAGCTTAAGGCTCAATAAGTCAATGTCAAATTATGAAAATGAAAAAAAAATAAATTAAAAGATCTTAAATGAATAAAATAATTAGGGATTAAATTGAAAAACAAAATAAATGTAGAAAATGATTAAACAAAATGAGCAATAAAAAATAAGGATCAAAATTGGAAACAAAATTAAATTCTAAAGGACAAAATAAAAAAAATTAATGCAAATGATGAAAAAATAGCAATCAAAAGAATAAATATCACATTAGATAAAATTATTAAATTAAATAAATGCAAAGAGATGGAATTGAAACAAAAAAACTTCAAGAAGCACTAAAATAATATAAATCAAAAGAATGACAACTAACTTTGAAACAAATACAAATTGGAGGGCACAACTGAATTTTTTAAAGGCTCAACACGAATATCAAGGCACAAGAGAGAGAAAAGAAGGGTATGGGGGAAAACTTTTATCATCTTCGAATTGTCGCTAACCAAACCAAGCTCGCCACTTTACGCGTCGTATGAAATGGCAGTCGATAGATTTTATCCATTAGAATACACCCTATACACTTCTAGTTTGGTGTAGGGGATGATGACACGCTGACGAATGCACATGTCACCCTTTTATATATTTATTAGTATTTTAATAATTTAAATTACTAAAATTCCCTAAGAGCATCTTAATATTACAAAAAAAGAACAAGCAGCAAAGATAGAAACACCCTCCCAAACCAGGCTTAAATTTTTTTAAGTCAAAGGTTAGACATGTCATTTAACTATACAAAAAATATGTAAAGACAATAAAAACCCTTCAATATTTTTGAGTTTTTTAAGGTATCATCGTCCTTTAATTGTGCAAATAAAATTATAAATATGTAAAAGCTCCTAGAATAATCTTACTATATATATATAAAAAAAATGACTAAATTATTCCTGATTAATTGATAAATAATATCTTGATTCTTTATAAAAGACGACTCTACCCCTGCTAGCAAGGCAATTGTTCAGTGTAATGAAAATAATAATAATTAATACACTATAAGTTCATAATCTTTTCCCTCACTTGTTACCGGATATTTCGTTGTTTATGGTAGTGTTATGAAATTATTATCAAGTGTTGTTGTTTTTTTTCATCTGACATAAATCCCTCATGTTATCTGCGTGGCTTGCTTCTCTTACAATTTTTTTTAAATCATAAAAAAATAAAAAAAAATAAAAGACATTAATACACACACACAAAAGGACAATTTTATAGGGCAAAGGAACATTCTCTTGAAATGGCATGCAACGAACCAATTAATTTCATCTATTAAAATATAGTACCTACCTCACGTTGCTAGCCAGGTGGACATATATATATAGGAAGGATTGGCTGCTTCCCTTCTATTACCAAAACCCTAACGTTTTTTCAATAATTAATACCTAGACATTATTGTAAAGTTAAATTGTACGTAGCGTGTGGCTAATGTATTGTTCTTGCTTGGCAACCAAGTTTGTCCGAATCTTTCTTCTTCCACTGTCTTCAAGCTTTCTTCCAAGAATGTGGGGCCCTTCATTCCCCGTTCCACCTCCTCGTTATTACAACATTATACATCACAAGAAAACTAGGGAAAAGGAAAAGCCTTAGGCATGAGTTATGAATGGCGCACAAAATTAAAATTAAAAAAAAAAAAAAAAAACTGTGTAATATTACCCTCCTGACTCATTTCTTTTTCGTTCTTGCTTTTGGTCCCGTTTTCCTTTTTTATTCCTCTCTCATGAATACTTGAATAGTAAGAGTTTAAGGAACTGCTTCATAATATATAATAATTGTTTTTTAAAGTATTTTTTATTTAAAAATAAATTTAAATAATATTTTTTATTTTTTAAAAATTATTTCCTAACTTTTAGCTACAAACTTATATAATATAATATATAATAATTTTAAATAATAAAATAAAATCTTTAAAAAACACGGTGCGAAAAAACCGGTGATGTTGGGAGGGGCCATCTGAAAGTTAAAAAGACGATGTGGTCTCCACCTGCGGTAATGCAAATCAAATCACCCCTTTTATCACCCAAAAACAATCCCGTGCTTCACGTTTTATTCTCAGCATTTGCAACCTCATTTACAAGCCAATCAAGATTCTTCCTAACAAGTTCATCTGCTTCCTTGACCACCACTCCACCCCTCGGTATGCTACTGTTGCAAGAAGCTGTGACCATAAGAAAGTCAGCATCTTGTGCAGGAAGCTGTGACCATTTTCCGGTCACACAGCCCCGTAAAACCCAGGTCAAGGTGGGGCCAGGGGTCCCCACCCAAAGACCACCCGTCAAACACCGATCTCTTGCTTTAACTGATGGCTAAAAGCTAACATCATGATTTCTATTTGTATTATATTATATGATTAGTAAGGCCCAAGGTGCCCGTAATCACCCTAACAAGTGTTCCCAAAACGAAGGGTTTTCTTTGTTTAGGCTGTTAATCTTCAAGTTAATTATAGCTCAAATGGGTGCTTACAAAGTCATTAGTCAAGATTCAGAACTCAGAGAGACAACAGCTCCAGTCTCCAGATCTGAAGCTACACTCTCCAATGTCCTTTCCAAATACAGGGTCGCTTTATTCCCTTGTTGGCAATTGGCATCCCACGCACAATAACCATTCTTGTACTCGAAAAGCTCATGCAGCTCAACACAGTATCCAAATAATTTAGTGTCTTGCCCCTGTCTCCCTTTAAAAATTGGTAGTAATTAAGCAATATCAAGAAAAACTTGAAAAGACCCAAAAAAAGGCTGGAAATCCAAGAAAAAGGTGACAAAAACCTGAATGTTTTAACAATTTTATATTTGCATGCATGTAAAGAGGATGATGGAACTGTGCAAAGTGTCTGGTCTATTTTCAAGATTTTTCTTTTCTTTTCTTGAAATAATAATAATTGAAAAAGAGAGAAGCTTATGCTCAAAGCAGGCCATCCTTTCATCCCTCTCTCTCTCTCTCTCTCTCTCTCTATATATATATATATATATATATATATATATATATATACAGAGACACATTTATCGCCTCTCCTTTTCTTTTCTTTTTTTTTTCTTTTTTATATTTAGCTCCTTTATTTAGTTTTCTTTCCAAGGTAAAGAAGCAAGAAACTTCTTGCGGGCTCTTACACACCATCACATTGTTCTTGCTTTCCCCTGTAAGCATCAACCTTTCCTTCCCTTAAAGAATTTAGCTGCTTCTTTCGTGTATTCATAATTTTAATACAATAAGTATGCATTTTATCTTTCTTTGAAGTTTGGAATCTCTGGTTTGTTTAAGGCTTTAATGAGGTCAAAATCAAAATGGGATTTAAGATGTTTTGAACTTCCCCACTGGGCCAAATCTTCTCTGGTTGTTGTGATGTTGATATATACAACCGACTATAACAAATAGGAACTCTTCTCATTCTTCTCTGAAGTGTAGTCTATTTATGGCCTCCACAAGCTCTGCTTGGCTTTCAAGTTTTGATGTGAACTCAAGAATGTTTGCGTGTTTTGAAAGCGTATTTGCGCGTTTCAGCTAGCTCTTCCACCGACCTACTCTTCTCGCTTTATATTCATAGAATTGTAGTTCCAATTCGTGCATTACCGACAATAGCTCAAAGCTTTAATTTCACAGAACTGCTCTGTTATTCACATTAATTCAGCCATTCTTTTCCTTTACCCTTTGAATTGATTCTCATAACAATTTTCTCTCTCCCCTTTTCCTCTCTGGAAATCATATCAATAAGCTTTCTTTTTAATCAAATTTCCATTCTTCAGCACTCCAATCATTCTTTGGTTGATTCTCTATCTCGTTTCATTCTACCTACAAGAGTCCAAAATCAGCTTCATTCCATTCTTTATACAGTTATTGAACATTCAGACAAGTACAAGTGACAGCATGAGTGTTACAACAGGATCACCCAAGGATACCTGGCAACCAGTCATGACTGCCAATACAACCATTGCCAGTTATTGGCTAAACTGGAGGTTTTTCCTCTGTGCTATTTGGGTCTTAATCTTGATGACGATAGCATTAATTCTTATATGGAAAAATGAACATCGGTGCGGAGTGGAACGTGATAGTGGAGGGAACAGGCAAGAAGCAGAAGCGCCTTTTTATGATGATGAAACTTGGAGGCCATGCCTGGAAGGAATCCACCCTGCCTGGTTGCTGGTTTTCAGAGTTTTTGCTTTCTTTGCTCTCTCGGTGCTGCTCATCATTTCTGTATTTGTGGATGGAGTCAGTATATTTTACTTCTATACTCAGTAAGCTTTACTTTTTTCTTGAGCTCATCTCTTTCTTTGGATGAATTTCATACTTTGATTTTAGTGTTTAGTTCTTTTTTTGGCATTTCAATTAGGATTTTCTTGTTTATATTATTACCTTTCCATTCGATTTGTGAGAGGAAAAAAAAAGGAAAGTTTTTTCTTTCTTCAATGAACAAACTTTAGTATCACAATGGACATTAGAAACAACAAGGACCAAGGAATATTTGAGTCCCCTTCATGTGTGCCAAGCCAGATCAAGATATCCATATTAGTTGATCATTTGAATAGTTGATTTCAACAGATTATCTTCAATGTTATTGATTGGTGATGTTTCTTGGTCCTGAACAGGTGGACTTTTACTTCGGTCACAATTTATTTTGGGGTAAGTTCTAGGTCATCGATATACCTCCTCTCAAGTTTTTTTAAAGTGCCTAATTGTCTCGTTTTTTCCCATGTCTGTTATTTGCTTCAATGATGATGATCTCATTTCTGTAGCTTGGTTCCTTACTCTCCATACGAGGTTGCTATCAATATCACAAAAGAGCTGGTGATAAGAGGGTTGATAATGTAGAGGCAGATCCAGAGCAAGGAACTCGTGTATCTCCATCAGTTGGACAGAGTTTTAACACTTCCATGGCAATGAAAAGCTCAAACTCCCACGAAAGACTTGATGTTCGCCAACCTGCAGGGAAATTGGCTTTCATCTTTCAAATCATTTTTCAGGTAACTTGTCTGAAAATCAAATTTGGCCAAATTTATTTTGCTTTTATATCTTATCCAAATGAGGAAGTTTGTAAGGCAATTAGCTTATTTTCATTATGAATCTAAGTTTAAATATGCATGTACTTTAGTTTATTGTGGCATGGAAGTTCAATTTTCAATCCCATAATGATAACGAGTAGTTCCCTGTGAGGACGGGGCCTCAACTTTTCATTTGTTAATGATAAATTAAGAGGTCCATACCAGGGCATAAGAGCTGAAATGCAGGGTCATTACTCATTTACCAAGGGACTCCTCTTTCTTGACATTCATATTTGATTTTGGAAAGTTCAGTTTGGACCTAGATAAGACAGTGAATCAAGGGGATACAAAACTGTGTTTTTATGCATTTTCCCTTTTACTTCGTATACATCATTGATTAGATGGATTCAATTATTTGAATATGGTAAGTTTTTGACACTTATTTTTCATGATTTCAGATGAATGCTGGGGCTGTTGTGCTCACAGACTGTGTCTTTTGGTTCATCCTTGTCCCGTTTCTTGCAATCAAAGATTACCACCTAACTTCTGTAAGCTATCATCACTGCTCCAATTTGTGTTAATTTTAGAAGTAAAACCATATACTACTCTTAGATATGAAGGTCACGCACACTCTCATATCGGCATCTCAGTAGAAAAAGATGAACAGCAATCCAATATTTAGTTACTAATTTTCTTGTTTTCTTGGTTTTCTAAACAATACATTGTTCTTTTTTATTGACAGTTGGTTATAGGCATCCACTCACTCAATGCTGTTTTCCTACTTGGTGATACTGCTTTAAATTCCTTGGTAAGCATTCTTGGCTTGAACCACAAATCATTTCCAGCTCTTTCAATGAATTTATTCACAAATTCTAGCTTGTTATTTCTTTCAGAGGTTTCCTTGGTTCCGGATCGCATATTTCCTCACATGGACAATAGTTTATGTCCTTTTTCAGTGGATTGTCCATGCCGCTTTCAGACTTTGGTAAAATCATTTCCTGTTCTCTTTCTATGATGAAATCAAATTTATCATTGTTTTCTAACAGTAGAATTCTGTTATTGTCTGAACAGGTGGCCATATCCATTCCTTGACTTGTCATCTCCGTATGCTCCTTTATGGTATTGACCCTTGAGCATTGAACCCTTTAATTCTGCTACAAGTTACGTTCAAACTGAAAATTTTTAGCACAGAACGATAACAGCACACCGCTTAAACCATTGATATAACTTTGCAATCGGCTTTCTGTCAATAATCATGTCTATTAAGCATTTATATACAGTGTCTACACTCTAAAGAAGTAGATACTAATGCATTTCTCTTCTCTGAAATTGAAATATTTGCAGGTACTTCTCGGTAGCAGTGATGCACATCCCCTGCTATTGTGTTTTCGCTTTTATTGTAAAGCTGAAACGCACAGTGTTTTCAAGATGGTTCCCAGACTCCTATCAAAGTCTGAGGTAGCTGGACTTGGAAACTTGGAGAGGCAACACAGTTTCAAAGAACATGTGAATTTCTCTGTAGAAAGTTGTGGTAGCAGAATAGAAATGAACAGAAGAACGCAGGTAGCATAAGAGACTGTTCACATCCTTGCCCTGACTAATCATTCGTAAGTTTTGGAAGATTAAAGAAATGGTCAAACAAGAAAGCGAAATTCTTAATTTGTATAGCCATTTGTTAGAGGAGTGGTAGTTGTAACTACGTAGTGATACTGGAAGAAATTGGATGAGAAATTCTTTCTCTCATCTCTTCTTTCAATTCTATTATTTTTTCAATGATTTCCTTAATTTAATTTAATTTAATTTAACCTATTCTATCTCCTTGTTAGATTTTAATATTTTACTAACTTGGAAAAGTTCTAACCAGGGTTTACAGTAGCCACAATTATAGCAATGTAAGGGTGGTATTATAGGAAAATGAAATTAGAAGTGTGTTTGATATTATGGTAGTAGTTGTGATTTAAAGTGTATTTTATTTAAAAATATATTAAAATAATTTTTTTTTTTATTTTTAATATTAATATATCAAAATGATCTAAAAATATAAATAAAACAATAATTTTAAGTAAAAAAAATTCCAGTTTTGATAAACTACGTTTACCAACAGAAAGTTAGTAAACCAATCCACCACCACCAATGTAAGCAAAAAAATTATGCACCTTACAAGTACGGCATTACCTTTTACTTACTACCTTACATTTTGTTACCTGAAAGCTTAGATAATGAAGCTAACATAGACCACATAGAGCTATCATTGTCCTTCATTCTCCCCAGTTTGCATAAGCTTATTTATGCCAATTATGAGGAACTTTCCAGCAAGTTGTTAAGTTGTGCCAAATTCAATGGTTTGTAACTTAGTAGATTCAATACCTCTCAACAATACATCTTAACCTTGCCACTTCAAAGACATCTATAGTTTCTTAAAATTAGACACAATATTGTCTGAGGTAGCCAACCACCGAATATCCAATACCATATTCCCTTACATCCTCCATTTAATGTCTCGACACATGGTTATACAAGTCATAGTTCTACCATTGGATGTTTCCACTATTAGAGCTTTAATTAGAGTTATATTGCATTAAAGTTTGGTAGCTGATTCTATGTTGATAAAATTATGGGTACTGCTAGAATCTACCAATATGAAAAAAGTGTTTATCACCCTTATCAATCACTTTTAATGTATGGAAATCTAGTGTACCTTTTAATACATTGAAATATATACGAGATAGATTGATCCATATTTAATTTTACCCTTCATCGCCTTCTTCTTTATTATCCTCTTCATCTTCCATAATGCATAGTGAATGCAACTTTTTGCTCTTGCATTTATGACCCGGTACAAACCTCTTTTCATACTAAAAGTATAGTCATTTAGCTCTTTTTTTCTCGAGTTCTCGAGTTTCTTATGATTTGGTAGGTTTCAGGGTTGGATTGTACATTGATGTAGGAAGTAAGGTCATTTTAAGATGGTTTTGAGCTGTTGGTGTTTTAAAAAAATGTATTTCAATGATATGTTTATGGTGCATGGATTTTGACTTGAGCAATTTGAGTAATGTCATGGGTAGAATATTAGTGGTGTTGTTGGTGTGTGGTCTTCTGTAGGCAAAAGTATTATCTTGTAAAAAAGCAAGGTTATACGCTTGCTTTAGAGTTTTGGATTCAAACATTTTGACATGATTCTTTATTTCTACCTCCAAACCTCTTATGAAAAACAACATAGCTTACTTTTCAGTGATTTTTGTCTTATTCCATAATATATTGAAATCTTGAATGTATGTTTTTATGCTGTCAGTTTGTCTTAAATCCATAAAATCCTCTAGTAGATCATTCTTTCCCCCAAAATTAGCAGACAAAGCTTCAACATACTCATTCCAACTTACTTGTAGGCCTCTCAAACTTCTTGTATAGTTTTGATGCCAGTATAGAGTAACGTCCTATAATAAATAGTATAAAGCCAACTTGAGTATCTCTTAATCATCTATCTCTTCCGTATCAAAATATTATCTTTTCCATATCAAAATACTTATCGCATTTATATAACCTTGTGCACATCTTCACCATAAAGTAGGGAAAATCACGTTTAGGTCTATCAGTCCTGTGATGTAGCTACCCTTCTTCACAAGTTTCGCATGTTTTAGCAGCATAATCATCCTTAGCTGTGAATTTATCTCTGCCAGCACTAGTCTCACCAGCAGTTTGTTGCAATGCCTATAGGATTGATGTTTGCTGGTAGGAAAAACCAGCAATGAGATCCTTCAACTCACCTAGTTTGATGTCATGACTAGACTTAGTATTTTCCAGTTTTTTATTACAGGAGTCTAGCATTTTTAACATCTGCTCACTTTTCCTTGTTTGTTCCCTATTATTTATAGTTTCTCTCGTTACTGGTTTGTAGAGAGAGAGGGTGTTGGTGCTGCTGCATTGAAGCAAGGTCCAAAGAAAAAACAGGAAAAAAATAAACAGAAATCATTATTTCGATTCCATAAGTAGGTTAATAATCAATCATATAAATCGTATTATATTTACAAAGAATGAATCAACAAGAAACAAAATCCTCACCCAACCTCAAAATTTTTGATACAACAACATAGGCCACTTCCGCTAGTTCAGCCAGCACCTCGAGGTGCCAGGCCGCTTTACAATAAAGACAATATACACAAGGTACACTACAATCACATGTGATTAAAGAAAATTGCTTGGCAAAGAACCCATTAAAATAATAGCATCATTATCCTTGTGATCCTTCACTTTTTCCGGATTTGCCTTTGAAAGTAATCCGGAGAACAATCCTAGACCCATAGCAGAGCCCGATCTCCTTCCCAGAATGAGACCACTGGCCTTACGGCTCAAGCTACTGGTTGACTCCATGACCTCGTCTGTCCTGAGGTGTGCCCCACAATAGCAATTTGTAAGCTTGCCGAAGCAGGGCTTGTGGAATGCTGATTCGCAAGAAGCACACCTTTCAATTTCGCCTTCCTGTTTAAGTTGTTTTCAACTGTCAGAACGTATCTATGAAAAATTTTCAGTTATCAGCTACAAGGACCATATAGGAGACAACTTTCTGGTGCTTGAGCTGAAGGGATTCACTAGATTATGATATACATCACTACCTGGAAATCTTTATTTTTTTTCCATAAAACATTCATCATGCTAACGTTAAACAAAGCTATTCTATGCTAATGCCTACCTGAAAAGGAAAAATGAGTGAGGATGGATCATTACAAGCTTGACGGGCACTGCAGGGGACTCCCACATCACAGCATATGAGGCATTGCTCTGTTATATGCTCCAGGATTTTCCTTGAAACAGTTTCCACCATCACTGGTAGTGCTGCAATAGAAATAGAGACGAGCTTAAGAATAAAAAACAGGGTTGCACAATTACACAGAGCTCAGATATCTATATCTATGTACAGATCCTTAAGGCATGTCACTTACACTGACAAAAGGAAAATGTAGGGTTCGATAAAGAAGTATAAAAGTGATAAAAGGAGATTAAGTCTTTAAAAAAAGTATATTAAGCAAATTGTAGCTGTTGGCCTAGCAACAGACTCAAAGCCATATAAGCATAATCAATGGCACATGATTACTATTTTATTTCACATGAGAAACAATAGTTGAGGCCTATTTGACTGAAAAAATTACAAGAGTGAGATTCCTGTATGGTTAAGAGTCAGTTGATGCACCAGAGAAACACAAGCAAAAATTGCCCCATAATGTTACAGAAATTGATGATATCAAACAGTGGAATAAAAAAATAAAACTTCACACGCAGAGAGAAAGGAACATTCAATGGAAGGGCATGTCAAAAGATAGGAAAAGAAAAAACAAAACTAGAGCAGCCAATTACAAAGAAATGTTCAAATCCAGCCTAGTTGCTTGCAAAGAAATCAAAATAGATATATAGTAGTATTGGAGACTTCTGCACGTGTAAACAAGGGCGGAGACACAAATGGATTCAACAAAGCATAGCTTCGATGAAATATCTTCTCACCAAAATACTAAAATGGAAGTTATGATTAGATGTTAACCTGCAAAAGCCCCTTTTGAGAGATCTATGAGGTCTCTAAGGGCAAAAAAATCATTGCCTTCAAGAAGATATCTTCGAGAACCGAGTCCTTCAGTGATGGTCCTGCAGAATGGACATCGAACATATGAAAGCATAGTTCCAATTTTTTTCCTGACATCCATGATATGGTGCAAGGCTGGGACCTTGGAGAATAGGAAAGGATTGACCGCACTTACACAAAGCATGGGCTGCAAAAGAAAATTCATTAAGGGCATCTGGCAACTTAGACAAGAACTTTGCATTGAATAGAAAGCTTAGTATGAAATCTAAAACACTTTTTAAGTTGTAAACCATCAATAAACATGAGTGTTTATTATCCAAATGAAGAATTTTAACAAGAACCACAAATTAGATTGAATCTCCCAGTATATAGGCATGTAACAGATACCTTGGAATGGAGTGCACATCTATACTCATTTTTACAAGCATCTTAAATCTTACCAAATACAACCAGGGAAATGCTAGACAGTTGGACTTTCTATCATCAGTTACTATCGACTTTTTTCCCATTGCATTTATGTAAGCAAGTACAGGATGTGCTTGGCAAACATACTTTCATGGATTGGGTCAACCATTTCTCCATCCCTCGAATTTAACAATTTCATCCAATCGAGAAGCACCCAGTTATGCAGAGATTGTGCAAATGACAACAGAAGGACAACTTTTCAAATTACCTGTTCATAGATGGAATCCAGGTATGACTTGGCCAACTGAGAAACTGGGTATTCAATAAAATCCCAATAATGTAGAACTCTTGCTGGCAAAACTGCGGTCTCATTTGTATGGCATGAAGAACAAAATAACTGACCAGTGTACTCGCAAAGTCGAGGCTTTCCCCACCCAAGTGTCTGTACAAAGTCCCGCATTAATGTCATCCCATCATCAAAATGGTTGTGGCATCCAGCACAAGTATAATGTTGTGCTTCTAGCATCTGTTTAGTAGATTTGAATGGCCGAATTTCAACAATAAGTGATATTGTCTTCCCTAAAGTGGAAATATTTCCTGCATCTTCCCCTCTGTTAGAAAATACAGACTGAGGAACTAGTGTTCTTGCCGCTGGGGAACTAGGAAATGAATCTCGAGGAAACAAGAACCAAACCAGTGCACTTGGGGGACTGGAAAAGAACCCAGAATGGATAGTTGAATGTAAGCACTCCTGAATAAGAACACTTCTCTCAGAAACAACATCTGGAGATGCATTCCCGAATATTTTTCTAGATTCCTTTTCCACAGAGGACCATGGAGAAGGAAGAGTCCAGCCCTGGTCAGCAAATAATGATTTCAGCCTACGATAGAGTGTATAGAAATCACGATACCTGCGTTCAACCTCCCACTGGTTTTTTCCACTCCATACCCTTATTATATATGCAGTATATTCCTTCACTCCAACCAACCTTTCACTAAGTGAGACATCTCCCATCTTCTGCTTTGCACCTACAACTTCAACCCTATCAATTCTCTGTGGCTGTGTAATTAGCATATAAGCCTCATCAGTACCAGAAGTAGAAGCAGTTGACATTAATAGCTGTGACTGAAACATGTGATTACCCCGAGGAAACCTGGCCCCTGGAGATTCAACAGAATCAAGTAAAATTTCTTCCATTTCATTAACAATCTCATCGTAAAATTCCATGAGCTCAGAATTCTCTGCCTGCCAAGAAAATTCAGGAAACAGATAGGAATATAAGCATCTTAACAAGCAACTTGAGAGCCACGATGGAGAGAAATGTGCAGCAGTAAAAAAGAGGCAGTTAACCAGTGGAAAACATAGATATTGAAAAATATACTTTTGCAACAGATGGTTTCTGTGTTGCTTAAAACTCTTCCAGACACATACTAACATGATGAAAACTACAAAGATTCTAAATTGCCAACATGATGCTATTTACTCAAAATGTAAAAGAAACACGAATTATAAATTGCAACTTGATGCTTTATGAGAGTATGGGTCATTCTAGAGCTCACAGGTTTGGCAGGGAGTTTGATTTTCCAATGGAGGTCAGTACACATACTCACATGCAAACACTGGTAGAAAGTTTGACAACATCAGCAGCAAAACATATATAGATACTTAAAACACAGCCGTGTTCCTAAATACACACAAGCCAGATTCTGGAACTGAGTTTTGATAGAAGAACGAGCATGTAAAACATGTTACTTGATACATTGCCATGCAGATAATGAAAGTCAATTTGTCAAAAGCATCTGTGCTTCCCATTTCCATCCTTGAAAGATTATTTTCTGTGTGCTATATATGATTGCCAAGCATCCACAACAAAACATCTAATAAACATCTACAAATCGATTTTATAGTTTATAAACTTAGGAGAGTTGTTGAAGAAACATCAGCAGACCAGCAATAAGGATGCGAACCCGTGAAGAAAATAATCACTAAGTAACATTTGGAGACAAACCTTAACCACCGCAGGATGGTCTTTGTAAGGAATCACAGAACCAGGAGCATCTTCTGATGCTTTCTTCATGTTATTTTCAAGCATTGACCGAGTTGAATTTATTTTTTGGTCCACAATGAATTCTGCACTTGCATTTTCTGAATATTCACCTGTGCGGGAACAAAGTTGATTGGTTGTATCAGAAAAGGGGTCTGCCTCTACTTTTAAATTCCCAGCCTCTTCATTTTCCAAAGTTACGTTGTCATCAGTGCAAACAACTTCCCCGGATTTCACAGATGGATTCAGATCATCCACATGATGATCTGTAAAATCCATTCCTAACACTATGGCAGATTTTTCCACCAGAGGTTCCTGCTCCACCTCAAAGACACTACTGACAGGACAATTTTTATAAAGCTCTGTTGTATCATTAGCACCTTGGACTTGATTGCAGTTAAGAGAAATATTTTTAACATCTTCTTCCTGTGGTTCACAACAGCCTGGAAAACCAACTGGCACGATCGAGGTACCTTTATCATCTTTGGCTAATTCATGACCACCTTGCACCTGACAACTGGCTACAGGAATGTCTCTCACATCTTCCACTTGGTCCAGGACAGAATTCTGTACACCAAAAGAGACCTTAGTAGCAGAATTGAGCTTCTCTCCTGAACCATCAGCTGCACTGTCTCTGATGCCAGCATGTTCCTCCATCAAACCTTTCCCTATTTCTGTTTCACTAACAACTGGTGCCACAGTCAAAGCCACAGAAGTAGAACTAAAAAAGTTTCCATCAGTCTCCTGACCCTGCTCCGGCTGCTGAAATTTATCTAAGGTAAAAGAAGCTCCAATGCCTCCCCTTGTTTCTAGCTCAAAATCATCCCAATCCTCCGACCCAAAAGCCACAGATGAACCCATAATCAACGGGTTCGCATCACCAACTTTCCCTTCCTCGCCAAGAAACACGTTCTTCCGAAAATTCATATTCTTCCTATTCTCATCATCCGAACCACACCCATACATCGAATCATCATCTTCCGAATAGCCATATCTAGACGAACCCCCATCTTCCCCTCTCTCCACTTCCCCTCCATCAAAACCCAAACCCACCTCCACATCCAACCCACTTAAACAACCATCATTCTCTCCATTCTCAATTCCCAAACGAGCACTCTCCCGCTTACTGTCCATTTCACTACCACGAATTTCCAACCCATCAATCCCATTTTCTTCAAAACTGCTATCTAAACAATCAATACCCGAATTTGATAGCTTTTGATCCTCTAAGTTCCTATTATCATCAAACCCAAAATGGAAACTTTTCGGCCCCGGGCTAAAATTATCCAAACTTTTTAAGGACCCAACATCAGACTTTATACAATCATGAAAAGAAGGACCAAACGAACCACTACAAATACTAGGTGCGCCGCCCATAACTGAGGTGGCGCTACAGTACCGCTCGAACTCCGATTCTCCACATGAGGAATGCTGTGATGCTGATGCAGGCGATGCATCACCACCGTCCGGTTTGATAGAACCGAACGGATCAGAAGAGGTGGGCCTCGGGATGGTGTCGTGGGTCCCTTCTCCATTATGAATCATCTGATTATTATTGTTGTTGTTGATTATTATTGTTGTTGTTGTTGTTGGTATAACCGTAAGGGTTTTGAGCTTTGATGTTGAAGAGTTGAGAAAGAGAAATGGAAGGAACGTGTGGGATGATTGGAATAATATAAAAAGTGAGAGAGTGATCGTAGCTGACCTGATAAAAGAGCGACAAAGCAAGAGAGAGAGAGAGAGGAGAGAGTGAATGAATGAATGAACGAAGGGTGGAGTCGCTGAGAGATTTGAGAGCAGAGGGACTTTCGGCTTTGTACAGAGAGAGAGAGAGCGAGAGAGGGAGAGAGAGGGGAAGACTTTAGAAGTGTTTATTTTAATTCTGATTTGATGAGGTGGATTGGGTTTTATTACCTAATTTTGATTTTGATTGATTTTGATTTGACGAGGTGGATTGGGTTTTATTACTTTAATTTAGTTTGAGGGTATTTATAGGTGTGTAAATGATTATTTTTTAAATATATTTTTAAAAAAATTATTTTTATATTAATATATCTAAATAATCTAAAAATCATAATAATTTTATATAAAGCAAATTAAAATAAAATATAAATTTTAATTCTCATTTAATCTAATATTAAAGGATAAAATTTTTAAAAAATAAAAAATAAAAAAATCAATTCAAGTCAACTCTAGTTAACTTACCAAATCTGAATCCAGATTATGATATTAGGATAACCTTATAAAAAACAAATTAAAATAAATTATGAAGCTCAATAAACGCATAATAGAATGATAAAATTAAAAAATATATATATAAAAAAGAACATTATAAAACGACTCGAGTCTATCTAGGTTAACCCGCAAAACCTATAATTTAGATCATGAGATCGAGATAACCTTTTAGAAATAAAATTGAAACAAATCATAAATTTAATTCTTAATCAATCTAATGTTAAAGAATGAAAAAGAAAAAAATTAAGTCAACCAGATTAAGCTACCAAACTAATGACAAGAGTCATGAGACCGAGTTAATCACATAAAAAAATAAATGACAACAAATTATGAAGTTCAATCTTTATTAAACAAAATGTTATTGGATACAATTAGGGTAAAAAGCATATATTAAAAAATAAAAAGGTAAAACAGAAAAGAAAAAAAAACACCACTACAATAAATAGTATATGTGTGAGGCGATACATGGTAAAAGCACCACCTCTTTTAGTTGTTGTTAATTAGCCCATTGGCCAGTGCTATGTCGTTAGTTAGTTGGAGAAAAAAAATTAAGTGCAAAAAATAATTTGTTTAGGCATTGGTGACATGTCTTCTAAAAAATAAATTTTAACTATAAATTGAACTTCATTTTTATCTAAATGGGAAAAAATTTGATTCAAGTTAACCTGAGCTGACATGCGAAATTCACAGATATAATCTTGAAAAAAAAAAAAAAAAGCTCAATCCTGAATTAACTAATATTAAATGATTAAAATGATAAAAATATCATTTAATTACAAAAAACATAAATGAACTTAAGTCAATAAAGTACACTCATGACGCAAGTAATGCATGTTATTAGATTCAATAAATTTTCTATCTCATAAATTATTTTTCATTTAATTATATGACAATAAAATGCATGATAATTTTTTTATATAAAATATCTTTTAAAAAGTTTTAAAAAAAACCATGATAAACATGTGGGGTCAAGATAGAAAAAATAGATCATTGGTAACAAATGGTGCAATTGCATTCTTTTATATTTGAGTTAAATACAAAAATAGATCATCGATAACAAAGAATTAAATTATATTTTCAAAACAAAATTAAGAAGAAAAAAAAACATTAAAAAAATAAATAAATAATAGTTTGGATGTTACGGATTAACTAATTAGACATATGACCCCCACTTATGGATTTAATTGTGTTCAATAACTTTTTTATCAATTTTTTAACCCAAGTATAAAATTGCAACATAAAAAAAGGACTTAAAGGAGCCCATGAGTGTGGGTCTAGTAGTCTAATGTGCCCACATTAAAAAAAATCATGCATTACAAGCTCAGCTTGCATGCATGAGCTTATTTTTAATTTTTTTTTTAAAAAAAAAAATTTTTTAAGAGGCGGTTGTCGGCCTAATTTTCTATTTAAAAAAAAATAGTAAAGGATACATCATTTTTTTTTTCTTAGAATCCAATGACCAATGGTGGCTGGAAAAAACAAGGTCTTAATTTTTTGTCCCAAAATCTATTTTCAACCTATTTTTTACCCTAAACACATTTATAAACCTATTTATAGCCTCGATAAAACCCAAAAATGATCAAAAAACCAAAATCAACATGCACTAAAAAACATTCATGCAGAAAAATCAACCTTATCGGGCAAGGAAATGGAAAAAAAAAACACCTAGTTGAAACTCGCCTCGTGAAACGAAACTCATTGACACCGATCTATACCATTTTTGTTATCAGAACTGTTGTTAACGATAACTTTCTTTCTCTACACTATAATCCAACAGTCCTCACTTTTTCCTCTCATAAAATAAGACTGAAAATTAGGGAAATGGACTTTGGTACCAAAACTAAAATTATGACAACTAAAAGGACCGATTACTTATAAAACAAAAAAGATAAGGGATCAAAATAAACTTTTTGTATTAAATTTAAAGTCATCATCTATTTTATACTCTCTTTTCACTTTGGTCCTCTATCTTTCAACCCAATCATCTCTTAAAAAATAATATGCAATTGAGTGTTAATTTGGACTAAAAAAACTCAATTGTGCAAAAACAAAGTTAAAGGACCAAATTGAAGATTTAGACAAAATGCACTATTCTAATCTACGATAATTTGTGAGAGAGTGAATTATGCATTTTCAGTAGTAAAAATACAACACGACTTAGTTTTTTTTAATGTTTACATTTTATTAATTAAAAGTGAAATTCCAAAAGAAAATGTCTTGAAAACACAATGGATCAACAAAGAAAACATTGTTTCTTCTCTTTATTCTTTTCATTGCGAAAGCATTTTATGTTTTGATCATTGATATTTTTTTTAATTTTATCCTTACACATTGTGTTAAATGGGATTTGAAGTTGATAATTTGTTTCAATTAACTTGTATTGGGTTCTTATAGTCTAAAAAAATACTGACACTAAATTGATGCTATATTTGGTATAATAGAGTTCAATTTTATTTTTAAAAATAATTCAAATTTCAAAGACCAAATATGACACTAAAATAAAAGGCAACTTTCTTTCCATTTTCTTTTTTTTACTGTTCATGTGGCATGCCTTGTAATTTTGGTCTCGAGAATTTTGTGTTTTTTTTTTAATTTTTGGTCATTTTATTTTTTTGGAATTTCAGTTCAAATCCAAAACCTTATTTTGTTCATTTTATAGTCTTTTTAGTTTGAGAGAAAAGATAGAAAATCATTGGAAAATGGAAAAAGAGAGGGAAAATCATTGGTTTGCCACTTTTCGAAAGCAAAATACATGATTTTAGTGTTAATAAATTTCATTTGACAAGAGAAATATCATTTAGATTTTTTAACCATTCATCTTGCCATAATAAATAGACTGAGTTTTAAACTATTGTTAGATTTGGGTTAAGTATTCATTTTTTTATGGATTAAAGGGCAATTTAAGGTTAGAAATGAGTTTTTTTAGGTTTTAAAGTGTTTTTTACGTGTTCTCAAGTGAAAAAAGAGTTGAAAATTAGTTTTTTAGATCCTAAAAGTCAGTCATTGATTTTTTGGTGGCTAAAATCTAAATTAACAAATGACACATCATTTATTTAAAAAAAATAAAATTCGGCAAACAATACTTAATTGGTCCGCCTAATCTCATCTTGCCTGATTTAACATAAAGAATAATAAAAAAATACAAGGCCAAACATACGAGCTTGGCCTTACAAGCCCATATGCGTTTCACTTTCTCCTTTTTAAGCTAGGGGTTAAGACGTGTTTAAGAATGCAATAGTAGTTATGATTTAAAATGATTTTTACTTAGAAAATACATCAAAAAAATATTTTTTTTATTTTTTAAAAATTATTTTTGACATCATCACATTAAAACAATTTAAAAAAATTAACAAAAAAATTTAAATTTTTAAAAAACTATGATTTGAATTGTGTTCTCAAGCATACCCTTAACTCATCAAAACCAAGTACATGGACTCTTCTTAGAAGATCTTTTTTTATTTTTTTTCAAAAAATCTGATTAATTTTTTTTAAAATAGAATAGTTATGATTATATTTAGAACATTATTCCATCAAATAACGATCAGATTTAAATTTTTTTTATATATAAAATTAATTTTATTTTTAAAAAATATTAACAAATGCCTTTTTTTGTATTGCTAAGCACAAAAGCAGATCGATTTTAGGTTTAAAAGCAAATCAAACCAAAAATCTTATTTTTCTTAAGTTATGAATCAAACATAACCAACCAACCAAACAATTTAATCACGTATCAAAGTAGTCTAGAGAAAAGGATAACAAGCGCTAGGAAAAGTCATAAAGAAACAACTACTCTCCGAAATTAAAAAAAAAAAAAAAAATCATCTTGCATTATTAATTCAACCCCGAAAACGAAAGAGACAAAAACAAAGTTCAGATAATCAACATACAAAATTAATGATTGCGTTGTTCATGGTTTTGGAAATTAGGGACCCAGAGATCGGGAGAATATTTCATAGGGTTGAGAATACATTAGTGATTATAATTTAAAATATTTTTTACTTAAAAATATATTAAAATAATATTTTATTATTTTTTAAAAAATATTTTTAATATTAACATATTAAAATAATTTTAAATAAAACAATTTATTTTTTAAGGAACGTAATTTGAATCATGTTCCTATGCGGTTAGAATTTAAAATTTAAAATTTCTACTTTTATATTTAGATTTGATTTAGAATTTAAACCAAACCGGTTCAGTTGAGTTTGATGAATTTTAAACTTTTAAAACAAAAATCTAAACAAATTGATTTTATTTTTTTAGGTTTTCTCAATTGATTTTTTAATTTTTTTTTGTTTGTTTTCTCTCTTGCTTGGTTTTTTGCTAACCCCTGTACATAATAAGGCAAAGAAGGAATATTACCATCGTGAGATTTTATTTAGATAGATTAATCAATAGCTTCCATGAAAGAAGTTAAATCCAGTGGAGATACACCAAGGTTTATAGTCCAGCGATGGCAATGACTTTCTTGCCTCTGCATCCTGGGTTCAAGCCTCAGCGTGTACGCTTGTCATCCCCGTGATGCTTTACATGCTTACTGGGTTTGCAGGATGTTCAATGAGCCGTGGGATTAGTCATGATGCACGCAAAACGTAAAAAAATAATAATAAATAAAATCCAGTGGGGATCCATGGATTCCTTGCACTCTAGATGACAAGAAACGGAGCATTGGTCAGTTGACACGTTGCAAAGCATGGTCAATTGACTAGTATTCACTAGGCAGCAATAATTATTCATATAATTAGTGTGAACATGTTTATTTTTATTTTTGTATTTTAAAAATATTTTTTTAAAAAAATAATTTTTTTATTTGTTTTAAATTAATATATTTTTTTAGCATTTTGAAATTATTTTAATATATTTATATTAAAAATAAAAATTTTTTTTAAAAAATAAAATTATATTAATATATTTTAAAACAAAAAACACTTTAAAAATCATCATAATTACACTCTCAAACATCCTCTAAAAGCATCTGCACCCAAGCTCTCTAGATTTTAGTTCAGAATAGCTAAAAAGACATTTTAGCTTAGCCATATAAAAAAAGTTATCGGATTGAATATTCTTTTTATTTTTTGTTATTCAAATTATATGTAAGATGAGTATTCAAGTGTATCTATCCAGCATTCTCTAGCCTACTAATATCTGAAAGCTTTCTAACACAGGCATCCTGCAATTGATCATTAACTAAGATGAGAATTACTTACATTATGCTCTAGGGTACTCTGTTCTCGTCCATGGAACATTTCAATCTGCTGTAATAAAATGAGTAGAATATCCAATATACGTAAAGAACATGTTTCTCACCAAGACGCAAGCTCATCACCCGATTACATCCTTTCAACATCTGTTTCCCATATTTTTAGTGCAAGATCATCTCTGCAAAATCAATCCAAAAACACCAATTCAATTCTCTTCCACGAGCAACACGACTTGGTTTTTCCCTTAGATTACTTAACGAACAAAAGCTCTCCAATCAATGATCATCAAAATGAAGGAAAAAAGTTTTACATACCTACAGGTAATCATTCTGTTTCCTTCAGCATCAAAAGCAAGTGCCCGGACAGTAGAAGAGTGGCCAGTGAGTAAGTAAAATGTGATTTTCCATTTCTTTAAAGTTCTGGGTAGAAATCAGCGAGCTAAGCCAGACCAGTACTATTTATCACATCCTGCAATCATTAAAAACATTAGCTAGTAATATGCAGCTTAACTATCTGCATGCCCTAACAAAAAAGCTTAAGCTCAGTTAGCGTTGCAATGAAGTTTCAACATCACTAAGCCCTTACAGTTTTAAATTTATGGGGGAACAAGTGAAAAACCAACCTCAACATATTAGTAAAAGGTTATATTCGGCCTTCAATGCATTCGATTTCCCTATCAATTTTGGGTTTTCTAATAATACCTTTTCCCTCAAATGGTGTTGTTATTGCGTTCACTACCCCTTCCAACAGTGCACCTGCCATCAAGAAGGGCAATTTGCCTTTCAAAATCCACGCCAAAGCCACTACACATGTTTATTTCTTTAAATTTTGACTTAAGTCCAATAAATTTTGAAACTTTAAAGTATAACATACCATTAAAAAAAAAGAAAAAGAAAAGACAAGAAACCTGTGTTCTTAGGGAGGCTACCCCAGCAACCAAGACCAGGTTTTTGAATGTACTAAACCAAGAGTTGGTCTTCTTCAGGAGTTCAAGGTCCTTTATTTACTCCATCTTTACCATAACAAGGTCCCCTCCCCATCTTCTCTACTGTCAGACAACAAAACCCACAAAGCTCTATTAGTTATATGAGATATGATATGACACCGAGTAGAAGAATTTAAGGACTCAAAAACTCCAAACCACAACTTTAATAACTAGAATTCATCGTGGTTTAAGATTCAGAATTTAAGTTACTAAGCCAATTCTCTACAGTAACATCAAAGAGATTAAATATACGCATACTCAGCCAGGGGAGTAGGGAGAGAAATCAGGATCAATAATTGGAAAATTTATCATGCGACTGCGCATGTAGAGAGAGAAATCAGCATAATTGTCAATCTTAACAATTCAGTGTGCAGCGTGCAAAACCCAAATCAAAAAACAATTTATAGTCATACCCAAATCATAACCAAAACCCATAAAGTGGAGAAATCAAACAAACTCAGCAACCAGATTGTTGAACCAAACAACATATAGAATGTAAATAATGAAATGAAAACATACACATCAAAAGATTCTCGAACCTCCTCTGCAGCTTAGAAGAAGGCATTTTTTTGCCATAGATTGAAATTGTTTCCTACCATCTTCTTCTCTTCAAAATCAACAAAGCCCACAAAAACAAAGACTTCCCCGTCTTCTCTAAGCTCATGTTCAGGCCATGTGCTTGCCATTAGATTTTGGCTGGAGAAAAGAAAAAAAGTGTGCCCCTCCTGGAATTTTAGTGCTAAAGATGAAAAACAACCTTTCCCCGTGTGCTGCTTTCTTTGTTTCCCTGCCAGGAGTAAAAATTTGAAATGCTCGCTATATGTGGCGAGCAATGTTCACAGAGCTAGAGAGTAGAGAGCATGGATGCTATGAGAAAAAAAAAAAAAAAAAAAAAAACCTCACTAGCTATTATAGCTAAGGATTTGATTTAGCTAGGAAGAGTGTGGATGCTCTAACCCAACTGAATTTTTTTAACAAACATGACAAAAACACCCAATTGAGAAATAATTGAAATTTTAAGAATATGTAAAATACTTTTTTGAAAGAATGCAATTGAGAATTGTCTGATAGTTTACGGGTTAATTTGAAGTTTTAATGACTCTTTATTAAAAATAAATAAAAACCATCAGTATTTTTTGACTGAGCATTGACACAGCTCGTTATGAATTGAAACAGTGAGATAGCAATTTTGTCATTCTAAAAAAAAATACCAACCTTGCTATTACCGTAATATGGTTTTTTCTATATTGTTTTCATAGTAAAATTATTTAATTATTCTTAAAAGGAAAAAAATAAACTCAAGGGACTTTTTTTTATCTTTTTAATTTTTAACATATTAAAATAACTTAATTAGTTTTGAAATCAAAAAATTCTTAAGCTTGCGTCCAAAGGCGTTTTCATCTTTTATATATATATAAAATTAGGTTTGCTAAGAGACTATTTAATAAATTAACAAATAAAAATATTATTTTAAAATAGTGATTGATGTGGGCATTGCACAAGTCAGTGCATAAATTGCCCTATACCTTTAGAACGATCTATGACGTACTATACAATAACCAAACACCACATATAATAGTGGTGTTTGAACATCTTAGCAGACACTCCATGATGCGACAACACATGTGGGCAATGGATTTTTGATTTGGCGTCAGTGACTTCTTTTTTACTTTCTCTTTTATCCTCGATTATCATGTCTGATCCTTTGAAATTTCAAGGTTACCCTTCAATTGTTTCTTCTTAAGAATTGTTTTCTTATTTTTTTATTACTATTTATTTTATATGAAATAATTTATCAAATTGAGATTTTTTTTTCAATTTCATTCTCCTTTAATTTTTTTTTGTATGTCAGATTTGATATTTATTATTTTGATCGATATTTGTTTTGTTTGAAGTAATTTTTTAAAATCAAATGATTTTTTTTCATCATCCTTTGTTTTTTTTTTCATGTCAAACTTAATTCTTTTTTTTTTAATTTGAAAAACTTTTAAAATTATTTTTTTTTTCTAGTTTCATCCTTTAACCTTAAATTGGTTTAGAATTGAACTTTTAGTTTGAGTTCAATTACGAAATTTTCACAGGTTATGAGTTTGGAAGATTAATCAAGATTTAGGAGGTTTGTCTGAATATGTTTGTTTTTTTTTAAGCTAATATTTTTTTACTCTCATCCTTTAGCATCTATTTAATTGAAGATTGCAATTTGTTATTTATTTTTTTTCTTTTGTTTTTTATTGGATTTTTCGCTAGTTTTGACAATGTTATAGTATATCTCGTTTTTTAATATTGAATTATTTGATAATTAAATTTAATAATTTTATTCAATTTGTTTTTGACAGGATTATCTTGATACCATAACTAGATTGTTAATTTTGCACAACGACCTGGTTGGACTTGGGTCAAGTTTTTCTAACATTTGTTGGATTTTATTTTTTTCTTTAATTTTTCTTTTTAATATTTTACTCTCTAAAGATTGTGTTTTAATTTTTTTATAAAATTATCGTGTTCTAGTTTAATTTTTTCTTTGTTGTCACATAAAATCTTTCAAAATTTTAATTTTTAAAATTGATTTTTGTTATTTTGATTTCATCCCTTATTGATTGAAAATTGATTTTTGTGTGTTTTTTTAATTTATTTTCTATGAAGTTATCCTAATTTTATACTCATGATCACAGAGTTAGAATGTTAACATGGTTTGACATATGTTTTTTTTATTATTATTTATTTATATCAAAATATTTTTTTATTTTTTTTATATTAAATTGTTTGGTAATTTTATTCAATTTACTTTTAATAAAATTACCATAGTGTTATGACTAAGTTACATATTTGACATGCTAACCCGAATGAGCTTGTATCTAGTTTTTCTTTTATTTTATTCATCTTTTTTTAGTTTATATGTCATTTTTATATTTATGATATTGAATTCATTAAGCTTATTAGATAATAAATCAAAAACCTAGTCATATATATATATATATATATATATAATGTTTAGAAACGTTTACACCTTCATATAAGATTTTTACAAGGTCGTGTTTGTTTTTAAAGTGACATTATGTTTTTTTTTTTTAAAAATTAAAATTTTTATTTATTTTTATTGTAGTATTGCTATACAAAAATTAATTTTTTAAAACTAATTTTTAAAAGATCCTTTTTTTTTTTTTAAAGTACCTGTATTTAAAAAGAAAAAAAAGGGGTCGTGTCTAGTTTTATGACTCAATTTGCTCTTGTTGGCGCTCATAACCCGGCCTCCAAAACCCTAACCCCCACAAAACACACCCAGACGCAGGAACCGATCACATTGCGCCATGGCAAAACCAATCGAAGCAGAAGCAGCAGGCATGGAAGCCTTAAACCGCCTAAAATCCACTGACCCACCACTATGGCTAGCTCCATCGCCCTCTCTGTCTCAAACAGCACGCACAGCTTGTAAACATCTCTTCTCATCAATAAATCCCCATGTCCCTAAATCCCCCTTTGATCAACTTCTAATTGATGGGTGTGATGCTGAGCAGATTTGGCAGCAAATTGACTTACAATCACAGCCCTTGTTGTCCAGTTTACGCCGTCAAGTTTTGCACTTTCAGAAGAATCCAGTGGAAATTAAAGTAAATGGTGACAAGGTTTTACAAGGGAAAAAAAAGGGCGTAGAAGACAAGGAGGTGAAAAAAGTTGATGAGTTTGATAATAGTGATGATGAGGACATGTATGAAATTGATGATGAAGATGACAGTGATGATGATGCGGACGGAGGTGAGGAGGAAGAGAGTGGAGAAGAGGAGGGAGAAAAGGGAGTGATCGAGGATAAGTTTTTGAAGATAAAGGAATTGGAGGATTTTTTGGAGGAGGAGGATGCCAAGGAATATGGATTGGATACAAGGAAGAATAATAAGAAAAAGAATTTAAGCGATGAGGAGGAGGATGAAGAGGACGAGGAAGATGATGATGATGAAGGAGAGGAGGATGAGGATGAGGATGATGAAGACAAGGAAGATGATGAGGTGATGTATACTTAGACTGTTAAAATTAGATTTGTAGATGCATGGACATTTTTTTTGTGTGTGATTATGGTTATTTGTTTGGTTTGGGAATTCTTAGATATAATTCTGAATTTGGGAAGTGTGAAATATGCCTGGTTTTACTGTTTGTTGTAATGGAGGTAATATTGGAAAATTATAATCAAATACAGCTTTTAATTAGTCTATATCAAGTATCAATCTGGGATTCTGCATATTGTAGATGTGTTTTTTAGTTGGGTTAGCATAGATTTTTCCTTTTTGCATTTTCAACACTTCCTTTTTTATTTTCTCTATGGTTTATGTTTTTGTACTGATTGGACATCTAATCATACAGCTTGGGGTTTTTGGTAATGGCGATGATGAAGATGAAGATGCAAGCAAGCGTGCCAGGTTTTTATTTTGTTGTCTTTTTTTGTTCTAGATGAGTTATTGGTTATAGAAAAATAACTGAAGGTACAAAGTGATGGTTAAAGCACTTCATTTCATCTATTTATTTGTTCAAGAAAAATCTCACAGAAACTTAGCAAGGCAACCATTTGCCCTGTTCTGATGAAACTGTCACTTTAATGGTCATGATGATTTGTATATCATCTTCTTTTGTGCTTTTCAGTTCACTACTGTCAGTAATTCTCCATGTTCATACTGCTTGTAATGGTGCCACCAGCATCTGTCCTTTCCACCATCCTTAAAAGTTTAATATATTTATTTTTAACATTGAATCACTGATTCCTGGTTTCTCTTGTGGATCTCTGACATTCAGATACGAAGACTTCTTTGGTGGTAAAAAGAGAAAAATCTTAAAAAAGAAAACAAAAGAAGACTCAAGCTCAGATGATGAACTTGATGATGAAGCATTGAATGAGGTAGTATGATGTTTGTGTTATGTCTGCACACATTCAGCAAAGTTTCTGCTGTCTTTCTCATGGTATTATAATTTACATTTTAAGAAGTGAATGCATGTGAAAATTTAACTAAGTTGTTCTTATTTGCATTCTGCAGAGAAAAGGTAGACTTTCTACCCATGAAAAACAACTTCAGAAGCTTCAATCTGAGATAGAACAGATGGAGAAATCAAATTTGGAGCCCAAAACTTGGACCATGCAAGGAGAGGTAACTTTGGCCTTTCCTTAATGTTTAATTCTGAAAATCGCTTTTTTAGCTCTATGCATTCCTATTTTTAATTTTTTATGTGTTTCTGGATATGAAGCCATTCCAATCCATGTCAAGTTCTGGTTTTGATGTCACATGATATGGACATTGCAACAGGTAACTGCTGCAAGCAGACCCAAGAATAGTGCGTTAGAAGTTGATTTAGACTTTGAACACAATATGAGGCCCGCCCCTGTAATCACTGAGGAGGTTACTGCAACACTTGAAGATATGATTAAGAGTAGGATCATTGAGGTAAACTTCAAATTTGAATGGATGTCTGACTTATCTAGCTGTTTTGTTAACACATCACTGTTTTACTTTGTTTCTGATGTTTAATCCAAATTTTCTTGTTATGTGTTGATTTCTTGTAACAAATTGATTATGATTTATGATTCCCATGTCCTGCAATTCTTCTTTTATTTTGTATTTGGAAACCGAGTAGAATCTTTTTCTCAGTGGCTTCAAGGTAAACTCAACTATATTGATATGATGGCCATGTGACAAGCTGATGCACCTCAGATCCATGCACTCACATGTGCACGATCCCAACCTTGTGTTGGAGTGACACCAGTTATGTTTGTTTGTTTCATATGCAAGTCTTCCCTTACTATGAGAACACTGCTTTATATTTGGTTGTTTTTGTTGAGAGATGTTGGTGAATAAATTGTGCTTGGAAATATGCATATATCTTTATTCAAAGCCATGGTACAGTTCTTCAGATAGTTTGAACAATGTCTGTCTTGAATTTTTGGGCCTTTTAGATAAATAGTGAACAGTTGTCCAAATACTCACGTTCTTAAAGTTGGCAGAAGCATGGATGGTATTATTGGCAGACCAACTTTCCTTCTATGATTTTGACTTTTCCAAATTGCTATGCATGCAGAAAAAGTTTCCTAAATCCTTGGTCAGGCTTTCAGAAAGAAATTGTCCATGTACTTGACAATATCAATAGCTTCATGGAATTTTCTGCCATCTTGGGAAAATTTTGTTTATCTTTTGACCTTCTTGTTTCTTATTGTTGAATCCATGCTGCTAGTTCCATAGTTAAGATGTTGCAGCTTCTCATTTTGCATTGGACACTGCTTGTTTGATCACTAAACTATGTTAGACATTGTTATCTGTGTGGGTGCACTCAAGAAACAATCTTGCCATGATGATTTTAGGGGCGGTTTGATGACATTCGGAAGGCTCCCAGTTTACACTCTAAAGCACCAAGAGAACTGAAAGAGTTGGTAAGCAATATTGCTGGTAACATAGTATAGTGTGGTTCCCACTGCTCCTTTTTATGATATAGTATTAATTCTGGAAGCTGTATTTTTCATAAAATCTGCAGGATGAGAATAAGAGCAAGAAGGGTCTTGCCGATGTTTATGAGGTTTGTCTATCTTAACTAGCATGCTCTGTCAAGTTTCCAATTTTGTTCTGGATCCTATACTGTTCGTAATTGCTTCTGAGCTTGATTGTTGTCTTCTGTTGCTGAGCTCTTGCATATTTAATCCAAATTCCTATATGATTATTTACAGGAAGAATATGTTCAAAAGACAAATCCAGCAGCTGCTCCATTATCTTTCTCAGATGAACAGAAGAAGGAGGTAGATGTTAACAGTAGTGTAATCATTGTTATTATTTCTCTTTAGTTGTTTCTTCATTGCATATTTTCATATCTTCAACTGGACTCCAGCACATGGCATTTTAGTATGTTTTCTGTGTCCATTTGTTTTTATTACATTTGCGTCTTTGATTTGTGTAACCTTGTTATCTTTTCTTTTTTCTTAGGCAAGTGTCCTGTTCAAAAAACTGTGCTTGAAGTTGGATGCTCTTTCTCATTTCCACTTTGCTCCTAAACCTGTATGCTTCTTAATCCTTAAATGGTGGATTTTTTTCCTTTCTTTTGGCCACTTTTTGATTTTTTTTTTAAATTGATCTCGTGTGATTGATAGGTCATAGAGGACATGTCTATCCAAGCAAATGTCCCTGCTCTTGCTATGGAGGAGGTAAAAAGATACCTCCATATTCTCTCCAGTCTGAATTTTGTGACTCGACTTGCTAATGCACATTGTCTTCCATGGATAGATTGCACCAATGGCAGTTTCAGATGCAGCTATGCTGGCTCCTGAGGAAGTTTTTTCGGGCAAAGGTAATATCAAGGAAGAAACAGAACTTACACAGGCCGAGAGGAAGAGGAGGAGGGCTAACAAGAAAAGAAAATTTAAGGGTGAGATCTGATAAGAAGGTTTATTATTCTCGCACAAGGCCTGTTGCTGCTTTTGCTTTTTAACACCGTGAAAAGAACGACCAATTAGTAGCTTAAAGCATCCAGTTGAAAGCTGCTTAATATCTAGGTTTTGCTTGAATGTTCGATCTTTCCTTTCTTATTAACCATTAGTTTGGTGATCACAGCTGAATCAGTGAAGAGGATGTCAAAGAAGGCACAAGAGAACACAACACCAAACCACGATGATGGTGAATGTTCATCCGAACTGGCTGGTGTCATTATTTCTGGAAGTTGAAATGAACCCAATTTACAGTCCTTAACGTCAAATTTTGATTAAATTGCAGGCAAGGAAGAATCATAACTTGGTTCCTGATTATGTCCATGCATAATGAACTCGCTGAACCTTTTCAAGTTATGGTTTCCAGTTTAGGACAGCCACACAGAGAGGAGAAACAGGAGAAGAGCGCTATCTTACAACATTGTATGATGCGTTCATGGTTTTAACAAGCGGTGCACTAGCTATGCCAGAAGAACTAGAAAGATTTGGGATCTAGCTTGAAAGAAACTTGGTGGGAAGTTTGCAACTATAAGCTATACCTTCTGTACTTTAGAAATAGAGGTGAAATTTTGTTCCGTGTTTCATCAAACCTCCGATCAACGTTTGACGCATTAATTTGTCATTTTATTCTTTAATTGGACTGGTTCAATCATGCAATGTAATATGAATCAGGAGTTAAAAGCAAGGACGAATGGTGAAAGGCATTCCCTGGAAGAATATGCCTAACAAGACTAAATGCTCCTTTTGGGCAAGTTATCAGAATTAAGCTATCCATGCTTGATTTTTTAGTTTTATTTGATTTTGTATTTTAAAAGTATTTTTTTAAAAAATTATTTATTTTTATTTTAAATTAATATTTTTTTGATGTGATGATATTAAAAGTAATTTTTTAAAAAATAAAAAATAATTTTAATATATTTTTAAATAAAAAACATTTTTAAAAAACAAACCACTCCTAATGCCACCTCGTACTTGCTTTTCATGTTGTTGGAGCCGTATTTCTCTTCCTAGTACTCGGAGGCTTGTTTTTAAAATTTGTTTTTTAGGTGTTTTTAAAAAGCGTGTTCGTCTTGAAAAAAAAATACTAAGTTGGTGTTTTTTTGTTATTTATTTTAAAATTTGGATATGATGATATAAAAAATAAAAATAAAAAACTCATTATCAAGTTTTTTAAAGAGCCTGTTTGGCTCTACAGCTGCAGTTGTGTTTGAAAAAAAAATAATTTACTGTATATGGATCCCACGTAAATTTTTCATTCAAAACGTAGGCAATGAAAAGCAAAAAATCATGCTTTTAACGCACTATGCTGCTAATTGCATTGTTCATTGAACAGTGCAATTAGCGTGAATAATATATATGAGTATATTGTTCACTTCAAAAAAATAATAAACAGTGCAATTCACTTGTATTGTTCATAGTAAATTGCATTGTTCACGTGAATAGTGCAATTCACTTGCACTGTTCGTCTATTTTTTGTTTTTTCTCTTTTTTTCTTTCTTTCCTGCAGAGTGTTAATTTTATTAAATATATTTTTTAAAAAAACTAATTTAGAGTGAATGGAATTCATTTGGACTGTGATGTGAACAATATTTTTTTTCTCGAAAAAGTAGTATAGAGTGAATTAAATTCACTTGCATTATAATATTAATTTTATATCTGATAATATTTTATCTAATTTTATTACACGCTCAAAAAATTATGAAAACTGTAGTTCTTATCGGATGAATTTTGTACGTAATGAAATTATACATAGTTTAATGGAATAATAAAAAATATTTTATATAAAGTATTATTTATTTCATGATGTAATATGAGTAATTAAATCTATAATATTTAAATTTAAAACCATCAATATTAATATATATTTCTTAAATTATTTTATAACCTCAATTTTAAAAATATTCTTAACCAAACACATTAAAATTTTTTTTCTTCAACCTCAATTTCAACCACAGTTTTAACCAAACACCTTATTTTTTCAAACCAATCTCAATTAAAAGTATTTTTTATAAAATATTTTTTTTTAAAACCATAACCACAACAGCTATCACAATACCAAACATCCTTAAAGTATCTTCACTCAGACATATTTATATTTTAAAAAATTTATATCTGTAAATCTTTATTTATTACATTTGTTCTTTATTAAATAACAAAAACTTTTATTACTTTAAGATTCAATGCACAGTTCTAATTAATAGTAGTTTCTTTGCCGCTCATTGTTGGAGGTCAGACATCACCCTTATTAAAAATAAAAACATTTAGGATACTAATTATATTCAATCTATATTTTGATGATTACATTATTTTAAGCTCACCACTTGGCGCGGGCCATAGGATTAGTGAATTTGTAAGGAGGAAGGTGCAAGGGTAGTACGGTCATTTAGAATTGAACTCGATCCCCTTCACTTTACCGACTGAGAGAGGGCTGCTACTACGGTGGTCCTTCCATAACGCTTTGATTTATTTATTTATTTATCAGTATCACCTTCTGTTTGGTTGCCAAGAAACTCAAGGAAAAAAAAATAGTAATACAAATAAGAAGATTTTTATTTATGGAAGGCACTGAAGAAACAGTCTCCACTGTAAGATCTCTTTCTTTGAAAATCCTCTCTTTCATCGAATACTACATCTGAGATCGTCAATTTTTTTCGAGTATAAGTTAAGTGTATTCCTTTAAAGAAAATGTGATGTTAATTCATAACCTAGAAACCCTAGCTGGTTAATTCTTCTTCTCAATTTTCTTGGTAAAATTTTATTGGAAGGGAGCTTCAGACCCATGAATGTTTTGGATATATTATTTATATCTAGTGTTTAATCTGATATTTTGAGATTTTTTTTCTTATGGAAAGCAGTATGCTCCAAAAATGGCTGGAACTGTTAACTGGGGTACGGCGACTGTGGTTGGAGTATTTGCAGGCATGTTGTATGGAGGTAGCAAGGAGGCAGCTGCATCTGTGGTTTGTTCTCTTTAAAATTTGTCACATATTTTCATTGCCTTTTCTTGCTCTAATAGGAATTATCTGTGAAATAAAAAAGAAAATGGGTATTGTAATTTCATGTGTGCTTATTAAAAATCATCTAGAGTTTGTGACTTTGAGATTTTACCTTGGTATGTTAAGACTTAAGGGCTAAATTGGGTTCCATCAGTAATATATGCTTCTGTATGGGAGAAGGGAAGAGGTAGGAATTCTCGGTTTCCGTTCTAAGCAGAAATTGAAGAGGATGGATGATAATTTCGTCCAGTGTAATGCATAAGCGTTGGTTTATAGCCTTACAAGTGATAATACTCATAATCTGTGTATTCTTATAGGACTTTACTTGATATGGGGATATATGTGAAGTAAATGATATTTTGAATCTTAGTCTTCCATAATTTTGGTTCGCTCAAAGCTATTTTCTTATAGTATGTTTTTGAGATTACAATGCTCTGGGTATGTGGCATATGGGAACCTCTTCCATAGCATTTTACTTGACATGAGGATATTTATGAAGTAACTGGCATATTGTACATTGAAATTATGTATGCCGATGTACCATAATTTTGATCTTCTGTACCATTTACTAATGGAAAAAAGACTTTTTGCCTCTGATTGTAAAAATTGGATGCCTTCGCACTAGCATAATGACTTTTTTTTTTTTTTTTTTATCTTGTATAATTCTGTTTGTTCTTAATGTGTCCTATTGATGTTTCTTCTTCTTCTATGATTTTTCTGGATTTGTTGAGGTCGATGTTTTTTTGCCCCCATAAATTAGCTTTTCTCTAGTTGTCTTCATATCTTTCACATATACCACATGTACTGAAACTCAGGACTTTTGTCATTTCGGCAGAGCAAGGATGCAGAAGTGATGTTAAAGCTTGGGAGCACTCCAGATAAGCGTGAACAGCATAGATTAATGAGAGATGCTATGGAGAAAAGGTTTATTCGAGTGACTCGCGGTTCCATTGTTGGTGGAGTACGACTTGGAATGTTCACTGCTGAATTCTATGGATTACAAAATCTACTGGCTGAGAAACTAGGGGTGCATGGTATTTATAATGTTGTTGGAGCTGGATCCGCCACTGCTGCAACGTTTGGTTTAATTAGTAATAATTCATATCTCATGCATGAAAATTTTTTTGCCCTACCTTTTCTTTTTGTGTGAGTAGTTCACTAAATTGATTTAAATTTCCTAATGGTTCTGTACAGGGGAAAGAATTTGTGTTTTTCAATTTCAGCTCCTTATGGAGTTTGAATTAGGAGCCAAGAGTATTAACACTAATGCTTTTGTGTAACCTTTCTATGTTAGTGCCTGGCTCTCTTCGGTGGCGTGCAAGGAATGTGCTGCTTGGATTATTTATGGGTGCAGCATTCTGTTTTCCTCTTGGTAATTGATCACATCTCAAAGTATTTAAATTTTCCCTTGCTAAGTGGTTTTTGTTAAATAAAATGAATTCAATTTAAACAACTGCTGATATGTGTTTACTTGATATGGAATCTTAGCTACTTACTTTCCTCATAAGAAATTGCAATGGAAGAAAAAACCGTCCCAAAATTCTGTAGACTGTTCTTGTAATCTTTGGCCTCTTTATGTAATTGCAACATTATTTGAGCAGGCAGCATTAATGCTCTGAAATGATAACTTGGGGTTAAATTGAAACTAGAAAATGACAAATAAAATTAATTGAGAAGAAGGAAGTTTCTAATGCAAACATTGCATTTTGCAACAGGGTGGATTCATTTGAAGCTTGTAGAGAAAGCAAATGAGGGAAGCTCGGGGGAGAGGGGAGAAGCAAAAAGTGGTGTTGGGGCAACAATTGAGAGGCTTGAAGGAAACTTGAAAAAAAAAATCTGAAGGTTTCTAGATTTCTCATTTCCCATGTAGATTTACAGGAAAGCTTTTGCCGTGTGCCTAGTTCCCTGATCTTGTGGCGACCCTTTAAAATAAAGTAATGCTCAATCACTATGTATATATGAGAGATGTTTGGAGGTCTCTTTTTCGAGATCTTTTTTATTTCATTTTTTCTTAGGAAATTAGATTGACTTCATTTTTATTTTACTTCTGGACTATCCTTGGATTCTGCTGATATAAATGCATTATCAAAGCTGGAGATTCTAATTTTTTTATGAAGGCACCAAGTAAGTTTCTTGATACCAGTGAATATTTCTCGTAATTCTATTTAGTCATCTTTGTTTCAACTCTCTTTTATCTTCCTGGAGGAACTCTGCTTGGCTTCAAGAGCAACTAGAGAAATACAGAAGCAACAATATGAAAATAGCAAGCGGGTAAGGTGCCTTGAAGAGTCAAGAATACAGAGTTGAATTCTGATAACTCGGTCAAAATAAGTATGAACTTCATTCATCCTTGCTTTTAACTTTTTATTAGAAGTAGCCCATGAAAGAATAAAATGAAAAAAAAAAAAAGTGCTAACTGTTGATCAGAGCTTATATTCGCCAACTTCCCAGTTCCCACCGAGCTTCTTAGGTGTTGTTACCGTTGTGTTCCCAAATCTTTCCTATTCTTCTGGCATGGTTTTTCCTTCGCTGCTCCTTTAATGCTTGTTAAGAGGATGAAATGAATGGACATTTCAAAATGCTGTAAGATGGCGCTCCTCTCTATTTTCTCCTCTCCATATGGCTGTCCTAAACTTTCAATAGTGTAGTGTTGTCCCATCCTTCTTTGCCTTCCTTTGATTCAGTTGTGATCATCAAATTAATGGTTAATGAGAATGGAAAGATAGACCATTCAGGCAAAAAACTAGATGAGAAGAGAGAAAACACTAAGAAATCAGCAACTTTCCAGTTTCCACTGGATGCCTTGAAATTACCACTTTGTCTTTCTTTCATGGCGGCAGAGTACCAATCCTTTATTGCAGTGAAGTTGAAGAGATTGTTCAATTCTCTTACTCACAGGAAGTTGTATGCTACACTAGCTACTGATTTGGAGCCTGATAATCTTGATTAAGCTCTTATATATGATAAAGAGGTTCTGAAGGAGGAACCTAACTGCCCCAACATTGAGTTACCTTCAATTAACATAGAGGCAAATTCGTCCTCATGATTAACAATTGTTGTAATCTCCAAAGAATGGCTGCTCAATTGCCATTAGGGTTCATAGGCGGATTGGAGAGGATTGCAGTCTGTGATCAACGGCAACACATCATTGGAAGGGAGGAGATCAATGTACTCATGATAAGTTGATCTTGTTGAATCCAAGCATGGCATGCTAGTTTTTCTTGTGCTTATCCACCGCTTGATCCTGGACGCAGCATGGGGGAACACCATCAATAAACCCAAGCACTCCTTGCCCAAGTAGGAGGAGTTTCATCTGGCATCGCCAGAACAATTTCGAAATTGTCGTTGGTAAGTTTGATGGAGAATACATGATAAGCGTTGCTCAATAGAATGAATGGAGAATACAGAACAATCTATTCATACAGACTCAACAGCATTGTCAGGAAGCAAGGGGAGAAAACTCTCAGCCGTAAAAACTGCTCCTGTCCTGTAGATTGCTCGAACACCCATGATTTTACTTGTTATTTTTGAAGTCAAAACAATTTCTAATCAACATGGATGTTTTTGCAGCTTGCTGGAGCAAATGGTACTGCTAGCGAGAACGCTGATATAGCTTACTGTATGTAAAAAACAGAATAAAATAGTCGAATAAGACACCATGATTGACATGTATAGAATTCCAATGCATGTTCTAAATATTGGTGTGATGTTTTGAAAATACAAGAGAAAATTAATAGGAAATGGCAACAATACCTTCAAAGGATTAGATTTGAGGTATAAATGAATGAGGGACATGAGGTAATTGCACAAGAGAATTGATAAATATGGAAGGAAGAGAGAGAGGGATCAGACTTTTAGAGAGAGTGACGAGAGAGGGAAAGAAAGGAGAAGGAGAAGGAGAAGGGGAGATGATTAACGGAGGGAAGACAAGTTAGAAGAAATTAAGTGTTAAAGTTAAGGTTTAAGTTTCGATGTTTATAATTGTGGTTTTAGTTTTGATTTTGGATTTGTTAAAGTTTAGGTTTTGAAGTTGTATTTTTAGAGATTCATTAATTGATGAATTTGCTATTTTGTGATGGACTAATTGATTATAGTGGGAGTGGTAGGGGTGATTATTTTTTGTTCAGTTCGGTTTTTACCCATAAAAATAACCAAACTGAATTATTTTTTTTTTTTAAAAATCAAAATCAAACTGAAATCAGTTCAAACCGACCGGTTTTGATTTGATTTTAGAATAAAAACCAATTCAAACCGATCGGTTTTCAGTTCGATTAGGTTATTTTATATTAAATAAAAAACTATATTGTTTTTATTGGTTTTTTTTTTTTGCAATTTCCAATGGGTTTGGCTTAGTTTTTTCCAGTTTGTCTCGGTTTTTTCAGTTTGACTCGGTTCGGTTAAGTTTTTTTCGGTTTTAGACTTATTAAGCTGATACTGAACTGATAAGTTTGTTCAATATTCTAATCGGTTTAATCGGTTTTTTTTTTACGGTTTCAGTTTTTTTAATCATTTTTTTTCTGGTTTTCTCGGTTTAATTGATTTTTTAGTTTTTTTGCTCACCTTTAATTAGTAATTGAATTATTAAAAGTTGATTATGTCAGGTTTTTTGAGGTTTTGAGTTGAGATTTAGATATGCTGTTTTAGGTGAAATTGGTTTGGAATTCTTGACCAACCGGTCGACCGATTAGGCTGAGCTGGGCTGGTAGACCGGTTGGGTTGAACCAGTGAACCAGTTGATTATGCAGCAGGGTATACTTATTTCTTTTAGATTTGTTCAGTTTAGGTTATGTTTGGAATCGATCGGATATATCCGTTTCGCTTTTATACTTACATTTTGGATTTGCCATTTTAGGTGAAACTGATATGGAATTCCCAATTAACTGGTCGAATTGAACTAGTAGACCAATTGGTTGTTGGATTTTGGTAGACCAATTGAGTTGAACCGGTAGATTGGTTGGGTGTGGATTTCATTCTACCTGTTGGGTTGAATCGATAGACCGGTTGATTATGCAACAAGGTACAATTAGTTCTTTTAGGTTCAATCAATTTAAGTTATATTTGGAATCAATTGAGTAGATCCGTTTTGCTTTTATAATTACATTTTGATTCCTAAACGTATATGAATATGAGTTAGACCCTAAGTTAAGTGTATTATATATATGTATGTTCTTTTCAAGTTGTTTTTTAATATGTTTTTTTTTGTATCTGGATAATCCTGATATTTTACCTACAAGACATCAATAGGATTTTCTTCAATATATGCTTTTGTGTTCATTTTATTTTTGAATCGAATGAGTAAATAATATTTCACATGCGTGAGAAATAATATAAATATTTGAATTATTGATATAAAATGAATTATGGTTCTTGATAATATATATATTGATTATTATTCTTTGTTATGATAAAACATAATTATTTATTAAATTTAAATTTTAGATATGAGATATGTATGTGTTTGGTAGCTTCTCGTTTGAATGATATCATGAGTTGAGTTTTAAGATATAATATTATAATTCCATTTGTTAGATTAAGATATAACTTTTTGCTATGACAGCAAGAATACCTGTGCTAACAACAAACACTATGCCATCAAGTATAAAAATCAACCAAAGAATCCAGAAGAAACTTTGCTTCTTCGAATCACCCTCCCTCCCGTGGACAAAGATCCTCCAAATCACCACACAAACCCGGATTTCCCACAAAGCTACCCCTATACATCTCTTTAGCATAAAGTGGAGCATTCACCTCGGAGAGCATATTATATGTTTCTCTTTGTTTTATTATGCTGTATGTGTATATTAAACACTATTTATTTATTAAATTGTTAAATTTATTTTTTTGTTATTTTTTTTAGGCATATAATTTTATTAGCGAGTAATTTTCGTTAGATTTCAAAACTTGTTTATTTTTTTAATATATATATATGACTAATGTTATTTTATTATATCAGTTAGAGCTCCACAATTAGCTATTTATTGTTCATTTGTATTATTAACCTTGGTCTATATTATTAAAGTGCAATATGTGATTTTAGTGAGCGAAAAGATTGATGAACAAGTCAAATCTTGTCGTAGATCACCCTCACTCACATAAAATCACAAACTACAGATTCCCAGGAATCATCAGCAGAACCGAGAAACCCCTGCCATGCCTTATGTGATGCAAATAAATCATTTCGAGTCCCACCATTATAGTCACAGACAAGCTTGATAACAATGTCTACATGATCATAAAGCAAACCCAGCAAAATCATTCGGTCCAGACAGTATTTATTCACTCCGCAGTCCATAAAGCAAACTAAAGCTAGCAGACCATGAAAAAGGCAGCCGGGCCTCTGCACAAATTCCTTCAAAAAGATAACAAATAACCCTTAAACAATACATCACATAAGATTCCGGGACACTGCATGTGAATAAAGCAACCCACCAAGATCAACACCAGACATTTCCTCAGCTATCCAAGCGAAGTATCATTGCTTGATCTCCTTCACCATCCTCCTCCTCCTCCCCTCCACAAGACACCAACCCTCTGTTCTCTTTGTCACTTCTCCACCTTTCCCTTCTTGAAATATCACCGATCACAAACATGAGCACGCTCTTCTTAATCATCCTTTCAATTCTTTCATCTCTAGTCCCTCTGAGTTTTGCCGGTAATGTGCGTGTCAATAACCCTTGCCGATCTTATTGCGGTAACATAACCATTGACTACCCTTTTGCACTCCAATATGGCTGTGGCCATCCAGGTTTCAGGGACCTCTTGTTTTGCATGAATGATGTACTGATGTTTCATATAAGCTCAGGATCATACCGAGTGCTGGAAATAGACTATGCATATCAATCTGTCACAATCCACGAGCCTCACTTGTCAACCTGCGACACCCTTGTGCTAGGTGGCAAGGGTAATGGTTTCGCAGTCGAGCAATGGCGGTCTCCATACTTCAACCCGACCGCTGATAACGTGTTCATGCTAATAGGTTGCTCCGCTCAATCATCACTGTTCCAAGGATTCCCCGGGAAGCACCTGCCTTGTCGAAACGTTTCGGGTATGGGCTGCGAAGAGTACTACGGGTGCCCAGCATGGAGTCTAGCGGGCCGTGGACAAATGGGTTCGATGTTCGGGTCAGGTCCACCGGAATGTTGTGCGGTGGCATTTGAGGCTATTAGGGCTATAAATCTTAGTAAACTTGATTGTGAAGGTTATAGTAGTGCTTACAGCCTTGCACCATTAAGGGTTGACGGGCCTAGTGAATGGTCTTTTGGGATCCGAGTGAAATATTCCGTTCAAGGGAACGAGGAGTTCTGTAGAGCCTGTGAGGCAACTGGTGGAACATGCGGGTATGGCTCTAATGGGATCAGGCAGCTGTGCATGTGTGGAGACATGAATTCCACATCAAATTGTGACTCAGGTAAGGACATAACTCTCTGCAAGTCTTCCTAATTTAACATTCAATTCAAGCGATGCGTACAAGCTGGTAATGCCCCACACCGGCACTTTCCCCCGTCCATGATCAATCTTTAGAACTCATCGCTTGCATTGCATGGTTGATGATACCATTTTATGTTTGTGATGCTGCACTCTCTGTCTAAGCAAGTAATGGACATTTAAACTTGCAGTTACATCGGCAACAGATAGAAGAAGAGGGCACGGGTTGGTGACAGTACTAACAGGTACCCATTTCAACTCCATTGTTAATGTCTTTTTTCACCTACTCAGTGTTTTGACAGTGGCGAGCCTCCGTGGGGAGTTGGCCACCACTGGTTCTGACTTCTGAGCCTACATGGGCTAGATACTTCTTTATTTCTTTTTGAATCTCTTTGTGCGAATGAGACTTGGCTCTCTCGGCCATCCTAAAAGATCTTACTATTATCCGCCACTGGTTCTGACTTCTGAGTCCTCGTGCTTTAAGCACGAGTCTCGAGTATAGAAAAGATACTCAATTATTGATATTTATAGAGTAAAAATGCCAGTAAGTTCTTAATTACTCTTCCCAGCATCAAAGCCTCGTTCGTACCTACCTCCACCCCAAATTAATGATTAAAAACAGAAAAGATATTCGATTATTGATATAGATTACTGTAGAGCGGTAGCTAGTATTTCTCTCAATCATAGGACAAAGTGTGAAGTTCATGCATTTTCTTAAGCCAGAAGTAATAATTCTTGACAACAGTTCAAAACTTCAAATCAGGAGTCTATTGTCCACTAGCTCACCTCAAGAACAAGGAAAAAGTTCGCATGATCAGTTCCCGTATAATATCCATGCCATGACAATGGTAGCGCAAGCTCATTATTTGATTTCTTTATCAGCACAGTGGTGCTTAAGAACACTCCTAATCTCTTACTCAATTCGAAAGCATTCCATGGCCCAAGAAAACATACAAGAATGGTCATGATGCATTTTCTTTGAGGAGAGTATGCCAATTTACTCACTTTACTGTTGTTTCTTAATCATCTGCAGCAATTTCTTTCAGTATATTAGCATGGATATGATGGCTGACAATCACAGTTGAAGGGACGTGCGATCCCACACCAATATCTGAAGTGTTTGTAAATGACATGATCACCATACATGAATGCATTGAGAGAAGGAGAGAGATGGAGCTAGCTACCTCATTTTTCAAATGTCCATGTTATTATCAAATATTGGTTGATCTTTGCATTACCAACACTTCATTTTTTTTTTTGGTTTTGTTGTAAAGAGGGAAATGTAAGCATTAATCTAGAAGTCTATGTGCTTACATGGCCAACAACAGTACTTTCTTTTTGGAGGTTTTCTTCTTTGCGTTGTCATGAATGCTAGATTTTATTTTACTTTTTTTTTTTTTTTGTAGCCTAACCCTCCACTTTTTTTTTTATTCAAAGGAAATTTAGATTTATAAGTATGGATTAATGTGTAATTCTTGAACCTGTATCTTTTGTGCTTCTAATGGTTATTTTTTTGGTTTTTTCTAGTATATATCGGACTGCTCTTGTATTTTTGTGGTTAGGGTTATCTGTAAAACAAAAACTTAAGCTTAAATTAATTTGAGTTTTTTTGGTTAAGATGTTAAGCAAAGGTGAGAAAAAAAATTAAAAATCCAATTAAAGTACGAAAACTGGAAAATAAATAACTAAAAAAAATTAAATTATAAAAAAAACTGGTTAAAATTTTTAAAAAACTAACTGGTTTAAGTTGGTTTTATAAATTTGAAATCTAAAAAAATCAAACTGGATCCAAATAAAAATAAAAATAAAGTAATTTTTTTTAAATAACCAAATTAAAATTAAATCAGTTTCAAGTTATTTTTTTTAATAATAAAAAGAAAATTAAACTGAATTTTTTCACTACAGTACAAAAGATTTTTCTCTGAAAAAAAGAAGAAGATGATTTGTGTTTTCTTCTTTGGTCCCACCCCTCACTGGTCCTTGACTTTATATATATATATATATATATATATATATATAAACTACTTATATAGATTATTTTTATTTTTCCAATGGGAAGAGCCGGACATGGGGTGGGGGTGGCACAACTATTCATAGCATGATGTGGGAAAGATTATAGTGAAATAATAACAGATGAGTTTTATTGGTTTACAGGGTGGAACTTGATTTGCCGTGTAAATTATCCAATAAAATTACTTGAATTGTATTTATTAAATTGTGTGAGAAATTATATGTGAAGTAACCAATAATAATTTTATGGGATTACATGAAAAATATTCATTCAAATAATATATGAAAAACTATACAAAAAGAGCTGGAAAAACCCGAGCGGCGCCGCTCACCTGCGGCCCAGGCAAGCAGCTTCACATTCTGCCCTCCGCCCACAGTGAAATAACGACGGGGACGGTCTTTTTTTTTTTTTTTAAGAGGGTGCTTAAGCTAACGATTAATATATAGTATTATAGCAAATCAATATCAAAGTTTGAGATAATGCTCATATAAAGTTGTCTGTCTCTTTTGATCAACAATCAGCTCGGAATTAATATATTTATAGTAAAGCTGCTTTTGTTTCTTACTAGTTTTTGTGTTTGTGGTGAAATAAACGCAGTAAGATATTTGACAATAAATTAAACTACGTTTTGTATTATAAAATCCGTAAAAAATTGAGTTTGAAATATAGTTTTTGTGAATCAGTTTTTATATGTTTTTTTAATAGAGTTTTATAAAATTCTATTTGTTTTTGCGTTTCAAAAGTGCCTGTGAAAAAAATTGAATTTTTTTAATTTTTTTTGCTTCAAATTGATATATTTTTTTTGTATTTTCAGATCATTTTAATGGGTTGATGTCCAAATAATTTTTAAAAATAAAAAATTATTATTTTAATACATTTCAAGTAAAAAAACACTTTAAAAAATAACTGTAACAACACTTCCACCAAACATTTTATAATTATTTTTTGCTACATATAAAATTTAATCATAATTTTTACTAAATACATATCTAAATCTAATTAATCATAGCTAACTATACTTTTTTTAATTTTATTTTTTTAAAATTATAATCACAAAAGCTACTTAAAAACAAACATACTCAATAATTCATATTTGGATATTTACACGTGATATGGATACACACGCAACAACATATAATAAGCATATATTGAAAAATTATACTGATTACTGTGTAGTTTAGTTAATTTTTTATTTAATTTTTATTTTTTTTAAAATTATAGTTTATATCTTAGATTAAAGCAAATTTTTAATTCGGATAAAAAGATTAAACTACTATCATGTATAATATATATATATATATATATATATATATATATATATATATATATGAAAAACAACTGTTCTTTTTATCACATTACTATTCCTTTTAGCTAAATCTGGATTTTCTTTTTTCTGTTTTCTTTATGTTAGCCCGTTCAAACCCGAAAAAAAGTTACATGTAAAATAAAAAGCAATAGGCACAACTCGTTCTTTGAAAGCTTTTTCTCTAACACTTTATCATATAAAAAGAAATAACCCAATTTGTGCATATCATAAGGTCAAGATCTGTGATTGTTGGGGCGGTTGTGTTATCGACAAAATACAAAAAAAAGGAGATCATGGAGTGGTTGTCGGGTTTGCTGTATTGATCGAGGCTGCTGGTGGAGGTGGGGGCTGCAAAAAATTATGCTCAGTAGCTATATATATCCAGGCGAGAGCAAGAAAACCAAAAAAAAAATAACCGAAAAAACCAAACCGAGAAAAAAAACAAATTAAACCAATTAAAATTTTAAAAAAACCAACCGGTTCGATATCGGTTTTAGGCTTATAAAACCGAACCAAAAAAACCAAGCCAAAACCGGAAAAACCGAGCCAAACTGGAAAAAACCGAACCTAACCGATTTTTCCCCTAAAAAACCGAACCGAAACCGACTGGTTCGAACCGGTTTCGGTTTTTTTTATATAAATTTTAATTTGGTTATTTTTTTTATAAAAACCGAATCGAATCAAATTTGCTCACAGCTAGCTATATCAGGAATTCAAGAATTGCTTTAAAAATTTCTGTTGAAAGAAACCCCTTGGGCACTTTACTCCACAAACCTTGAGGATTATTTATGAGATGCCAGCACTACATAGCTAGAAGAGTCCTGTTGAAATACTCCATTTCTTTAAAACCCATGGCCCTCCACAAACTTTGATTTTGAGAGATATAAATGGAAAATATACATATACTTTTTATTCCTTTGATGTTATGCTTTTTTAATGTGTTTTAATCTTATTTGACATTATTAAAAGTTATTTTATGGGTTTGCATGCCTAAAATATTTTATGATTAATTTTTAAAAAATAAAAAATTCTGTATTTTATATCACAGACCTCTGTTTTTTATTTTAGGTTTTTTTTACAAAGTTGGAGTTTCAGAATAGAAAATTAGTCTTCATCAAAATTAAAGTATATATATCAAATTTTCCAGAATGATATTATGGACACAAATCCAAGTTCTCTTGGAATTTCAAATGGAGTTCCAAAATCAGGTCTAAATATTATTTGTGGTAAGATTCTCCATTCACAAACTAAACATTTGAATAAATATATCTTGAGCTCCAGCTATTAAAATCAGACATTGAAATCATACGGTTCAAAAACCATAATTGATCTACGGGCTACAACTTTATGAGGGGATTAACGCCAAAAAAGATCTTTTTCAATGCGGAAACCCTGATGCAAGCTAGAGGGTGAGTTTTTTTCTTAATCTGATGGGAAATTGACAAAATTAAGAATTTTATCATTATGAAGAAATCTGATGGGATTGAAGAGATTTTCTCTACATCATTTAATCTCCTAATTTTTAGCCTTGATATCTCATCACTAAGGCTACCTTTTTTCATAAAAAGACGAGATCATTCTGTTTCCTTGTGTTTTTTCTTTTCATGTGGAAATTCCTTGATATCTCATCACTAAAGCCTTGGCATGAAGAGAGCATTGGTTGTTCATTCAGAGGGCTTGGATGAAATGAATCCCCTTGGTAAGATTTCTTCCTTAAAAGTAAATACCATTATGCCAGAAGGGAAGATATAGCTGGATTTAGCTTTCTCTAGCTGTTATCTCTTGGTTATCCTGCATTTGCATGTTTAGATCTCATCTTCTGACAATGATCGGAATACAGGAGCTGGAGTAGTGTGTGAAGTCAACCCCGAAAAGATATCAAAATTTTCATGTGATCAACGTGAGCTCATCACACACTTGTATTTTGTTCTTTCTCTTATACTGGAAAGTGACTGCGTCTTTGTTACTTATCAATGAGTTTCCTCAGATGTCTATGGTTACTTGAATCGCTGATACGAAGTGCATTTGATAGTGGACTTTGGCAGAAAGTTTAAAACGTGTAGTGTCAGGTGAGAAAGGCGAGAAAGGTGCCATTGCGAGTTTCTTTGACAGAGCTTTTATTTCATGTGACAGTTCTTTAGTTCTTTGCATATGCGCCTGCGTGTAGAAAGAACCAGTACTTGTGAACAGAGTTCTAATGCAAGAATAATCTTTCAGATCCTAAATGCAGCAGCTGCACTCTTTGTCAGTGGCCGTACAAATAGTTTAGCAGAGGGAGTGGTTTTGGCTCGAGAGACGCAATTATCAGGGAAAGCTCTTGTCACGCTTAATTTATGGATAGAGACTTCTAATGTAAGTGGGACTTAGTTTTAAATTGGTGGGAATTTTAGAATTTAACGTTTGCCAATTCTCATATCTACTCTGGTTGACAACTACAGAGATTGAAAGAAGATTCTGTTGCTAAGGTCGCCTGAAATTTTTACCGGAGCTTGAACATTTTGAAGACCAGAAAAAAAAAAAAAAAAAAAAAAACCTTGATACAGGCACACCACAGGCGATTCTACAGTGAAGAAACGAAACATCTTTGTGATTCCCCTCCGTGCAAAAGTTTTTACACAGCCAAATTTTAGATGGCTTGTTACTATGTGTTGTACTATAGCATAAGGAAAATTCAAACATACTGATAGGTTGTCAATGGGTTGATTTATTTTGGCAAGTTGTTTCTGAACATTAATGGCAGGGTTGTCTGGCTGCATGACAAAGTTCTCATGAATTTTAATCGAAATTTCTTTGACTGATAGGTTTTTGTTTAATGCTACCATCCATAGCACACATCCAAAAGGTGGGTTTCGGGTCAAGAGGAACTACAAACTCAGGAGCTGGAGAAATCAAAATATAGCAAGAAAGAAAAAAAAGCATCACAACAGATAAAAATACCAACATTATTGATGTTAACACCTCATTTAGTTTGGTGCACGATTGGAATTCAGGTACATTGGTGATACGGGAAACATTTTTCCAACTTTTAGTACAAGATTCATCAAGTCTTCGATGTATAATCAAAGCTGGGCAGAGGTTTTAGCTGTGGCAGCAGCATCTTGGAGAAGAGGCAAGAGTTCGTTGCGTTGGTGCTTCTCTACAACGGCTGCAGCAACAAAAGTGAGCGTACATTGAAACAGATGTAATCGTTGATAAATTTTTATGTCATATCAACAGTGGCCATGAAAATTAGAGAAGCAAGCAATAAAAAGAAGATGACGGAACTTACTGTCGCAACCACCAATTTGTTTCCCTCCGATGAACACATTAGGCACTGTTCCTCGCCCAGTCCAGTGCGCTAGTGCTGATTGAAGTTGAGATCCATCACCTTCAAAACATTGAAAGACTCTTTTTTTATATTCTGTAAATCGATATGAAAACTAACAATTTCATCAAAACGCAAATACCAACTGGAACAAAGGATCAACCAAGAAAGGTATGGTAATCTTACTTAGCTCATCCAGCTCAACGACTTTGTAAGTTGCTCCTACCTGTGTCAGAAGTTGCTTCACCCTATTGCAATAGCCGCAGTAGGTTTTGCTGTGTGAAGAAAAATAAAACTCAAGACTTGAATCTAGTCTCCCAAATCATCATACAAAAACAAACAAACCCAGAAAGATGAATTCATAACTGAAACAATAATAACAACAGTATCTTATAAATTACAGCTTAATGGCCTAATGGGGATATTAATCATAAAGAAATATAAACAAAGAACCCTGTAATTGTAAATTTTGAGGGTAATAAAACCTGAAAACAACGACGGGAGCAGAGGAGGCGAGTTCCTTAGCCTTTTTTAGCGCAGCATCAAGTTCTTGCTTGCTCATCTTGATTGAAGAACTTAACAGCGAACCCATTTTCTGTATTGGTGATCTGGTTTTGTTATATAGGAGAAGGCATAGAGAGGACGGCAAAAAGCAACCGAGAAGAGAACAGGTGTGATTGGCAAGCGATAAACACAACTCACAGGCGCCTTGAGTTCGTCTTAACTACACCCTTGCTTATCGTCATATTCAGAGCCCGTTTTGTATATTAATATTTATATTGGTTGTTTTTAAAGTTTATTTTTATTTAAAAATATATTAAAATAATTTTTTTTATTTTAAAAATTTTATTTTTAACTTTAACCTATCAAAATAATTTAAAAATACAAAGATAAATAAACTCTTCAGCTATTAGAGAATGTAATAAAAATTATTTTTTAAAAAGAAATTTTTATTTTGAAATATATTAAAATAATATTTTTTTTATTTTAAAAAAATTATTTTTGATATTATTTTATTAAAATAATTTAAAAAACATTAAATTTTTTTTAAAAAATCACCGTTTTACCAAAAATATCAAATAATATCTTACAATCAAAGCACGTAGAGAGATAGGTGTAAGGGAGATCTATCAAGCTTTTGCTTTTGCTTGTATTGATTCTCTCTCTTATATATATATATATATATATATATATATATATATATATATATATATATATAAAAGTCAACCAAGAAAAGCAGTTTCATAATAAAGATAAGAAATAATAATAATAATTCAAAAAACAAAAAAGCAACAAACTGTTATGCCTTTTCTACAGTTACTTAGTGATTGCTGGTTTTCTATCCTGTGCAATGCTACGGATTGAATTAAATGAAAAAAATTAATCTATACTCTTTATTTAATCTTGATTTGAAATCTAATCTCACAAAAATTATTTTAATATAAATTAATTAATTTAATAAGTCTAAAAATAATATAAACTATTAATAAAAAAAATGATTTCATTTCATTTTTTTTAATTTTAATTTTTTTTTAATATTTCAACATATTAAATCAGTTAAACCTCACAGCTTACTTTACCAAACTCATAACACTTTGAGTCATCCAATTTTAAGGGTATGCACAATCAACCATATGAAGATTCTCAAAAGCTAGTGTCAAGGATACATGGATGCTTTAATCTCATTTTGATGCAAAAATTTCTTCTAAATCTTCGTACAACCACTTTGTTTTGGACTTGGAATCCGAAGAGGTCTTTTGAGATGAGCTCCCGCTCCTTTTGTTTGTCCAAAATCCACTCCACTTAGTTCGACTGGTCGAAGGATCATTCCGTGATCCACTTCTTTCTTTGGTAAAGCTAGCCCTTGCTAATTCTCTCAGCTGTTTCTGCCATGGTTTATCCGGCGTGCCAGGGCTCCCTGAGCTTTTGTTCCTGTCAACGGAGGAGCCAGCCTCTCCCCCAGTTTCTCCATCGCTTCTTCGTTTAGCTGGTAATTTGCTTTCCAGGTCCTGGCTCAGTCTTTTTGAAATGAAAAACAAGAGAAATCCAATGGATGCGGTTTTCAGACCTGTCAAGAAATACTTCTCGGAGGGATCCAGCCGCAGTATCTGTCTATACAATGCATACCATTCATTGACCATCTGCGCGACGAATCCGATTAAGAACAGTGCAATCATGAAGATTCCAACCTTGGTTTCTTCTCCAGTTGATAATTCCTTCTCCAAGAGAATGAAACAAGTAGCAAAAATACCTACTTGGCAGGAGATAGAGATGATCTCTACCAGTTGGACCTTTTTCTTAATAAAAGGCTTCTTGAGGACGAGGAAGAAGAGCTGAAAGCAAGTGATGGACAATAAGACGACTGTTGGAGTTTTAGAGGACCAGCTATCCAAGTAGACACCAGCCAGAATGCCTAAAGAAACTCTCTTGACTGCCTCAAGCAGCGTGTAGTATATTCTAAGAACTCCAAACAGCTTCTGAATAAATGGTGCTTCTGCATCTTCTGTTTCATCATCAGAGGCAATGATACGATCCCCTTGGTTGCGGGGAACCCCAGCAATTTGCGAGAGCATGTATTTAGGGGGGCCTCGTAGATCTTCAAATAAAGCACCTAACCTGATTAGATAAACAGACTTCTGTTGATTCTTCCACGTCCACTGGCCTCTCTTGCCAGGACCTAAAGTTACTCGGATAATATCTTGATACCAGTGAAAAATCTGTCCTTCTTGATGGACTTCCTTGTACTGAAGTAGCTTTCCAAATGTGATTCCAATAGACAGAATCAGGAACAAGGCCAGCAGTAAAAACCCCACCACACCAAGCAGCAAAATGCCAACTATAATCCCTGATGTTGTTCCTCCTTGAACCATAAGAACAAACATCAATTAAATGTAACGAGTTGTATGCTTTCGAGTTAACAGGTATGGCAGGAGTGTAATGCAGTTAGATGCTGTGACAGATATACATATCAATCGACGCGGTGGATCAACACCATCTCCGACAATGAATGGAAGTTTACAGCACGGATTCTCAACCTTGTACGTAACTAGTATACAGCAGTATATGCAGCGGTGGTTAAGTGCATGATCATGATATAAACGATTTGCTTGGAAAGATAACAAGAGCGGAGCTGGAAGCTTATATTGCTTCAAGTGGAATGCATGGACAAGGTGATATATTAAAGGAAGAAAAATGAAAATGAAGGGTACCTCTAACTAGAGAAGCAGAGGCCACACAAATACAAGGCAAAGCAAGAAACGCGAGAAATATCTCAAATCTTGGGAGGGTCAGTGCCCCATAGTCCCTCTGCTTTTCAGTGTTTCCCTTCCTCAATTTTAGAATAAATAAGAGTATGGCATGGAGCAGTATCATACTGCCACCAATTACAGCTAACCAGAACATGCTTCTGTCAAAATCCCTCCACCTACAAGAGAATGAAAAACAAAAGCATCAAGCAATCACATTAAATGTTTTGATAATGAACACCATTTTGCAATAATGCAAGATAATTAACAAAAAAGAAATCGGTAGCACCAATGCAAAATGATTGAATAAATTAGCATTTAATATGATATGTTCTAGGATTCCTTTTTGTTAAACATGAACTTTCATCATGTCTCTGGCATGAAAAGGCTGAAGGGCATATTGGAGGGGGAAAAAAGAAGCAAAACCTCACCCATTCGAATGTTGTGGATCCAAGATATGTTCTGCTTCGGGTTTAAAACTTTGGCTCTGCAGATGAATAATGGAACCTGTCATATAAAAGAAGTATTTGAAGTTGAGAACAAGTATCTGGAAAATGGTTCCTGACCTCAAAAAATTGTAAGTACTCCATTGGAGAAAGGGGCAATCCATACACCGGTGAAGACTTGTTCACGCTCTTCCCTTTCAGTTGCATGCTCAGGGATACATCGTGAGTTTTAGATAGATAGGAATGTGCACCAGAAGAGGAATTTGATTTCACCATGATTGGTTGAATATACCCAGTTTCCCATGGGAGACTGAAGTAAGGAATACTCCACTGTAAATTTCTTGCAAGCTCATAATATTCGACTGGCAGCGTAACAGCCAACCATCTAGACATTGCAAAGACCTGAATATGGCATGCAGTTCTCTGTGTATAAAACAAAGATATAAATTTCTCTTAATTTTCATGATGGTGGAAATACAAAGTTTACGATTACACTTCATAATTTTCACTCCACTAATTTCAACACCAATTCATCTCTTGCAAGTTAGAATTAAGAACTGCACTCTTGTGCATATGAAAGACAATTGGGAGTGTACTGAAACACGTCTACAGTATCTTAAGATCATTTGAATTTGAGGTGCAGACTGGTTGGATTTTAATCATCAGGAAGTGCAGAAAATAAATTTTAGAACAGCAGAAAACCTTTCCAGCCCAAATGTAGAACTGTTAGAAATTGTAAAATGTCATGAAATAACCACGTGAAGGAGATAACTTTTCTTTAGGGTAGTATCATACAAAAATATTCCTTGTAGGTTCAGCAGTCAGCAAACAAGAAGGTCTTGAAAATGCCGCAGCTGACAGAAGGCTTGCAGTTGACAAAGTGAGCAGCCCAGCAGCAAGAGATGTAGCCAGGAAACAAGCAGTTGCAAAAGCAGAGATTACAGAAGATATCGTGGGCACAGAATCTGAAAATATATTTCAAGAACATATATCAGCGAAACACCCAAAAAGACCCAAGGAAATCACCTGCAAGACCTGTACACTATACATCAATAGAACACAGAACGAATAGTTGAAGAAAAATGAATTCCTTACAATGTCTCACTTGTAAAATATTAGATGCTAGATTTTTATTTCCAGCAACATCTCCAATTACATTTTGAGGAATGCTGACAGATAAGATATCATCATCTGCTTTTATCTCTGCAATGTATTTGCTCCTACTTATTTCATGAAAGCTGGATTGCATTAAAACAAAAGAGTAAATTGTTTTGCAAAACTATTCAGCAGATTTTGTTCAACTATTTTACTGTTTTTGTGGTGTGTGTGAGGGTGTGTGTACGTGCGATCACTTTCGTGTACGTAGGTAATTGTACCATACAAGTGGGTGAAAATTGGCTTACCCCTGCAAATGACCCCCTGAGATTGATAGAAAAGAGGAGTTGAAACCAAACACTGGCTTCCCGAACTTAATTGATATTGGAATGCTATGTTCCTTCGTCCTTGTATTAGAAGATGTACTCAGTCTCACAGCTGGCCTTTGAGAATCTGAAACTTGCATTAATAGCCATGTCAGAAGAGTATAATGATATCTCAAATACCTCATATGAACATATTTAGCCCAATTACTTGTAAAGGGAACAAAAACTTATCAATCTGAAAGTATTCAATTTCAACAAGGGAGAGTATGAAACCTAAATGTTTTAGCATTTTTTTTCCTTTTTTATAACCTCTTATAACTGTGGTAGATTGTACCGTAAAGGAAAGTAACTGGGGCAATCGGAGAAACTGAAGTCCCTGGCCTGCTTATTATTGAATTTGAAAGAAGGCCAATTGTAACAACTGCAATGCTGGATAAATTTGCAACCTGAAAGAAGACAGCACAAATGCAGTAAGCATCAAAACATAAGAGCAAAAAATGGTTCAAAGACCGAGACATGGCATCCAGACACAAAATTTAACTGCACACACAAACTGACCTGAAAGCCAAATCTTCGGTTCCCAAGGTTTTCTCCACTTATAGGAAGAAGAACTCCCTGACTTGTGTTGAGAGAATTTAGAAGTTCTGCAGATGAATTCAAAATAGGTTCTGAAAAGTACATGTAAAACTTCAAGTTATCATCATTATTAGTTGCCTTGACCGTTCTGATTTCATTATTAAGTTGGAGTAGCTTCTCTGGAATGTGAATCCTCAGGTCAACAAACACAGTTCTTCTATCTGTAGAATAAACCAAATCAACAGGGCAAGATAAGAAAACTTCGATAGAAACAGGAAAAAAAAAATCAAACAGAAAGCTGGAAGATGATGCTTAATTAAAGCCTTCCAGTAAGTTCAATTCTTAAATGAGAATTACAGAAACTACCTGCTTCTATATAGCTATGAATAAAGTCTTATAAGGCAAGAACACAGTATAAAAGGCACACAAAATTTGAACAGTTTAATATTTGTTAAGCTTCTTATTGAGCTCGAAGAAATTAAAAAAAAAAAAAAAGTCTTCAATGAAAAGTGCTGCACGCAATGGTTCTATAAAAAAAAATTGAGGAATGATAAACAAAACTCACCAAAATGCACAAAGAAACTTGAATTAGCAGCTCTTGTAAATCTGTTTCCAGCAGTGTCAGTACAGAAGTTCTTATCCATTACCAGTATCACACGTCCATACAGAACACTAGGAGACAAATCCACCAGAAGATTATATTTCAGATTTGGTTCCAGAACAGTGAGTGAGGATGGTATTACTTGGCCAGCACCATAGACTAACAGCTGTATAATGACGCATAGAAATCTATAAGAACTAATTTCAGTCAATACTTCACACGAACAAAAAGTATGTAACAGCTTATTTACTCTTCTTCGTAGACCTAGGAATACCATTAACTGTCAATTGATCTAAGCAACAACAACCACGTCTCAGTTCCAAACTAGTTGGGGTCGCTATATGTATCCCTTTGAACCATTCCATGCAATCATATACCAAATCCGCCTCGATATTGGGATATTTTAAAATCTATTGATCTAGGAGAACCAAAATACTCATGTTAAGTCTGAAAATCATAAGAAACTTCAGTATAAACGCATCAACAAATGAGCACGCAGCATTTTCAACAGTGCTTATCTACTTATGTTTGTTTGTTTCTTGCTGTAGAGTAGTCACTGGAGAAATTGCAATCCTTTGAAAGAGATGACTCACAATCAATCTTATTTGGGATTTTCTGGAATCTATGTTCAAGACACCCATGTGAATCAAACAAAACTATTTTTCAACAGTGGGAAAGATCGAAGGTAGTTTCTATCATAATGTTTCACAATTATAAATGACAATAGCTAATATAAACCGATAACATTGAGTGCGCACATGAAAGAAAAAAAGGAGTTTAATATATTTTCATTGAAGCTACTCACGTTGCACGCATTCACAGACGAACATCCAAAACCTCCTCCAGTGCAGGGTTCAGTGAAAGAAACATTTACAGAGACATTCAAAGCATTCGTGAATAATTTTGATGCAGTTATATATGCTGTTGGGGGGATGGTATCTGCACAAAGTATAGCTGATATTAGAAAAAAATTCAAAGTCTCTATAATTGTTTCCAAGTGCTAAAATCCCAACTGTAAATTTACAAGGAATTGCATGCTCAATTTCAGTTTTGCAACTTCATGAACCTAGCCTTCTTTATAGACAGCATTTGTTTATAAGCTAGAACTCATTCAGTATTTGTGTTTTGTGAATTTGAGCTGTGATTATGCTTTCCCAGAGCGCAAATCAGCCAAAACATTTATACAATTACGAAGAAAATAAAAGAATTTCACAATATTTACTCAAAAAGAATGAAGGAAGGTTTCTTAACCAACAGTCCAGTTATAGGTAGCACAGCCAACTCTTTGAGACCCATTGATGCAAACCTCAAACGTATGATTTCCATCCTGCAAGCCCTGGTACGAAATCTTACTAGCTCCACAGTCAGATTCAGGGCCACTATCCAGCTGCACGCATTTTATTCAGTTACAAGGAATGAGCAACCAGCTAAAAGGAAAAGGAAATGGCCAACTGAATGAACCAGCAGTGCCACTAAACCAGAAAATTAAAAACAAATTTTCTAATATTTTCTTCAGATTCCTTTTCTGGATGAGTTTTCTTCAAATGATTGATAAGAAAGTCTTAGTTTTTCTGTCATAAGAAGTGCATTTACAGGTATGGTGCTTACTCAGCACTTGTGAAGACCCAACAGCATATCAGCAAACCCCCAAAGCAGATTAACCACAGAAAATCAATAACTTGCCCATCTTTGACAGAATATAATGCATATGATAATAATTCAACTATATGAAAGAAAAGGAGACTAAAGAAGCACCGAAAACTATTAATCAAAAAAGGAAAAAAAGGGAGCACCCAAAATAAAGTACAGCAAAAGCAGCAACAAGTGTAAGTTGAGAGATGAACTAACCTTGCAACTGATGCTACAGTTTGTGCAGGAGTTCACATGGCCACCCACCAGAACTTGAAACTCAAATGTGGCTGTGTTCAAGTGTGAAAATGCATGAGGAGCCTTCAAGAAGTTCACAGACGCCTCTGCATCATCACCGAGAGCTCTAAAGCACGGAAATGAAAGAACCCAACAAAGCACAACCAACCATGAAAGCTTGGGCCAACCCATTTCCGAATAGACTCTAAATTGATGACTGAACCATTTAGAGGCTAAAATCTACAAGACAGTGAGAGACATTTGTGGGGTTTGGTACAGTGTTAAGCTACAGAGAGAAGGGCATTGCATGGGAAGAAGACTGAAAAGGTGTGGTAAAGAAAGACAGAGAAGAGTAAATGGAAGTAAGAGAGTGGATTAGAATAAAATGTTATTGGTTGATGAAGGTTGTGCTTCAAGGATAGTGCACATGAGACTGACACTGCTGGACGAGACTGTTTTAGCAAAAGATAAGGGGGAGAGAGAGAGAGAGAGTAGTTGAAAGAAGACAGGCTAGGCAATTATAAAGAAGCATCCTTTCTGATTTTGCCATAAAATCTTGTCAGGGACTGAAAAGCTTCAAGCTTAGCCAGTAGCTCTCTGTTGAAATTTGGCTCCTCCATGATTCATAACGTCATCTGCACTCACGACAACGACAACAGAAAAATGTAAGGCCCGTAGTAGATTAGCCATTCATTGAAAGAAGATTATATTGAATTAATTTCAGCCATTAAATCTTACTATCTCCTCTGCAATTATATTACAAATACCAGCAACTATTTTCATATTTCTTACAATAACCTTTTGTTTATTAGTGGGATTTATTCGTACATCAATGAAACTTACACCGGGATATATATTTCGTTTTTTAAAAAATAAAATAAAAAGGGACAAGGCACATTCTTTCAAATTTCAATGTCTCATAAAGCATGTGTTCACAGTCGACCAATCAATGTTATATATATATATATATATATATATATATATATATTGATTATTTTCTTCTGTGAAAATTCGTTGGCTAGTAGAGGATAGATTGATTTTCTTCCTTCCATCACAAAGAAAGAAAGAAAGAAAGAAAGAAAGAAAGAAAACAGTTCCACGTGCATGGACGACCTTCCATGGACAGAGACCATGTTATTCTTCCATTGCAGTTAATTCTTTATCATACGTTCCTAACAAACATGTTGTTTGCATTGCTAGCAGATTCGAACTACCAACCCCACCTCTATGTCCCCTTTTGTTTTTTTTGTTTTTTTATGTGACTCAAACCAGCTAGCTTCCTTGTCCAGAATCTTTGCCATTGATCATACTATCAATCATTCATATTTCGCTTGTTTTTGCTATGGCCATTGTTACATTAAAAACTTGCCATGCTGAAGGGTTCTCTTGACCAAGTGTCTGTAATTCCTCGCAAAGAAGGGAGAATCCAAGAAGTCAAGAATCAATTTCTCGACCAACTTGTTAATTTCTTAACTTTTTCAGGGATATAATTATGAACTTCTTGTGAAGTGGATGAAGGGTCTATGTGCAGTTGGAAGCATTTACTATTTACCTCGAAGATAAATGCAAAGCCACAACTATTTCGTCAACCCTCGAAATGTTGTCCTCTGGTTGTTCAGGCCCTACACAGTAGGGGGAAAAAAAACCAAAGACAACAAATTATGAACTTCTTTACCCATCTCTCTAGCGACATGTGAGCGGCGGCGGTTGTCACTGTGAGATAAACCACCTGTCTTCAAAGCTCAACCTCAAAAACATTATCTCTTTAGTTCAACAATAGCATCCTCTGTCTGAGGCCATGGTGTCCAATTCTAACTCTTTCCAAGCAGAATCAAGAAGAAAATACAAATAAAGAATAAATAGGGAATAGAAAGAATAAAAGAGAGGACAACCCTCAAGAATGTACTAGCAACCAAAGATAGAATGAGCTAGCTGGCCTCAACAACTGCAACACACCCATGTCTCGACATGGGTATTGGAGGTGCCTGACTTCATTTTTCTGTGGTAAAAAGATATTCTCTTGGACAAAATAAGGGACAGAAACGTTAAATCCCAGTTAGGACAACACAAGAGTCACAAGACCATGGATGTACAGGACCACAATCTCACTCAAAATGGAGGCGCATGAGTGAAATATCATCCCCATTTGATGACAAAACATGAACAGAGCAGCCCATTAAAGTTGGTTAGGCACGAGACTAGGACAAACCAGGCCTTGATCACGGACAGATCTCCAAAAGCCCGAACGATGCATAGGTAAGGGCCACAGGGGAAGAAGAGTACTGCAATGGTGGAACCCAGCCCAGAAGCTCTTCTTACAACTTCCAAGCGTTGAAGTGCACCTTTTGTTCTCTCCATACATGGTCAAAACTCGAACCAAAGTGAACCAATCTAAATCGCCATTGACAGGGTTGGATGGTGTAGTAAAGGTTCTTTCTGTTTCCAATACAAGGAAAGCAGCATCCGCCACAGCGATATGAAGTGCAAATATTTTACCACCGGAAATTTCGACCGCTTCAACACCAATGATAGGTCCATGCTTTGCTCTCCAATTCTATTATTAGATGATGATGGAAGTGACTTGATCTTAAGAGTTTGTGGAGACCACAAATTATGCCAGAGCTGACATAACATTCAGACCAGGAATAAGTGAAGAAAGACCCACGACCATAAAGAGATCCTAGGAATTAATAACAATTTGAGTGGTTGAAATAAGAACAGATGAAAAGCAATGTCTGCTTCTCCCATATGCGTAGGCATCATAATGAAAGCATACCAGGACCCGTGTTTTAGGGATGGCTGCCTGAGCACTACTTTGAATAAACAATCACAAATACTGGAAAAGCATTGTCTGCTACTCCCAATCTGCTTGATAAAGGTTTCCATCACTTCACCTTTCTCCTCATCAATCTTGACAACTGCAAAGCCATCAATGTGCATGCAAGCTCCCAAGACCCGCGCCTGGTACATTTTGGTGGTGCTTGACTGCCTAAACTCCTCCCCCTCAACAGACTGAGGTTTCACTGACTGGTTTTGAAATTGATCTTACATCCCATGCTAATCATAACTACCGGTGACTAAGATATTAGAACTCTCTTCGCAATGCAACAGGCACCCATGCATCTTATAGACCTTCGAATTCTAAAATAGGCGCCCTTAGAAAGAACCATCCCTTAAATCCCAGGAAACTAAATTTAAAATCGTCTGAACCAGTGTATACCAACTCAAACGAAGCAGCCCGTAGCTCAAAATCATGTGCTTTCTACTCTTGAATTATATCTAACAGGACTCCAGAAAGGTGATTACAGACACAGGACCATCTGAAAGACTCGCTATTGGACGGACCACCCTCATTTGTTTCGAAGAGTATCCATGTTAACGGACACTAACACTTGTATAACTTTTTTTTATCAAGAATTTCTTCATCAATGTTCATCATACTTAATCGAAGGATGCCTTTTTTCTCATAAATATTTTCATATTAACGAATTATTTCTTTCCTTTTTTTATGTAACTTGAAGCAAAAGTTCAAAGTAAATTGAAAAGAAAACACGAAAGTTATGGGGGGGGGGTTACATTTTGAATCAATTTAAGAATATAGAGATTGAAATTTTTAAAACAATAAGAAATAATTAATTAGTTTAATGAAATCCAAGACTATACAAGTTATAATTAACTTCTTGTGGTAGGGTATGCTCGTGCTCCATGCATTGTTGAAAACACCAAAACATATAAATATTTAACCTCTCAATTGATATTCAATACTATTATGCACATAATTTAATAAAGAATCTAGTAAATAAAAATCTTAATTAACTAGTTTAACATAAATTCTTTTTATCAAGGATTTTTATTACACTAAAATTTTAAGACACACACACATATATACCTTTTTTTTTATTTTCCTGCTCTAAGGGGGCAACTAATTATAATTAGAGAAAGGGAACATTGGAGTTTGGGCAGATATTCTAAGGTTTGTGGGGGAATCGGTTCTATTCTTATTAACATTTAAATATAGTTTAATTTACGTTTGCCGGCCCCAAATTCAGCCATCTGCTTACTAAAAAGTTTAAACTTCCACTGCTACTTTACTGTCGTAAAATAAAGTTCATAAGTATCGCATATTCCTCTCATAAAGGTATGGAAAAAAAATAAAAAAAATAAAAGAAAGGTTGCCTGCTGTGATTTTCATGCATCAATGGCTGCTAGATAACTACTTTAGGGGAAAAAACTAAGTTTTTTTTTAAAGGGGAAGGAGACTTGATGATAGCTTATTCACTTAATTAAGCTAATATCAAATACATAATGTGATGGAGATATATAGAAATAGCAAATCCTTTTTTAGTTGGGTTTTTTTAGAAGTATGGTTATTGTTGTTTTTTAAAATAATTTTTATTTAATAATATTTTTATTTTTAAAAAATTATTTTTAAAATCAAGCGTATTAAAATGATATAAAAAATATTAAAAAATATTAATTTTAAATAAAAAATATTAATTTTTTAAAAAATATTTTTAAAATATAAAAACAAACAGCCGAAGCATCTCTAATTTTTTGGGCAACCGACGGTCTTAACATAGAAGTGATGTTGATGATGTTTTTTTTATTGTTTGTTTAATGGAAAGTAAGTTCCACTATGTGCATGAAGCAACTATTGTAATGATGCAGGTATTCTTTTCGTCAGCAGCTAATGTAGAGATATATTGTTTGATTTGTAATAAATTAATTTGTGTTTGGAATCTGAAAGTATTGATTTGATTTATAAATAGAATTTAAATCATAAAAAATTGATAAAAATAAATTAAATGAGAGATCTTACCTTCTATTTGCAATTTAATTTCTCTAAAAATTAACATTGAAAATAATATTTTAAAAATACCTATTGATACATATAATCTTGTTCATGGTTATTAAAAGTGATTATTTTCGGTTTGATTTGCTTTATATCTATAAAAATAATCAAATTAAAATTTTAAAAAATATTTTAAAAAAATCAAAACTGATTCCAACCGATTAATTTTGATTCGATTTGGTTATTTTATATTAAAAACCGAAAATTATATTATTTTTTTAGGTTTTTTGGACATTCTAATGAATTCTTTTCGGTTTTAGTTTTTTTATTTTAGATTTATGAAATTAAAACCGAACTAAATTTTTTAAAAAATATTCTAATTTAATTAATTTTTTTTTATGATTCTTAATTTTCTTGATTAATTAGATTTTTTACTCATCCATGATGGCTATCACCGAGAGTTCAGCTACGTATTTTTCCTCTGACTCCCTAAAACTTATGAGCAACATGAGATTACAGGATCCATCCGAGCATTGAAGAAGATGATCTTGAAGTATGAGGTTATCATTTTCATAGCCATGTTCATGTACATAGTTAGAACTCAGGGGAGAGCAGGGCCATCACATTTTTTAAATAAATAAAGGGCCGAACACAGTACATTTAAATAAATAAAGGACGGAATACGGTACAAACCACACTCTCTTTAATTTCTGATTTTTTTTAATTAAATTTTTATATTATATTTTTAAATTATTTTGATGTGGATATCTAAAATAATTTTAAAAATTAAAAAAAATATATTATTTTAATATATTTTTAAATAAAAAACACTTTAAACTACAACCACTATCATAATTTCTAAATAATTTTAAAATTATAATTAAGGGTAATTTATTATTTTTCATGATGGTCCATTTGACATTCTAAAATTTAAAAGAGGATAATTGTGTATTTTTTTGTTTTATAATGCAGTTGAAAAGACCCTGATTTCATTGGATTCAAATTTCTTTAAAGCTTACATTAAAAGATATTTTTTTTTTTTTAATGAACAATTAAATGACTTGCATGTCTTTGTGTGAGGATTTTTTTTGCGCCTTATATTCAAGGCATTTTTTGTATTTGATTTCAAGTATTTTTGTAATAATTAGGTTGGTTTTGCGGGCAATTGTATGATAATTCTAAATTTATTTACCCAACATTCCATGTATATGTATTTAATTGTCATTGAAAATACATGATTTTTATTTTGATTATTATAAATAATAACGGTCGACTATTTTAGTTTATAATCTAATATTTCCCTTACTAATTGTATCCACCGATTGAGATAATAGTAAAATTAACTACTCAATCCGCCAAATGATCGACCAAATCAATTTATAAAGATAACAGTCGATTGGTTTAAATCAAAATCATGTTCGCTTTGTTATTATTGATCTTTTTTCAGCTATTAACTTTTTAGAGCTCAATTTCTTGATTGCCTATATTACTACCCAAATCTCAGGTAGATTATTCCTTTACCCTTGGGTTTTATCAAGTTATTCTTAACTTTCAGCATGCTACATTTCTCATCATGGTTATAGTCCAATATTCCCTAAGTCAATTTCCACAATTAATAAACAATTACAAAGCATGATACGTAGAACATTATGGTTTAGATTTTATACGATTCAAGTTCTAAAATACTAAACAAAACGAAAAGTAACATATTAAAAGTCTATTTATAAAGAGAAATATTTAACAAAAGATATAAATACTTCCAATATGTATATTAATTACATACCAACTTTTAACAAAATTATATTTTCAATTAATTAACAAAAAAAATTATTAATCATTTACTCATTCTACATGATGTTACAAGATATCTGAAAATTTATTCAATATCAAATACAATTATTTTTATCTATAATGATTATCTATTATTATCTCTTCTATATATTTATCACATAAAAAACTAGCCAATTAATTTCTTGTTTTACTCTTAATTATACAAATCAATACAATTGACACAATTTAAAGGCATACCAATACCCTCACTAGCCTAACCCCGACATTTATTTCATTACTAAATTAATTGTGTTTTTATTTGCCCATTAATTCAAGGCACTAATTCCGTTGACCAATGAAACTATTTTCTATAATTGTCCATTAACAAAGGCACTAGTCTCGTTAACTAGTGAACTGGTTTCTCCAATTGTTCATTAATCAAGAAGTTAGTTTTTTTAATTTCCTATTAATCAAGGCACTAGTTAAATTAAAAAAGAAGCTAATTTATCTAGCTGTCCATTAACCCAAACACTAATCTCATTAATCAGAAAACTAATTTCTCCAATAATTTATCATTTTTCAAATAAAGTCAAGATATATTTTAAGGAAATTATAAATTACAATGTAAATAATATTTTAGATTTAAGGTGTTAAATATCTACCTAATGTTGAGTGCATAAAATAAGCCCTTACTGTTGAGTAGGTCCTATGGACCTTCCATGTACCAATAAAAACAATATATTATTTACCATAAAAAAAAAAATTAATTTCATTATCCCTGCATATTTCAAATTATCAACAATATATACTCATTCAATCACAATACTAAACACACAAATAAACAAACAATTACTTCGGATTTTCATCATTAATCGTTCTTCTTTTAAAGTGGTTGGTCATATCCCTTTAAAAACACTAATTTCTTTTCTTAGGTTTTTATGTAATTTTTCCTTCATACACATTCATCATATATTATACACCATGTAACACAATCTCATAATAGTTTAAACTAGTAAATTCAAACCCTTCAATTCCATCTTGGCTGAAATTCCCATGCAAAAAGGAGGCATGATTTTTTTTTTTAATTTTGTATTAATTCCACATGACCTCATCTTTTATTATACTCAATAATTTATTTTCAAAGCAAAGCTATCAATTAAAACACCCTAACACATTCAACTCAACTTTTCATAACTAAATTCCGACATATCAAGTTTTAAAACATTAGAATTACAATCATTCAATGTAGGAGTGATTCTTATCTCCTAGGAACACAAATTTAAGAAGAAATTTGTAAGAAAAATCAATTTTTTCTCTTTTTTAAGCGTCAAAACCACTAAAAGATTCGAATTATTTCTTTTAATTCACAAAATCTACCTTACTCCTTAATTTATCTTCTTTTTTTTTGTTTTTTTCTAATGAATCTAGTGAAAGAAAATAAAATAAACCCTTATTTCTCCCATGAACAATGGTGCCGGCCATAAAAAGAAGAAAGAACATGTTTTTATAGTTCAAAGTTTATGTATTTACGACAATGCCTTTATGTTTAGTTCATAGATCTTTTGTTTAATTAGATACCCTATCTCGACCACTTTTAACATATCGAACATAAGCATTTTTATCCTTAAAATTTTATTTTTAATTGTTTAATACTATGTCATTTATATTTTTTAGTTGACTCATGTCATCTCCAAGTTAAATTTTGAATATTTCACTAATCCACAAAATTTTTGCTTCAATTAACCAGATAAAATTATTAAAAAAAAGGATTACTAATGCGTGCAAGCACACGTTAAACACATAGTAGCCCCTACACCTTCTAAGCAACTAGTGTGGTGTTGCTTGTTGGTCAAACACTATCTTTCATGACAATAATTTGATTCGTCTTGCTTCTCCTCCTCTCAGAGGTAACGTGTGTAGCAAAGGATCATTGGGTTTGGCGTGAATAACCTTTTATTTCTTTCTTTTCTTCTTCTTCCCTCTCTCCTCCTCCGAATTCCACGCTTAACATTTAAAATTTAAGGGTAGTCCCTTTTCTTTAGGTATATTTAAGTATTAGTCCTTATTCTTTTGATTTTTTATTTTTGTTCTTGACACTTTTATAAGGTTTTGATTTTTTTTTTTAATTTTATCATTCAATCTAAATTTTTAATTTTTTTCCTCTAATTTGATTTCTGAATCTATTTTTTTCTTCATTTTTTTCTTGCCTATGTAATAAACTTTTAATTGTTTTTCAATTTTATTATTTAATTAAAATTTTTAATTTGTTATTTTTTTAAGATTTGGTACTTATTTTTCTGGTGGTTTGTTTTTTTAATTATTTTATGTAATTGATTTTTCTTTTCAATTTATTCATTCAATCTAAAATTATCCTTTTTTTTCTCAAAATTTTTTTTTTATCTAACAGTACAAGTCATATAGCTATTATTTACTAGATTTTGTACATTGTAAAATTTAAAATTAATTTAAAATATTCATCATTTTTTAGTAAAATAAAAACACAAAGTGACCGATTCAACTATCTAATGACTCACTATATCAATTAATTTATTGGTTTACTAAATATTTGTTCATACATATAGAGTTTTTTTAAAAAAGAAATATTAAAGCATCAATTGGATTAAAAAAGAAATATTAAAGCATAAATTTTTTCAAATAAGATAAATAATAGTAAAAAAAATAAAAAACAAAATCCCATGAACAAACAATTTTAATTAAAAAAATAAATAAAATAATAATCATAAAAATATATTTTTATTTAATTAAAAAATATATTTTATTGATTAAATTTTCTATAAATTTATAGAAAATCATTGAACACATTACAACGGCAATAATAGACTTAAGACGTGATTTGAGAAAGAAAAAAAAACCGACATAATTAAGGAGCGTCTTAAGTTAATGGGCTTTGTCCAAACATGAAGACGCGAGGCCGACACGTGCTACGATTCGGGTCTCTATGACTAGGATTGGAGTTGATCGGCTAGAGAGAGTTGTTCGGGTTGGAGCCCAGAGCAAAAGATAGAGGGTCCCATCCACTATTTGTCTAGAGGATCCCAAGTGCTACTACAGAAGAGCTTATTACCGTGTATTCGTCATCTACCACCACCACCATGCAGGCGGCAGGTTTTTTTTTCTTGCCAAAAGTGATATTCTGTAATGGGGAACTCACTAGCAAGTATATATAAAGGAGTCTCTTCGGCAAGTTAGGGCAACGCGCGCCATAATGGCGTGGAGGTTTATGCAAACTGTAGCCCTGGGCCTGGAGGGAGTGGAAAGAAGCAACCGAGGCTCGAGGGTCCACCATGCCTCAGGAGCTTCTCCTTGTTTTTGTACGCTAAAATCACAATTTAAGACCACTTTACCCGCTTTTTGAAAACTCACTTCTCTCTTTCGCTGTCTTGTTCTGATCATCGTCGTCGTCGTCAGTTTAGAGTTCTTCTCCGTTAATTTAATTAATTTCAAGCACCTGAGACTGAAAGTTATATCCCATAAACCCGGTCCTTGTTTTTATTACGTGCTGTAACTACAGTCTCCTCTCCTCTCCTCTCACTAGCTCATCCACTACAAAACCACACTTCTTTCTCTATTTCAATACAGTTGTACCCATTTTTTTTTTTTTTTTTTATCTCTGTTTCGAGTATCCACGACCACTGCTACTGCTAACCAGTAGAAAACCCAGTTTGCTAAACCTGATTCTTTCTCTCTCAATGATGGAGCAACTGCACGGTCTTCAATCCACTAGCACTGATTACTCTTTGCAGGTGCCATCAGAGAACGCGGGTGCTCCAGTAGTGGCTAATTACTACCATCATATGGGGTTCCCATCCGCAGCTGGGGAGGCATCATTTCCTTTCTTTGGATCGGAGCAGTTGTTTTGTGGTTCTTCAGTATCTGATGCTGCTTCAATGGTGGTGGAGTTGCATCAGCAGCAGCAGAGAGCTGGTTGTATTGGTGATAATAGTAATAGTAATAATTCACAGGAGGAGGCTTCTTGTGCAATTAGGGCTAAAATTGCTTCTCACCCTCTTTATCCTAAGTTGCTCGAAGCTTATATTGATTGCCAGAAGGTATATACACCAATCTTTTTGGTAACCAAATAATTTGGATTTTGAACTACTTGTAATGCTCTTTAAAATCAAGCAAACTAGAACAGTGAGGCCAAGTGACAGACGGAACTTGAAGTTTTCGAGACTCTTTTCTAAATGAGCCAAACTCAGTATGAAGTTCTTGAAAAAAAAACTAAGAAGTTTTGGGACTCTTGATTTCCATCATTTGAGTGGTCTTGATTTGAAGGATGTATAAGAGCCTCAATTTGATCTATGAAATGTATTGTGCGACGATTTCTGAACGTATTTTATTGCTATATCGTTGCAATTACATGTGTGTTCTCCTGTAAATTTCTTCTTTGATGCCCAATATATTAAATCGATCAACAATTTCTTTGACATTTTTGTTATTATGTAAAGCACCACTCTTATGCAATACAAACTTCTGTTATCAGCTAGCCTAAGAAAATAGGTAAGCTGTGTAGACCATATATGCTGTTAGACTTTTGAAAGTCTTGGAAATTGGAAAATTCCAATATTTATTGGTAGTGCTCCATAAAGGGTATCGAGAAGTCTACTGTAGACTGTTGTTTTATTTGTTTTCTTACTAATTTCTTTTGATTTCTGTGTTTTCAGGTGGGAGCACCGCCGGAGATGGCTTATTTGTTAGATGAAATCCGGGAAGAGAACGATGTTTCCAAGAGGTCCGATAATATTGTCGCCTCTTGCTTGGGCGCAGATCCTGAGCTTGACGAGTTCATGGTCTCTTTTTTTCTCTTAGTACTTCCTCTCTTCTTGAAGGATCCAAAACCCTAATAAGCTATTTCCCCATCTCTCTCATCTTCTTCTAACTTTCTCAGTTTCCATATTTGATGGCCTTAGTTAGTTACTTATTTAGACATGGAAATAAAGTCCATACTCTCCTTTTGGGGACTCCTTTGTTTGATTTCTTGATTTCAAGTGAAATATTTCCTTTTTCTTTCTAGGTTTTCTTCTTCAAAATGGATTTTATCCTTTTCTCCCTCCCTCCCTCTCTCTCGTTTCTTGACTGACATTACATGATGTTTTTTTCTTTGTAGGAAACTTACTGCGACATTCTGATGAAGTATAAGGCGGATCTCTCTGGGCCTTTTGATGAAGCTACCGCTTTCTTGAATGATATTGAGGCTCAGTTTAAAACGCTCTGCAATGGTGCTTCCAGAAGTCAAGTTCATGGTCTCAATCTCTATCTCTCTCTCTCTCTTTTACTACTCAGTATGTTAACTAGTTTGTTGATGTTTGTGCAGTAGATTTTATTTATTATAGTATAATCTTCAGTGTTATGGGAACATGTGATAGCAATCACATAATATGAAAGAGAGTGAGGCGTACGCTAGCATAAAACCTAGTGCATTTTAGCAGAACAGCCTGATCACATGAGGAATAGTGGGAGTGGCTGTTGTCATGGCCAATTTCCCATATTGGTTCTGGACAAAAACCCTGCACCTTTAAGAACATTTATTCATATTCTTGCTGTAAAAACCAAGGTTTCAGATTTAGAAATGTCAAAAAAAAAAAAAACCTAGAAAAGAAAGACCCTTTTGGCGGTGATGAATCTGAATTAGTACTGCAACATGGGAGAACATGTAGAAAAGTTATCCATTTTAGGGTTGGGGGCATTAGGCTTTCATTTCTACTTTCCCTTTCCTGTCGTTTCCATCTTAAGGGAGTATTCAAGAATCAGAACTATTAGCTTTAAAGGTAGAATCCATGGAGGCAATAGCTTTTGTCATGGATTGCATCGAAGGATAAAAACCAATAGAAGCTTTTCTTTTCAACCAATATTAGATGCTTTCATTTGGTCAAATTATAATCTTAGTTTCAAACCACACCTTGACGCTCCAAGTTCAGGTTGTAGCTAGGAGTTATTGCTGATCCTAATACTTGCTGATTCTGTAGTTACTTGTAAGCACTCCCTTTGTCCTTCTTATTTTAGCATGGGAGAAAGGGAATGACGACACCTGAATATTGGAAAATGTTCTAGAAAAGGAATTATACCAAGGCACTTCTTTTTCTTGGGAAACTAATATATAAGAGCCTATGAGTTGTGAGTTGTTCGAGTGACTCATGAATTAAACTCGCTTTGTTCCTCATAATTGTCCTTGGACAAGGTTGAGGCAATACCGAATTGTGTTTGATTAAATGTTAAAAGTTTCTGGTGAGTGTTTGGATGCTAATCCTTAGTGGCGTGGAAGCAAATGGGATTTGGTAATTCCCTTTCAATCAACTGGCTGCCAACTTTATTTGTATTGTGATTAGAGATTTAAGTTTCAATAAAGCACGAGTTGTAGGGCATGCCGCGGGTGGGAATTAAAAACTATTCCTTAGGAAAGAAGGTCAGAGGATTGGATTGGTTCTGGCATCCATAGAGTGAAAGCCTTGGAACCGCTGTCTTAGCATATTAAGAATTCTTTGGGAAGAGTTGCAGGGTGTTGGAAATATATAAAATATAGCCCGAACTGAAAGCAAACCCCTTTTCTGCTTGATCATACACATTACTAAGTATATTATATTACCAACTGGATCTCCCAATGAACTAGAGATATCATGGTAGGCTGAAGTACAAGGAGTTTGGTTTTCAAGATATCATGTTTGCTTTATGGCAAGAGAAGTAGAGAAGCACCTGCTGCTCGTGTTAGGATGTTCCTCTTGTCTTCCATTGTCATCCATTCCTTCCTTTTAATGTACCAGATCACTGTTGATCTCCTGCTTTTGAGGCTTAATGTAATTCAATAATAGTTGAAACTACTGGCTTTTTTTTCCTTTTTTTTACTCTGTACAGAATACAGATGGTCTGTGTCGCCAAAATTGTTATTTTAGTAGCATTTCTCTGTGGTCAAGGCTACAAGCTCACACATATAGTATAGTTGCATGCTATTTTTAGAATCATTTTGAAAAAAGCTGCACTTCGTACACTGGAGTTTATGCATTTTGTCTGGGAATAAGAGCTTTAGATATGGATCGGTTGAATTATTATATTTCTGCATTCGTGAAGCTAAAGTTCCGGTTTTAATACAGTGCATGAAGATCCTATAGTGGGGCTTCACACTCTGTATAGTTAATTGCCTACCTGTACAGTGCGGATTTGCATTTTCCTTAGTGTCATTTTTATGCTTTATGTATGCCCTGATTAGAGACTTTGTGGTATCAAAAGGGATTCTTAATGCTGGGCACTGAATAAGAAATGACCTCACTTTTAAGCTGTTAGTCTGGGGATATCTTCGAGTATCTATTGGTGTGCGTACACTAGCTGGATTGATGACTTATGTTTTCACGGTGTTGTGTTCCATATGAGATTTCCTCTTTTTTTATTATTATTATTGGCTTAGTTTGCTAAAGGATGAAATCTTGGTCAGTCTCATGTTTACTCCATGATTCTATGACTGGATATGCATTAACTTCTTGTGAGAGGCTCCTCTATTTCCCATCGGTTTATTGTAGACCCTTCATATGAATTAGCTTTTGTATTTATTGAGCTATTTTTCTGCTCTTTATTCATGACCACAGCACAGTCTCATGGCTTGATGCATCATCGTGTCATTGGGACATTAGGGTACAAGTAATTTGAAAATAAGCTCTCCTTATTCTTAGCACCTTCGAACATGGTTGCATCATCGTGGCTGGAATGCTTTCGTGTAGCTTGCTATCAGTTTATGTTCATGAGTTTTGTTATAGATTACAAGAGCATAGGCTTGAGCCTGTATTCCTTGTGCACATCAAAAAATGATTTTGCTGTCCATAAAGAGCTCAAGTATGTGTCGGAGCCCTAAACATGGGATAAGAAGAGTGCGATAGTCATATCTTAGTGTCTCCTGCATCTGCATGCTAATATCTGGTCGTTCCTAGTGCTCTAGCCATGTTATTTTCCTTCTATTCCATCAAATCAAGTGTTTTCCCTTTTATTTTCCTTTAATCTCAACAATCGACACTCTTTTTCTGAGTGTTGAAAGAGGTAAGTATAGCTTGGTTATAACTTCTGTGCTTCATATTTTATTGAACAACTTTGCTGGCTATATGATAGGCCTTCACACACAAATCAATCAAGATTTCATGCTCGAAATGGAATGGGATTTGAGGTGTGGCCTTATCGTGTGAATGCTGTGAGTGATCATGAGGTTGTATTTTCGAGACTTGCTAATCATGTTTTTCGAATGTTCATAGCATTGTAAATCACTGGATTGATTCCCTCCGTCCCCTAGTCTGTGTCTGCCTGGGATTTCACTTTGTGATGGGCTCATCTCCCTTCGCCTTTCTTTTTCTTTTTTGTTTGTTAATTTTCTTTTGATATAAAAGGAGTTCAAATTAACTTTAATTTTATAGGGATTTAGGATGGCAACATGCATGCTCTTTTCCTGTAATGGCCCAATTCTTTGCTACCAAGGACGCGATCTGGGAATGTTGTTCAAACTCATATCGGCAAAATCTTGATTTAAAAAAAAATAATTATTATTTTTTGAATTATTTTGATTTGCTTATATTAAAAATATTATTTTAATATATTTCTAGTAAATAATATTTTAAAATGAACTGCCGGACGAAATAAATCTATATATTTTTACAACCTTATAGCCATGGTGCTTGGGTTTTATGAGGGGTGGATTATGAATCTTAGGGTTTCATTATTAGCCTGGAATGCTATTATTTTTAAGAAGGGGATTTTTGGGTTAGGGTTTGGACATGGAGGGGCATAAAAGGGATTTGGTTGGAAGAAGTTGCAAGCCACTTTGGACGCCCGCTTGAAGCGCTGCAAGATCAGGTCCTATCTAGTAATAATATTATGAAACGCTCCCTCTAACTGGGCCAAACTTTCGGTAGCTCTGTCTAGTCTACAGTATCTTTCTAGTCTCCCTTCCACTTCACTTCCCAAGGCTAGGGATGTTCCTTTCTGCTGCCCTGATTCTGCTCGACTCCTTTCTACAGTATCTTTAAATGCTCAACTGCAATTCTTCCCTCTCGTTACAATACAGAGTCAGTCCTTGTGATTTCTTTTTTTTAAAATATATATATATATTGTAAATTCCCCACCACTTCCTCTGTGTTTTTTTCTTTTTTTATTGTAAATTTTAGGGTTTTTCCAAGGTCGAGGGAAGGCACTGTGACTGCACTTGTTAGAGGGTGAGGTCATGGAAATGGAAGTATCGTAAGGAGAGGAGGGGGAGTGTAGTCTAGTCTAGGGCAGTGCGTGCGCGCGTGCCATGCGCGTTGCCTCCTTTTTTAAGGAACCGTACTCTTTTAAAGGCGCCACCTCCACTCTGACTGCGATACGACACAACGAACCTCTCAATCTTTACCTTCTTCCTCACACATTCCCACTTTTACCGCGCGCTGTGTGTATACTATTCTTTTCTATGCAAATTTCCTCGTGGGTCCCGAATTCATAGTACGGCATGCCATGGTGTTAAATCACATCCATGGAGACATGGGATCATGCCTCCCAAGTGTTCATTATCCTGTGCCCCACTTCCCTCTTCTTTTTTCTTGTTTCTTTTCTGTAGACCCTTCAAGCTGATTTCGATCACCCCCGTGATGGTTTGTTGGGTATGCTAGTCCAAACGTCACACTCCCTCTTAAAGGACATGTCCATCTTTCTTCTCAAGAAGCCTAGCTAGCTATTGGATTCCTCTGGAAATGTAAGGGAAAAAGAAAGCGGTTTAGTTGTATGGTTAAAATTAAAGTAGTATAGTAAGGACCGTCTGTACCTTGTGGTAATGATAATACCAGAGCGAGTATGTGCTGTGTTTTGAAAAAAATTTCCTCCATCTTGTATTAGGATATTGTTGCTATTAATTTGTTATCTATGGAGTATGCTGTCTAGCTATGTAAAAACAAGATGGTTCTGGAGGCAACTGGTTTGGGGTAAATTGGTTCATATAGGCAGTGTTGCTGCTCAAAAGCGGTGGTGGTTTTGGCAGAAACTTCCATGCAATTTGTAAAATTGTGAACAGTGACAGTGAATTTGACATTGTAAACTGAAGTCTTTCTTATGCACCTGCTCATGACTCATTGAACACACGCACGCACGCACATGGAATCTCTTTAAACAGTGACGATGAGTTTGGTTGTATGTTTGTTGGCATCCTATTAATTCATTCTCCTGCCAGATGAAGCTGTTGGCTCATCTGATGAAGATGCCAGTGGAGGAGAGGCGCAAGATTGTACCCGAGCAAACGACGATCGAGAGCTTAAGGACAAACTGCTATGTAAATATAGTGGTTACATAAGCACCTTAAAGCACGAGTTTTCGAAGAAGAAGAAGAAGGGAAAACTACCGAAAGAAGCGAGGGAAGTCCTACTTAACTGGTGGACCGTTCATTACAAATGGCCATACCCAACGGTAATCATTTCTTCGAAGCAAATATCGTCGCCAGCTGAAAACCCTAATCTATCTCTCGCTCAAACGCATAGCATTTTGTTGGAAAATCTGAATGCTTGGTCAAGCCCTTTGATCGCATTTTATTGTTTTTGATATTTCAGGAAGCTGACAAGGTTGCCTTGGCTGAATCAACTGGCCTGGAACAGAAACAGATAAACAACTGGTTCATCAACCAAAGGAAACGCCACTGGAAACCGTCGGAGAACATGCAGTTTGCTGTTGTGGATAGTCTATATGGCCCGTTTTTCATGAATGGTTAAGGTGGGGTTTTCACTTTCCCCTCACTTTGCTTCTGTACATTCTTGGGCAAGGCCTCAAGCTGATGCGCCCGATGAAATGCTTACCGCTTCAATTATCTTACTACTTTTCGATTCAATTTTGTTTGCTTCCTCTTTGCTCAAGTGTTCTTAGCTGGTTGTAAGATTGTGGGAACTGAATCTGACTTCATCAGAATTATCACAAATATAAATAACCATTAAAACGATATGCTCGAAGGTCATGGGGTCGTGCAAGGCATGCGCAACCCTCTTGAGGTCCTGCAAGGCATGTGCGGTGCTGCAAAGAACTTGAGAGAGTGAATTGCACTCCCTTGCACGTTTTATATATATACACACACACACACATTGTTTGCCATCTTGTTTCCCTATTGAAGTTAATGGAAAAGAGAGGGGAAAAAATGAGTCAAAGCAAGAGAAAGAGAAAGAAGATTAAGTAGTCTTCGGCAAAATTAATCAATAATTAACAAAAACCAAAAGAAGGTCAGATAAACATTATAGATGAAGACACAAAATAGCATGAATTAGAACAATGTTTTAACCTTCTTAAGAAAAAGCCAAATGGTCGGGCTGATGGGTAAATATGGTTTTTTCTTAATGACATATTGGTCATTGTATATCTTTTTTTAAGTACTTTTAAAGCACGTTAAAATGAGATTGGTTTTAAAAGCAAGGTGTTTTTAAAATTGATGTCTAAGGTTATTTTAGGCATTTTTTTTTTTAGTAAAATAATTGAATTATTTTTATAAGCAAAAATCATTTAACTAGAATCTAGGGTTTTTTAGTATTTTTATCGTGGTTTTTTATTATATATATATATATAATAATCAATTTGATTGGAGGATATTTTAGTAATTTAATAAATATAAATTTTATTTTTAAAAGTTGGCTATCATGCGCATTGATTGTGTAAGCGCGTGGATTGTTGTCATGTCATTTAAGCAGCGCTTGTTTTATAGCTAAATAATGGCTTCCAAAAGTGACATTCGAATCGTCTTAGTGGCCTCTCCATCCCTCGATACAACGTGTAGTCAATGGACTTCTGGTTTGGTATCAATAATTTTTTTTCCTCTTATTTTCTCTCTTTTTAATCTCCATAACTATCCTTAAAATTTTCAAAGCAACCCTCTAATTATTTTTTTCCTTCACATTTGGTTCATGTCATTTTAATCACTATTTATTTCATTTGAAGTAATTTATACTAATTTATTTTTTAAAATTTCATCCTTTAATTTTTTTTCATCCTTCAATTTCAAAGCAACCCTTTTATTCTTTTTATTGTTATTTATTTTATTCTGGATGATTTTTAAAATTGATTTTTTTATATAATTTTACCCTCCTTCAATTTTATATCATATCAAATTTGATTCTTATTCTTTGATTGATATTTTTTTAATTTTTAAAATTGATATTATTTTTCGAATTCATCTTTTAACATTAAATTAGTTGGAAATTGAGCTTCTTGATTGAGTCTAGACCTTGGATTTTATGGGTTGTAAGTTTGGGAGATTAACTTAGGTTTAGAAAATTCACTTGAATATACTTGTTTTTTTTTTTTAAGCTTATATTTTTCAGTTTTATTGTTCAACATTTATTTAATTGGAGATTGAGCTCTTCTTTTTTTACTTGCCTTCTATAGGATATTTCATTGATTTTGAAAATAATTTGGATTATCTTGTTTTTTCAATATTGGGTTGTTTGATAATTAAGTTTCATAATTTTATTCAATTTATTTTCGATGGGATTACTCTAATACCACAACTAGATCGTAGATTTTTTATGTTGACGCATGTGGACTTGGGTTGGGTTTTTTTGAATTTTTTTGGATTATATTTTTTTCTTTAATTTTGTTCTTCAATATTTTATTTGCTAGAAACCAAGCTTTGAATTTTTTTCATTTTGCTCTATGCGGTTATCACATTCTGATTTTATTGTTTCTTCATCATTAGATAAGATCCTTAAACATTTGATTTTTCATTTCAATTTTATCTTTTAGCATTTGATTTTTTTGAGAATTGGTCTTTGTGTCTTTTCTTTTTATAAGATTATCTCAATATCATGTCCATGATTATATGGTTAGTAGATTAACTTGGCTTGACCCAAGTTTTTTTTTAGCTTTATCCTTCAATATTGAGTTATTTGATAATTGAGCTTTATAGTTTTGTACAATTTATTTTTGATGAGGTTACCTTAATGTCATAATCAAATCACATATTTGATATGCTAACCTGGATAAGCTTAGGTTAAGTTTTTTTTTATATATTTTTTTCATTGTCATTTCTTCTCGGTTCATATATTATTATTGTGTTTTTTTTATATTAAATTAATTAAGTTTATTAAATTTAATGGAGTTAATGATTCAAGTTTAATTTTTTTTATTTTAAAAAATATATTTACATCATCTTAATATTATTTTTATCTCAAAAGAAAATTAGATACTCCGCTTAACTTGGAAAACTATCTAATATTATCTATAACTAGGAAAGTGGGGGTTGAAAACTAACTGTTGTGGTGTGCATTGATTCGTGCCCGCCACGTACTTGAGAAATTCAAGATCGTAGGCTTCCACTAGGGAATAATTGGAAGTAAATGTCAAGGATAATATCTTATACATTCCATTTCATAGAATTCATTCGAAAAGCATATAATGCATCGGAAAAATCAACTTTAATTTGCTGAGATTCCTTTCATGGTTTTGAGGATACTCAAGTGAGTATTTTTCTCTACAAACTTTGACATTCCAATTCTTGACTTCTTAACATTAGAGGAAGTCTATATTAATGGTATCAATTTTGGACCAACTTTTCTAATAACATGTTACGCGTTTTAGTTCATAAATTAAGAAAAAAAAATTGAAAAATTGAAAGGGGCTCTGCATGGTTTCTGTAGGAACTAAAACTTTGAAGAAGATTAAAAACAAAGTTCATCAATTTTATTCACGGGTGAAAAAATGTTTGAAGTTTGATTATGCTTTTGTGGTGGGTGGGTTCGCTATCAATAAAAGAATCATAGAATTATGGCGTGAAAATTTTATTGATGCTTTTGTTAATGGTAGCGCATATATATATATATATATATATATAGATGGAGAAGAAATATATTCTTTTATGACATTTTTTGTTGTTGCATTTTAGAATGTAATACTATTAGTAGATTAGTACGATAAAGAATATATTTATATAAAAATTATACATAGTGACACAACAATTTCCGATTAATCACACATACATAGTGACACAGCAACCTCCGATTAATCACACATTTGAAATGATTTTTTTTTTATTATTAATATAAATATCCGGGTCAACTTGCGTGTATCTCGATTAATTCTACGATTTCTGGAGTTAATAACTATATAAATCTCTAGTAATTATCATATTAGTAATTATAAAACTCAAACATGAGATCAAAGTATATTTGAAATGATTTTAGATAATCATATATCAAACTTATGAGCTTCGGTTATTATTTAGTCTCATGGGGTTGTGAGAGCTTGAAATGTTTTTAATTTAATTATATATTGCCTACAACACAGAGCTTGAAGTTTTTTCGATGAGCTTTTTAAGCCTATGAACATTGACATGATGGTTGTGTGTGTGTATGTTATTTTGCATGATAACATTAAACTTGAGTAAATATTCGGGCACTAACTAGCAACCCAAAGTTCCATAGATATTTGCTTTATAACATTATTTTTATTTTTATATTTGGCAATATTCCCTGCAGCTTTGCCATACCACAAGTCAATAATGTCTTTTTCAAAAAAAAAAAAAACCAAGAAGCTTGCGGCAACTAAGATTGTTGTTGTTGTTACTCTTTTTAAAGTTTTTTTTACTTAAAAATATATTAAAATAATTTTTTTAAAATTTTTTAAAAAATTATTTTTAATATTAACAAATCAAAATGATCTAAAAAACATCCAAAAAATATTAATTTGAAGTAAATAAAAAAAATAAAAATACAAAAACAAACATGGTTTTAAATCAACAAACTCAGAAAAAAAAAAAAAAAAAAAAAACTCCAAAACTAGAATTATCTAGGACAATAACCATTAACCCACATCATTATGCTTTGAGTTTTGCAAATAATACAGATAAAGGGACAACCTCTTCAATTGGCAATATCTTTTTTTTTTTTAATATGAAAAGCTCCAAAAAGTTTAATATGAAAAATTTTATGGTGCTAAAAAAATTCTATTAGTTAATTTTTTTAGTATACTTTAAAAAATATATATAATTTGAAGAGAGAAATCTTAAATGAAGATATTTTTATTATTTTTAGTGTGTTAAGAGTTTTATCTTCTCTTCTCTTTTTATATATATATTTTTAATGAACTTATGAAATAACTAATAAAATATTATTAATTACTTTCATAAAATTTTCTGTTGTACTTGTAATTTCTTTTGATGTATTTTCTGGTCCACATTAACTAAGCATAGTCCGATTAGTATTATGATCGGGTTGAGATGATATTTTCTGCTTAATTCGCTTTTAATCTAAAATACCAATCCGTTGATGCTCTCAATGTGATCCGATCAAATCGTGTGGAGAATTTTATGCACTTGTCGACTATGTGATTTGATTTGAATTTTGTCTTAGAAAAAATCATTAATTATACTTTCTAAATAATTGAAGTTTAAAAATTAATTAAACTCTCTAAAAAATAAAAATAAAAAGTTTATGGTGATTCAATATTAGTATAATAGTGAAGCACCTCAATTTTGTTTTTAATTCTACATTAAATTTTTTTCTTCTAATTTTATTTTTAAATATTTAATTGATTTTAAATTATCATCATAATTTATTTTAGTTTATTTTTTATGAGGTTATTATAATTTTAAACAAATATCCCGATATTTAATTGGTACTTAATTTTTAAAAGCATCTTTTTTTGTACTTTTTACTAAAAAAAAAATGAAAAGGTTACAGTGCTTCATTGTTCATATGAAAAATAAAGTATCTCAATTTAAAAAAAATGAAAAAGCCAATTCAGGTCAAACCATGAACCAAGTTATGGGTTTTGCGAGTCAAACCATACAATTTAGGTCGATTCATTATATTGTTGTTTTAATAATAAAAGAAATGTTATATTGAATTTTTTTTAAAGTCAAACTATATTTTTCCATGTCGTCTGTGTTGTTTTTGAACTCACCAAATCAACTGGGTCGTGCGAAATCAACTCTCATACAGGTTGATTTTAAACTAGGGCTAGGCGAGGAATTGAGTCATAAAGTTTCAAGGTTAACCCACTGCGTCAGGCTTAATAACAATGTAAAATAGTTTTTTTCTTTCTTTAAATTCCATCTTCCAAATTTGTTTTCTTTCTATTGAATCCTTTTTGGCTACACACACACACACACATATATATATTCCATCATTCCATATTTGACTTATTTTATATTAATCTTCATAATTTGTTTTAGTTTGTTTCTTATAAGATTATCACAATCTTAAATAAACACATCGATATTTGGTTTGTACTTAATTTTACAAGCATTTAAAAATAATTTTTTTTAAAAACAAAGTTGTTAAACTTGGTAGAGTCTATGATATGATTTGCGGGTTTCCTGTGTGAAGTCACGAAACTCGAGTTGGTCTATTATGTTGTCGAAGGGGACAAATGATATAGCTTACTTCCTACCCTAAATATGGATTGATGAAATTTGGTAAAAGGAGCCTAAAAAAGGGCCCAAGTTAACCTAATTTAGCATGAAAAACCTTAGACCGAGGTAATCAAGTTCGAGCCTACATGAGTTATTCTACTAAACTCGTTATTCAAATCATAAGATTGTGATAACTCGTTAAAAAAAATAAAAAAAATCATAAAGCTATTTTAAAAAAAATAAACCAATATCGAATGATAAAACTAAAAACAAAAAAAAAAAAACAATATTAACCTGTATTAATATTTTAAACTCGTGATAAGAATTATTAAACTGAAACGGTTCTATCTAAAAAATTCACTTAGTATAATTCTTAATTGATGAAATATTAAGAATAAAATTAAATATATAAAAAGATAAGATGGTACTTCATGCAAGAAAAAAGAAACAAAAAACATTCTGTTACACAAAACCACACACCATAACATAATGGGATCTAATTCTCTCCCCCCACTCTCTCAATTTCCATCTAGGACTCTTTCACATCCATGTCCTCTCTTTTCCTTCATTTTTCAATAATATTACATCAAAACGACGGAGAAGAGAGACAAACACAGCAACCCCATTTGGATTCAATGCAATTATCATTCACATTATCCCCTCAAAACCCCATACGGTTGCTTGCAATATTTCTATTAATTCTCTCTCCCTTTTCATCATACGCCACTCGCAGCTCCAACAGCAGCCTTCTCTGCAGCTCTTCTAAGCACGTTGACAACTGCTTCACTCCAAAAATTGTGAAAGTCATGGATTCTCTCCAAAGACAAGTTGCCTTTCGGAGCTGGGGAAACGATTCTATCACCTCCCCATTGCCGAAGGTGCATGCATTAGCGCAATGTCACGATGATCTTTCCAGTCTCGATTGCAGAAAGTCAAGGTCCCACATTGTCTCCCTGCAAATTCTGCTCGTATATAGGAGTTTTAGTTTTGGTGTTACATTTTGCTTGCATATTGTTTTCTTTAAAAGCACACAGGCCATCGATTTCCTTATCCTGCGTAATCCATGTTGTAATACTGAAAGGGGAACTAAGTTTCAAAGTAACAAAAATCAACTCAGAATTGGCATCTCAATTAATGTAACATGTCGGTACCATCATTTGTTGCAGGGGATATGTGGCTCCTGAGTATCTTGTTCGAGGGCAGCTAACAGAGAAAGCTGATGTTTATGGTTTTGGGGTTCTAGTTCTTGAGACTGCAACTGGTAGAAAGAACAGTGTGTTCTCACAGGTATCGAGTTCAATTCTTCTTTCTGTAAGATTCTTATTCCTTTGCAGCAAAAATGTTCTTGTTGAATATTATTTACATTCGATCATTGAGACCTTTATTAGCATCGTACTGTTTTACTTGAAAACTTCTTGTTTTAGATCATACAAAGTAAAAGGGGTTTTGCTTATTAAAGAAAAAAAGACAACAGATTAAACAAGAGAATCGATTATTTCCAAGAAATTTATACGGATTCAAGATGTGTTTGGCTTGACAATTAATCTCAAGTGTGATTTGTAATCTGGAGTGTTTTACCACTGGTAAGAACGTGTTACATGCCTGTTGACATAGTTTTTCTTCGTTCTGACATCAGGTCTGGAAGCATTACAAGGTAAAGACAATTACAGACATGATTGATCCTGGCTTAAAAGATAGTTTTCCAGAGAAACAGGCAGAAACTGTGCTTCAAATAGGACTTCTATGCACGCAAGCTTCTCCAAGACTAAGACCGTTCATGAATGAAGTAGTTAGCTTGCTCGCCAAAGCCAGAAGTGAAATTCCCTCTCCAAAGCAACCTCCATTCTTGAATGCTAGCGTTCTTAGAGTCTGTTTGGTATTGCGGTAGCTGTTGTGGTTGTGGTTTGAAAAAAGTTGTTTTATAAAAAGTACTTTTAGTTGAGGTTGGTTTAAAAAAATGGATGTTTGGTTAAAACTGTGGTTGAAATTGAGGTTGAAGAAAAAGTAGTTTAATGTGTTTAGTTAATAATGCTTTAGAAATTGAGGTTATAAAATAATTTTAAAAAATATATATTAATATTGATGGTTTTAAATTTAAATATTGTAGAATTAACTACTCCTATTATATTATGAAATAAATAATACTTTATATAAAATATTTTTTATTATTCCATTAAATTATTTATAATTCCAATATGTACAAAATTCAGCCAATAAGAACTACAGTTTTTATAATTTTGTGAGCGTGTAATAAAATTAGATAAAACATTATCAGGTATAAAATTGAGTGAATTTAATTCATTTTATTCTAGTTTTTCAGGGAAAAAAAATATTGCTCACATCACAATGTAAGTAAATTTAATTCACTCTAAACTAATTTTAAAAAAAAAAATTATTAAAAAAACTGTTAAAAAATTTTTTTTAAAAAAAAAAGTCACGTGAACAGTGCAAGTGAATTGCACTGTTCACGTGAACAGTGCAATTCACTGGTGAACATTGTTGAAACTCATAAAAAAGCAGTATCTTGCTGCTTTTAAAAAATCGTGTTCCAGCCGCATGTAAATGGTGGGGCCCAAGTATTTTAATTGTTAAACGATTTGTAACCAAACAGTATTGTCATGCGTTTTTAAAGAAACACAAACGCAAACACGTTCCCAAACGAGCTCTTAGTTCAGATGGCAGCACAGAAAGTTGCATTACAGAAGTATCTTTTACATGGAATTCAGTCATAAATGGAAAGGGAAGTTTTTGAGCATGGCCGGAAGGATATGTCTTATTAAATCTGTCTTAAACTCTCTACCTCTATACTATATGTCGGTCTTTATTATGCCAAAGGGCATTGTAAAAGCAATATCCTCAATCAACCGCTGTTTTCTCTGGAAGGGCTCCTCAAATTCACATGGTATTTGTAAGGTTGCTTGGCATAAGATAATTAAGAGTAAGCCACTGGGAGGTCTCGGGCTTGGTTCTATTCACAGTAAAAATCTGGCTCTGATGTTTAAATGGCTTTGGAACCTTGACAAAGGAGTGGTAGGAGGTTGGCAAGAGCTCATCTTACGAAAGTACCGGCCACATTTTTCAAATGGCCTTCCTGTGTTTGCAGGTTCTTTATCTCCAACTTGGCGTGGCATGGTATCTGCAATTTCCTTAAATCACAGCATAGCCGCTCCCATCCAATCCAATGTTGGGTTTAAGGTGGGTGATGGGAGAAACATCAGGTTTTGGTCTGATTCTTGGCTAGGCTATGTAGCCCCTCTCCAGTTCATGTTCCCTAGGCTCTACAACCTCTCCCTGCAGCAATCTTTAAGCGTTGCAGAAGTTCATAACCCAAAAGATAACTCAATCAATCTTTCTTGGAGAAGACCACTTCGATCCCAAGAACTCTGCATGTGTGAAAGCTTGATAGCAGAAGTGGAACGTGGCCTAGTCTTCTCTGATGGTGAAGACAACAAGATTTGGAAACACCATAGCTCCAACAATTACACAGTCTCCTCTGGGTGCCATCTCTTTGACGGTTTAAATGTTTCAGGACATCTGCACTCCCCTGCTTTGCTTTGGAAAGGGTTTGCGCCTCCAAAAATAGATGTGTTCATATGGCTTCTTTTCAATGGCAGTGTCTGCACAAAGGGTTTCTTAGCTGAGAGGAGAATCATCAATTATGAGGAAGCTCTTTGTCCTTTCTGCTGCAAGGAGATTGAGACTACATATCATCTTTTCCATCTTTGTCCAAAATCATGGTCTCTTTGGGGCAGACTATTTAGTTGGTTTGGGTGTGTAAGTTGTCTGCCAAAAGAACCATATCATAACCTTCAGGAATGGTCCAACATGGTAAAAGAAAAATTCCAGCGTCAGGCAATTACCCTTCTTTGTAAAGGATTATACTGGTCAATTTGGATAGCGCGCAACCACATGATCTTTGACAACAAAACTCCAGACTAGGATGTGATTTTTGACCTCACCTTTCATCGGTTGGCCTTTTGGTTGAAGTTCTTTGTTAAAAATTTCAGCTTTACGGGCTCTGATCTTTATAGGAATCCTGAATGTATTATGAACTGGACTAACTAGTCAGGTCTTTAGATTCCTTGTTTTCTTAATGTATTTTTAATTTCCCATGTAATCTTCCTTATCAGCCCTCATCTCCTTAATGGGAGCATATTATTTATAATATTATCGATTACTATCAAAAAAAAAAAAAAAAAGTCATAGATCAGCAAACAAAGGCTCAAGCAGTACCCTTAAATGACCCTCCAAATTCACAAGCTACAGATGGTCCCGGATCACGAAATTTTTTGATCCTAGAACAAACTGAGAGAACGTAGTTAACGAAGACACGAACCTGAAGGGGGTTCAGCAAGATTCCGTTAGGGTCCTGATTATAATTTTCTTCGTTAAACTCCCTGATATGAGCAAGTAAATTGAGGAGTGATTTTACGTTAAAGCCATGGAAGTTGCAAAATTTTCTTGCACATGAAACGGATAGACAAATATTGAATGGTGTAGGGTTTTTTTTTTTGTGCATTTTTTAAGTTCTAAATGGAGAAGAGGATTCAGATAGATTTTTATGAGGATTCATATAGGTTTTTATTTTTTTCAACAAAACTTTTTGTATTCTGGGGTCTTTTGTAAGAGTGTAGACAACCTCCATACTCATTTTGTTTTCCTTCTGTTTTTATTCCACTCTCTGAGGTTGTCTCCTGATCTCCTAGATTCAAGATTGGACTTGAGGACTTGAAGATCTACAGCTCAGAATGACTCATTTCACTTTATTGAATGGAAACAGTTACAAGATTGTTTAGAAACAATTGAAGCTAAAAATGAAAACAAGAAATGACAGTTCAGAGAGAAACAGAAGAAAAAACCAGAAAGAAAGAATGATCACAGAAATGCATAAGATGATCTCTTTTTCCAGCAGTTCTTCTCTTAAAAAGGGAAACTTTCTGCCCGCTGATACGATCAATAGCGGCGGATTGAATCGATAAACATTAAGGAAACATCAAACTCAGTGCACTGTAGCTGAAACCTAACTGAGCAACTGAAGTCTTGACTGAATTATGATCACCTTTCTGAACGTTCCACGCGATAACCAAGAAGATGGAGGCAACAAACTCACAGCATTTTATGGCAAGGCGAACAAAGACGGTCTGTTTTAGACATATCAAGGGCCCAATTGTCAAAGAACCATCTCAACCCAATAGCTTAAGCTCTTGGGTGAGGTCTTAGAATATAATTTATATTATTCTTTAACACACTTCCTCAAGTGAAAGCCTTTTGGGCTTGAAACTTGTACAGACCCACATTACTTTATGCTTAATTTTTATCAAATAAATAAGGATGGTGAGATTCGAACTCGTGACCGCTTGATCATCAAGGCTTTGATACCATGTCAAAGAACCATCTCAACTCAATAACTTAAGCTCTTGAATGAAACCCTAAAATATTATTTATATTATTCTCTAACATAATTTAAGCAAAACTGATAGCGAAGACATCCTTGATGAGCGAAGCTCGAAACTTGAAACAATGACAGATTGATGAGCAAAACAGAGCTGCAAACTTAAATTCGTAATTTATTATTTTGAAATAAAATCTAATAGTATATGTCTTCTAGAGAGGATTACAATATTATTTTATAGGCTAGAAACCAACATCATCATAATCCTAAACCGTAAAAGAAAATAACATGAAATCCAGAAAAATTAAAGAAAATTAGCAAAATAAGATCCCAATACCCTGATTTGAGGAAATCCATTAGCTGAAGAGGGTTCTCTATGGAATTAGGTCTCAAGAACCTCTTATAAAAATTTAAATTTGATCCAATAATTAAATAAAAAATTATGACTTTTTAAAATTGTTATGCTAGTATAATCTGACTAGACTTACCCTTACACTTAGCTATTTTCCACTAGTTCATAAAAATATTTGTTATGACATCTATATAGTCTATTTGAAGCAAATCAACACCAAGCAATGGCAAATCTCTATATAATTACTCAAAACCTTGGATCACTACAGGTTACAAAACCAAAAATGTTGACGATTGGCTCTGAAAAGCCATTGTTCTTCTTTTTCTTTTTCTTTTTCTTTTTTCTCTCACTTCACCTTAATTTTCATGCTTAACACTCCCAATAAATAATATTGGACTGTCAAACTTTATTTTATATCAAATTTGATTTTTATTTTTTTACTTATTAGTTTTACTAATTTTTTTTAATTTTATTTTTTAACATTCAGTTTGTTAAGAATTGGATTTCATTTTTTTTTTAATTTTTCTTTTTATGAGATAATTGTAATCTCATAATTTAAATTATAAGTTTAAAATATTGGGTTTGCTCTTTTCGGCCTCACAATAACAATTAAAGGCCATGTCTCTTCTAGTGTGTGCAAACAACTCCAACTTAAGGAAGAAGCAAGCCAAACAAAAGTGTAAAAAGAAAGTGAAGCATAACCATCACGTACCCTACACAAATTGTTTTTATTGTCATAAAGAGCGTTCTCCTAGCTGGCACTTTAAGAGGGTGTTTGGAAGTGTGGTAGCTGTTGCTTTTCAAATAGCTTTTTGTGCCGAAAAACATGCCAATAATATTTTTTTATTTTTTAAAAATTATTTTTGATATCAGCACATCAAAACGATCCAAAAAGTACAAACCGTACTTAATTTTAACAAAAAAAAAATCAAAATTTATCAAAAAAACAGGTTGAAACTCAGCCCAAACGGGCACTAAATGTGGCAAAAGGAAATCCAAAAGATGGGTTTTTTTTGGGCAGTCCAAATAGGAAAAGGTCTTAAAAGGAAGTCAAGTCCATGATAATACAAATGTAAAATGTATGATCCCTAACAAGTATGTGGTTTTTTCGTTGGTTAAATATGTATTGGACACAAGTCTCTCAAGATACTATTAGAAAATTAGTAAATAAAAATAAAAATACTAGTAAAAAATATTTTATCAATACTTTCTGATATAAATAGTGATGAAAATTTTCCATCCTTAATTGCTGATAAAAATTACAATGGAATTTGTTCCATCAGTAATTTCTAACAAGATAGAAAAAATAAAAAATAATAAAAATCACATTGATAATTCCATCAGAAATATAACATGTCAATATTTTTTTTATGAACATTCCACCAGAAAAATTAATGGAAATAAAACTCAACAGTTTCTCCCCTGTCTTCTTGTTCATCTTCCTACCTAAAAAATAGCAGTCCCCTCCCTTTATTTTCTCATAAATTTGGTCCATCTTCCTTATAAATTCAGCCATCTTGAATTGCCAGCATCAACCTAACTCTATCAATAGTATCAGCATCCACTTTTTTGGTTCATGATTGGTTATCTATTGTGAAAATCAAATGTAGAAGTTGTTTTCAAGTTAAAGTTGTTGAAGATTTTAATGATGAAATAATTAGAAGAGATAATATATTTCAAATGAATAAACTAATTGAATTATATCAAGTTATTTCATTTACAGAGTTAAAAAAAATTCAAATTTTAATTTTATTGAAAATATTTATATTAATGTTGATAAGTTAAATATAATATTAAATATCAGTTAATATAGAAAGATAAATAAAAATAATGAGATAGATCTTGAGTTCAAAAACAAAAAAAACAGATGTTGGACATGACAATTAAGATAATAAAAAGGAGGATTATAAGTAAAAGATATTTAATTAATTTAGATATGATGTTATATTATATAATAAAATTGAAATTGTGTAAGATAATTATGGTACTTTATAATATATTATGGTTAATTTGGCGAGAAGATTGTAACAACTAACCGATAAATCTTTTTTTCTTTTTTCAAATGGTGTAAATGTATTGTTAGCAATAATAAATTCAGCATCAGATTTACAAGTGGTTAAAGGCTTATCGTTCAAATACACAATTACTCTCGGGTAAAAGTTTAGTTACATTCAATAAATAAATATATTATATATACATGAAAAGCTTAAAGTAGATGAACGTTAAATATTAATTAAGTATTTTTAATTATGCAAATAGTAATACAAAAGTGGTACTTGCATCAACGTGATAAAAAAATTTTACGAATATAATTATAATAATTATGGCAATACACAAACGAGATTGTGAAATATAATCAAATCACTTAAATAATTATTAATATACGAATAATCGAAATAATTCAGCCCCTTCACACACAAGCAAACGACTTTATGCATAATGAACTTTTTTAAAAAAAAAAAAGTAAAATCATGTAGCAATAATATTGTTTTGCGTGAACAAGTTATGGTGATCATTAAAGTTGTCAAAAATGTTTATTTGATGCAACATAAAAAATTTAATATAAATTGTAAAATAATAAGTATTTTTTTTAACTAATTTATATATTGATAATTCTAGTTAAGAAATTGATATATATGATAAAATGAGTCTATAATATTATAATCAATGAATAATCTAAATAAAATAAAAGAGATAGATAATATTAATCAATAAATTAATAACATGAAAAAATAAAAATTCTCATAACAAAATTTTTCAATACGGGAAAATCATTAAAAAATAGAAAGCACATATAAATCTAGTGACAACCTGGTTGTTTCCATCATAATAAGTCTTCATAGATCCCTTTTAGGTTGCAAGCTAACAAGTTTAAATTAGTAATTAACTAACATAAATTCAATAATGAAATAAACTCCTAAACAATGTATAATATGCTAGAAAAAAAATCAAATTAAAAATAAATATTAAAAATAAATAAATAAATAAAATAGAATATTAAAAAAAGTCTTCATGTTAAAATTCCTCTATGTAGCCTGAATCTTCAATTTTTGCATGTTATTGGTAGATTTGAGTCTTGATTTCAAATATGTCGTTCTCTTCCAATTTAAAGCATGTCGTTCTCTCTCGTTTGAATCAATTTTTGGGCTTACGATATATAGTTGGAAAGTTTCAGATGTTTAGTTTCTATCCCAACTTTAATCGAAGTAAAATTTCACTGGTAACTCTAGATATGTCTCAAATAGTACATGAAGGTCTTGTTTAACATATTTAACAATATTAGTGTACTAATTTTGATCATCTGAAATATTATGTTACCTATCTCCATTTGACCTGAAAATTTACCAGAATATATTTTCATGTATCTAATATTTTCCTGTAAAATTTCATATTTATCCAATATACTGCTTGAAAGATATGTTCAATCTCGTAAAATAAATCAACATACATCTTAAAGCTAAATTTAGACATGATTTAATTTATATCATAAATTTATAAAGTCGAATCAATTTTATTGATTTTGTATGAGTTAAATCTGATTTTATTAATTTTAAATTTTTAATCTGATTTAACATATTAAATATATATTTAATCATAAAATTTTGATAATTAACTCGCAATTCATCCCAAGTAGCCTTGTATCCAACGTAACAAAACAAACACATAAAATAATAATAATAATAATAATTCCGGGAAATCCGAAAGGATAATAAAAAGAAAGCTGAGGTCAGCAAGCATGTCAGAATCAGAATCTCTCGTCCTAGAACTTCGTTGCAACCAAAAAAAAATAAAAATTGAAGTGTTCAGCCGCGGCAGCTGAGGAAGAAAACATGAGTTCCAGCTCCAGAGACTCCTTTTCCACTCTTACTCCTCCTCCTCCACTAGACTGGAAGTTCTCTCAAGTCTTCGGTGAAACAACTCCCGGTGAAGACCTTCAAGATGGTTAGCTCTTACCCATTTCCTTTTAATTTTCTGACTCTGATGTCTCTGTTCTGTTCAACGCTTGATTCTTTCTTGTCTTGCAGTTGATGTTGTATCCTCCATTGGATTCGAGAAGAGCGGTGATTACCTAGCTGTTGGAGATCGGGGTGGTCGTGTTGTAATTTTCCAAGCAAAACATGGCAAACATGTCAGGATTTTTTTTTCTTAGTAAATAAATGTGTTCAGTAAAACCAGCTAGATAGATGATTTTGGCTTTTCTATTTTTTCTTCTTTTTGTTTAGGATGGATAAAAAAATTGAGCTGAATCTGATCATCGTTTTACCCTTAATTAGACTCCGAATTCTTTCCTTAACCGAAACGAGCTGGAGCGGTTGGATTGCGCCTTTACAACACATCCAGAATATCAGTACAAGACAGAGTTTCAGAGTCATGAACCCGAGGTATTGACATCCTATGATTTAGTTGTATGCCTTCTTCTTCTTTTTTTGGTTATGTGTTGCGTGCATTTTTGCTCTTTTAAGTTTGTTATAAATGCTGATCGTGTTGTGTCTGTGTTTCGTTAGTTTGATTACTTGAAGAGTATGGAAATTGAGGAGAAGATTAATAGAGTAAAATGGTGTTCCACTTCCAATGGATCACTGTTTATCCTTTCAACCAATGATAAGACAATTAAATTATGGAAGGTATGAATACACTCTTCTTACTCATGATCACTAGTAGTCAATTTTACGCTAAGATTAGATCAAATGATTGTTCATTGTTGCCATTGAAAGAATTTACCGCATGGATTCGCTTAGGTTTTCTATGGTTGGTGATGTAGCTGTTGAAATTTATAATGGATTACTGCTGCTTGTGTGATGACTGATGGTTGTTTGGTCACTTGCTAGATTTTTTTTTTTCATTCATGATGATGTAGGAAAAAAATTTGAGGTAGAGCATTTTAAGTTACCAGTTTGTGAGGCTTGAAATTGAGGGAAAACGAAGGGCTATGAAATTCCTTCACTTTGACACAACAGGACTGTATGAGGAAAAATCATTTGCAACGAATTGACTGTTTATTATGGAGACGTGTGGTGGTGGATTTTTGCTGTGTCACACGCTGCATACGTCAAGTCATGGTGGAAAGTTTTTGTTTCTTCAGACATATAATTTTCTTTGATGAAAGTTGTCATTAGTCAAGTTCTTTTGGATCATATATTGCATCAGTCCCTTTGTAATGGAGATCTGATGGTGACCAACCAAAGTACTAGGAAAGTTGACTATAGCTGCCAAGTCAATGCAAATTTGGAATATACCAGCAATCTCTGGGTTGAATCAAGATATGAATGGAGAGACAAAAAAATTCTTTCACAGAGAGAAGGAAGGATATGTAATTGTCTGTTGCAGAGAAATATCTCAACTTGTTAGCTGGGTAGGGGGAAAGATCTTTGTCCTGGTAGAAAGATCTTCAGCTTGTTTGGTGTTGTATTCTTCTTGTTTTTGTTCTTTTGACATTTCTGAGTAGTGAGTCCACATCAAACTTTTCTTCCACTGGAAAGTGTGGATTGTCATTTTAGAGAAACCTTAAAGATTGGGTGCTCTGATCTTGTTTGAATATCTATGAACCTGATACTTACAGCACGAGGGTTGATGAAACATAATGGAGGAAGATGATTTTCATGGTTTTGATTATTTCTCCTCTACATCATACAATGGACCTCTACATCATACAATGGAAGGGTATCTTCCTTGAAAGCTCTCACACTTCTGAAGTCGCTTTCTTTATGTGTTTATGTTGGTAGATTTTTACATGACAATTGATTCCAAAGTATGGAAAGATGGGGGATGTCTTACCAATGTTCCTGTCTAAAGGCCTGGTGGACTACTATTTGTTTTGGGATCTGCACATTCCCTCAATCGTAGAATATTTTGCTGACCTTCTCTTTGTATACTTGGAGGATTTTTTCTGCTTGTCTCTTTCTTAATAGGTGATGGTATTTTAATTTAATTTGGTTAAAGTTTGGAGACAATTATTTGGAAACTATTTTTCTCGGTCATGCATGGGCATTTTTTGGAAACTATTAGGATTTTTTGCATTAAGGCAGTTACTAATGATCATTGGCATTTCATTCTTGCTCCAATTAAACGGCCTAGTTACCCAGATGTTTTGCACGAATCCTTCGTTTTGCTATATGTGGCAGTCTCCTGTTTGAAAGGTTCCATACATCACCTTTTCTTTTTTCCAAAGAGGTCCTTAGAGGAAGATCAAATTGCTCTGGTCCTAGACTTTCATTCTTGTGTACCCTATATAATTGGTTGGGTTATTTATCATTCAACATTTCATTTTTAGTTTGTGTTTGCTGAGAGATGGGAGATGAATTTGCAGCCGTGTTCATTTTTCTTGCCTCCTTGATTGGTAATTCTTGGAGAAGAGGCGAATGCAATTAGATTTGTGTTGCTGAACCAAGTGCCTTAAAATGAAATTGCATGTTGCCTCTTTCATTTTGCTCAAAATTTTGAATGGCAATCACTATTAATGGAATCCTAGATTCTCTCTACATTTTTATATGCATTTGACACTCTGATACAGTATTCTGGCGAGGTTTACAGTTAACTTGTGTGATTCTTGAGTCTAGGTCAGGGAAAAAAAAGTGAAAAAGGTAAGAGAAATGGAGCATCATTCAGTTGTGTGCTCAGAAAATGATCTTTTGGGTGAAGGAAGTTTCATGAGTGAGCTAGACAAACCACCTACCACTAATGGTTATAATCTCGACTGGGCAGAGAAGATAGCTAAGGACACTTTGTCATCTCAAGAAGTGCAAACCAAGGTATGCACATGTGGCTAACGTTAAAATATCCCAGATTCTTCATGATACTGTTTTTGTTCGCTGCATGAATTTGCCAAGGATGTGGGATTGTTTACTTGTTTGTTGGGTAAATTAGATCACCCATACTGAAGAAGCCACTCGTGCAAATTGTCGGAAGGTGTATGCTCATGCTCATGATTTTAATATCAACTCGATCTCAAATAATAGGTAAAGTTTTAAAGGGCATCCTTGTCTTGTATACAACATGCGATGTGATACCTTCTACATTCTTCATAATGCACAGGTTTTCTGCTTCTTTTATGATGTTCATGATCTCTGTACAGTGATGGTGAGACATTTATTTCCTCAGACGACCTTCGCATAAACTTATGGAACCTTGAGATCAGTGACCAGTGTTTCAATATCATTGACATGAAACCATTAAACATGGAGGATCTAACCGGTAAACTTTCTGAATCATTTATGTAATGTAGTCAAATTGTCACCTTGTAGGCTCGTACATTTCTAATGCAGTGAAAGAAAATTTTTCATCTTTCTATTTTTTAATTTTGTGATTTATCATAATTTAAAAATTATCTATTTGGCATTTTTTTGTTTCATCAGTATTCTTTTGCCTGTTTTTATTAGGACTTAGGGTTTCTCGGTGCCTATATAAAGCACCTCTTGTGGATTTCAAGGACTCTGCCTGGTGAAATTTAGATTTTCCATCTTTCCTGTTATTTGCCTACCTATTCTCATTAGTTTCTCTGGCATATTACCTGAAGTTACATTACATCGACTTCGCAATGAATTTTGATGAGAAATGATAGTGATTTCTGTAAGATGTATCAGAGAAACTTTCTAACTGGAAATACGTAGTTGAATTAGCTAATATCACTTGTTGCAACCAATCAACAACAGTATTGAAATATGCTGCTTAGGCTCTGCAGTTTGAGACTTATTCCATGGAATTTTCCCTTCTTGACTACCACTTAATTTATAAAGGGAAAAAACTACAAGATCATTTTAGGTCCATTCTGCTACTTTATTCAAGTCCCAATCATCTCCATTAATGACCTTTCCTAATTGAAGTGTTAAAAATTTTGTTCAGAGGTCATTACAGTGGCTGAATTCCACCCAATTCATTGTAATCTGCTAGCATACAGCAGCTCAAGAGGATTTACTCGTCTAGTTGACATGCGTCAGTCAGCAATATGTGATCATAGTGCAAGAATGTGAGCTTAGTTCATTTATCTGTTTCACCACTGAAGCTTATTTATTAGTAAATCTGGTATAAATTTGAAAAAAATTCTGTGATGTCATGTGGATTTTTACTACGCAGATTACAAGATGCAGAATGTCGTGGGTCAAAATCATTCTTTACAGAGCTCATTGCATCTATCTCTGACATGAAGTTCACTTACGATGGGCAGCACATCTTAACTCGCGATTACATGAATTTAAAGGTTTTCCGCACAAGATTTTTTGAATTCTTAAACTCATTTGATTCAGTTATATTTCTTTATATTGATTCTCCCATCCACTAATTAGGGAGGACACAATGATTAAAAAGCTTATATATGTCATAACTTAGTTTATGGTGGCATATAAAGAAGTAGTGATGTAACAATGGCTTCAAGCATAGGTATTATGCAATTAACTCTGTAGCTACTGTCATTTGGAAATTCAGGAAGCAATCACTGAAAACATTTTATATTTATCTGACTTCTATCCTAGCTTTGAAACTTCCCTTTTAAAGCAAAAGGCATGTCTCAGTGTCTTTACTAGTTGAATAATTTATGTCCTTTTGTATGGGTTTTGGGCCACATAAGTTTGTCATTTTCTGGTATGAAATCGTTAGTGTTTAGTTTAGTTTTGCGCTATTTAGTTGTTTTAGTTTATTGGATGAAAAAACTCATATGTAACTCTCATCTGGCATTAAAGTGTATTTCAATTTGATAGTGGTGCATATATCTCTGTTTCTCTGTAGCAACTGATGCTTTCATTTTTTTCTATAGCTGTGGGATATGCGAATGGATTCATCACCGGTTGCTGTATTCAAGATCCATGAGCACCTGCGCCCTAAGGTAAGAGCATTCACTATTAACTCCCTTGTTGAGGAACATAGCTCTATGGATATTTATGTTCAATAATGTAGATCATTTTTCTTTATTCTTTACCTTTACAGTGGTGTTTGCATCAATAATAGAGAGCCTAGTATTTGTGGAACTGATTAATCACTTTAAACAGTTTATATTCATACCCTTCCAATAGATTATCAACCACATTACCTGGCCAAAGATTAGTGAGCTGGTGTCACTGTTTTTTGCTTATCATGAGCTCAAATGAAGGACAGCTCTTTTTTATTCCAGTTTTCTGCTTAAAAGAAATATTTTTATTGTATTTCCTATTGATTTTAAAATATCACTTGCTTGCACTGTAAGCACAGAAAAGATTTTACTCAAATTTCGACCTTAGCTCAGTGGCGAGAGCAGAGGGCTGATTCCTCTAGGTCGCTGGTTCGATTCCGGCAGGTCGAGTGGTTATTACCATGATCATCTTGTCTCTTTTGGTTCAGTAATTATTATCTTAACAAAATTATGGCCTTTTAATTTATGAGCCTTTAATACGTTCAAAAGTAGTTCTACAGTCTCTCCTCAATCTGTTAATTTTACATGCTGCTGTTATAAACAGATTACATGAAGCTATATATGGATGTATGATATTCAATTAAATAAAAACCATGTACTAGTGCATGTTATGCTTCCCTTTTTAAATGGTCTTGGAGTCATTAAATGGAAAATTTATCCAATTTATGTTCTTCTGGTTTAGGTCAGCGATGTAAAAGCAGCTTGTTATATTGAAGTAGAATGATACTTCATCCATAAGAATGATATGTGAAAGGCTTCTGAAAAGTTATTTCTCCATCAAATGATTGATTAAAGAGCCAGTTCTGCATAAGAGAATAGGCTCCTCTGGATTTCTTTAACAGTGAAAAAGTAGACTGTTTAGTAATGTAGAAAAATAGGTGAAAGTCTTTTGAAATGATTATGTATCTTTAGAGATTCAGGGGAATAGGCAAGAGCTTCTTTTGGCTTACTTTTAATTGATAGGACAAAGTGGTCCAACTGAAATACAGAGCAGAAAGCTTCTCAATGCTGAAGTTCTCATAATCTTTAATTGATGATAGTTCTTGATGCTTTTGAAAGAAGGATTGTTGGTGTCCGCTTGACTTTCAAAGTGGAAGAAATAAGTGATTAGTCATTAAATCCAGCTATAGGTTATATTGTATTTGCTAGTATCCTGTGTAAAATGCTTTACACAAATTGGGATGTCAACTTATAGCTGATTGGCTTTGTGTCTTGCAGTTAAGTGATTTATATAATGATGACTCCATATTCGATAAATTTGAGTGCTGCATCAGTGGAGATGGACTTCATTTTGCAACTGGATCTTACAGGTTTGCCCGAGACCTCGTACTCCAGTAACATGTTTAAGTCTTGGCCTTAGTTAACACATGTACATTGCACTTTAAGTGACAGATCTTGTGTGTTTTCTTAGCAATAATTTACGTATATTTTCACATGGTGTTGGAAATGAAGAAGGGATTACAATAGAAGCTAGCAAAAATCCAAACAGGTTGGTTCTTGTCTCTTCTTGAAAAAAATTTTCTTAAATGGTTTATTTGAACTCTTGGCCAAGTTACCTGAAAGGAGCAGCACATGTTACCCTACTAATACAAAGTATTATGGGGGCCGATTTGGTTTGCATACTATGTGTGTAGAATTAAGTGATGAAAGAGTTGAGAAGATAGTTTGTTTTCACAATTAATACATTCCATTTTGATCAATTCGAATTCTTATATAATCTTTCTGTTGCTCACATGTCCTTGAGTTTTCTAGAAATAAATTGCTGCATCCTAGTAAATGTGACCGTGAATACTGGACAGAATTTTGAGATCGACTTTTGGGAATTCAATGTATGAGCCATTAATTGTATCTAGATGACTGATTGCAGTAAAAAGAAAGGGTGGGGGGGGGGGGGGTCATAGGCTTCTTTTAATTGCTAGATTGTCCTCATGAATCTACTCTTGGATTTGATTAGTCAAAGTTCCCTGATTATGAAAGTCCCCTAGAATAACTGCTTTCTCTAGTCTGTATTAGTGTACAGTGCACCATTAAGGTATGGGATGGTATTTCATTTAAACATGAAACTCGTCATACAAACAATGTCTTCAGTTAAATGCCAGTGTCTGTAGTGATTATCATTGCAGTGCTAGAGTTTCTTGTTTCCTGTAAATGCTTGCTTTTGCTGATGGCTTGACAACTGGGAGTACCAGAGAGCATGCAGAAGATTTTACCTTTTTCTTTTCTAAAAAAATCCACAACAGGAGATCAATACTCCATTCCACTTCAAGGCCAAGGAGATCATCCTTAAGCAACATGGCACGTGGATTTTACCGGCAAGGTTGTCATTATCTCTATTTTTAAGCTTTTTTGCTCTGGTTTGGTATCGGATTCATGCATGTCTAATCTTTCAGTTGACTATGTAGGACATGAAAATTACCGCTCAGGCAGCAATGAATTTTCCTGTAACTTAAGCTCCAAGCTGCTTCATCTGGCATGGCATCCAACAACAAACTTCATTGCCTGTGCTTCAGGAAATAGCTTGCTCATGTATCATGCCTAGTGTATATTCGCTCCTCAAAAGAATCATAATGCCACAGATTTTACCTGCTGCTGTCCATGCAATTGTAAAGGAAAAAGATTTCAAGAATGTGCACAAACTTCTCATCATGGATAAAGAACCCAGACAAAGCTGGAAATCAAATGGCTTCACTACAGTTCTCCATGTCAGCTAGAGAAGTCCCCACTCTCATCTAAGGTAGTGCTTTAGTCTTTAGATGGAAACTTCGACTTGTCAAATATTAGGCTGCACTCGTTGCCCGTTGTATGTATTTTGTGCCATAATATCGAAGACTGCTGCTCTCTTCTTCTTTTCTTTTCATTTCTTTTTTCTTACCTTGAAAAGTAGATTGTGGCAACTGATATGTGCATGGTGATTTTTGGAGAACATGTTAATCTTTTCTTTTGTGAGTTTGGGGAGGAGGAAAGATGGCAAAACTCCGGCGTCCGCTGCTATAGAGAGCCAAGCCTGTTCCGATGGGGTTGGAAGTAGCGTGGCATGCAGCTATACGCCAGTTATTGGGAGATCAGTTGAGCTATTGTCTTTTAGTTCTGACGAGGAAATCGTATTCTAGATACAGGGAATCTCTTGGTTAGCACTAGATTGGTGATAAGCTATGCCGTGGTCCGTGCCAAATATTCAGTCTCTATTAGCATATTGTTTAGAAAGAAAAAAAAGCTGCTGTTCGAGTTAGAGTTATATATTTGATTGAGCTCAGTAAGTTAATAAATATACCGAAGTAAAATCATGATGACATACATGAAATCAATGCCTGCCAATATTCTGAAATGATTTCTAAAATCTTGCTTGATAACAAAATTATAATTAAATGGAATTTAATAAGATAGCATCAAAAAAATACATCTTTAATACATATACTTGCTCACACACCAAATATTAAAAGATAGAATTAAATTAAAAAATATTCAATTTTTTTTTAAAAAAATACATCTTTAATATACACACATACAACAATAGATAAAATATTAAAAGATAAAATTAAATTAAAAAATATTTAATTATTTTAAAAAAAAAATTCCCTGAGTAAACACTGGTCAACCTATCAACACGTGTTTTTAGTTCATGAGATCATAATATTCATGTAGAAAGTAAATCGAAAAAAATTATAATATTTAATTTCTAATCAATTCAATGTTGAACAAAATTAAAAACAAATCAATTAAAAAAATGAGAAAAAAAATTATCTCAAATTACCTCGGGTTAGCTTATTAAACACGCAACTTAAGTCGTGAGACTAAGATGACTTAATAGAAAACAAGAAAAAAATTTATGAAATCTAATTCATAAATAGTTCAATGAAAAATGATGAAATTAAAAAAATAATCAATTAACAAAAAAAAAAATCCTCATTACTTGGTCATGAGATAGGGATGACCTCATAGAAAGTAGATCGAAAAAAATTACAAAATCCAATTCCAACTCAACGTTGACGGAAGTAATTGAAAAAAAAATCCGTTTAAAAAATAACCTTAAAAAAAGATCATAGTCAACTTGGACTAATTTTCCAAACCCAAGACTTAAGTCATGAGATCGAGATTACCTCATAAAAGACATTCAAAAAATCATATAGCCAAATTCTCAATTAACCAAATATTGAGGGATGAAATTGAAAAAAATCAATAAAAAAACAAATAATAACAAAAAGAATGATGACCAATTTTAACATAAAAATTAATTAATCCAAATATCGAGGTTTGAAATTAAAAAAAAATCAATTGAGAAAATAATACAAAACAAATAGCAATCAAAAGAATGAAAAATTAAATTTGATATAAAAACTAAATGACACTAAATGTTGAGGAATGAAATTAAAAAATAAAATCGATTCAAAAAAAGATTCAAAACAAAACAAATAGCTATTGAAAAAATAAGAACCAAATTTAATATAAAAATAAAATGGCAAGACACCTTTCAAAGTTGACATGAATTCCGAGGAGATGAGAGAGAAAAGAGGAGAGAGAAGAAAAAATCGATTAAGGCTTATCGCCACTCCTTTGTCAACATGCACTGGACCAACAGGAAGAGCTCAGCTTACCGTTTTCCAACACCACCTTGGATGCTAGCATTTGGCCGTGAGGAAAGTTGCACATGCCACCAGAGTACAATAGGATTCCCCCACTCTCTAGGGCATGTGTTGCACACACCAGCCATTTTGCCTTGCCAATCTACCTTATTTTTTATATTTGTTTTAGTTTTAATTTTGATCCCTTTGCACTTGATTGTTCTAAATTAGTCAAATTTTGTTATATTTGGCAAAATCAAGCATCGAGAATTTCCCTTGCCAAATAAAAAGTTGAGGGAACGAAATAAAAAAGACATTAAATTCTTTTATAATCGTGAAAATCAATCCTTGATGTTTGTAAAAAAAAAAAAAGATTATAAATTTTTTAAGCTTGAAATTGAGTCCTTGAAACTCTATTTATTTCAAGTCATTAAAATTAAATTTTGTTTTACTAAACTAAGCATTAATCAAGTAATGAAATATTTTCTCGATACCATTGAGATCCCCATATACAAGCATTTTCCAAGCTTTTCTATGTTTGTTTTGCTTATTATATCAAATTTGCTCCTCAAACTTTTGATTGTTATATATATTTTGTTTTGAATATTTATTTTTCAATTTCATCTCTTAAAATTTAAATTTTTATATTAATTTTGGTCCTTATTTTTATAATTATTATTTGTTTTTTCCTTGTCATTTTTTATTGAAATTTTTTATTTATCAAATTTGGTCCTCATTCTTTTGATCGTTACTTATTTTATTTGAAATAATTTATGAATGTTAATTATTATTATTTTAATTTCTTCATTTTTTTTTTTTTAGATTTGATCTCTATTATTTTGATTATTATTTATTTTATTTGAGATAATTTATGAAATTATATTTTTTTTCAATTTCATATTTATTCAACTTTTTAATTTGTAAGATTTGTTTTTTATTATTTTAATAATCCTGAGAAAAATAAAATATTAATAAGTTATTTTTTAATTTATTTTCCATGACATAACCAAACACTAGAAATTGTTTTTCCAACTTATTTTTTATTACATCACCAAACATCGAAAAATAATTTACTTTTAAAAAAATAATTTTCAACAAATAAACAAGGCCTAAGAACCACATAAAAAGAAAAAGAAATCGAAGAATCAAAACATAAAAAAATCACAGGGACAAAAGGAACATTTTTCTAATGAATAACATTTCTTCTCCTGGGTTATCCTGAAAGGTTGAGCACTCTTAATTATTATTTTTTTAAATAATAATAACAATAACAATAAATGTTAGGATTCTAGCGAAGGCTCATGAGTGATTTGAATCATTCAAGGGTTGGAACAGTTGATGTTGGTGTTTTGGTGCAGACGTTCCAGTTAATAAATATTTTAGTTTCAAACTCCGTCTTTCTTCTGCAAATATGTTTTTTGGGGTGATCACACCTCAAATCTCCTCTCTTTTATTTTTTTAATACTAAATTTAAATTTTTTTTATTTTTGTATTTTAAAAAATATATATTTTTTTATTTTTTTTGCTTCAAATTAATATATTTTTAGTATTTTTATATCATTTTGATGCGCTAATATCAAGAATAATTTTTTTAAAAATAAAAAAAAAATTATTTTAATATATTTTTAAATAAAAAACACTTTAAAAAACAACTACAAGTCTACAACCACACTCTCAAAATAATTAGAATGGGGTTTTATCTTTTATGGCTGTGTTTAGTAATAAAAAAATGCTTTCTATTTTAAAATCTCATTTTTCTACTCTATTTTTAATTTATATTTTCTAATAGAAAATAAAAAAAAAATCAATTTTCAATAGCTTCTGAATATTTTTTTGTGTGATGAAAAACTAGAAAACATATTTAAATTAGTTGTTTTCAATCTTTTATCATAGGGATTAAGTTGAACGCATCTATATCTTCAATATTTATTTGTAAATAGGTTGTGTTTCACCTCCCAAGCAGCATGCTAGAACAAGAGAAATCAATGGGTATTAATATTAATATTAATAATTATAAAGATGTTAATTAAACTATATAGTCTTTATAATTTAAAAGAAGAAAAGTATAAATAAGTCCATTTTTTAAACATAAATGACCGATAAATTCTATGGTATTTTGCTAGACCAATAAGTTCAGTTTTCAAAATTTTCTTTCAAATAAGTTTATTTCTTTTTATTTTTTCCTATAAAATACCTATCTTTTTTTTCTTGAAAATATTTTACAACAAGTTTATCATGTGACCTTTTTAATTTATACTTTTTGGATTCTTTTCTAACATTTTTTAGATTTTTTTAAAACTTTAGATTTATTATCATATAATTGTATTATTGTTAATTGCTATAATTCCTATAAATTTTTTGATTCAAATATAATTAAAATTTACAATAATGGCAATATAAAAAATAAATTAGAATTATAAATTATTTTACAAGCGAGAGAAATTGGACATTAAAAAAAAGTATTATGAAAGGGTTTTTTTAAAGAAAATAAGGAAAAATAGATTTATTGGTAATTTTTTAAGCATATGAAAAGGGTAATATCGGTAGTACAATTAGATATAAGCTATTTTGAAAGTTAAATTACAAAAGTGAGCTGATTGGTTCTAAAAGATTAGCATAGTTATTTGACTTATATGTACCTTTTTTTTTTTCAAAAAAATAAAAAAAGATATTGTATTAACTCTTGTTTTTCTTTCTTTCTTATATTTTTTAAACAACTTTGTTTGATCAATGAAACAACCCATTAAATTGTACAATATAATGAATACCCATTATATTGGCCCAGAAAGTCTGTCAAAATCTGAGCATGCCTAGACCTAAAAAACCTAACCTAAGTGGAGGAGGTGAGAAGTGGCGGGGAAAGGAAGGAGAAAATTGATTCTCTCTCTCTTTTAAGTCGCTACTGCCGAAAAGGTAAAGAGCTTACATTCTATTGCACTTGTCATTTCTATTTTTTTTTTCCTGATTTTTCTTTGATACCTTTGTGTTTGTGTGTTTGTTTGAGGTTATTGTTTCATGGGGCATTTGAGCTGTTCTGTTTACACTCACTGGAAAGCTTGACTGAAGCCAATTTACTTTTTGCCTTGCTTTGATATGCTGCTTGTCTTGGAATTCTTGAACCTGCTGCTTTAAAATATTAGCTTTGATTTTAAGAGTGGTTAGTGAATTATAGTGGGGATTACAACTCTTTTTTTTTTTTTTTTTGAAATTAAAAATAGAAAACGGATTTTTCCAAGTAAATGGAAGCTATAAAAATGGTGTTGATCTCCCATTATGTGCAAATGGCGCAAATCATATTTCTTTTGTATTTTACATGTTTATTTTTTTCATTTCAGTGATCTGCGTAACATTTGATGAACAGGCCAAGTTTAAGCAAGGTTCTCTTTTTGCTAGTTGATCCATCTAAACCAGCTATGTCCAACTCGGTTCAAGTAAAGCCCCATAAGTCAATCTTTGCTTGCCATAAACACAAGCCTAACTTTGATTTTGCTAAAATTAGACGAGTTGAGTCTGACCAATTTAATACTTGCACTGCTTGATACATTTATAGATTTGGTGGTAGTGGTTGTTGTTGGGTAGAGTGGAGGTGGCCAGCTGGTGCTACAAATGATTGTGGCTGCCGGGCAGTTAAGATGGTGATGACAATGGTGTTAGCTAGCTAGTGGTGCTGCTAACTTATCTAGTAATATATACCAAAGCTCGTTTTACTAAACCAATAGGGATACCATGTTAGTTTTTATCTTTTTTTCTTACTAATCTCTAGCCAAATTTTAGTTGCTGGATCATTTTTTCCCCCCACTTAAATCCACACCATATTTGGCCTATCGCTATTCTCATATTCTTGAACGTGAACTGGATGATGTTTGCACCCTCAAGTCTGTGTGTCGGATATGACCAAATCATCTCAAACAGCCCTAGTCCTTGAGAAGTGCCACCTCCACCTTCCGTCCAATGCAGTCCTTTTTTACTTATTTTTCCTTGTGTTTCCTACTACCATCTGAACATTCTAATATTTCCTATGCTTCTATTTTGAACATGTAGGCTGTAGCTTCTCATCTCTCAATTCTCACTAGCTGAGTTGCAGTTTTGTAAAATTTAGTCTTCACCCTGCTGAGAATTTTTTGTATTTGCTTGATGTCTGCTTATGTTAATATGCCAGAAAGGTTTCAGAGGAACTGCAAGGGTTTGGATGTCTCTTTTATCTGGATTCTAGGATGGAATTTGGATTTGTGCCTGTAGCTTTCTTCTTTCTTTCAGTATTGAACATTTTGTACCAAATGGCAAGAAGAAATAAAAGGCCCCAGAACCCTATTTAGTCTTAGTTGAGCCATGCAGAAGAAGGCATGAAAATCTAAAAGTGTTACACTAAAACTCACACATGACAGATACTCCTCAGCACCCGCAAATGCCCGAAAACCTGGTTTTTGGTTTTTCTCACTCCAAATGCAACTTGTTTTAAACCCCTAAGCCTTACCTTGAAATTTATTTTCATTACTGTAGAAGACGTTTGATTATTATTCCTATGGTATCTTTTCCCAAAACAAGTGAAATGATGTAGTGGCTTGAGCTATAAGGAACTGATTTTAAAAGACTAAAAAAAGAAAAGAAAAAAAGAGAGGTCACCGGTACAGTTACTCTTGAATTTTATACTCCCCATTCTGTATAAAAAATTTTGTATCTTGCCGATGCAATATGTTTTTTGTTTTGGTATGCCAATGTTTCTACCTTTATCTGTTCAGAATGCTTACTCCTCTTGCATAATCCATCCTATCTATTATTTGTTTGAGATGGATTTTACTAGCATTCATTTTTTTTTGTGACAGTGGGCTTCGAAAACATGGTTATGAAAGCTACTGAATTGGATAAAGATGTTGGGGATGGAGTGCAAGGGAACAACTGCCATAGAGGCCAACTAGCTCAGCATCAGAAGTCTGTGAACCATTCCAGAAGACAAGAATCTAAAGAAAATAAAAGCTCAAATGCCTTAAGTAGTGGTCAAAGTAATTCAAATGTATTAGAGCAGGGACGATCTCCAGTAGATGAAAGTGGCACTTATTCTGAATTTATAAAATTTCCAGCACCACCTTGTCGTCAATTTTGGAAAGCTGGGGACTATGATGATGGGCTCAGTTCCAAGCTCACTCTTCAACGTATGCAGCTATCAATTCTTAATTATAATTTCATGATCTTCCCTGCTCGCTGAAAAGCAGCTCTACTTACTATGCATTCTATTATAGATTTTCTGGTGCTACCTTCCTCCTTGTTTTTCCTTATAAGTTGGATGATAAAACCTTGTATGATTTGCCGAAGTATCTATTGTCCATGCTCTGTTCATACTTGATCAGCCATGCTCTGATTTTTTTAATCCTTTTCTTTTTGGGATTACAGATGGGAAAAATTATCTCCATGTCCACCCGATCTTTCTTCATTCAAATGCCACTTCACATAAGTGGGTTTTTGGTGGTATGTCCAGCTTATACAGAGTTCTATTCCATTTGCATTTTGTTGATGATAAATTTAATTGAGTACTGTTCTTTTCTTGTTTGCAGCCATAGCAGAACTGGTCGACAATGCAGTTGATGAGGTGATTTATAATGGAATTTTTTTTAAGTAATCAAATTTCCTTTTATCTGGCATGTAGGAGCCTGATTATCAGGCATTGTAGTGTTGCAAAGCTTGAGTGTATAGAATTTTTGAGATCAAAGTGGGCCTATTTGCCTATATATTTTTGACATGCCAAACTGACAACTACTTGTTTATTCCTGATGGACAAAACAATTTACAAAAGTGGCCAAGATCAATGAGATAATCTGCATATCAGGGGACTGGTGGGACACCAGTCCAGGTGATCTCCTAAAACTGGGGGTCATAAAACTTTCTTGTTTTTTGATGATATAGTATGCTACACTTTTTTTTTCCTAATAATTATTTCTAATGCAACCAGAGATTAGATCCCCTATCCCCACAAAAACACATTCACATGACAATGAAACTAGCAACAAGAAATCTGAACAACTGCTCAATGTATAGTGGATATGAAACCAATATTTATGGAACCTAATACATCACATGTAAGTTTTTTTATTTCTTCTACATGGTTTTCATAAACTTCTAATTTTAAACGACCTCATATTTATTATTCAATGTGTGAATATATGTAACCTGAATTTAATCATTATTTTATACATGGACATCCAAATATTTATTTTTAAATATATGAATAGGTGTGATGTCATGGCTTTACCCTGTTACTTAGTCTCTTATCTAAATCAATGAATGGGCTTTCTTAAGGCATCTAGCATTTTAATTTGACAATTTGAGTCTCAATATATGTTTTTTTTTTCTTTCTTCTTTATGAAGTCTAGCTTCTATCACATTAACAGCCTTTCTAATGTCTGTTTCTCTCTAATATATACTAATTTTGCTGGTCTTTCAATTTTTTGGGATGTTTTGCACCATTTATTTCTGGCTATCATTTTGCTACATCTTCAAGCTTCAAATTTTACTTTTCATTCCCTTTCCCTTTTTTACTTTATAGATCCAAAATGGGGCCTCTTTTGTCATTGTAGATAAAATCTCAAATCCAAGAGATGGAAGTCCTGCACTGTTAATTCAAGGTGCTTTAACTTATCAATCATAAAGAATTGTTCTTAATGTTGTTTTGTAGTCTGTTGATGTAACACATCTTAAAAGGAATGAATTATGCCTGACAATGGTTTTGTAAAACTTGTACTCTGACTAGATGATGGCGGTGGAATGGATCCCGAAGCAATCCGGCGATGCATGAGCTTTGGGTTTTCAGATAAAAAATCCAAATCAGCAATTGGACAATGTATGTAAGTTGTGTATCAACAAGGAAAATTCTATAATAATTTTATCTCACAGTTGTTGCTTGAATGGTCTTTCAGATGGTAATGGCTTCAAGACCAGCACTATGAGACTTGGGGCAGACGCTATTATCTTCAGCCGCCATGCAGATGATGGGTATAAGTGTGATTCTGTAGTTTTCTACTGACTTGCTCATTTGATATTAAATGTTTACAATTTTCATGCGAAGCAAGTGAAGTGATTGTCATGGGTGGCCATACGATATATATGGTCTTATGGCAAACAAACCAGCTCCATTACTCTCAAGTTTGTTTATTAATTGTATAAATCTCTAACCCATGCCCTCTATTCTCCCTCCATTTCAATTGTTTTTTCCCTTGTTTTGATGGTTGGTTTGCTGAACTGTTGAAATGGTCATTACATGCCAGCCAAAATAGGCATGCTTTGATTCCATAAATGAACAAACTTCAGTTCAAGGGAAAAAAAAAGATAAAGATTGAGGTTTTTTTTTAGTTTTGTTTCTAATGTGATATGTATTGTAGTTATAAATTCTAGCTTGTTTCCTTATCAATTTATATAATGAGCAGGGTATTGACTCAAAGCATTGGTCTCCTCTCTTTCACATTTTTGACACAAACAGGACATGACAGAATAGTAGTGCCAATGGTGGGTTTGACTTCCCTACTCAAATATGTTAGTCAAAGTTCTTTCTGAATCTAGCCTATTTAATTTTGGCAGTGTTCTGCAAAAGTTAACAATTATAAATTCATACACATCATTCCTACATCGTATCTAGCATGTGCATATAGTGGTACCTCATGCATCCAAAAACAGCTTGGAGCTGAGGTTTGGCCCTTTTCTTTTCAATCGTTGCTTTATTTGATTATGCAACATTAGCATGTGAAGTGACGAGAAGACCACAGGAAAAACTAAAGAGGGTTTAAAGAGATGAGGTTAGAGGTTTGCACATATTAGGATCCCGGGCTTGTGACAGTGACGGAAACTAGCAAACTCTAAGTTTTAAATCTTGTTAATGAATAGCTGAATTAGTTGTCGACTTTTTGGTCTTGTGGATGGGTAAACAGCTGCATCGGGATTTACTCACTTTTTCCATTTTTGTTATTCTGGAGCCCATTTCAAGAGCTTGTCCTTATGCAGGTGGATTATGAGCTTAACACAGCTGGTAATTTGGAAATTCTAGATCGATATGGGAAAGAATACTTTATGTCTAACCTTTCCTTACTGTTGCAATGGTCTCCTTATTCAACAGAAGCAGAGCTACTGCAACAAGTAAGCACCTTTTGATATGTTCTCCCTTGTGCTATCATTTTTTGCATTGCATGTTGCTCCTCATTCAGATATTTTGTCGTGCATGGATAGGGTTCAACAAGTTAATCTAGTTAATTAAGAGTAGTGTTCTTCTCATTTAATAATTAATTCCCATTGTCCTCTTTTACTCCCGTACAAGTTTTTGAGCAATTTAACACATGCAGACATATATGCACGAAAAATACAACTGCTACCCCCCCCCCCCCCGAGATTGTGGTTGCCTTTTATTAGAGTTGGATTTCTTAAAAGATGTTATATGCTTTAAATGATCATACATGTTAAACTGTTATGTGAAATGATGTATTCCATTTTCAAGAGATATTACACTAATATTCTGGAAAGAACATGATGTTCAGATAAGATTATAAGTATAAGTTTACTGTGGTTGATGGCGAATTGTAGGATTATGGATTGATGTGAGTGGATTAGACACTCATTTTCAGCTGTCAATGTGGTAAAATTGGAATCTAAAAACTTTTCACTTAGCTATTGGAGTGAGATTGCATAGTAGAACTAGTAGTAAAATAGATATTGAGAACGAAGGATTAAGATGAAATAGAATAGAAGAATGAGGAAAAAAATCCTATGTACAAGCAATACCACTTAATCTTATCAAAAAGTTTGGTGGGACTTTGTATTTTTAATGAGTGAGGACTAAATGGAAAATTTCCTGGCTAGACTATAATTCTTGAAAAGAATAACATTGGTAAATGCTCTGTTGATCACCTAATTATTCCTCTCTTCCAAGCTCATTTCCCTATGCATCTAATTTGGTTGCAGTTTGAAGACATTGGATTGCATGGTACTAAAGTGATTGTTTATAATTTGTGGTTCAATGATGATGGAAATGTGGAGCTAGACTTTGATACAGATCCTGAGGTTGAAACTTCTTTCTGTCTCTTCATGCTTGCCTTTTCTTTTAATTCTTTGTTATCTGTTGACAATCTGTCCTTGGGACAAACATTTAGCAAAGGCTGTCTCTGTTTGATTTCGAAATCTTTCTCATTCCCCTCTTCAACAGGAAATAAAAATCTTTGTTAAATGCCACTATCATTCTCAATTAGGTGCTTTCTTGTGGAATGGGGTTGCAGGATATTCGTATTAACGGGGATATAAAAGAAGTGCAGACACGCCCTGCTTGGAGGACAGTAAATGAAGAACACATTTCCAACCGACTACGATATTCTTTGAGGGCAAGTGTTTTTTTTCTCTCTCTCTCTCTCTTCATGTAAGTTCATATTATTTTCATGTTCTAGCCCGTGCAATTTTTTCATGACAAGTCTCCTTGTCTAAGTTAATCATAGAGACATAATAGCTTACTCATACTAGCTCATCTAAGAATTATAAGAATTTAAATCTTGCTGATGCTGGTATCTTATGCGCCACAGGCTTATTTATCCATTTTATACCTGCGAATACCTGAAAGTTTCACAATAGTATTGCGAGGTAAATTTGTCAAGCATCACAATCTTGCCCTTGATCTCAAATTTCAAGAATTTATCGTATATAGACCCCAAAGCAGTGGATGTATACAGGTATTGCTTCGTGCACACTCTCCAAAATATATTGAGTTACTTGGTGTCTTATTTTGCAAGTGGCACCTGATTTTAATTACCTGAATACATTAATGTTATTCTCTGTAGCAAGAACTCCTATTCACCTTTTTTGTTATTATGAGGTTTAAAAACTGTATGTTCAACTGATAGGGTGTATAAAGTGAACTCGGTTTATTGATGGTATTATTAAACATTGCAACTGCCATCTTTGAGCTCTGGCATGTCCAAGTGATGCTTATGTTGTGAAATAGACATGATTCTTTATGTAATTACACTTATCCTCTTCTTGTTTAATAATTCAGGGTGAACTGTTAACCACCATTGGGTTTTTAAAAGAAGCTCCACAAGTTACTGTTCATGGTTTTAACATCTACCACAAGAACCGTCTTATACTAGTGAGTATCCACAAATTAATTTAATTAGTCTTACCTCTGCATTATTAGATAATTGAAAGGACCATTGACCTACTGATTCTTTTTTGATCCATTCCTCCAGTCCTCTTTGTGCAGTTTTTATGAATGCTGTAATTGCTAACTGTGTTAAATTTGGTTGATGTCAGATTTGGGAGTGTAGTTGGAGTGTATATGCATTATATGCTGTTAGTCACTGTTGATAGATCTACTAGATATGGCATTTTTATGTCTAACAGTGAAATTTGCCTTTTTATGGAGTACAAGGTGTGTACGATGTGCTTCCGCCTGACATAGGAAGAGAAGGATGTGCAAGTATATATGCTCATTTGCACGTGTACTATTTATGATTTGAGCTGTTAGGGAGCAAAACCTTAACAGATTGGTTTGAATTGCCTGCCTCTCATTTAGATTAGCCTTTCATTTATATAGGGAAAATTGTCTTGTACACAGTAATTACAAAGAGTAATTCTAGGGAGTTATATATGTTAAGCTAGGTCTAGGGAGCTATCTATGGTAAGAGAAATTTCCTATGTAGTATTTACAGCCTGCTTGAATTCAGCCTTTCTATTAACCTGTATGCTGCTTGATTTTAGCTTTCTATTGACAAACCTGCCACCAGTAGGTATTGCACGTGCAAATTTATATGGTAGAAACATCATTGTTCTGGGGTTTGAATAATTTGAGGTGATGAAATCAGTTGAATTATGTCATGCATTTTAGTAGAGTAACTAGTTTTACAAAAGCAGAATGTTGCAACACCGGAACACCAAAAGATGATGAGAAGTGGATGCTCCATGGAACCCAGTTCCAAGAAAAGAAGATCATTCCATGGAATTGATGTATGACTCGTCCCAAGAGAAATGGCAAGGATAACAGGCAAAGCCATACCACTGGTCATACTTAGTATTACATACAAGAACAATTAGATTGTTTGCCTTTACATGAAAATTTTGAATGAAGCAATAGACTATTTCTTTAATTTGGTATCTGAGTAAAATAAAAAGTTTGCAGCAGCCATTGTATCTGTACCCCACCCCCCTCCCCTCACCACCAAAAACAAATAAAACAAAACAAAACGATGCCCTTTTTATTGTTGAATTCAAATGCAAACTTCTAAAATCTGTTTTCTTTCTCTTCATCGCAGCCATTTTGGCCCATTGTGAGCTATGGAAATAACAGTAGAAGTAGAGGAGTGGTTGGTGAGAAACTGCTAAAACTTTTTTGTTTTTACTTGCTATGGCATTGATGTAAATTTTGGTAAGAATTATAATAAATGCTTGACGGTATTCTAGTAATGTTTCCTTAGGTGTTCTGGAAGCAAATTTTGTTGAGCCCACTCATGACAAACAAGATTTTGAGAGAACTTCCTTGTTTCAGAAGCTTGAAGTTCGGTTGAAGGAGATGACATGGGAGTACTGGTAAACGTTTCAATTTCCACACAAATAATTCTATGTTCTTAACTTGGCTATTTTCATTCTTGCTCTCTTTTGGGGCTCTTGACTTGTTCCCTGTAATTTATTTCGTAGACCTCTAGAACTATAAGGTTTTTGAGCAAACGTCAAGTGTACCTTCCATCAAGTGATCATGTTTCAATTTCATCCCCATACAAATTCAACCAAATTACCTTCCACCTATCCCAATTGTTACAATTTGTTCCCTTTATTGGAACCTGTCCAATTACCATGGCAAACTGCATCTGCCAAGTACATGTTGTGCTTCCCTCCAACATAACTTGCCAAATAATACACAATTCCAATTCCATTTAGCCCCAAAAATCATTGCCCTAAAGTGTACCCTTTATAATCCAGCTTCTCTGTTAAACAAAAATGTCTTTAAAAGTTTGCTTCCATGGAGAGACTTAATTATAAAGGTTCAAACGGTGAAACAATTTGGAGAAAATCTTGTTGTGAAGTTGGACTTCGAAGGTCAAATGGATTGTAAAAGGAAAACTTTAGGGCAGTACTTTTTTATTCTAAAAGGAATTGAGTTTGTGTATCTGGTGGGTTGTGCTGGAAAAAGTGATGCATGGATTAAATAACTCAACTCGGTAATTTAATAGTGTTCTTACAGAGGAAACGAACTGGAACAATTTGGGGGGTGCTGGAACCTGAGCAATTGGTGGAGGGTATATTTGAGGTTTGCCCAAGGTTTTTTTAGGTCTGCTCACTCAATAAAATGATTACTGCACTATCTCAAACTGCCTTTGTTGTTAAATCTGCTTACCTGAATATATGGCAGCTACTAATATAAGTTTTATGCATTTGTTCATATATATGATAACTATGTGATGCAAATTATTTAATTTCAACAGGGATTATCATTGCGGTCTAATTGGTTACCACGTCACCAAAAAGCTTCGACCAACCGAGCCTCCACCAGATTCACCTCTTGGCATCTCAACAGGTAGTGACACATTGAATCATGGTATGCCAAATGTTGCTAAAACAAATCTCGCATTGAATCAAAAGTACCCCTATCTTGTTAGTGCAAAAGCAGCATCTGCTGCAGGTATGCTGTTTCAATCTGTAGAATTTGTGTCCTTGAATAGAAACTAGATAATTATCGTTTCTCATTGTGCTTGAATAAAACTTGATTGTTATCTTTACTATGCTTTTGTTGGAAATAATGCCTCTTGTTGGTGACAGGATTATCTTCAAAGAGGAAGGAACATGGTGATTTAGACAAACTTGAAGGCATAAAACGGCAGGCAGGGACTGGGGCCAATGCATTTTTGTCGGGGCACGGTTTTGAAACAGAGGTCTGCAGGGAACATGGATCTGAATATCTTATTAAAGCCGAACTGTTGTGTGCATGCACATTTCCCATATTTTCTTAAAGCTTCAACCTTAAATCATCTCTAGCAAATTCTATTTGTTCTTTGCCCCTGTATCATATAATAATGTTGCCAGGCCCATTCTGTCTCTTCCTTGCTTTGTGCTTTAGATTTTGATTTCAGTGTCCATAGTGAAGGTAGGAGAACAATGATATGATACCCAAGCAGAAAGTTTTAGTATTGTAGCATCTAAGACAGAAGGCTGCAAAGCACAAATTTAATATAGTCAAACACACTTGCATGGATGCACACGCACAAGCACAGAAGGCAACTTCTTTAGTGTTGATGATGGATCCAGCCCTTTGGCAATATAATAAATTCAATCCCTTTTCATTAATCATATATTTTTTTTAAATTGATCCCTGCCAAATAAAAGGTATCTCATATTTTTCACCCAAAAGACATTTTCACATTGTATTTAACCCTCAAAGGGTGTAATGTTTCCTTCCTTCCCCTTTAAAGAAAGACACGTGGTTTGTTATTGAAAACATTTCAATTTGATCCATAAGAAGATAATTTATTCATTTTACTCCCTCAAAAGAAATTCTTAAGCAAATATAAATGTTGATCTCTATTATCCTAAATTGCCCCCCTCTCCAACTGGCCTTTAATTGTGGATCCATCATTGTTTAGTTTGGGATTGCTTTCATTACATAGGCTGCTTCATTATGTTATTGTTGCAATTCATTTGCTTATATTCATTTGTTTGCACTATTTCATTTTCTTCAAAGAAATCTACCACTAATTTGGTTTGTGAACTTTTGTAGGTTGTCAGTGATATTAAAAACAAGCTGGAAGATCAGGATGTTGTAAACTTGATTCAAGTAAACAAGAATTTCCGTGCAAAGTAAGTATGCATGAAAATGGTCTTACAGGGTCAATTGCAGCTTTCATTATGAATTTGCTTGAGTTACTTTTGTGATTGATTGGATTGAGTGTATTGATATTTCATGCCTGGGATAACTTAGTGTCATGAAGTTAATATTAGACTAGCACCAGGTGAACACTAGTATAACATCATAATGCAATAACAGGAGAATTTACTAATGACTCTAAACATTTTCCCCACATTGGAGGATTGTTTTAAGCATGGTCTTTGAAATATTGACTTCTGTTTTACATTTCAGATGCTTGGACTACAAGAAGAGGACGGAAGACCTTGATTTGAAGGTAATTAGTATTGCACTGTTACCTGCACATTCTATTATTTACTTCTGCTTTTTTTTTTTTTCCATTACAAATATGTCTATTATTTCTTTAGTTGGGCCATCTTGTTTGTATGCTTACCACACTTGATGTTTAGCATCTTGTTGGAGATATCCTGAGAGTTACACCTAATACAAGTCTGTGCTTGTCTTGTATATATATTGGTCAGTGGAGACTAGATCATGAATTTACATTTTGATCCCATCATTCTGATTATAAAAAAAAAAAAAAATGATTATGTTGGCATGCTTATGAATAATACAATAGGATGGAATTAAATAGAGGAAATATCAAATTTTAAATCTTTTATCTAGAGTGTTGGGATATTATCAAGGATGATGTGAGAGTTTTTTCATGAATGTCAAGGGATTTGGGTAGTAACAAGGAGTCAAGGAGCATTATTCTACTCTTATTGCATTGATTTCCTGGAAAGATATTTCCTTGAAAGTGAGATTTCAGGCCAGTTAGTTTATTACCCTTCAATTTACAGTGCTTCCATCTCTCAATTTTATCAGATGGAGGGGGATAATGGTAATTGTGATTTCCACTCTTTCTATAAAAACCTAATGACACTGAAATTCAGGATATCCTGATCTTGTTACTTTTATCGTTTATGATTTTTCATCCCAAGAGACATCGGATTTTAGAATCTGAACATTAGATGGGACTGGAACTTGAACATTTTTCTCTGTTATCTTCCACGAGACCCATACACATCCGAAGATCCTTTGGTTCAAACAATTTGGAAAGCTAAGTACCTTCTGAAGTCGGAACTTTCATTTGGATTCCTTAGCAAGATTAACCCTAATGATTTTTTTGCAAATTAGAAGGCCACACAATGCTTATCTCCTAATACATGTTACCTGTCACCAAAATGGAGAATCTCGGGGGAACTTATTTCTTTGTTGCCATATAGCATGGGATATGTGGCTGAGGGTTTTCATTTGGGAGCGATCTTTGATCATCTTGAGATGGTTTTTGGAAGGGATAAAGATTGTAAGATTTTATGGAGATGTGCTGGTATTTTAATTATTTGATGCGTTTTTTGGAGGATTTCAGGTAATCACTTGATTCCAAAACAGTTGTTGTGGGATGGGGTAGTCTTCTTGGCTTTTTTTATGGTGTCAAACTGCAGGGGCCTTGGAGGCGCTTCCTAGCTAATTTACAATGGGATGGGAGTGCTTTGTTATTTGAACCTTGATTGTTCTTTCTTTTCATCATGGCTTATTCTCCAATTTTGTACTATTCATTTCCATTTTGTTTTAATAAACTTTTCTCCTTTATTTTATGAAAAATAAATAAATAAAATAGGTAGTGTTTTTTTTTTCCACTTCCAGAATCACTGAACTCTTGCCTGCATTTTATTTGTTTTGAATGGCACACTAAACTCTCGCTACAAGTCTAACAGCCTCAGTAATCACAGAGTTTATGCAACTTGATTCCCATTTGGTGTCCAAAAAGATGCAACTAGTAATAAATCAAATCTAAATTGAATCTTGTACACATAGCTTGCTTTGGAAATGAAGAGAGTTTCAATTATTTGACGAGCTGATGAGGGTTGCCATTCTTATTGATGCAGGTTACACGGCTAAGAAGTGAACTGGGACAAGTTCGAACGGAGTATGAACAGCTTATGGCTGAATTAACATCATAAGATAAGAGCCGAGAAAGAAAAGTGGGTACTGGGTAGATATGTGGATTTTGTTGCTAACTAGCCTTGGTTTTATCTTGCAAAGGTCATTTTCTCAACTTAGAGAGGGGATTTTTCATGGCTGTGTGTGTGAACTTGTCAAACTGTTAGTGTTTTGCTTGCAGGTGAAATGAGCTTTTACAAAAGAAACCAAAATGGAGCGTGACAGTTGTTAATTATGAAGTCAACATGCCCCTGTAGAATAGTTCGACGAGCTACGTTTGACTGTGGGTCAGCAATCTGTGTTTTCAGACCTGATATATGCATCTGCAATTTCGTAGGATTGGAATTTTAAAACTACTGATATGGAGTTCTTTTTAAAGTTCAACCAATTTATATGTGCACACGTAGATGAAAAGCAAAAGATCCTTGTTCCTTGATGCCTCTCTGCCCTTGCATGAGTTCTTGTTTTTAGTGTATCTGGCCCTCGCACTTGCTTTCCGCGTGTAGTATTCAATTTATTTGATATTAATTATTTTCTCATCTGCATTGCGTGTAGCATAAATGAGAAATATAAACACAAATGTAAAAGAGAGTCGCGAAGTCTTACTTCTATTATTTGAGTTTTTGTTTGAATCCTACGTATTAGTCTCGGAAAAGGTAAGAGAGGAGTATTTTAAAAATAGAGAGTTGAGGAATTGAAAATTCTTTTATTATTATTATTATTATCGTGAATGTCCGGGTTAACTTGTGTGTATCTAGAATAATCCTACGAACTCTGAAAGTTGAGTAATTAAAAATTCTTTTATTATTATTATTATTATTATTATTATTAAGTTGAGTGTTCAAGTTAATTTGTGCGTACCTTGACTAATCTTACGGGTTCTGAAGTTAATTACAATGTTAGCCTCCAATGGTATTGAGGTTTATGCGACTTGAATCATTAATCTTTAGAGAGCAAATATAGAGCCTGTCTAGTTAAGCTATACTTTTCATGTTAGTAATTTGAAATTCCTACATGATTAAGAAGAGGCAAAAAGGATTGGTGTACCATGAATGTGTGAAAAATTAAAGATTTGGGCCACATGAAAAAATCTTAGCATGAAGAATTTGCTATTATTATTCTACTTTATTTGTTTATTTATTTATAAATATGTTTTTTTTTTTAAATTTAGGTTTGTTTTGGCCCATTAGATATTTTTTAGGAGTTTATTTCATTGTTGAATTTATGTTAGTTAATTACGCTTATTAGCTTGCAATTTAAAAGGGTTCCATTAGAATAAGTTATAGGAGATTATATTATGTTTTTTGATATGCAATTTAGGTAGCGAGTTGAAGAATAAATATAAATTTTTCTTTTGTTTGTTTGTGCCTAAACAACTTTTTTTTGTAGAGATAATAATAGTACATTGATTTATCAAAGATTAAGTGGTTTCGTGGCATCATTCACATATGACTTGGGGCTGGAATCGGGCTTGGTTTATAAAAAAATAATAGTTAAAAACTTGACAGGTTGACCCTATAAAAAATACGGTTGCAACCTATTGACTATTTTTTTATTTTTCTTACCAAAATAATATTGTTTTGATTTATATAAAAAAATTGGAGTTGACCTGAGTGACTTGGTTGAAACTCATGACTCGAGCCCCAGGCTAAGTTGACCACCGTGTCAAGTTTAAAGATACTGCTTAGAGTTTTTATATATAAGATTATCTTTTGTTCTTAGATATAAGATTATCTTTTGGTTCAAGTTTTTTTTAATACATTTGATTTTTAGATATAAATTTTTCAGATTATTATTTATTTTGTTTGAGATTATTTGATCACATAATTAAAAGGTTCACATCAATATGGACTGGTTAAACCTTCAAAATTCGAGTATAAGAAGGTTATTAAAACATCTAGATTATAGAGTTATTTATTTTCAATTTCAAATTGAAACTTGTTTTCATGCGAAGATGGAAGGGGATAACCTGAATGTACAAAATCACGTACGAACTTGGTGGATATGTTAACTACCATTCATGTAGAAAGCAAGTTGGGGTAGTTTCGTTTCACAATAAAAAATATTCAAGGTAAAATTGATACAATCAAAAGATTTGAGACTAAATATATATATAATATATATATAAAAGACAAATTTGAAGTTTCCCTTGATATTTATTAACTTTTATTTCATTCCTTATTTATCCAAACAAGGGAAGGGAAAGGTTTTTATTTTTGTTTTTTTTTTTTTTTTCTTTTATCATTCCTTCCATAGTTTTGAAACCCAGCCCGACTTGACAGGTTGATTCGAGACTTGGAACTACAATCGGGCTGGGTTAAAAAAAACAAAGAAAGAAAAAAACTGGTGTGACCCGGCTGTCATGATGACCAATTGACCCATTCAAAAACCTAGTTGAAACCCATTAATTTTTTTTTTTTTACTAAAATGATGTTGTTTTGATTTAAAAACAAAATTAACTTGGACGATTTGATGATTCGGTCAAAATCTAATAACTTAGTCAAAACCTGAAATCCAGACATTAGACTGACCGGTCTAAAAACTATGGTTACTTCCCCTCTGATTACAAATGTTTTCCAAACACACTTTTAATCTTGACTAGTTGAATGCACGTGTTCTCACTGGCTCTTAACAGAAACAAACGGCAGGGGCCAATTTGTTAATGGTTTGATGATAGGTTGAGGTACTCCTTGGGAAATTCCATCGGCTCAGGACTGACTTGTCAAATTCATTGTATTTATATTGTGGACTGATTTGTAGTTATCCCAAAAAGAGTCAAAAGGACCACCGTTTTTTAAAATATTTGATTTTAAAAAAAAATTAATTAATTTTTATATTTTTATATTGTGTTAATATATTAATATCAATATATTTTTCAATAATTTTATTTTTAAAAAAATAACTGTTACTGCAGGATTAAACAGGCAATTACAGAGTCACAAACTGTAACTGAAACAGAGGGAAGAAGAGAAAAATTGAAGAAGGGGGAACACAGAGGAAGAACTCAAGGAAACAAACCCACTTGTGAAGTCAGTTTTTTATTTTTAATATATTTTTAATGAAATTTAAGTCTGCTGTTCCTTTTCAATTTCATTTTTTGTGCATTATTATTTAATACGCAGGCGGCTCTGCCCAGCTACAGTGAGAGATGAATTGGGCAAAGCGTTTGCATTTGTTTGCCAAGACTTACAAAACTGAATCGTGGATAAAAAATACCATTGCTTCTCACCGATTTGGACATACTAGTAATGTTACCTCCGATCCTCACTTGAGTAGAAAGTTTCTAGCGCAGCTCTGGGTTGCTGATAGGGAAATGGAAAAATTTGCTAAACGAAAAACAACCCAGAAAAAGACTGTTAAGAGCAAGGCGGCTGCTGCTGCTGTATATGATTCACACCCAGTTGGAAAATGGTTTTCTGATGCAACTGTTACAGAGAACCCTCCTCCCAGTCAATCTCTTTCTGGGTTTTTAGAGCCAGGATTTCCTGAGGAGGTGAGATGATTTTTCTGCTACTTCTTTTATTGCATATCTGATGCTTCTGTGTTGATTTATACTCATAAGCAGATTGATCCTTTCTTAGTTTAGTATTGAAATGAGTATGTAGATGACCACCTCTTTCATTGTTTCTTAGGCACGGGTAGCACCTCTTCTGGCTAGGTCCAATTTGCTTATTACCAGGGATATAGAGTGGGCAAATCTTGTACTTGGTTTTGAGCAGGTGATTTTTCTCTACATTAGCTTCTTTCCACCTTCTTGCATTAATCTCATACGATTCTGTGGTTCAAGCTTTTAAAATGCCAAGGTATTGTCTTGTGTATTTTTATTATAGAACTTCACAATACTGATCTTTTCTACTTTGATGTATGGGATAATTTGCTGTTTTTTATTATTATTATTATTATTATTATTATTCAAATATCAGACAACCGTAATTTGATTGGTTGCGTGCAAATTTCTGACTTTTTCCCGATGGTCGGTGATTTCTTATGTTGCACATAGAGCTTTGATGCTGCCTTTATAATATCATCATGTCCTAATGGTAATGTTGCTGTTTCAAATGTCATTGAAGCTATGCATATTGTTATTAAAAAAAATAAGGAATGGTTTTTATTACCGTCTTATTTGGAGTATTTGGCTTTGTAGATGCTGACTGTAATTTTATGAGTTAAATGGTTGGTACTTTGCTATTGATTTACTCAGAATCTATATTTATCTATTGGTTCTTATCTTAATGTTTTTTAAGACTATTGTTGGTAACCTGCTTGTTTTTCAGTCCTCTTGCTGCATTGTGATTAATTTTATGAGGTCTTTACCATAATGATTGATGAGTTATGTTTGGATGCTTGTATTTTGGAAATGACTATGAGGTTTGTTTTTGATATAGTTTGTTTTGGCTTTTAATTGTCAATATTGCTAATTGTATTATTTTGATTGCAGGAGAACCGTTATGCAATAGTAGACGTGTGCTACCCGAAGTCAGTAAGTAATCACAATCACAATTCCTTCTATATTTTTTAATATGAAATTTATGTCTAATAAGAAAATATTGTTTTACAATTGAATTATCATCAAATTTGTAATATACTATGCTTCTTTTGTAGCCTGTAGGTTTTATACGTGAGCAAAGTAATGTAATTGCCAGACAGGTATTCTTCCTTTCCCACTTGTATCCTTCATGAATTTTTTCATGTTCTATCAGAATTCTGAACTTTCTATTGTGGCCCTCATGCTGATTGAATTTGTTTCTCCAAAGCTGCTAGTTTATAGAGGTGCCAATAGGAAAGCTGCTATGTTGCATGAAACCTGCTGCTATCATACTCTGTCATGCATATGATTATATTGAAATACAACAGTGTCTGCATGGTTTGATGAAGTTTCAGTAGATAGAATGTTTAAGTTGATTTTAAAGCTTAATTTAGTTGACTTATTCAGTATATGAAGTTGAAACAGGGTAATGAGCTAATAGTCTTGGAATCATGTGTTTCAATCTTCTTAAAAGATTCCATTTAGGTTTACATGCTGCCAATGCTACATTTTTCTGGCTGCATCATCCACTTATGAATTCGGGCATTAGACATACTATTGTATATTCAATGTATTGTATTAGTGGGGTGGCATTTTTTCTTATAACTAAATAGCAGAGAGATTTTGGGTCGTCATTTTTCGCAGTAGCTGCTTGGTTGGGAGATGTTGTCTGTGTTTGTTGTATGTTGGGAACATTGACAGAAAAGTAGAAAATTTCCTCCAAGTGCATATGGTGGGCGTTGGGAGAAGAAGTTAATTTAAGAGCCTAAAAATATATGCCATGTTTGATCTGAATTCACTTGTTCAGTGTGGTTTTTGTAGTGAAGTCTAATTTTGGAATTTTTAAGATTCCACTCAAATGTTGTAGGTTAGGATTTTTTTTTTAGCCTCTCTTTGGACTATCCTCATTGGTTGTTTAGCACAGGCTTTTGGGGGGACAATTCAGATGGAGTGGCCAGAATTTCTGATATGATTCCTGTCTTTTCATATTTCCTTTCATCTTGGAGGATGTATTGCTGTCCTTGTTGTATTTATTTCACTTCTTCCGAAAAACATTCCTTTTGTGTGTATGTATGTTGAAGAATGATTGCAGTTTCTTCTTTATTTTGGAATTGAAATACTTGAAATTGTTGCCTTGCTCATTTAGGTTGCTGATGCTTGTTTTTTTCTCACAGCTCCTTCGCCTAAGGCGCCCTTTTGTTGCTTACATAACTGATTCTATGGGTAATGAGCTGTTTAGGGTGAGTGCTTTCTACAGATTCTCCTTTGAACCATGTGACAACTTGCCAGGTGCTAGAGTTTTGGATGGGCTGTTGTTTCATCTATAAGGTTTTATTTCATTAAAATTAGGTTCGGAGGCCTTTCTGGTGGTTAACGAGCTCAATTTATGCAGAGATTGATGGTAAGGTGTGTCAATATAACATATCTCTGCTTTGTTAACAATGGGTTATGAAACTGTGAGAATGTAAATTGCATTCCAGTTTTCATTGATCTCAAACATCTGTTCCTTTCTAGGAAATCGGTGTTGTTCACAGACGATGGCACTTGTGGAGAAGGATATATGATTTGTACTTGGGGTAATTTCTGGCATACCATTGCCCATGTCATTTCAATATTATTTATAATTGTAGTGTGCAATTAAGGTTAGTGACCTTGCTGTAGGGAAAATTGGAAAAATTAATTAAAAAGGGACGACAGTAAGTACATTATGAAAACACAGTACTCTCGAGCTAATTAACCTTGCTGTTGACTGCTCAAATTTTACAGAATTACCCCTATAGAAGCAAAATTTCAGAACTACCCCCTGATAATTTAGATCCCAAATCCTACAATATTAGGCAGGAAAGTATTTTTTTGGGAGCCGGTTCCAGTTTAGGTCAAGCCAGCCAAATAGACATGGTTGCTTTAGCATTAGGTTTCTCCCTTGTCTAAAACAGTCGAAATCTTTTTTTTCCGGTTTCTAGAGTATTTTGGGACTCTATCATAGTGAAAAAAAAAAAGAAAGATTTTATAATGTAGTGCAAAAAATATTTAGAAAGATAGCATGATTTAGAGAGTTGCAGATGACATATGTGATTCGCGAGTCGTAAGTGTCATTTACGAGTTGCCAGTGTCATCTGCGACTTGAATTGTAAAATTGTTGGACACAAGATTTAATAAAGAGAGAGGAGAGAGAGAAAAAAAAGGAAAGAAAGAAAGACTTTGGAGGCACACCAAAACTCCTATGATGACACAACCGGTACTGTTAGAAAGATATTGACGAGATGAATCCAATAATACCAAGAAAGGTCATCAACGGTGATCGGAGTGGGTCAAACGAGCAGCCTAAAGGCAAGTGAGCGCCGACACCTTTGGGCGGTTCGTGTGGCCCATTCCATTCATCGTTTATGATCTTCTTTGGTGTTGTTGGATTTGTCTTGTTGAGATTTTTTTATGGTATTGGTGGTGTCATCATCAGGATTTCGGTGTGCCTCCGAGTTGTCAATTTTTTTTTACTTTTTTTTCTCTTCTCTCTCTTCATAAATTACGAGGAGAGAGAAAGAATAATAAAAAAAGGAAAAAAAAAGAAGAAAATAACCTTAGAGACACACTAAAGCTCCAATGACGACACCACTTGTACCTTAAAAAATTCTTGATAAGACGAATCCAACGACACCAAATAAGGTTAATAATGGTGAACGGCGTTGGCCACACGAGCCGTCCAAAGATGTCAGGGCTCACCTACCTTTGGACTTCTCGTGTGGCCCACTCCGATCACTGTTGCTGACCTTCCTTGGTGTTGTTGGATTCATCTTGTTGAGATCTTTTCAACGGTACCGGTGGTGTCATTATCAAAGTTTCAATGTGCCTCTAGGGTTTTTTTTTCCTTTTTTTCTCTTTCTCCTCACTCATCTATTTATTGAATCTTGTGCCCAATAATTTTGCAATTTGAGAGTCGTAGATGACACTTGCGACTCGAGAATCGCAAATGTTATTTGTGACTCTTTAAACTATGCTATTTCCCTAAATACTTTTTGCACTGTTATTTTATCAATATTTTTTTTACTATGCTAAAATTAAAAAAAAAAAAAAAAAAAAACTCTTGGCTTCTGCATCAAAAACCTTAAACACATCTAACTGCTCTACTGAATTTATGGAAACCACTTCAACTCATTTGCTTTGCACTAAATAGCTAGCAAAATGACAATCTACTTCCATGTGCTTATTTCTTTCATTGAAATTGGATTTGAGGAGACACACGTGGCTGCTTTATTTTCAGAAAACGTCTGCATTGGCTTGTCATATAAGAATCTCTTGTAATATAGAGGATTTTCTACTAGGTTATCTATAAATTAGAAAATAGATTTAGTATTAATCAACTCCTAGGGTTCACCCTTTATTAAGATACATGATTTGATTCTGTTCTTGATTCCCGAGAATACTATCTTGCAGGAGAGACCTGACCAATATCATTTACATGCTCTATAAGCCATAGCTATATGCTCTCCCTCTGCACTTCAACTTGTCACAACACAATCAGCATAGGAGAAGCTTACGTTGTTCAATGGATTATTTCTTGAACAGTAGCCCTTACCCAGGAGCTCGAGAAATTTTAAAATCTGTAAACCTTCCCAATGAGATTGTAGAGGACTTTGCATGAGTTGACTAAGCACTCAAAAACAAATGTTATATCAGGTCTAGTTATTTTCAAGTAAATAAGTTTCCCAATTAACATTCAATAATTCTAGGATTATCAACTCAGCATCTTTTTCCCCAGACTTCACATTGGGATCTATTGGGATTACAGTTGGTTTGGCTCCCTAAAGTACCGTCTCTTATAACAAATTGGCAACATACTTCCATTGAGAAAAGCAATACTTTACTATGGTGTGTGCATGTGTCATTCATCTCAGCGTTAGATTCTTTGTTGTACTTGCGTAACTTGTATAGATTGGATATAGTGTTTCCTTCTATTGTGATTTGTGATTCTATTCAATTACTGCTCTATCTAGTGGTCCATTGCCTTAAACCTTAATTTCTTACGTGAATCCATTTTTCTCCCATTTATAGAATATATGCTAACAATATTATTCACAGAAATAAGCAGTTTGCAGTAGTTGAAAATCCTGGTTTATGGAACTGGACCTTTACCCTCAAGGACATTAATGGGGAAGTGCTGGCTCAAATAGATCGTGATTGGAGGGGTTTTGGATTTGAGGTTGTCTCCATTTCTTGTAACATGATGTTTCCGACTATCTAGTGGATTCTCATGCATTTTTTGTTCACTCCCATCAGCTATTACTTCCCCATCAAGCATTGTAACCAAAGTAGAGTTTTGCTGCCAAGGTTTTGGCTAGAAAGGCTTTAATAGTTTTCTGCCATCATTTTATGTTGCTTCAGCAGCTGAATGGAAAGTAAATGTTCACATTTTTTGCTGATGCAATGTAGATCTTTACTGATGCTGGTCAGTACGTGATAAGATTCGGGAGTTCAGATCCCAACTCGAAAATTGGCCCTGCTAGAACGGTAAAATAGCAAACTGATCTCACTATACTCATAACATGTTTCTCTAACACCCAATTTTCATTTTATGCTTTTTTGTCTGTGCTTGTTTTTCCTTTTCTTCCACAGATTCAAGAGTTGGAAGTAACCCGTCCACTGACTCTGGCAGAGAGAGCTGTAGCTGTTGCTCTTGCTATTTCGTTGGATAATGATTACTTTTCAAGACATGGTGGCTTGTAAGCTTGTTTGCTGAATTTTTACAGGGACTCATTTTATATACGTGCATTCTGTTCTCTTCATGACAGCAAGATAATCTCGATTTAATAAATTTCTGGTTTGATTATCTTCAAGTTCAGCTACTCTTTTTTTTATTTTTTGGCATTCCTATTGAAATTCAACTTTGTTTTCTTCCTTGATAACGCAATTTTTATTTTGTGACCTTGCTTTGAATATATATTGATGATCCTTTCTTTTTTGGTGTCAGTGGACTTCCTTTTGTTGAAGTTGGCGAGTAGATTCGAGCGTGTTATGATTACTGAAATGTTATGGTTGCTTTCCAATTTATGTAGCATGAGGGTTCATTGAATAAGACCAAGGAACTCGGAAGCTCCTTCAAGGATTTCTAGCAGAGATCTCCGCTCTTGTTCTCTGTCATTTCAGCGTGTTTATGATTGGAACTACCCACAATAGTGAGTGATCTCTGTAGCCTGTGAGCATATATTTGACTGTTAAGACCTCTAATCTGTTGAAGGAGGACAGTTTTGAGGGTATATTTTCTTGCGCACTGTCCCTCTCCCTCCCTCCTTAATCTCTCTTCTTTTCAAATGATGGATATGTCCATGCATCTTGCTGTTGATGCTTAACAAATTAGGACTCTGTCTCCCTCGCTTTTTAATTACACCTCCAACCATTCTTCCAGTGAATCTTTTCTTATTGCGAGTGTGCTTACCTTTTTCTCTGTTTTTTTTCTTCTTTTTGATAAAAAAAAAAAAAAAAGCTGTTATTTTGGTGATGAACTGACGAGGATATAACTGATACCGAGTACCTTGTAACTTTGTTCTTTTTATTGTTTTTTCATGGCAATTTAGTTGTAGTTAGAAAATCTGGAGAAGTTTTTCCTTGAGTGCACTTCTAGCAGGCCGGCATTCGAAGTAAAATGGCTGAAGCAGGGCTGCATGGGGCATGGCTCTCAGTGCATCTAATCATTGCTAAAATGAACTGGCGATCAAAAATATTTTTCATGTTTTTTTGATGAAAAATAGTTTTTTTTTAAAAAGTGAATTCTAAAAAAAATAAATTCTGGAAAAGTAAATTCTAGAAAAATATTTTCTGATATTTGGTAGTGTAATGGAAAATAAATTGAAAAAAACTTTTCAGTGTCTGGTTATGTCATGAAAAATGAGCTGGAAAATAACTTATTAATATTTTATTTTTCTCAAGTTTATTAAAATAATGAAGAACAAATCTTACAAATTAAAAAGTTAAATAAAAATGAAATTGAAAAAAAATATAATTTTATAAATTATCTCAAATAAAATAAATAATAAACAAAATAATAGAGATTAAATTTAAAAAATAAAAAAAATAAAAAATGAAGAAATTAAAATAATAATAATCAACATTTCATAAATTATTTTCAAATAAAATAAGTAACAATCAAAAGAATGAAGATCAAATTTGATAGATAAAAAATTTCAATATAAAAAATAATAAGAAAAAAGCAAATAACAATTATAAAAATAAGAACCAAAGTTAATATAAAAATAAAATTTTAAGAGATGAAATTGAAAAATAAATTTTCAAAACAAAATATATATAGCAATTAAAAGTTTGAGGATCAAATTTGATATAATTAGTAAATAATGACATTTCTAAATTTTTCACAACTTCCGAAAAGTGTTTTTCGCCCAAATTTTTCAGGAAAACACTTTCTTGAAAACCAAGCCAAATTTTTTTTTTACTAGAAAGTGTTTTCCGTTGACCAACTTTTCTAATGGCAAACAAACACAAAAAAGTTTGGAAAGTGAATTCTCGGAAATCACTTTCCGAAAAACAAACAGAGCTAAAGGAAAACACTTTCCTGAAAACCAAGTCAAATTTTTTTTTGACTAAAGTGTTTTTTCATTGACCGGAAAGTTTTTTTCCATTGATCGGAAAGTATTTTCCGTTGACCAACTTTTCTAAAGGCAAACAAACACGGGAAAGATTGAAAAATGGTTTTCCAAAAACTAGTTTCCGGGAAACAAACATGGCTTTAAATGGAATTTTAATTAATTAAATTTTATTTTCTTAATATGTAGGATATTTTCCCTATAATTTTTCCTCTTTATTTAATTTTCTATATATATATATATATATATATATATATATTACATAATCTCCCGTATACTTTTTTAGTCCCACTCTTTTTAGTCCATTGTTCTCTCTTTCTTCTTATTTCACTCTCCAAACTCCCTTTTTTATTATTATTTATATTACTATCATAATAAAATAATTAAATTCTGAAAATTCAATAATCAGGGGGTTAAAATGAGCTATAACATTGTACATGGATATTTGCTATACATAAACTGATTGACATGTAAATAATGTATTGACAACGTATTGTAAAATGTTCATGATATTATTTTTAGAGATATATCGGACATTATTATCCATGTCAAATTATCATGTAATATTTTTTAGAAAATAAAAAAAATTAAAATGACTGTAGAAGAAGTTAAACGAGGATCTCTTAGGATCAACCCATCTGATCAAGCATTTTAAGTATTAAATGGTGTATTTTGATTTTAATTTTTTTTTATTTATTTTTTTAAAAAATTAATCTTCACTCACTTGATTTTTATTTTTATTTTGGATTATTTTGTGAATTTGTTGACTTAGGAATTAATCAATTTTTTCCTTTAGTTCAAAATTTTGACTTAGACCCTCAATATTTTAATTTTTAATTTTTATTCTTAATCCTTTTATCAAATTTTAATTTTTTTTTAACTTTATCATTGGATTTATAATCATGATTTTTTTCAATTTCATCACTAGTATTTTGGTTTTTTTGGTTCATTGATTTTTTTTCTGATTTTATCCTTCATTAATTATTGGAAAATGATTGCCATTATTTTTTTCAGTTTGTTTTCTATAATATAGTCATTAATATTTTTTTCTTTTTAAAAATACATTTACAATGTTTAAATATAGTCTTATTATGTTTTTTTTTTTTAAAATAGCTTAAAACCTTAGTAAAATACAGGCAAACTACTTAGTGGGTGTTTGGGAGTATGGTAGCAATTGTTTTTTAAAGTGTTTTTTTTATATATATAAATACATCAAAATAATATATTTTTTAAAAAATATATTTTATATTAGCATATTAAAATAATTTAAAATATAAAAAAATAATAAAATAAAAATTGTCAGTGTAAGATGTACAAAAGTCATTATTAATGGAGTAAAAAGCTTGTAGCTGCTTTGCTCTCAATAAAATGTGAGGGACGCTTCCCTTGTGACTGCCACTCTAAGAAGCTTGTGTGAACTTAGCTCTTTTTTCAAAACCATTTATCTCCATGCCACGTTGCTTTACATCACCATTCAAATCTTGTTTGTTTTTAAATCTTACAAAGATTTAAAAAATAATAATTATAAATTTTTTTAGTATATTTTTATATATTTCTTAATATATTTTTAGTATTTTTAGATTATTTAAATATATTAATGTCAAAAATATTTTTTTTTTTTAAAAAAAAAAAAACTTTAAAAAACAATTTCAATCCCACTCTCAATCATTCCTTCAACTCTCTAGCATGCTTCTGACTTGAGCTCTGTCTTTACATCAACATGTGTCTCCATGCCAAGACCCCTAGTGGTGCAAGTAAACCAGCAGTTGGTTCGCTGCTCTTCGAAAATTGGCCAACAAAGAAATGCATCGAACCTCCTAAGATGGGTGCTTTAACATCTGCTCTTGCGGACTTCAACTTGCTAACATGCCTCTCCCTTTTCTGCATAAATATTGTCGACTCACAAATATAAATATCAGAACTTATTATACATAAGAAAGCTATTTTGTTATTGGTCATTGGCCAGGCCCCAAGCCAGTTCTAGCATTTGCTATGGTGTTAGCCCGGTGATGGTTCTTTTGAATCAAGCCACCCAGAAGCCTGATTGTTCTTTCTATAGATTTGAACCAGTATAGTTCAGCCAAGTTGGAAAAGAGAGTGATTGGTCTATGTGTTATCAACGGGTTCTCTTTGCCTCGATTTCTTCTTCTTCTCGGCAGTGTGGTGCTGTAGCCCCTGAAACTGCCTTAGCTGCCATTTTACCTACTTCTGCCCGAGCTTGTTTTCTTGTGAATTTTCTTATGTGATGGAACAAAAACATAGTTTCGGGGCTTGTTTCTCTTGCTCTCATTACCGAAGATTGATCAGAATCAACAATTCAAAACCTATAGACTCATCAGGTGGCAAATACACAGCCGACCACAACGAACGTGGGTAAAAACTTAAGACCACAAATCAGCAATGTGGAAGGAACAAAGCATTGCTATGGTTGCCAGCCGATCACTTGTAGTTTTGAAAACATTTCTTAATGGCTAGTAAATTCCAAACACCACCCGGGGGAAAACCTCCGGGAAAAATCCTTGGTTTTAGTTCGCGAAGCATGACAAAATTAAAGGAAAGGGAAAAGGGAAAAATCATTGCACAAACAGGCAGAGTAAGATTCCTCGGAATGAATATTTTTAATGGTACAGAAAACCTCATGCCTAATCTGTCACATACATCCCAAGAGTTTAAAAAGAATGTTAAAAATAAATATGCTTCAAAATTTTGCACTAAATTGTGCAAACAATACAATAACATAACTAACCCCGGGAGCATAATCCAAGTAAAAACCATGAACTTCATGCAGCATTTTGGGATGCTGCAAGCCTCTTTTTAGCCTCCTCAATGATAGACAACTTGATACCCTTGCCCTTGGGAAGAGAAACCCATGGTTTGGTGCCCTTTCCAATGGTGAACACATTGCCCAGGCGGGTGGCGAACTCATGGCCAGTGGCATCTTGAACATGAATTGTCTCAAAGCTTCCCTTATGCTTCTCCCTGTTCTTGATTACTCCAACTCGGCCTCTGTTCCTTCCTCCAGTGACCATTACAACATTTCCCACGTCAAACTTGATGAAGTCTACTATCTTGTAATTCTCTAGGTCCAGCTTGATGGTGTCATTGGCCTTGATGAGTGGGTCTGGGTAGCGGATAGTGCGCCCATCATAGGTGTTCAGGTAAGGGATGCCTTTCTGCCCAAACTGAACAGACCGAACTTTGCAAAGCTTAAACTGCAAAAGCATTAAAAAAAAAAAAACAACGAATTCAGAACCTACCATGATACCATTCTCAGACATGAAACTAAATACAACACATCTACCCATCAAAAAACAAATATTATCAGAATTGCAGCAACAAAACCACAGAGCCAATAGTATCACAAACCTTGGCCTCATCTTCTCTGAGGGAGTGGAGACGGAAGCGGCCTTTGGTGTCATAGAGGAGTCGGAAGCTCTCGTTTGTCTTTGGGATTGATACAACATCTATAACAGAGATCGAAACTAAATGAACAGCCCATATGAAGATTGCAAAATTCGAGGGAGAAAAAAAAAAAGAAAGGATCTTATAAACAAAAAAGGGGAGAAAGGGACTCTTAAAATCTCATCACACATAGTGACCACTTCCAAACAAGTATAACGGAAAGATGGCGGGCAAAGGCTCTTATAACCTATCTAATGTTCACTTGCCAACAAGCATTTTCTGTATTGCATTCTCAGGCCACAATTTATTAATCATATCATGCCAACCAACAGATAAAGAATCAGAATAACAGCAAGTTCATCCATATCTCTAATTGTGATAAAAACTTCTTGCTACCCATCTAGAACTAGCACCACGTCATTGAAAACACAAACTCCAAATCCCATTTAGAAGATCCACATAAAAAATCATAAAAGTTGCAGGAGTGAAGAGAGAATATTCGCACATACCCATGAAACCAGATGGGTAAGTTTTATCGGTCCTGACCTTGCCATCAACAAAGACATGTCTCTGCATCAAAATAGCAATTACTTCACGGTATGTGAGAGCATACTTTAGCCTGTTTCGCAGAATAAGAATGAGAGGCAAGCATTCTCTGGACTTATGGGGTCCAGAAGATGGCTTGGGTGCCTGCAAAAAACAAGAAATCATCGAGTCACACACAAATACACCACCAAGGAAGAGGGCAGGGCAGAGTTAAAGATTAAAGATTTTGGTAACATACAAATGCACCACCAAGTTTGTCAAGCATCCAATGTTTAGGGGCATTGAGCCTCTTCAAGTGCTTCTTCAATCCTCTAGCCTGTCATGCGTCACAAAACGAAGCATAATCATACCAAAAACACATAGACCAAGACATTGTAAAACACAAACAAGTTCTAGTAGTGTTAAAGCTAACCATTTTGCCTCGCTGAGCTTTGCCGCGGCTTCCAACACTCTGGTCTGGACTGGTTTAAAGTGACGCAAAAACCCTATAAATTCTATCAATGGGGTTCTTATTGGATCCCATGTTTATCCGGGTCAGATTATAACTGTTATTGGGCCCATTATTCCTTGGACTCTTGTTTGAGCCCGACTATTTTCCTTTGGCAAGTGTCAAAACAACAAAACAGAAATTCCTTAAATCCCAAAACAGCAATCCGAGAACATTTCTCCTTAATTGCCATATTAAAATTAAATTAAAATAAAAAATAAAATAGAAGTCATCAGTAAGTATAAGTACTCTTCTTGAGCAAAATCATTGAATTTGTGATGGGAGGTAATATTGTTTTTTAATCGGATTCGTTTATTATTATCAAATTGATTTTAAACAAATATGTTTCTTTCAAAGCAGGATATGATGACTATATTATCCTTAAAAAAAAAAAAAAAAACTTGCATTCAAAGATATTTTTATGTTTTCATCCATGTTTTTTTTTTATACATATAATAGATTAGACTGAGGAACAATTTAGTATTTTAATAAATATTAAATATAATTTTAAAAAAAATTGACAAAGTGAGGCATGTTTTGTAGCCAAACATTAGCTTCCATGACCATATTGGAAGCATCTGGCGCCTTTTTTCATGTGAGGTTGTGCATGTAGTAATTTAGGAGATGGTGTATAATTGATAGTTTTTTTTTTTGTCTTCTTTTCTTGATATTCATGCTGACCATTCAAAATTAAAATTATCATCCAATTACTTTTTATTTAAACTTTAGTTTTTTATGTTTTTATAATTTTTTTTTTGTCGATCCTTTTATCAAAATAAACTTGTTTTTAATTTTATAATTGGATTTTTAATTGCATTTGCTATATTTTAAAATCTTTATCTTGAATCTTATCTTTTTTATTTTAATTTCTTGTGTAACGTTTTAAAATCTAAATCTTGAATCTCATCTTTTTTATTTTAATTTCTTGTGTAACGTCTGCATCCTTAAGAAAAACATGCATTTTAATCCCTAAACAAACATCCATGAAATTTAAAAAATAAGGTGCTACAATATGATAGATGTCCATTATGGTTGCTGGGTTATGGATGGTTCGTCGTGTTCTTGAGTTTGGTGATCTCAAGGGTTTGTAGATGCCTTGAGGTCGAGTTAGATACCTCAAGTATTGTTTGATTCATGATCTCTATGGAAGCTAGCCATTATCGTACGTTCTCATTACACCTTGAGAAAGGCATTCAAGGATTTTTAATAGGATTTAGCTATTGTTTAAGTTTTTATCCTAGCTTTTGTAACAGCAACAACAACAATATTATTAATTAGTAATTAATAATCTAAGATTTCTATCTTACAAATATTTTAAGGTTTCATTCCTGATTGGATTATGAACATATGTGGTGTTCATATGAACATATATATATATATAATGATTTATCAAGCATATATATATATATATATATAGAGAAGGGGAGAAGTTTTAAAGTTTTCTGGAAAATTGTGTGGGATGTCGGCTGAATGAGGTCGAGGGAAGATAATGGGAGAATATGAGATTTTTAGCGGAGAGAGCATGTGTTATAATTTAATGTTTTTATTTTTATTTTTCATCACATATTTATCAGCATCCATATCAATGTGTTGTGAATTTACGAATCTTATTATTCACCTTGTTTAATCTTCTCATTAAAATATTGCAAAAGCTTAACTTCTCATTAATAAAAACACAAAAAAAAAAAAATTTGAAAAACCTACAAACTAGAAAGGTTACAACTAAATCCTATAATTTATGAGTTACAGTTACAACAAACAACGTTTAAATATATTTGAATAATCACAAGCTGATAAGAAATAATGCAAACAGATAAAGGAAAGCCAACAAATTATAAGAAAGTAGCAAATGATAAGAAGGTAGCTAATTATCTTTGATACATCTTATTAATTATTTAATTTTTATCTTTTCTGGGCGAGGAGCAACGGTGTAACTGCAGTTTCATGAAATTTTAATTTTTTAAAATATTTTTAAATTGTATTAATATTGTGTTGTGAAAAATAAATTTTAAACATTAAAAAATATAATTTTAATTTATTTTCATTTATTTTCAAGTAAAAATACTTTAAAAAATTATTACTATTACTATCAGAAACACTACATTTATCCAATTTATCTTTACTCGAATTAATAGTAATATGATTCATCAATTTAACAAAATCTAAACTTATTAATCCTAAAATCAATAACTTACGAATTATATTTTTCAAAGAAAAAAAATCTAACCACCAGTTAATTTTGAAAATAAAGATTTTAACGATTGAAAATCCAAACCAACATCATGAAGCATGTTAGGAGAGCAATCCATGGTAGGCATTTACGCATACAACTAGAGATTTTAATTTAATTTCTCTTTGTTTTCTCGACGATAATAATATATATGAATTAACCTGTTTATTAATTAAGATTAAATATCTTTTCAAATGATATATATATATATATATATATATATATCCAGTGTATGTTTTTTTAAAAAAGAATATAATGAGATTCTCAAAATATTGATCCTAAAATTCATGTTCGAAAGCAATAAAACGACGTCAAATCCTTGAGATCTATTTTCTCTTTGATGTCCAGCTCTCCGTCATGCACGCATGCTATCCTTCTGCAAGTCCAGCGACTCCCCCACTTGTCGCTTGCAAGTTGCACAGCAGGAGATAACCACAACGACAACTTGCATGAAATTAATACTTTTTTAACGCAAGAGCAACCGCCCTGCCCCAACACGTACCTGCTAGGTTTTAATCTGCCCGTTGCCCGAAAACCTTGCACCAGGGTTTGCCCTAGAAGAGCTCAGAGCCTCTGTATAAAACCTCGCTAAGGCCTTCTTCTGAATAGCCTCTCTTCTCCATCCTCCTAGCCGTCTCTCTTCTCATCCTGTTATGACTGCTTTGGATTTCCTTCCTTCCTGGTCTTTACCATCTTGTTTCTTTAGTAGGAAGTCTTCTCCTCCTCTCTCTGTGTGTGTGATGATCGGTTTTGTTCTTAACTAGCTACACAGCGAGAGGCTTAAATCCTAAATCTCTTAGTTAGATGAGCTATAAGTTAATTGAATAGGTATATTTATTAACATGATTTTCTCTTTTTCTGCATTGAGTGCACATGATCATTCTTGTGTTAACGATGAATCTCAGTTATATGTGCAAAATACTTCCATCCGCATGTTCCTCATGGTGAGCAAGGCGGCCATCTTTTGCGCACAGTGGAAAAGAAAGCACCACCATTTATGGTGTGGTTTTCGCTGTTCTAAGAGGTTGTGTATTGCAAGGTATACATCAACCTTTTAGATTAGCATACATTTATATATTAACCAAATTATCTTTATTAATCTCCCTTGTTCTGATAACACTCTGGTTTTCCATGGTTTTGGTTTGATAACAAGTTGTTTTAAATCTGAATATTTAGTATTATCATAGCAAATACTCTAAACATGGCCATAAATCTGTGTTTTTCTACCTCAGATAAAACAAATTTAAATGACACATGGAAGCAGAGTAATTACCAGGTGGCTTCAACTAAATATGTTATGCAGGGAGCAAAAGGCTTCATTATGCTAATCCCCACTTTAATGGCAGATCTTTACACTGATTGACAGACAAGATGGCCTCTTATTTGGTATTATCTTCCCCGTGCTTGTTTTGGTAGCGAACTCTTCTTCATAGCCCCAGCAAACTGGTGATATCTAGATGTAAAACTACACAACAGGAGATCTGTTATCTTGCCCATCATGTCCCCCTCTGTTCGTCATTCTAAAGCCAAGATGCAGGTGATTGATAAATGGATCCGACTAGTTAGACTCAAGGGTAACGACATGACTGCATCATGGATTCTGTCAAAGAAAAAATATAGTAAAATCAAATTTAGGAGTAATTATTGTTTCTAAAGCACAGAAAACACTGGGATGGAAGCTCCACACATGGTTACATTTTTTTTAGTTAAAAAGTGCTTTAATGAGAAGCGCACAAAGGGGACACCAATATATAAAGACAACCTTTGGACGCTAAGAAGATGAGTTCATGTGTATAAATTAGCCAAAATGACTTTTGAAACACATTCTACAATATGCAAAATCTTGAAGGAAAATCCTGATCGGTAACATCAGAAACTGTGAAAGAACTGTAAATTGCAGAAAAGCTTTTTAGCAACACCTTCTCTCCTGTGGAGACCGCAGTCCTGGCAAACAAGTGAAGGTTCTGTCATCAGTTACAGCAGATGCTGGTTGCCTCCTTAATGGTCTATTAGCAGAAGAAAAGCCGCAACACCACAGCAGAAAAGGAGCTTCCATGAAGAACAATAGAAGGAAATTTGCAGATAGATAGTAAAGGGATGTTCAAAGAAGAAGCATATACATCTTCCAATTATACCAGAAGCACAAAGCAAAAACTTAAAGAAATGGCAATGAAACATAGAGGTTTGATGTACAAGCTACTAATCATTCTAACACGTTCACAGCCGAATATTCAGAAATGCGAGCTATTTATTCCTCTATTTTAGATCCATTATCTTTAGAGCCACAACATTTTTCCTGTTTTTTTTTTTTTTTCCGTCTGCATTTTTGGGGGATTGGTGACTTACATCAGTTCTTAAACCTTGCATCAACGTTCTTCATCCATTCAGACTTGCTGTCCTTCCATTTTTTTCAGAAATTCACCTGTACGATCATCACAGAGGTACATTCACTCTGTCTTCAGCCTCCATCTCGGCTAAATAAACCCTTAAAAATACCATTTCTTATTTCTTGAAACAGTAATTGTAATTTAAGTTACATCAGAGACATCACATCCTAGAACTCTGATAGAATCCTCTACCACCATCCTCCATTAATTAATATATACATAGAATCTCGTCTTCCAAGTTGTTAACATCAAGTCATCAACTATCACTTCTGCTTTACAGCTGTCTAAAATAAATGTCAACAGAAATCTCTAAGATGGTCCTTGGCTCTTTGCAAAGAAAAACAATTATATGTGACAAGATAAACAGGGAGATCGACAAGACCATACCTAAAAAGAATTCCGTGGAGAAATCTAAAAGCATATGATATGAAATCTAAGTTCCTGTTTTTTTTTTTTTTAATTTTCCTTAGTTTAAAAATTTTTAATTTATTTAATATTTTACTATTTAGAAATTCTAAAATTTTAGTTTAAAAAACATTTCTATAAAAAATTAGAACTAATAAATAAAGAATATCTAGTTTATTTTTACAATATTATTTAAATTTAATAAAAATACCAATCAATTTTCCTAGATTCTCTATAGCTAGATTTGTGATTCTAAGATTTCATAATTCTTAATTTTATCTTCGTTATATATTACATCAAGAGGTATCAGAGCAAATTAATATCTGAATTGATGGACGAACAGTGAAAAGAAATTGTGGAATAATTGATGACTACCATCTACGTGATGGTTATAAGGGGATGCAAGTTATTTGAGATCAGCTAGATCATCATTCAATAATGATATCAACTTTAGAAGAGAAAGTATAAATTAGGTTTGGCAACATCAACATTAGATTTGATTACCTTACATTTTGGTTTAAGGCACTAGGGTTGCGTTTAAATATGAACTAAGAAAGAAGAAAGGCACACATCGAGGATGACACTCGTGGCACCTGTCCCTCAATCAATTTGTGCAAGTCTCTATGATTAATATGACTATGAATATTCATTTGATGAAGAAGATGGAGGTAGGCTTACTAGAAATAATATGTATGATTAAAAATATGTTAAGCTATTAACAAGAAAAACTTTTTCAATAGAAAAAAAAAATTACCTTCAATATTGTTAACGCCAATTATTTTCCTTTTGAGTTGTCTCTAAAAGTGACCTTTCCTTCATTTAATTTTGGTAATGCTTAAGAATAGGGAGTCATTTTCGGTCATATGTTTTGAGCAAACACTATCCAAACACTATTCCACATACTCCCATGATTTCTCATTTTCTCTTTTGAATGCCATAAAGCACATGTTTGCTGCACGTTTTTTTTCATAACTTGAGCTTGAATCCAAATCATCACTTCAAATAGCTTTCATTATCTTCTTATGATGACAACTCTTCTTGTTTTCAAAGCTTATTTTATGAGGTATGAGAGAGAAATTAAAGGTAAAAAAAAGACCGAACAATGATAAATCAGCCACTATATTCTTACACTCACCACTTAAAAAGAAAGAGCACACAATAAAAAATCAAATGAGACAGCGGTAGCATATTTTATTTCATTGGGAGTCACCGCACATATCGTCTAAAGTGGATGGAGCCTCCCACGTTGGCACTTGCACAACACGCCAATTTTTTTTTAATAAAATAATATAAATTTAATATTAACAAAATTACCCTTTTTCAAACTAATAATTACATAAAAAAAAAAACCATGAGGTAAAAAGACCTTATTACCCGTAATGTCATGCTTTTATTTTTTTGGACAAGAAGGCACATGCATAATTTTACTATATATTAAAAAAGCCAAAATACCCATGTCTAACAGTGTTGGTTTTTATGGCTTTAGTGATTTTTTTTCATCACACCTTCTATTAAAATATTAAGAAAGACAATAATACCCTCAAAAAACATATAATGACTAATTTTCCATGTAAAAGGAAAAAAAACGACTTTAATTCAAAGACAAATATTTTTTTAGGAAAGGCAAAAAGGTTATTTTGTTGTAACATTGAATAGAAAAATATGAGTGAGGCTACAAGGAATTTACCTTCCCTTTTTGTTGATTTATTATGTTTTGTTTCTAAGAGCTCAATGTCGGCTTTATGGGTAAATAAAGATATTTTGCAATGTTTCTCACGCTTGATTTTACAAACGATTGTTTGGGTTTCCTGTTTATATTAAGACATAAAAAATCAAGGGACTGTAATTAATCATTAAAAAAAATAAGCTCTTAAGAAAATGATTGTAAAATTCAAGGGAATGACAGAAAAAAAATTGATTGTCAGGCGATGCCAAAGGGTAAACCATTTGACATGTGCTGCTTAGAATGGATGAGCAATATGTTTTCAGAGATACTAAATAGACCATTTTTGAATATCAGAGGATGTCATAAGAAAGTGGGCCTCCCACACGCCCGGCGCGTGTTTAACACACGCCAACTATTTTTTTTATTTTTTTTTTACTTTGTTCCTTGATTTTTATAAGTACATGTCAATTGAGTCATGAATCTCATCTCCGTGTGTTCAAGTTATTTTCTTTTAATTTAATCCTTAATTATCCAAAAAATTCTTCCATTTGATCCAAGCCCAAAGATAGTTTAACTGAGGAGAGAATAAGGACTAGGAATAAAAATGAGTTGATCAACAGGATGAGTGTATTGTGATTATACCTATAACCCAAGTTGTATTTTTTGTGTTAAATCTAGGTTGACTTGGAGAAGTTAAAATAGTTAAATAAATCATATTTTTTTTTTTAATGTCATCCAGTATTTTTATTTGAATTGTCTTTGTCCTATCAAATTGACTTGGTGGTCATGTTGTGAGAACTCTTTGATGCTAAGCCTATATAAATGATCACGAGAAAGTTTAAAAGTTCAAAGGTTTACCTCAATCTTGCTAGTTTTTTTTTTTTTTTTTCCACACCCAAGAAAACATCGCTCAAAATTTCCTTATAAGAGACTTGTTTTTACTCATATTAGACTTCAACCAAGTTAGCTTTGAATGTTATGAGATTATCCCTAATAAGCTCATAGGAACGTCATTGACAACTCAAAATCCATAGCTGCAGCAAAGCGCTGGCATCAGAACTAGTGTAGTTTAAACCAGCAGACAACCAAGGAAAATTATCCCATACTACCATTTCTATTTCCTTTTTTTTTTTTTAAAAAAAAAAAAAGATATTGTTGAAAACATACAAATTCTCATTAATAACCGAATAATAGAGTTGAAAAACTTTCATGCTACTATGGAACCTCAAAGAACATAATACAAAAAGGAACAAGATGACGGGAATCTCGTGCAAGAATGCCCTGTAAAATTACATGAATCGGAAAAATCAGCTTCTGTTATGATCCTTGACCTGCCTGATGATACTAGAAGACCAGCTAAAATGGGATTGGCCAGCACTTTTTCAAAAATCTCAAACTCTAGAAACATTTCCCAAAGAAACTCCAACCTCGACACTTTGCCCTTTGCCTAAAATTTTAACATCACCAAATCTAAATCAGATTAGCCCTCTTTAGAAACCTGATTGCCCTACAATAGTAGGGCCATATAGATTCCACATAATCTAGGTACTTCTCCATCAACCACTCTTGCAATTCCATCACCTTTTTTCTTGAATACTCTTTGCGGTCCAAGTTCTTAAAGCTTTGCAGAGGTTGCAACACACGAGCTTGTATGTCTTCTTTGAGCTTCCCTTGTCTGATATAGCCGGAGGCCACGAGATAGTAGGTAGGTACATTTTTGATAACTTTAATTGTCTGCCTAAAGCTGAAAACATAGAGTGCCCACAAACCCTGGAGTAACTTGATGTAGAAAGCAACAATAAGGGGACCCAAAATCCACAATGGAGTCAATTCCTTTGACACTCCAGCTCCATACATCACATTGACAGCCAGGAACAAAGGAATGCTGAAAACGAAGCAATGCAGTTAGAAGCTGCCAGAAAATTCTCAAGAAAATAACAAATATTAAAAACTAAACCCAGAACTGTATACATAATGTATTCGTTTAGAAATCAAGCATTGGAAGAATTCTTGTATTGTTAGTAGATTATCATATAGCAGTGTAGCAAAAGGAGCTCAGTTGATAAAGATAATTGAATACTCTGGTCATGCCAGACAAATAATTCAACAAAACCTCACTGCTTCACAGCAGTTGAGTCAGCTAAATGGTGAATCCTTAATCTTTGAGCTATGTTTGTAGCCATATTTAAAATCAGAACAAGTAATGACTAAAATTAATTTTTCAATAGCCGTGTGGAAGAAGCAATAATACTTACAATGTCAGTATGGGTATCTTTATTGTTGCATCCAGACTCAGGAAGTGATACCAAACTGACTTTACAATATCAACTCTCTCCTTATTTTGGGTGGTATTTTGAGCTTGTTGCAATTCTTCCCTTGGAGGAGGTCCTTCTTCCAGAATCTCATCCGCAACTTGACTTGGAGATTGTGTGCGCAACATGCTGAGCCATTTCTTGAATAATTTATTAATAGCAGGGGATCCTGCAATTCTTTCATTTGCTTCAGAAGTATAGGAAACTGGAATACTATGCACCTTTGAAGAGTCCATCATGGTCTCCCCACTTTCTTTTGGCACATAAGAAAGTTTAACAGATTTTTTTGAAACTTTGGATCCATTAGCTCTGCCTCCTGATTCATCATTTTGTGCACTGCCTTTAAAAGCTGAAACTCTCAAGAGCTTTACTTTAGGTCCATGTGAGAAAGCCCCTGCACTGTGGAAACAATGCAGCTCAATCTATATGCTTGAAATTCATTAGATATAAACAAAATACAAAAGTGATTTCAAAGGACAAGTTTGTGCCAATCACATAGTCTACTGATAGACAAGCATAAGACAAATAAAATTCCAAATTATCATTAACCAAGAAATATTCTTGAATTGCACATCAACAAGTAATCAGCCAGAGCCAGGAAGTTTTGTACCATCCTTCTCAGAACAAAGTAAAACAAATAAAACTGACTGAAAAATCCAATATTAAGCAATTTGGATTTGCAAAGACAAGCACCTGATCTTGAATTCAATTATATAGGAAAATTTTACCTTAAACGAAGACTGTGTTTTACTGAAAAACACATATCTGTTCTCCCTACCATCTGAAGTTCTGTTACACGTTGCTTCAACTTCACCCCTTTGCTCCAAGATAAAGGCCTCGAAGGAAATGATGCATAAGAACCCTATGTGCAGCAGACAAAGCAATATGATGTTATAATTACAGTATATAGGAGTGCTAAACAATGGAGATTGCAAAACAATGTGAAAATATGATGTTACGAACTTGAACTAGCATAGCATGGGTGAGCATATATGTTTAGCTTTTTTCACATGTACCCAAACACTTTCAACAAGGCAAGTACAACTGCTGTGATACAAGCACAAGATACTATCAATTTCAATAAATTTCACGTCTCAAAAACATGGAAGGAAAACCAATTAAAATAGTAGAATAAATCATCTCAGCTACCTAGAACATTTTGGCAGAGTAATTCATCCACTACATCATCAATTTAAGTATATCTTCTATTAACACAGCGTGTGTACCACACAAATGACTGATTGAACTTCCATAAACCCAACAGGGACATGTATCAACACTCTAACCCTCAAGTTTAAAAGAAAAATAAACGACAACTGATAAAGCCCCCTTAGACCCTTTAATATACACAAAAGTCCGTACAAGCAGAATTGATAAAATGACATGATAATTTGATTGCTATGGATTAAGGCCTGGTTGACTTAACACTCTTAGAGCACAAGCTCTACACAGAATTATTTTATAAATACCTGCATCTGATGGGTCACCAATGCCATTTTCTCCACTTCAAGCACCCACTCATTAACTCAACAGCGCCTTATTCAATATAAAGCAACAATGCCTTATTCAATTCAAAGCTAAAAAAATAACCAGAAAGATATCAGCGAAGCTGAAAAAAATATCATTTTTTATTAGTGGCATCACTAGGATGAGGCATCAAAAACACTCATGATCCATTCAATTGCAAGAAACCGTAGGAAAAAGAAAATAACAAAGTTTTTTTGTTTGTTTGTTTGTTTTTTCTTTTGCACTGAATCACCAACAGTTCTATCGTCATTAGTTTCAATAAACAAAAAGAACAAGTTGAATTATGCCTTCAAATTATCTGAATTAACCTCGCTTTATTATTTTAGCCAAGAACCCAAAAACTTCAAATTCCTCTCCTTTTTATACCTTCAAATTTCTGAGCAGCAACCAAACAGACAAATAAGGTAAACATAGCCACATCATCTCTAACATTCACATAAAAACTAGGCAAATGCAGAAGGTTCAAGCTTTTCCCTGAAATTTTCATGGCAACCAAATAACAAAGAACCCACAAAGCAAAAACCCTAACCATAGCAAGGTAGAACAGATTGAAGCTAACAAGTGAAGAAAAAGATAGAAATTTGATAGTAACACACTAACCTGTCCACATGAATTCATGAGAATAGCTCTACAGAAAGACAACCTTTATGTGATTATTTGATTGAAAAAGAGAAACCCTTTTGTTATCTGATTGAATTCCTATGGATGGATAGAGAGAAAGAGAGGTATCTCTTCTCTTGTTGGTGAATTTTTATAAAGGGGGCTTCTTTTTTATATTATTATTAACAGACTAACAGTGGTCGTGGATAATCAATTTTGCACCGCACCATAAAAAAGTGAGAGAGGAGGTTTTTGGCTATGGTTCTTTATTTTCCTTTTCCCTTAAATGGGAATACAAGAACTGAAATAAAATTAATATTAAGTGATAGAAAAACTACTGGATGGGCCTTTATCGAACGGCCCACTTAGGCCTGCTCAGGTAACCCGCCCGCATTTTCCCTTCGTTCCTTTTGGATTTCTTTTCTTGTATTTTATTTATGATACAGATTAAATTAATTAATTAATTAATAATTTATGTTTTGGGAAAATAAATAAAATAATTATTGATAAATATGTTTCAATAAAAATATTTTCAAAATTCATCATAATAGAAAAACCACTATTTATGAAACTAAAATATATTAATAATTAAATTTTGAAAATTACAAATTATTTGTTATTATTCATGACCTTGGATATAGTTGATTCTCAGGAAACTTATGAGATAACATAAACAATTCGATAAACATAGAGATATTTAATATTTTTTATTTATAAAAATAATAGAATTAAATTAAATACTATAAAATGAATTGTTTCTAGCATAAATTAATTATTTTATTTATAAAACTAACAAGTAACTATTTCTATAATCAATAAAGAAATAAACATTTTTTTTATTTACAAAAGATTGGATTAGGATATCATTCATTGTCTTTATATTATGTTCACCGAATGCTTTTATATTATGATCGGAGGATACTAATAAATTGTTTTGTATTGTGATGATTTTTTATTTTTATTTTTTTGCTCAATTATAGAGAAAATATTGTTTAATTAGGCAAATAGCTTCTACTTTTTACATTGTATTTATAATTTCCTTTCAAATATTGATTTTTTAAATGCTAAAATAATATATTTTTTTATTTATTTACATGTAAAAATTTATGTCATAATAATTTTAATTAAACACATTTTTAAAAATTTATTTTTAAAAACCTGCAACCAAGTGGTTTTTTTTTTTAAAATTACTTTTTCTAATCCGCAATCACAAAAGCTAGAATAGTGTCAAACAATTGGTCTGCAAAATACAATCGTGGCTCGGAACAATAAAGAGAATAAACAAGATAGTTACTCGTCCAAATTAATAAGCTCCCACTTGTCTAATTCAATCTCGTTTCTTATTAACTAACTGTCTGGAATCAAATTAATTCCACATTAAATTTAAATTTAATTAGTAGCTTTTTCTGTATATATAATCTTAAATTTGATTTACGAGTGAGTGGCTATTTTCAAGAGTCAAATAATAAGGAAGAGCATATGAACTCGAGATTCTCAATAATCACATATTTACATGCAGATTATATAAGCAGTAGAATTCGAATTAGGAATGCTCTCTAATTAATTTTTTACCACTTACTATTGTCAGTTGAATTACTAGCTTAGTTGTTATTTAATTGATAAATTATTATAATTTTTTTTGTTTGCAATACTAGAAATTGAATTTATTTTATTTTAACTTTAATTCAAAAATCATATATTTTTGTTAAAAAAAACATTTATTTATTTTTATTAATGTAAAAATAGAATCCAGACTTAATTTTGCAATGTATCATGGAAGTAGGTGTCAACATTATGTGAAATGCATATGGCCACACACACATCTTGATTACCAATCCGAACAAAAAAGGAATAAGGAGCATCTGGTTCGATAGATTAAGAGTTTGCAGCAATTGTATGCATACTTGACCAGGTAACATGAAAGACTTAGAATGTGTTTGTTTTTTAGATAGTTTTTGTGGTTATGCTTTAAAAAATATAAGTTTAAAAAAAGTGCAGATAGCTTTGATTAGTTGGATTTAAATATGTGTTTGTTAAAAATTATGATTGAAGTTTATATGTAGCAAAAAACATGTATAAAATGTTTGGTAAAAGTATAATTGTGGTTATTTTTCAAAGTGTTTTTTATTAGTAAATATATTAAAATAATATTTTTTATTTTAAAAAAATTATTTTTGATATCAGCGCATCAAAATGATCTAAAAACACAAAAAATATGTCAATTTGAGGCAAAGAAAAAAAATAAAAATAAATTTAAATTTTTTCAAAAACATTTTTAAAACGCAAAAACAAATAGGATTTTACGAAACTCGGTTAAAAAGGCATGTAAAAACATATGCACAAAAACTACGTTTCAAACCCAATTTTTTAATGAGTCCCGCAGTACAAAACATAATTTGGTTTGTTACCAAATACTTTTGTTGCGTTTGTTTCACTTAAAATACAAAGCAGTACAAAACATAATTTGGTTTTTTCATAAGTAGTCAAAACATTCCAAACTCCATGAACAAGAAATTCTATGGTTATTGCTAGCAAAAACACAACAATGAACTAGGGGTGATAAAAAAAACTGAAAAACCGATTAAATCGAAAAAACTTAACCGAAAAAAAATTAAGTTAACTGATTAGAAAACCAAAAAAAAATCCAGCTCGGTTCAGTTTTGATTTCAAAAGTCTAAAACCGATTGAATCGAACCGGACCAAACGATTCAGTTCCAAGTTTCAACTCCACTTCAAACCTAGGTATAAAAGATTTATTTTTTTACTGAAACTCTATTTTTCTACTTTTATTTTCTCCCACAGCCAACTCTCTCCTTCCACTTGTTTGCTCATATTTCCCACACACCCCCCCCCCTTCTCTCTACTTTCTTAGTTTTGTGTGATTAGAGATGAAAAAACCCAAGTATTTTTTCATTGCTTACTTGCTCGTATTCATTAAGAAAATAAATCTGGGTTTTAAATGTTTTTTTTAATAGGTTTCTTAAATTGTTTGTGAATAAATAAAAGAATACTCTAAAAAAATCTATTTTGGTTTCCATAACTTGGCTTAATGTTGAATTTCTCATTAATTTTGTATCTGAACTTTGAAGGTGTTTGTTCACTGGAGTCACGAAGGAAGAACAACTTGATTTCTAAGCAAGGAAAGCATTTTCTTGTTACTTTTTATCCTCTTTTGCTGGTTTTTGTTTTGTTATAGTTTGCCAATAAACTTTGTTTGAAATTCTCATTTGATTGTTGATAATTACCTAATTAGCAACAACAATTGGTTAGTTGGTTTTGGAAAAAAAAAACCAAACCAAAATAATTAGTTTGGACCGATTAGTTGGTTTGATTCAATTTAAAATTTTTTAAAAATATAAATTTCAATTTGGTTAGTTTTCTTTTTAAATCAGACCAAATAAAAAATGATCATTCATACAATGAAAACCCTTCATTTTCCTTCATCCCAAAATCACATGTTGGAAGCTTTTGACAGTTATGCTTTCCTACTTCCCAAGTAATTTCCCTAGCTAAAAACCCAAAGCTTTTGTTGAAGAAAAGAAAGATAGTAAATTCACATCCTGCTCCCTTCGGGAGAATCTATAATCTCAAATTAACTTTCGAAATAGTTACAGGCAGAGCACATTCCCTTCATGGGCAACTTCTATTTATTTTTATTTATTTTTTTTTAATACCGTATCAAGAAGAAAACCTACAAGAGCACCATAGCGGAGACTAAAAGGCACCATCGCAGAGACTAAATGGCACCATCGTAATAAAAACATGAATAAATATAGGGGCACGTCACACGCTAAAGAATGGAAGATTGAGATAAAGTGGGAGAACCAGAAAAGCTCCTCTACTTCATTCTTTCTAGTGTTCATATAAAGGAGAATATTGATCACTAGATACACCGCTCAAAACATATCTAGGGTTCCACAGCAAACACATTGCGACAAAATAACACTGTTCTGATCAAATACATTTGAAAAATAAGAAAATAAATCAACCATATCCGAGTGCCTCATGCCTGCCTGCCTCTCTATCTTTTCTTTTCTTTTCTTTTTTGCGATGCCATTTTGTTTGCTCCAAGCCCTGCTCAAGTACCATGCAATCAGTTGATGACGATCCAATATTATTTACAATTGAAAATGACTAATACCCGACTAGAATACCTGAGTGCGAGAGATCATCTCAAAACTTTTATTGGAGGCATGGTTTATGACACACCAGAGCCCGTTCAAGAGTTTCACCCCTAATCATAATTGGCATCTACTCGAGCACCACCAGGTTGCCGCCCATGAGAATTCCCCCCACCACGCCTTGTGTTACTCTGACCTCTCTCCCTGGACCTTGCAACAGAATTATGAGAACCATCTTTTGAAGATTCATAATTGTTAGCTTTGTTATTATACTGAGGCCCTACTGGCTGGTACTCATAATGTGAATTCTGTCTCTGCCTTTCACGGTTATGGTGCTCATTATCTTTCCCAGAACCACCCCACTCGCCACCACGAGAATCATGCTCTCTGCCAAAGCGGCTGTTTTGGTTTCCATTTTTTCGGAACCCTGAAGACACACGTTGTTGAAAATCCATATTCAAAGGAGATGGTTCAGCCGGATGTCCTTTATGTGATGCTATCTTCCTTTCCTTCTTACCCTCTAGATGCCCAGTGCTAGGATCTTCTTCCAAATTGCTCCTTGCAGACAGAGAGCCATCAGGATGGGACTGGGCCTCTGCAGCAATATCCTTGTCAGGTTGAGGCAGAACTGGCACACCATTTTGAGAAGTGGAATCCTTTTTATTACCCCTAGCAACTTCGGAGCCTGTGTTCTGACCACCACTGGCCCTGCTTCCTGGATGATTAGTTGCTGAAATTGGCTGGGATTTGGGTTGCCAATGAGATGCTGGTCGTTCCCCAACAGCACGATTTTCTTTTGAAGTTGCAGCTGAGTCTGCTTGATGCATCTCTGAACCTAAAGTTTGGACATGAACCTTTTCAGCGTCCCCAGTATTAATTCTCTTCTCATCAGGATCATGGCTACATCCCGTGCCTTTATGTCCCCTGTATGATTGCCGCCTACCTCTGGCTGTTGCACCATGATCTTTTATAGCAGGGACAGTGATGGGCACCTCAGATTTTTCAGGAATGTTCCAACCATCAGAGTCGCTCCATTCATCAGAATGACCCAGTTGCTCTTTCGCTGAACTTACATCAGGTTTCTGGACTTGATGCTCAATTGATTTTTGAACAGTTTTACTTGTAAAGAACATAGTTGATTCAGATGAACCCCGTTGGCGCCATGATCCATACCTTTTTCCTGACTTATTTTGCCTGCCATCCCCATTCTTAGATTCTAAAATGGATACTACCTTTCCCATACCTGTGGCAGAGCTTTGAGAACTTTCATTGCCCAGAGAACGAGATTCAGGTCTTCCAACAGTCTCATCTGGTGTAATCTGATTGATTAATGGCGCCGCTGAATGGGGACTACTTCCTTGCTGAGCCATTTCTTTGGCTACAGACTTCGGAATGTATCTTTCCATTTCTGCCCGTTTATTTCTTGTATTATTCTGCACTTGCTGATCACTCTTCATGGGTTCCCTAATGGCATCAGCCAGAGTCTTCTGAATGGCTTCATCAGTAGCCTCAATTTTATTGTGCGACCGCACAGGCGCCCAGATAACAGCATCACCACTTTGGAATTTCTCAGTTGATTTATTAGCTTGTGGATTCCTCGGCATCCTGCGAGAATATTGAGATTTCCACTGATTATTTACTCTGCCTTGAACTTCTTCATTTGGTGATGATGTGCGTTGATCCAAAGACTGATTTCCATCTCTGGAATCAGTCTGGGCGCTTGGATCTGACACAGATTCAGAAGCCTTGGACTTACTACTTTCAACCGAAATGTCTATAGCAGTTATTTCTTTTGATAGGGTTGCAGTTAAAACTACTGCCATAGATGATGCCTCCTCCACTTTGTACTTCTTTCCAGTTTTGCTCTTTCTTCTACCATGATGTACTGAAGACTCGGTCGTGGCAGTTGGGTTGATGGGCAAAGTCGATTCAGGGCTTGTGGTCATTTCATTTGCACCCTCGATAGAAACAGGAGCATTGGCTGCTACATCAGTAACATTTTTTGGTGCCTCAATTATAGAAGTCATTAACTTATCATTGCAAGTCTTTTCCAAGGGACCATTCAGCCTTTGTCTGTAGCTCACACGCTTCTGCTTAGAAGCTCTATTGTCATAAGTCTCTGGGGCATTATCAGGGTGATCACCATCAGCACGACTAGCTTCCTGTTGCAGTGGCTCCAATTGGTCATGTATCACAACAGATTCCTTGTGGGTGGCCTTCGGCATCCCTGGAAGCAGCTCACTTAAACTCTCCGCTGCCTTAGTCCGCTTATTCAACTCTGCCAATTTAGCAAGTGCCTTGGCCTTTTGATCTCTAGCGCGTTCCTCCTCTTCCTTCTCGCGTTGTTTAACCCGTTGAATGGCTAGCTCTTTCATCTTAGCACGCTGATTAAAAAAACAATAGCAAATAAAGATGCTGATAGATAAAAAAAGGAATTATAAAAACAACAAAAGGTAAAAAAAAAATATATTACTTGCACCTGGCTATCACTGGGATCAGAGTGAGGTGGCACAGATTCTCCATCATCCTTCCCTTGATGATATGACCCAGACTTTTCAGTTGCCTCTGTAGGATTATGGTCTTGCCTATGAACATTAGAACTTTCAAAATGAGAAGACGACAACACACTCGGCAAGTCTGCAACATGGGATCTTCTCCGCCACCCTTCAGCCTCTTGGGTACTGAATCTCCCTTTACCATGATGATCAGGTCTCCCATGCATACCATGAGTTGATCTCCTGTGAAATTGTACATTAGTGTTGTCCACCATTGGAATAACAGATTCATTATCAATAAAAGCCTGCAGGAAAACACACACACACACACCTGGCGCTTGCTGTTCCGATAGCACCTGTTACCTCATGGCTCTTATCTTCAGCAAAAATGTGGTCTTCATGGGAAGCAGTGTCGCTAATGCCAGAGACATGAGTTCTTTCAAGAGATGCATAACTATTACCAGCTTCATTTGCAGAATGATTAGACCTGGCATTACCACCTTGTAATCTATTCTTATGCTCCTCCCTACCAGAAGCAAATTTAACTTCTTGCCTTCCATCAGAGGCCCTGGCCTTTGCATTTAAACCTTCTATTTTCCTGATTAGACTAGGATCCTTTGGGGCGGTTGAAACTTCTGGAAAACCAGATGCTGCATGTTCCAGTTTCTTAACTGAACTGTCATCAGCTGCCTTCCAATTTCCTACATGTTCAAGAGGTTTCACTTTAACACCTCCTTGGTTGCCTTTGGCCTCGGAAGAAAATTCTTCGCCAATTCTTCTTGTATTCCTCTCTTTATTGTTCTTCTCATCTGCACTCCAGCCATTCTCCCATGATGACTTTCTTTGATGGTCTGCCTTCCCAGGATATGATGCATTGGTTGCCATCATATCATCCCACTTCTGTTCTTTGTCTTTTCCCTCTAAACCATCATGCTGCCTCAGAAGAACTTTGCATGGTCCACGAGTATCTTGTGGATGACCAGATTCGAGTTGTTCTGGAACCATTGTGTGACCACTAGGAGGACCATATCCACCTGGCCTTCCATGGGAATTTCCAGGATCAGGAGCATTTTGACCTGAAAATCTGTTATATGGAGCAGGACCCACTGCCATTCCCATAAACTGAATATCTCGATCATTGGAGTTGCAGTAGCCCATGTGAGAAGCGTAATAGCCCTCGTAAGGAACTGGTCCAGGATAAAAGCCTGGACGAAATGGCATGCCTGGACGCATAAAAGCATCATGCATGTGGGGTCTGTACATATCTCCATTTGTTGGATGGGGTCCTCTTGGTCCAGGTCCTGGTGGAGGACCTTGTTGTGGGTTGGCAAGAGCAGTAGGTGGAATCTGTGGACAGTAATAAGGAAATGGCTCCATGGGAAAGCCACCAGGTGCTATTGGCGGCGCAAAAGGTGGACCACCTGGAGGTCCTCTGTACCAAACACCACCTGGAGGGTTATTTACAGGGGGGGCATGCCAAGAATCATAATTCTGTGGGCGAATATTAGAATTAGGATACAATTGGTGATCAGGGTGCCACTTCTCCATGCTAGGCCTCAACCCATCTTCACTGCACATGGGATTCTCTCTTCTCCAAGAATTTGCAGGTTCCATCTTTGCATTTGTGTTTAAAGAAGCATCACCTAGAAATTAGAAGGAAAAAAAAAAAAAAACAGTATGACTATCGTTATTTAGCTAGGCAGTGGCGATTGTCACATTTAAGGCATGCACACAAACATGCAAGATTACATCATGAAAGAGATGGCAGCATCCCTAAAAGAAATAAGTGTCTGGTGCCAAAAATGCAAACCTGCAGAATTTTCAGCACTCTCTTTCCCTGGAGCTACTCCACCCGATGATGAACCAGGACGACTGTAAGAATCATGATCTGCAATTAAATAGTTCATGAAGAAATTAACATCATCATTTATGTATTTGACAGATCATGAATGGGAGACATGTCATTAGAATAGACTACAGCATAAATCTTATGTGTGAACATTATTTGAGAATAAGATTGGCCATCCAAATTTCTTCACTGGTGCCAAAGAAAAAGAAAAATTGCCAATTCAATAAGTCTTCCCTCTGATCCTCACTAGAAAATAAAATTTACATGAGCTTTTTAAAATCAAAACAAGTAGCATTACTTTGATAAATATAAGATCTTGGAATATCAGCATGCCATTTAGATAATAATGAATACAATTTGGTGATACCTACCAAGGAAATTGAGCTACATGTGATTAAAAGACTAAAACAATGATATGAAGTTTTCTTGGCACTGTAAGAAGCACTGCAGGTCTAAAAGCAATAAACCAATCACAGAATGAGCACAAATTCTTATTATGATTCAATAGTATTAAAGGGCAAGGCAATATAAGTATACCTTGGGACTCCGTGTTTTTTCCAGAGTTTTCTTTCTCTGAACCAAGTGTTGGAAAATCTCCAGAAGTCAAAGAAAACCCCTCGCTCTTAGAGGATGTCCCTCCCTGCACGTATAGCAGTTATAACACTGAGAAGGCAAGTCAAATTAATAAAAGAAAAGTGCAAAAGCAAACCCAAGAAACCCAGATAAAATTTAGTTTGGCCTTGGCTTGGGTTGTTGAGAAGGGTCAAGCACATAGAATGTGAGTTACATGAATAATTCTGCCAAATGGCCCAACCCAATGTTTTTAATCAGTAAACCAAATCTAACCTCCTTGGACAATCTTTCAAGATATCAACTACTATTCCTTCAAGATATCATAATAATAACCATGATTTCTAATGTAAATGACTAAGACTTTCTTCATCAAATAAAATAAGAAAAGTCATACACAAATATGACAGCACACTCAATTATGAATCCAATTATGCTTTATTCCCCATCTTTTTAAAGTGTTTTCCCTTGAACCCTAAAATTACCATGTTGCAACACCTATCATTCTATAGTTTATATAGAAATAATGCTTTACATCCTCCAAAAAGAGTGTTCATTAACAAATTGGTTAAAGGATCTTATCATTACATAAATACAATCAACGAGTAAAAAAAAGGTTTACAATAACAAGCAGCCCTTTGCAGACATGTATGGGGAAAAAAACTGGTAATTACAGAGAGTAGATAAATGTATCGGCATTAGATCAATAACAATTTGAAAATTTATAGCTCTCCAATGGGTAGGGAAGCCATAACCTTGTTGTGTGGATAACTTGATCAATATGGATTTCTACTGTGAAAACATGGGGATTTCTAGCTACAACCATTACAATCTAGCATGTGGATGCCCATCTAAGGATTTTGAGTTCATTGATTGGAATTGTAATTTAAGAGATCACATGAGGAAGCTACAACATGCATTCATAACACAAGAAGAAAGCACTCAACAAATGTATTAAAGAAGAAGCTTGATAAGAGAGGTTTTAGGGAGTACGGCTACAAATTGTAATTCAAACCAACAATGAACTTCACATGCATTCAATTACAATACCTTTTGATGAATGTAATCCTCCATATGACTTAGAAGGTCCTATTATAATCAATTCCAATGAGCTGTTGCAGGGTTTACCAACAGAAAAACTCTACAATTTTCATTAATATCTCATGGCTACCATTCTAGATATTACTAGCTATATAATCAACTAATTTAAGAATCTGTTGCCTACTACACTCGAACAAGCACCATTTAGCAGCAAGTTCCTCAAGCAATTCAGAAGCCTATTGCCTGATTGATGCTATTTTCCCTTTCACTACATTGGTTTCAGGATTTGTTTGAAAGGTTGGGTTCGGTAGAAACTGCCCACTTGTACAAGGAACTGCAATACCAGCGAAAGTGCCAAAAATGAAATGCACAAACTTCACCAGCAAACATTACATAAACAAAAATATATTCCATATGTTGATGATAATTATCCGAGCAAATTCTTGATGACATGAGCAAAAAAATTTCATTTCAAAGTGATTAGTATGAGATGGTATAAAAGGTGATCTTTAAGAAAACCATACCAACTTTTCTGCTGTTCCAGTTGCAACCCAAGCCGCTGAATTATCAGATAAGGGCTCAGCGAAACGGGATAACTGCGAGCTGCCAGGTCTTGTTTCTGCACTGCAAGGACGCAATGATGTAAATGATGTTTGATTCGATGTCAAAGCTCCTGATGCTGAAGATGGCCTAGAATTTGTACCCCATGCACTAGCAATGGGATCGTGGGTTCTATCACTGCTTGCAGTTGATGGTCGAGTGCCACTTCCACCAGATGAGGGGCGACCACTCAGATGGCTTGGTGAACCACTACCACCATCAGTATTTGGAGACAGCGTTGAAGAACCCCAGGCATTAGGAGTGGAAGAAGATGATCTAGTGCCCCAGCTATGGGTACCCCTGTGAAGTTTAGGAAGCAATTAAGGATCAAGTCAAGCTATATACATCCATTCATACTGAAGAACAAAAGTAATGGCACAAAAGCATTTCATAAGGAAAAACAAGAATAATGGCAGAGAACCAGAAAAGGGCATCAAAAAACCAGAAGGTAGATAAATTACTCACTTGGGCACAATTTCAACATTCGGGTCCAGACCATGATTTTCTAACCTTGAAACATCAGAGAGGAAACATAAAAATTTATTGGAGGTAAACCAAGAGCCTCATCATACAGAACCACAATTTATTCAGCAGAAACCTAATACCTTTGGCTGGGTAGGTTTATTGGTTTGGGAACAGCGATTTTCCCCAAACTTGTCATGCCACCTCTTCTTGCAGGAGCATATCTGCAGACACTCATTTTTAGATAACAATTCATAAATTTGTTGGTTAAACACAATAATTTCAAGATCAAAACCATTCAGACATAGAGGTTGGAAGCTGCCAATAAGCACAAACGTAAAACATAAATAAAGATGCCCACACTGCCAAATCCAAACCACAGCACTTTTAAATGTGAGCATGTCAAATGCAATATAAAATATGCATGGATTCTATGAAGTATGGTGCGCCTAACAATCTTGATAAAATGGTAATGCCCCTGTAAGCCAATATCGCACAAGTTTTAGAGGGGTAATATCAATACCATGAGAAAAAACTGTCTGTCCTCCCACTGGCCCATGCAAAACCAAACACATGCTTAAAGATGATAGTTTATTTTGAAGGACATGAAAACACATATAAACCCCATACCTGCGATCTCCGGTCAACGTACTTGATGTCATAATTCAGTAGTCTTAGCAAGGTCATCCAAAAGACTTCGACACAATCTAGGAAGATAAAGAAAAAGATAAACTACATCAAAATGATGCATCACTATAAAGACCATGGTAAAAGGATGGTAAGCATTTTATGTGCAGTGAATAATGACATACATGATTTTTTCTTCAATAAGAGGGGAAGGGGGGGGGGGGGCTACCAAAGCATGCACAAAAAAAGACTGATCCATACAAAAAAAATTTCTGGAATCTTAGTCCGCACAAAACAAAACCCAATAAACACACACTCATTGCTCCCTCTTTGACATCCAAATTATAATTTTCATGTTAAATTTTCCCTTTAACTACTATCGATAGACCATTAGGATCTTCCTTGAATCACTGCTCTGTTACTGGTTACTAGTGCCTAAATTTCCACTAAAGCCACTAAACACTTCTTCCCTCACTCATTCAAAATTTTAATCAAACAAAACCAAGAAAATGCACAAACAAAACAGCATAAATGTCTGGAATACTATTCCATATGAATAAAAAAAGATGACTAAAATTGAATCAATTGGGCATCAAAAACTAGTGGTTAACTACTAATCATAAATTTTGATTGCTATAGGACGAAAAGAACTCATGCAGGCAACCTGGTATAGTTTGGTGGGGAACAGAATTAGCAGAGTTGAGTGTTCTATAGAGGACAATAACACATGCGACACTTCCTTGATAATGCATTACAGAAAAACTTGCTAAATCCAAATAGTTAACTAACCGTGCATAACCTCTTCGCAACATTTCCAACTTGATCAATTAACGGAATTTAGATTTCTCAACATTCTAAACCCTAAAATCATGCCCTATCTTATATTCACTTTCGATATTCTGAACCCAAAATGCAAAAAGGTTCCTCTCTTATCACCAAGATATAATTCCAATCTACAGTTTCGCTTTAACTACAATCCATTGAAAATTTAAAAATAAGCCAAAAAAATATACTATTAATTTATTTATTTATTTATTAGAGCTAAGAGAAATTAGAAGATCAAGTCACATATTCTACAGAAAAATCTAGGAGCCTCGCCCGAATAAACAACGAATCGGATCAATCGTAATTATAAAGCAAACAGAAACTAAGAAGCACAAAAGCTAAGTACAATTTTTATTAAAAATAATAAAAACCATTATATTTTCCTTCCTTTTTCCGGCAATTTCTCGGCAGGCAAACAGACACGTTTATTAATAACAAACAATAAAATAGAGAACTCCTTGCCTGAGATTTGATTCCTTTCGTTCTATTTTTGCTTGATTAGTTTTTTTTTTTTGGAAACCCTAGCGGAGAGTATAAAGCGGGGAGAGAGAGAGGAAATAAATTTCTCTCAAGGGCTTCGTATGAGATCGGGAAGGGAAAAGAGATCCGTGCAGGGAGAAAGCAACGATTGAAAAGAGTGAGAGCTCGCTTTATTTATTTATGTTTTATATTTTTCACTTAGATCCGCTAGAGAGGAGAAAAGGAGAGAAAACTAAAGAAGGGAAAGAGGATGGTTTGATGGTTGTGGCCCTGATATTTGACATGGAACCTTTTTCTCTCTCTCTCTCCTTCTAACTCGAAAAAATAAATAAACAAACAAATAAATAAATACAATGGATTTGGATTATTTTGATGGTGAATAAATGAGTGTTAATGTTTGGTAATTACAGATAATGATGATAATCGAAGTTAGCTCGCTGGAGAACAAATAAAGCCGGAGGGAGGAAAATTAATCGGGCTAAGAAAACAATTAAAAAAGAAAAACAATATATTTATATATATATATATATATATATATATATATAGAGAGAGAGAGAGAGAGAGAGAGTAGAGGTAAAACTACGAACCAACAGAGTACACGTGTCGGGTATAAATTTCATGAGGAAATTAAATCGGATTGGTGTCTACATAGCACGTATTCTAATTTGTACTCGTATATAGAGCATTACCGAGACAAGTTCTACACGTACATTATCCAGTATGATATCTAATTTTAACACGAGAGACAAAAATTTGATTGACATTTTATTGATAATTATGTTTATGCGGCGGTCAGATTAAACTTTTAGTAAATATAAAAATAATATTTAAATATTGTTAATATATTTTTTAGTAGAAAAAATTAAAAGGATAGTTAAAAAAATATATATATAGTTTGTTTGATCGGAATTTTACTTTTCCTCTATATTTTCATAAATTATATTTTATATTATTAATCAAATAAAAAATTCAAATAAAATGCATTGTTAAAGATGTAAATTGTTATTAAACATATAAATTATAGGATTTAAAGTAATTAATGAAAGTCTAAAGGGAAATTAAAAATTCAAATCAAACTATACAAGGGTTTTTATAATTATCCCAAAATTAAATTATATAGAGGTTAACTTGATATGATATAATCGACATTACAACTCCAAAAATAACCTGAACAATCAATTAAAATATGGTTTGATAAAAAAAAATTAAGATGATATATTTTTAAAAAAAATATTAAAACAATAATATATTAGATTTACTTGAATCAACTCGGATTACTTGAATAAAACCTAGATTAACATATCAAATTTTCAATTCAGGCCACAAGACCCTGATAACCTAATAAGAAGAAATAAAAATTGGTATTAAGGTTAATTCACAATTAACCTTATTAAATGATCAAATTGAAAACAAAATTTAATTAGAAAAATTAGTCGAGTTAACCTGGGTTAATATGTCAAACCTGAGTCATGAGATATGGATAACCATATAAAAAAATTTGAAACAAATTATAAACTCAATTTCCAACCAGTTCAATATTAAAAAATAAAATTAAAAAAATAATTAAAATATATATAAAAAAACACCTAAGTCAATTCAAGTCAACCAATTAAACTCGTGACTCAAGTTATAAGGCTTTGATAATCTTTTAGAAAACAAACTGAAATAAATTATGAAATCTAATTTATAATCAACCCATTATTAAATATTAAAATTTAAAATTATAAATTGCATAAAGTTTGCAAAAAAATTATTTACATTGGGCTAGCCATGGTATTCAATTGCTAGACATTCTATTTATAGTATTATAAGAATTGGTTTCACATAAACTATAAATCATATTCTTATACAAACTTTCTATGATAGATAAATATTTTACAATGTGAATCCTAATACAATTTATATCTTATATCGGGCATCTCTTCCTAGCAATTATATGTATTAAAACTTTAATTATACTGCAACATTTAATAATGTTAACCGTAAAAAGTTATGTTTTAAATATAACTTGATTGTCAATTAATAACTTGCATTCGTATTTTTTTTATTGATAATCAATCTCAACTATTTTTTATTGGTAATTATAAAAACTAATACTCTTAATCAAACAAAAATATTAAAGAATATTTATTTTAACAGAAGATAAGTAAAATGTAATATAAAAAAGTATTTTTTGTCTCACAATATTTTTCAATAAATTACAATATCTTTTTAATCTAAGTGATTTTAAGTGTCATTAAAAACATGGGCAAAGTCAATATTAAAAATATAAATTCTAAATGATGTATGCAATAGGTGGTTTTCTCCCTTCCTTTATTTCTCGAGTTTAAACTTCTATGCAAACATTTAGGGAAATTTATTCCCTTAAATACACCAGGTTAATATAAAGATGGTATGAAAAAATAGATTTAATTTTAGTTGATACATAAACTAGTCCAATAATATCTGCCTAACTGGTAAAATGACCTTTGAATTATTGGTTAAATTCAACTTAACCCTGAACCTTTTGATTTTATAATTTGGTCCCTCAAACTATTAAATCAACATAATACAGTTTCTATGTTAGATACTAAAAACAAACCATTTTATTGACAAATAATATGCTTTCACACGTCTCTATTTATTATTTTATTGGGAGGAAACCTAACAAAAGCGATGGATTGCTTTGACTTGACGGTTTGATAGATTAAAATCAGAAAATCCAAAGATGAGGGGTTAAGTTAGATTTGACTAATAGGTTAGGGATCATTTTGCCAATCAACCACCCTTCCCTTATCATTGAAAAAAAAAGATATTTTCAAATACAGGGACTGAAAAAAAAAGGTCATTACATGTGCTAATGGTAACGGTAAATAATTCAACGTAGTCCATTAAATTTGGTAAATTCCGTATAAGGGCCTGTAAAGAATAATAAGGGTAGATTGGTTGATTTTCCTTAAAATGAAAGCCAAAAGAAAAATTCAAGGTAACAATCCAGAGTAGACTATGGTGATTGTCAAGCAAACTTAACGACCTTCACTTTCAGAGACAGGACATTGCAAAAACAGAAGCCAGATTCTTTCAATTACAGTGTAAAAGAGGTAAAAAGTGATCTGATCTCATTTCTAGTTAAATCTGAACATAATCTTTTTCATAAAAATAATGTCAGATTGAATTTGCATGCTTCAAATCAATGTTACTGCGTAGTTATGATGCTATTAATGAAAGTGAGAATGAGGGTTTGTTAGGATTTGGAACATTGAGAATTCAGCTATGGAACCCAAATCACCTTCCAAACTTTATCTCCATATCATGGGTTTTTCTCATTATAAATGGATTTTGAAAATATGTGGAGTTTGTATAGTGATTTTGTTGTTGTTGCTTGGTGTTTATTTTGCATCTAATAAAGCTGGGAAAGCTGTAGTGAAGAGTGGTTTTTATCATTATACGGTTGTTGTGGATTGTGGAAGCACTGGGACGCGAGTTAATGTGTATAAATGGTGGAAACCAGCAAGTTTAAGTAATTGGGATTTGCCAATTTTAGTGCATTCTTATCCTGACAATTCAACTCAGAGTCTGTCTAGGGGAAGTTCTTGCAAGTATCATTGTGTGCAAACTGAGCCAGGTTTAGATAAGTTTGTTGGCAACTCCACGGGAGTGAGGCTGTCGTTAGAACCATTGATCCTACGGGCAGAACAGTGGGTGCCTCGTGAAAGACATGGAGACACTCCCATTTTTGTCTTGGCTACTGCTGGACTGAGGAGGTTGCTAATTGAGGATGCTAGGCAGGTTTTGGATGACGTGGAGGATGTTGTTAAGGAACACTCATTTGTTTCTAAGAAAAGTTGGATAAGGGTCTTGAGTGGGAAGGAAGAAGCGTATTATGGTTGGGTGGCTTTGAACTATAAAATGGGGAGTCTAGGGAATTCCTCGATGGGGCCTACGTTAGGACTTCTTGATTTGGGAGGTTCATCGTTGCAAGTTGTAATGGAAGTACATGGTGCTGGAAGAAATGATGCTAATTTGATAAGGTCAAAGATTGGATTGGTTGAACATTATATTTTAGCATTCTCATTATCATCATTTGGTTTGAATGAGGCATTTGATAGGACAGTTGCCATGCTTAGTCAGGTCCAGCCAGATGGAAGAGGTAATAATGAAAGATATGAAGTTAGGCATCCTTGTCTTGGTTTTGGTTTTCAGCGAAATTATTCTTGCTATGTCTGTGATGGGATGAATGCCCCTTATCAAAAGAATTTGAGCATTCAAACGCATAAAAGTGAATTTAGTAATACTCACCTGGTTGGAGACCCAGATTGGGAGATATGCAAAGGGATTGCAAGGGCTGCTGCTCTCAACTTAAGCAGTTTGGATTGGTCACAGCCAACTGATCTCAATAATTGCAAAACTGGCCTGTCTTCATTTGGTAAGTTCAAAACTTTATTTCAGTTCCCACTATTCGTTGTTTAAAATAAGTTTTTGACACTTAAATGCTGGTGAATATGCTGCTTTGGTTCTCAATTTTCACGTGATGATGTCTTGAATCATCACCACCTCTTTCAGTATTATATTTATGTATGAAAAATAATTACATCTCGGTGCTCTTCATTGTAATAGTCCTATATAGTTTTCTAAATTTGGTTTCTTATGGTCAAGGATGTCGTGTTTATATTGTTGAAATGGGGAAGCCTTGTTGTCTAGCACCCATGGCCCCTCAATTACATGGCAAAGAAAACGAACTAAGTGATGCTTGAAAACTTGAAGAAACTTTTTCCTGGATTAAAAAAAAAGAGAGGAATTCTCTGCACAATTTTGCTTGCATTAGAGCTGTTTATTCATCTGGAAAATATTTGGGTTTGAATTGTAACATGCACCTGCTAATATAACATAACCCTTACATCTGATAAAAAAACATTTACAGTTTAGGCTTGCTATTTTGCATGTCCAGAAGAAGCATCAAAGAAGCATGATTAATGCATGTTATGTATCGGGCTGACTACAATTTTACTTGACTGCATTTTGTCAATTGTTTCTTATAAGCTCAAGTAAAACGTGCTCATTGAAGAAATTTTGTTCTTAAATTGGTCTTTTCCAACAAGAGGTTTTATGCAGTATGCTTCTTTAACAATGCTTGCCATCTCTGATTGAAGTAAACTTATAGATATTTATGCAAAAAACTGTCTCTGTAACTTCCATTTGTATTTTGCAGGTAGTGGCACTCTAAATTTAATAGCTGGAACCCACCCCTCGAGACGATTTCATGCATTATCTGGATTTTTTGCTGTTTACAACATGTTAGATCTGGCACCAATAGCTAATTTGACTAAGATTTGGGAGAAGGGTCAGCAGATGTGTTCAATGTGTTCAAAATCATGGTCTGACTCGAGCAACACTTCTGGAAACCAAAACAACATTGGCAAATATTGTTTCCGGGTGCCTTATATGGCATCGCTCATTGAGGATGCTTTGTGTCTTGGTGATAAAGAAATAGTGTTTGGTCCTGGAGATCTATCTTGGACTTTAGGAGCTTCACTAGTTGAAGTGGAGAAACCATGGCCAAGCTCTACCGAAACAACCATTTTATCCCTGAAAAGTAAGGAGGTTCTATATTCCTCCGTCCTTTTGTTCCTTCTACTTCTGTTTATTTCATTTATTGTTTACTATAATCAAATCAAGTTGCCTATGCCGGGCAAGAAGATTCCTGCTGTCAGACTATCTTTGCCATCTTATGTTCATCCTAAACTCCGTCCAAACTAATGTTTGGTCACAACAACATGAGCTAACAGAATTGTCAGTGGGATTTGTGGTTCAAGAATGACTGCAGAATGCTAGCTTTCTAAGGTGAAGCGTGTCTTGAGTGGAAAATGACTGTGATAGGCAACGATGCTATTAAGTATAGCTGCACGAAAGAAAAATTGAAAGAAGTAGATCAGCCTATGAAACAAAATATTGTTAAATAAGAGAATATCAGCATGCAACAAGATATTTCAAACAACCGCTTGAAGTGCTAATCTGCTTTTCATATTGCTTGCAACCGTGTGAATGTCCTGCTGTGTTGTAGCATGCATTCGGAAATGTCTCCTGTTTTTCTTTTAATTTGATTTCTCTTGTTACTTTCCTTGTCTGGAATTCTGTACTGCATGTGGTACTGCATTCTGAAATCAAGTAAAAAAGTTTGTGAATGATTCTTTAAACTCAGGTGGAGAGGTTAGTGAATGGATTTCTATGGGAAGTTGGTCTGTGTGTTTGTGTTGTGTGATCTTTAACCCTTTTTCCTTTGCTCTTTTTGGCGGTTGTTGCTATCCCAGCCACTCACGGGTTAGCCAATGCATTTTAGCCGTCCATTATTCAAACTAGCAACCACAGGACAAACTTCTCAGAAACTCTCACTGTTAACTGCAAGATTACGTGCTCGAAATTTTGGGCTGAGGATTACGTAATGACTTGTATAATACAAATGATCCTAAGTGATATTCATTATCCAATGGTTAAAAACCATTTCTAGCTGTCCTTTTGCAGGAATTAGCAGGTCTATTTTTGCTACCGAGACTGCCTCAGTGTTCAAAATGTTCACCTGGAAATTGCTTTATTTCAATTTTATCCTTGAAATTGGCAATTTGAGGCAATTTCAAGCTGGTACAATAAATCTAGAAGTCTTTGCAGTGACGTAAAACACCCTTCTGATGCTGATCAAACACAAAAACAAGATTGATTCTCTCAGCAATGCCCTATTGAATGAAGTTCACTGTCCACAAACCAATATATTTAACAAAGAAAGATGCTAATAAACGATAAAAATACACACATCCATTAAGTTTATATGGTATCGACGTACAAGCTGAACTGGAAAACGTTGGACAGCATGTTTTACATATAACTTGATAACATATTTACAACATATTTACAAGGATAAGGAAAGTACTACAGTATGCAGATTCCAAACTTTCATGCCCGTCCAATCCACAATTCCTCAGTATGAGGCTATTCCACTGGATTGGCAACCATTTGCTCCGGGTGCTTTTATATCTGCCCATACTTCATTGGTACGATGGATAAACTGAAATGGAGAATCGTACTGAGCAATCGAATAGGAACCATTGCTGTCAGTGGAAGTTACGTTAACCCACGGAGACGTGCTCAAGCTGACAGCGAGTCGTTTTGCTTCTCTTGCAACATTCTCATCCTTCGCATATCCAGAGAACTTCCTCACAGCAACACAACGACTGTTCCATGTGTATGGTTTCAGGTGCAGTTCATCAAGGGGGACTGGTGGGTCAGCTTGGAATTTCACAGGCAAGTAAAATCGAACGTTGTAGGCTGATGATTGAAAGGGCCCGGCTCCTGGGACTATGCTAGTCACAACGGGAGCTGTCATCGCAATCCTCGAACAATTTAGATTGGCACCTTGGATGTATTGAAACAACCTGATAAAAGAACAACAGGATAATATCAAGCAAATGAATTAGACTTCCAAAGGAAGATTAGAAATTACAAAAATATAGAAAAAGAGGCACAACCAATCCCAAATAAACCTTTACCATTCTGCTTTAAGGAAGCAGCTATCATGTTTTTTTATATTGTTACTAAATGCTGCTATTTCCACCCTGTCCTCCTAAAACTACATTAGTATTTGCTGTGGTCTGTGGCTCCAAAACATGGAGAGAAGTGGCTTTGTGCAAGCAAGCTTGCTAAGATTGCAGATTCATCCCCATCGTCAAGCCAACTTACCTGTTTTTACAAAAAGCTTACCTGGTTGAATGAAAAAGATGAATGCTTATTTTAAGAATTACATGTTGGCGCATATTGTTTACTGTATTCACAGAAAGCCATTGAACATCTGAACTGCAATATTACAATCTTTAAACCGATAAAATTACATATCTACTATCTAGATCAATTTGGTGTAACCTGTAGTTATGCTTAGTCATTCTTTACCACTTTAGCCTCCTCATTCCTACTTCTTCCATTAAGGTTATAGTAGAAGCAGAAACATCAAAACTAATGACTTCAGTTACATAAAAGATGATAAGAGATCAAGGAAAATACAAATTCAAATAAAAAAAGAGTTCCAACATGGAGGGTCAATTAGCTTATTGCCATCACTACTTTCTATTTTTTTTTCAGTTTTTTTTTCAGTCAGAAGAACATAGTCAAGAAATGGTAGCTCCATGAGCCTGGAGGAAAATTGCAACCTATACCCAACTATTCTACCTAGTTAAATTATTATAAAATCATGTGCTAACATTTACCTCTCAAGTCAGAGATGATTAAAATCACAAAATCGAGATTTGAAATTATATCTTCGTCATCCTAATCATAAAAAATCAAAAGTAACAAATTCCCAAAATCTGTCTCAAAACACACAATACCTGGAAAAAAACAAAACCCCATGACTCAAAATCCCGACTTTATTCATTTTCCCACTTTCTGCGCAAACATAGTTCTTTCAACAATCTTATTCTCTACAATCATGAAACAAGTGAGCAACCAAAAAAATATCTGCTGTGAAAGTTAATACCAACCAAACCAAAGTTTTAAAAGAATCAAACTTTTCTCTAAGCAATCAAAGCATCAAACTAGATATGAACATAAAATTCATGGAGTTCTTGAGAATAGGAGTTACCTGTGAAAGCCAAACAACGTGGCTTTCTCAAAGGAGAGTTCATTAACTGGAGCAGACATCCATGTGGAATTCACATATAATCTGACCTCAAAATCTGATTCCGCGTGCACCACTGCATACTGTGGCGATTCGATTGCCTTGCAAAGACAAACCAAATCCAACACTACAATACCAGGTAACAGAAACAACCACCACCTTGGTTTCTCCATCGCTCTTTCACTCTCTGTCTGTCTGACTAGAGGAATCAACTGGAAGTCTGCGTCTGTTTCAACACTAAACTATGTCTGGAAAACGAATTTACAACTTTGTCCCTAGTGCTGTCTGTTCTGTTTGACTTTTGCCATCCGGGAAATGAGCACACAGAATTAAAATAAAAGCAAAATGTTTCGGTGAAATAAGATATTTTTAAAAATAGTGTTTTAAAATAGCGATATTAATTATATGTTATTATTGGAAATTATGATATCATAATTCATAATCATAATATATATTAATTTTTTTTATGAAAATATACAAAATTATAGCATAAAATAACGGATAATTACTTCATTTTCAGCCCTCTGAGTCCTTGATTCTAGTTTTGGACTACAAGCTATTTTTTTTTTTCATGTTAAAAATTATAATATTAATTAAAATTATATCATGATTATCATGGTTAGAAATCATGATATCTAATTAAATATCATATTTTCAAACCATAATATTAAAAAAATATATTATTATTTTTTTAAAAAAATTCATTTGAATTTTATTTATTAGTTATTTTAATTTTTATATGCTAATTTTTCAATTCGTCCCTTTTGTTGCCATACGGCAAAACTAGGTTGCGTAGTGTCTAATGTGATAATGAAATGTACAACAATGATGTTTTTCTGCTTCATTTGTGTTTACATGCATGGGAACAATGATGGAATATCCACCAGTTTTTTTAAGCTTTTCTGGTTCTCGTTTGAAAAAAGCTACAAGCACTTTTTATTTTTATATTTTTTAAAAAAATTAAATTTTTTTTTATTTTAAATTAATATTTTTAAATCATTTTAATATGCTAATATAAAAAAAATAATTTTTAAAAAATAATAATAATTATTATTTTAATGCATTTTCAAATAAAAAATACTTTAAAAAACAACCACAACCACACTCTTAAACTAATTTTTTCTAGATTAATGTCATTTGATGCCATTTGTTTGGACATTGTTTTATTAAAAAAATAATTTTTAAAATATTTAATATATTTATATTAAAAATAAAAAATATTATTAAAATATATTTTCAAACAAAAAATATTTTTTTTAAAAAATCTTTACCACTATTTCAAACACCTTTTAAAAAAAATATTTAAAAATTATAATGAATGATTATTTTTTAGAATTTTTTTATTTGAAAATATATTAAAATAATTTTTTAAAAAATAATTTTTATTGTAAACACGTCAAAATGATAAAAAAAACAAAAATAAATAAATCTAAAATAATATTTTCTATTTTTTTATAAAACACAAATCCAAGCTAAAAAACAAACACTGCCTGAAAAACAGTTCTTTTTCTCTCTCTTCTTTTTTTTTTCCTTCTTTCTGCAGGACATCAACTGGCTGCTTTGACAATTCAATGCAAGAATTGAACTACTCATCAAAATGACATTAATAAGAAAGTAAATGCAATTGCTTAAGTTTATCATTATAGCATAAAATAACGGATAATTACTTCATTTTCAGCCCGTTCTTCTTCTTTTTTTTTTTTTTTATTATTTACATGGATGTCCGGGTCAGTTTGCGCACACCACAACTAATTCCACGGCCCCCTGAACATCCTGCAAACCTAGTGAGCATGTAAGGCACCGTGGGGTGACAAGCGTGCACAATAAGGTTTGAACCCTGGTGCAGAGGAAAGGGAACAAGCCCCTTCAACCATTAGGCCAAGACCTTAAGTTCTTGATTCTAGTTTTAGTGTACAAGCTATTTTTTTGTATTTACATCTTAAAAATTATAATATCAATTAAAATTATATCATAAATCATGATATCTAATTAATTATTGTATTTTCTAACCATAATATTAAAAAATATATTTTTATATTTTTTAAAAATTATTTTAATTTTATTTATTAGTTATTTTAATTTTATATGCTAATTTTTCAATTCGTCCAATTTTGTTGCCATACGGCTAAACTAGGTTGCGTAGTGTCTAATGTGATAATGAAATGTACAACAATGATGTTTTTCTGCTTCATTTGTGTTTACATGCATGGGAATTGATGGAATATCCACCAGTTTTTTTAAGCTTTCCTTTCTAGTTTGAAAAGAGCTACAAGCACTTTTTATTTTTATATTTTTAAAAAATATTAAAAAATTTTTTTTTATTTTTTTAAATTAATATTTTTTAGTATTTTCAAATTATTTTGATGTCCTGATATAAAAAAATAATTTTTTTAAAAATAAAAAATATTATTTAATGTATTTCCAAATAAAAAACACTAACTTTTTCTTGGTTAATGCCATTTGATGGCATTGTTTTATTAAAACAATAATTTTTAAAATATTTTAATATGTTTATATTAAAAGTAAAAAAATAAAAACAATATTATTAAATACATTTACAAACAAAAAATATTTTAAAAAACAATCTCTACCACTATTTCAAACATCTTTTAAAAAAATATTTAAAATTATAATGAAGATTATTTTTCAGAATTTTTTTTTATTTAAAAATACATTAAAAAAATATTTTTAAAAATAATTTTTTTTTAATAATTTTTGTTGTAAACATGATAAAAAAACAAAAAAAAAAATCTAAAATAATATTCAATTTTTTTAAAAAACACAAATCCAAGCTAAAAATCAAACACCGCCTAAAAAACAGTTCTTTTTTCTTTCTCTCTGTTTTTTTTTTATTCTTTCCGCAGGACATCAACTGGCCGCTTCGACAATTCAATGCAAGAATGGAACTAGTCATCAAAATGACATTAATAAGAAAGTAAATGCAATTGCTTAAGTTTATAAACTCATTTCTGTTCTGTTGGGAATGCCTGTGATGTGAGAAAAGTCACAGCATTGCAGACACAAGAATCCCTTCATACTTGATGCAGACATTACATTATATCCCACTGTTCTATCTATTTATCATTTAAACGAATCATGAATAAGATTAGATTGGTTCAAGGAAGTTTCTCTTGTCAAAACGTGTACGGTCAGCACCGTTCAGTAAATACAACTCCATGCCCCAAGCCGTATGGAAGTTCGGTGACTCAGAGTGTCTTTTCTCTAAAGCTTGCCGGCAAAGTTTCTTCTGTAAAGTATTCCTTCCTCACCGTCTCCACAGGACAAAATCTCACCTTCAGAAAAAAGCAAATAACTGAAATCAATAACAGCACGCAGAAGGCAGGAGCCACAACAGTACCAAACACGGCGACAGCTGCGGAACCCTTTCATCTAAACTAGGTTTCATATTCCAAAGCACTATGCTAATCCATATTCGATGATGAAACTTGAAACTCACCTTACATACATCGGATATTCCGCTAGTTCACTACCAAATACACAAGAGATAGTTCATTGATAGAACTTAAATTTCTCATTAATGAAATACTTTGTTTAAAGAATGTACATCTGAGTTTTGTGACTTCAAAACTAAACCGACATGATGTTGAATAAGTAATGCTTGTGCATAAGTTAGGGAACAAGAAAGTTTTAAGCTAATATTCATACTACGAGTGCCAATAAAAACAGTTCGCTTCGAGTCCAAAGATCGATTGCTCTATAGTTCTATTGTAATTGGTATTCAATAATCATTACTTGTATATTCAAACACTAGGAAAATTCAAACACACACACACACACACCTTTATTTATTTGATTATGTATCTGCAAAACATAACTTCCTTTTTTAAAAAAACATCATATATCTGTACAGTATTGCAACCGTATTCTGTACCTATACCCATGTTTTCTAGGTTTAATATCAAGTTATTATCTATCAATTTGATATTCAAACTTTACTGGAGAACAATGAAAAAATAGGAATGACATACCAGAGAAGTATACGATCTTAACAACGGCTTGGCTACTTGCCATATTGGCTTAAATATAAAAGGGGCTTCCACAAAGAGGACTTGGTCCAACCGCTTCGGATAATAGTAGTAAAATACATCAAACTGCCAAAAGTTAGAGTAACCAGTTAACCCATGTCATCAACAATATAATTGCTAGGCAGTTGCTGCAATCATATTCCAACAAGGTGATAGGGAAAGAGAAATTAATATTCATACAAGAAGGGAGGAAACATTAAAATATAATTTCAGACAACATTAAATGAGAGAGATCCTGAAAACTTTTACTTTAGATATCTTTCATAACAGAACCAGGATCTTAAAATATAATATGCAAACCAACTGATGTAGAACCAATACGAACAAGATCACAAATAAGAGAGCTGATTCAGACCAAAAACCAAAAATCCACCAGCAAGAGAGACACATTCATCTTTCTGAAAATCAACATAAGAGAGACACTCAATTTTGGAGAATATTCAAAATCTTTATTTCAATCAATAATAATATGTTCCAAATAACTAATGTCTAGGTGCTTATTTATATGCACCAAACTAAATAAAAATAAAAAAACCTAATAAGTCTTTAATTTTAGAAGGAAACTAAAATCCTAATTTAAATACTAAATAATAAAATCTAGAATAATCTTAAAATATTAAAATTCCTAAATAAATAAGTTTTAATTTTCATTGTTGCCCTTCACCCTCCATCATTCTCCCATGGGTGGTAAAAACTCAACTAAGTGTCGAATTAATAAAAATTCCAGAAACTTGCATGCACTCCATAGCTTGAAGATTTTTTTTTTTTTTTTTGCCACGGATACTTATCATTCTTCTTCAATTTTGTCAACAAGATAGTCTTCTCAGCTACAAGATTGAATTCAGATGAAATTACAAAGTCAATGTGATCAACCTCATCTTTAAACTCTTTAAATTGTGACACTGTGAAATCTTCTTGTTCAAGATCCATTGTTTTAACAACTTCATCCTCAAAGTCCTGCAATCTTGTGTTTGCACGATCACAATTTCCTCTAACAAGTTTTCTTCCATGTCATCTTCAATGCAATCATCAACTTTGACAACAACTTCTTGATCCTCTAACTTGAACTCGGATTGGCCATGTTTGATCTCATTGTCACTTTACTCCAAAGGCTTGGATTGTACATAGATGTCAGCGACAACTTTATATAGTGGCCAACAGGAAAGCCTAATTGTTGCACTGCTTTATTCACGTAAAGAGTAAGCTCTGAAATGCAATTGACAAAAACACTCTCAACTAGCTTAAGTGCACTAAATGAGACAACTTGGTTATCCAATCTCATGTTGTCCAAAACAAGAAAGACTAGTTCCATTGGAATTTTATGATTTTCCTAGAAAATCTCAAACATCATATACTTCATGTGAAAGAACATGCCTTTGGAATAGTTGTCTCTGAAACTTTCCACAAAACACCTGAGCAAACCACAACCAGAGAGTCACATTTGAGATCTAGCATCACAAGATAAAGTTTGATCCTAACAATAATTTCAAATATCCAAGTGCACTTATGAGCCACTCGATTTGAAATATTAGAGGTATAAGGAGCATTTGAGGTAGTTATTCCCATTAAAAGTTCCTTAGCCACTAATGCCTTTGTAGTAGGACTTAATGCCCTTCTCATGGAACTAGATAGAAATTGGTCCACTTTCACTAACCCATTGACAAGTCGATCAAGCCAATAAAGCAAGTCCATAAAAGATGGAAACCTATGAAGTGTATACCCAGCCACATATGTATCTTCCTTTAACTCTCTATCATTCAAAGACATCTTGTTTAGCCACACACTAAACTGCCATTAGTTTCAATTGAAAGTGCAGAAGAACTTCCCCGCAAACCCAAGAGTAAAGAAATCCACACGGAAATTGAATTTGCTGCAAGTTGTTGAAGAAAGCTCACTACTGGATTGTTGTCTGCTGCTGAATGTTTATTGTCCTAAATTCCCTTTGCACACCAACCCACAACAGTAGCAATCAGTTCCCTTCCTTCAACTCTTACTTTTTTTTCTTTTATATATGATATACCTCACCACATGGTGGGTGCCAATTGATGCAGAACCAATACAAACAAGATCACCAAACAAGAGAGCTAATTCAGATTAAAAACTGAAGTTCACCGACAAGAGAGACCCACTTGATATTGGGGATTCGTCACAAGAGAGACACAATCAATCTTGGATAATATTCAAAGTTTTTATTTCAATAAATATTAATACATTCTAAATAACTAAGTCTAGGTGCTTAATTATAAGCACCAAACCAAACAAAATAGAAAAATCTGGTAAGTTTTAATTTAAGAAGGAAACCAAAATCCTAATTTAAGTACTAAATAATAAATACTATTATTCCTAGATAAAAAAATCCAAGATAATCATAAAATATTAAAATTCCTAAATAAAAAAGTTCCAATTTTCATTGTTGCCCTTCATCCTCCATCACCAACCCATAAAATTTCCAGGACTCTGCTGGTTTTTCTTTAGGAAAAAGAAGGGGGAAAGAGCATTTTTCTCTAAATGTTTGGAAGGTAGACAAATTTGTAAACCATTACCTACTTACGTATTTGTTGCCAGCATAATAAAAGCACTAGTTTAATGGCCAAAGCAGAACAAATAATCACACCTGAGAAATTCCAAGTTTCCAACTAGTCATCAAAAATCACCAGCTGATTGTGAAAATTACCAGAAAGGTCAAGAACTTAAGATCTGCGTTCCCAGTACTAAATCCCCGGAGATCAATAATTCCTAATATTTGTTCTTTCCCAGCTGCGAGCTTTCTCAATGCCTTCTCAATTAGAAAAACACACAGTTTCTCATCCTCAACGGGTTCATGCACCTGCCATCAGTAATAGAAACAATGACAAAAACAAAGAATAACAGCAGATCCAAATTAATCTTTGTTAGAGTTAAAAAGATTGCATTAAAAAGACATGGTTAACATAAAGCCTTCATCAAACCATGAAAACTCTATGATCATCTGAGAACATAATTAGAAGATCAACAGTAGCTCACAGAGTATGATAATGTTTCAAAGGACGGGCATGAGCTCCTAAGTTGATCAAAGAAGAAGCAAACAAATCTTATCAAAACTCATTCAACCACTGATAATCAGAAGATCATCTGAGATCCTTTTGAAATTCATTGTTGGCCTTGGGGTTCTAATATGAACTTAGAAAATAGAAGATCTACTGTAATATGCACGAGTGATGATCATTAACATAAGGGGTGGGAAGAGCTGGCCCTGTCCAGGAATCTGCAAATATATCCTAAAAAAATTCAGTCATAGAAATGTTCTTTGTAGTCTAACATTTTCCAAACTTAACTCTCACTCATGTGGTTTGTATTTTGGCTAATGGCCTCTAAAACTAAATGCAGGGGGGAATATCCAAGGCATTCTTGATTTAGCAACACTTCACATATATGCAAAGCATACTTATTGTTTCTTTCAGTGACCGTAGGGATGATTAACTAGCATTGTTTATCATGTGAAAACTAATAAAATTTGTAAAATATGAAATGTTTGCTGAACTTAAGAACTTACAGCTGGAAGGTGCTTGGATGCCACTACTATAAGCACTGGCTTTCCATAAACATCAAGAGAATCATGCACGTAGGCTTTTCCAGTGTCTGCTATACTTTTCACTGACTCCTCAGACAGTTCCGACACTTTAAATTCCTCACGCCATTTCTAGTAAGTGTAGAAGGAAAACTGCACTTCAGTACAGCAAATACAGCTTCGTGGCTGTTAACTTGGCAACTTGATACTTTCACTTCCACATTTCCACTTATCAAACCATTCAATATCAGCGGATTCAAAAACTTTAAAGATACAGTAAACTTTTGACCATTGAAAAAAAAAAGAGCAACATTTTAGGATACAATGGCTTTGGTCAATTTTGAAACAGCTTCATCCACAGAAAATTTCCGGTCTTTCAGAAACCAAAGGATCATTTCTTCATCATCTCTTCCATTTTTCCCTACTGGTAGACTATGGTAATCTCTTCCGAGCTTCTCCTTTACTTCCACAACCAGTTGCTAAATCCCCCCAAAAAATCCACCGAATTAGAAACTACTCATAAAAGATTGCAAATACAAGTAAAAAAATATTTATTTAAAAAGGAAATGAATTTAAGCTTTCAAAACAATAAAAGAACTTCAAGAAACAATACACTTTCTTGGACTATTAAAAGCAGGATTCTCTTTCAATATTTTTTTAATATAATTTCTAAGAAAACAAACAAAACCCATAAAAGAAATATAAAGAAACCAGGAATGGAAGTGGAGAATTTTTATTAATTACCTTGTGGGACTGATTAGAACTTAAACTGCAACTCTGAACTGAGAATTTGCAGTTTCGAGAGGGACTTTTAGTCAAAGTGACAGGAGCAATTTGTGGACGGCCTAGATTGAGACACGTGCGAATAGCCATCTCTTAAAGAGTTCAGTGCTTTCTTTTTCTTTAGTTTCTATTGTTATATGGATTCCAGGTTGTGGTGCCAGCGATAATAGCGTTTCTTTCAATTCTGTTTGTTTCCTGGGAAAATGACCTGAAAAACGACAGCAAGCAGTTAGCAGGGATAATGGGCTTTAGTGCAGGCCCATTTTGTTGTGGTCTTTGAGTTTCGGTGTCTCTTTACAATCTGATCCGGGGCATTACCCAGGCCCACATATCTGTAATCCTCTTGAGAGTCTATGGCCACATTAGCCCAGGTCATCAAGGAAAAACCAATTTCAAAACCCTAAAAAAGTTGATGATCAATCATGATGATGGTTGTATAGAATGATGATGTATTAGGAGAAGAAGTGGATACAATTTAATATTTTTCTCTTTGTGCTTTTCATTATTTTTTTTCATATATATGTTAATATATAAAACAAGAAAAACAATACTTAACTGAGAAAACTTATTAAATTAATTTTAACTAGTTAGGTTCTAGATTTTTTTTTTTATAAATTACTAGTTTGAGTTCCGTAAACCTCAAGGCCACTAAAGACTTATATGGTTATTCACTTTTAGGGTTCGTGAGATTAGTTGAGGTGCGTGCAAGCTAACCCGAATACCTATGTTAATAAAAAAAATTCATTTCTTTTCAAAAAATAAATATTATTGAACTAAATATGGATTGGTGTATCATACTTTTTTTAATTATTAGATAAACATCAAGTTTGTATTAGAAAGCAATATAAAAATATTATTGAAATTTCACCCAATTGATTAATATTTTTTTTTATATAATATCAAAAATTTGTTAATTAAACTATTATAAATTTGAATAAGTGAATATAATATCAAAACTTTGTTAATTAAATGATTATAAATTTGAATTTTTGTTAATTCTATTTTTTAAAAAACTAAAATTAATTAATAATGTGATGTAAATCCTTTTAAGTTTCAAGCTTGGAAAATAGTATAAAATTATTTTCGAGTCATCAACTTAAAATCTGTAAATTTAGATGCTTATCTGACAGAAGAGCCAGTGAATTTATTTCTTTTCTTGTACTCATTGAACCTAAGATGATCATAGTAGCAAACTATAGCCATTCATTTCTTGGGAGCCAATTTCTTCAAATATTTGATTGTTTTTATAGTATTTTTTTATTTGAAAATATATTAAAATAATATATTTTTTAAAAATTAACTTTTAATATGAGTATATTAATGGTCTTTGAAAGTGGGTTGTATTTGCTTTTTAAATGCATCAAAATAATATATATTTTTTTATTTTTAAAAAATTATTTTTGAAATTAATAATTAAAATTATTAAAAATATATTAAAAAAATTAATTTTTTTTTAAAATAAATTTGTTTAAAAATATAGTTGGCCCGTGTTTTCAAACATAGCAATAATGTGATACGGAAAGCACATCTTCATTAATTTTACATGAAATTGACACAACATCATCGACCAAGAGGACCATACCCATGCTGTACATAACCACCGTATACAGTGACACCTTTCGTTGGACCATCTCTTTGCAAGCTATATTTTGAATATTATTCTCTCTGTTTTTTTTTTTTTTGGCCCACAGATATTCGCATGTTTATGCTGTTTTCCAATGTAATTAATGCCGCGCCAACAGTACATATTTGGCAGCTTCTTTGATTTCTCTGGAGGGTTTCTTTATTGTTATTTTAATTACCCAATTATGATTAGAATTTTAAATTAATTTCTAATATAAAAAAAAAGAATGCTCGGGTATAAATGCATTCGAAAACATATAATCTCATGATGCAAGGTTCTATTCAAGTCTTTTCTTTTTATCTTAATTATATGACAATAGAAAAATATAACAATAACTAACTTTAGAAATATTATATAAAAAATAAAAAATAGATATTTCATATGCATATTAGGTCGATATATAATTATTTAGAAAATAATTGTTAGTGTTACTATAAAAGATATTATTATTATTTAAAAATAATAGCATGAGGATAGTTATTTAAACATCATTTAAATAAACTTATTTAAAACAAATAATTCAAGAGCTTCAATTTACTTTTTCCAATATAATTGAAAGTAGAATCCATCTATATTGAATTCCCTTCTCAAAACTGAATCCATGAAAAAAAGAACTAAAGCATGTGGTGTTTTCATTATCGTATCAAAATACTATAGACAGCCTCACAATTCATTGTGGAATGAAGCTTTTGGCCATCAAAGTTTTTATCTTTTCAATTTGATTCTTTTATTGAAAACTTTATTGCCAAATGCTTCTAATTTGTCAAGGGAGGAAATAATTCAAAGATAGTGGACCAAAGTTAAAAATTAACTTCGATCCTCCTACATCACCATGGATACGTCTTTGCATCATTTTTATATATTTTTTAAAAATGATCCAACATGTTATGTGTTATGTAGTGTGAGCCAAGAATCTATTAGACACTATAATTGAAGTTAATGGTGCCAAAATATATTCACCCAAGATCTTTTTTTCTTTTTAGAATTCTTACCAACATTATGATCTTTCAAGATTTAGAGACTAAAACGTAAAAGAAAATAAAATTTAGGATCAAAACAAAAAACATTAAAAAAATAGAAGGGACCAAATATTATAAAAATTTAAAATTGAGGGACTAAAGTATAAATTCAACATTAAAATAGAAAAACCGAAAGGTAATTATAGCTTATTATTACATTTCTTATTTTGGCAACGGTAATAGCTAATTCTATATGGAAAAGGAATTAAAATACGTATTAAAACTCGTATATTTGATAATTTAATGATAAATAAAGTACAATAAAAGCATTTAGAGAATGCTTAGGGTGCACTGCACGTTAGCTTTTGCCAAGGAGAACAACGGAAAGGGTATTGATTTAATATTGAATTTCTTATTTGGAGATCGGTGACGGTGACGGTGACGGTGACAATCAATAAAATACAAGGGTATAAGCTATATTCTGGTGATACAGACTCCATTTTCTTAATCAAGTTCAGAGCTTGGTGATCACTGCACATCATTCAATGCCTGAGGAGAAAGAAAACGATAAGGGAATAAAATACATGTCGGTGTGAAGTTACTGGGCTCCAAATCCTAACCTGTTGACTTAGGTAGTGTTTGGGGCTGCGTTTCTATCTGTGTTTTGTAAAATTTTAATTTTTTTTTTACTAAAATTGAGTGCGGTTTATATTTTTTGGATCGTTTTGATGTGCTGATATCACAAATGATTTTTAAAAAATAAAAAAAAATTATTGGCGTATATTTCGGCACGAAAAGCTATTTAAAAAGTAACCACTACCACACTACCAAACACGCTCTTAATTGCTCCATCGAATTCATCATTTAGACAAAAGTAAGGTGGTAGAGGAGATTTTCATGCGTCTAAAGATGAACATCCTGCGAGCAGAATGTCAGAATGTCAAGATTATGATTGCAAGTTAGATCTCGATCATAACTTGACTTTCAAGACAAGTATTTTTCTGTTCATGCCACTTTCTTTTATTCTGTTCATATTTGACAGATGCATCATGTTATGTATCCATATGGACCATATATATATAATATATATATATATATATATATATATATTCTCAATTTGGGACCTTTTGTGAAGTTAATTTATTCTCTCCCAATGGCTGTAGAGGAGATATCTAGCAACTACCCACTAAGCAATTCCTTTCACTTTCCAGTGATTGTATTCTTTCACTTTTTCCAAGTAGGTTCAAGAAGAATTCAGCCCTTTTAATCTAAGTTTCCACCATGGAAATCATGTCTTGGAAATATGCTTCCAGAGAAATTTGACCTAGATGTCATTAGTTTGCGTTGTAGTCAAATCCAGTCTTCATGCGCTTGATTTCCTATTTGGTTCACACTGTTGGATGGCAAAATCCTAACTTTTTAAGCTGGCCGGTGGTTAAATGGGAGTTAGTTTTAGAGAATAATATAAATTATATCTTGGGTTTTATTTGTTAAATTAAAATAATTTTTTAATATGTTATCAGAATCTTGATAATCAAATGGTTAAAAGTTCGAATCTTACCATTTTATTTATTTGATAAAAAATAAACATAAAGTAATGTAAGCTTGTGCAAGGAGGGTGTGTATTAAAGAACAATATAAATTATATTTTAAGATTTTATGTAACAACTTGAATTATTAAATTAAGGTGATTTTTTGTTTGTTAGGAAGAGAAAAAAAACAGATTTCATGATATAGACAAGCTTATCCGGTGCTATTTAGATAAGATTCTACTACAACATGAATATTGCAGTCATATATCCTTACCGCGTATCAGATTCATATCTTTGAAGGAAGCATAAGGTTTTAGGATATGAACTTCCTTCCACGTTCCAGTCTTGTTCATGATGTCTAACAGGAACAAAAAACAACAACAACAACAACAACAGTTTATTGTCTAAGTTCTTAATAATTGTAGTTGTCTAGCTTCAGTAAACATCATGGACTGTTGAACATTGCCGCCAAGTTCTATACAAAATGTGGTTTAGGACCTGCCGTTGCTATTGAAATTCACTCCTGGAAAACTTTTCTCCATAAAGACAGTAATTTCTTGTAATCAACTACAATTGTTGTACTTCATTATGATGTCATTTAGGACGAAATCGCAGTGGACCTCAGCTTAGAAGAGGTCTATTGGTCAATCATGAAAATGATCCAATATCTGATTTTTTTTGTTGGTAATTAGCAAGTCGCATCATTGAGATGGAATTGTCATAAAGACATCATGACATATATGAAATCCTGAGTAAATTTCATTGATTTGTTTCGACACATGTAGTGTCAAAGAAGCTCCAGGAAAAGGGTTGCTTTAGGGTGGAGGCCAGCATCTTTCAGAGTTATTCCCATCTGATCAACACTGTAGACTCTTCGAGGAAAGCTTGAGATTAATCTGTAGTTGCCAACGCCTGGTAGCCCTAATGAATCGATGTATCTGTAAACCGACTGGATCTTATCTGAGCAGGAAAAGCTCTGCTCTTTTCTTTCACCATTTGGAAACCTTATCAGAATCTGAAAATCATCGAGTATTTGAATCATTATACACAGATAATCAAATACTGAACAAGATTGTTTAACCAAAATAGAAGATGTTAATACCCGTGTTGCTTGAGCATCTTTGGACCCGTTAGCTGTTTCTCTAACAGTAGAAGCTTCTTTTGATTTACCAAACTGTTTCTGACTTGCATCCTGCCTTAGCTTTTCATAATTTGCTTTATTTGAAGAATCAGCTGGTTTCTGAAATTTCCTCTCTGGAAGCAGGCTGTTGAGTTTTTCCTTTTCCTATAATGGAGAAAATGATGGTTCATTTTCAATTTAATTTTAGCCTTAAAAGTTCAACTTAATGTCATATAGGCACACACCTTATCTATCTTTAGAGCTGCAAGATATGCTGCGTCTTGTTCTTCTTTTAGTTGACGATCTGCTCTCATCTTCTCTTCCTCTTTGGCCCTCGCTCGTTTTCTCTCTTCCTCTATGGCCTTTGCTCTTGTTGTCTCCTCTTCCTTTGCTCTTGAATTTCCAAATGCCAACCCTTGCTCCTCCACTGTCCTCTGCAGAATCTCAACCAGCTCTGCCGGGGAAATCGGCCCTTCCATCTAAAACAAAATCAATTCAGTCCTAAACCATCGCTAGTAGTGGATCACAAATATGCAATTTATGAAAAATTACCAATAAAACTGTGGAATTTTCGTACTAGTAGCTATATATTTCATCTAATACTTAGGATATCAATTATATATATATACTCTCTATGTTCCTATGAGAAGATATAAAGAGGATGCACCTAAATTTGAATAATCTAGTAAAGTTCTCAGGGCATAAATTTAACTTCAAATTCCAACCAACCTGTTGCAGCACTGCTATACTATTGCCAGCAGCAGGAGCTATTACTGCACAACATGGAAAGCTTGCGGGCTGCAATGTTACAGCCATTTGCAAACCCTCTCCTCTATCAGCGAGTGCTCCCCAACAAACAAAGTTAGCATTAAGAAACTGGACCACAAACTCTGAACATAGAGTCTCCCAACAGAATGAGGGAGTGAAAGGGTGCTGCGGAGAGTGAAGATACATGAACATAAACTTGTGCTCATCTTCTGCTGTCTTCAAGGCTTCCATGAATTGGCAAGCATAAAAGAAAGGATGTGTTGATCCATATTGCTGCTCAAAAACGGATAGAAATGTCCACTCTTCTGGTGCAATGAGGGGCTCTTGAGGAGGTTGCAATGGGAAGTTTGGTATTGGATTTTGATCTCTTCTACCTCCTATTCCTATGCGACCTATGCCATGACCCATAACTCTACAAAACCCCCCTGCAATACTCCTAGGGAGGTTCACCATACGTCGAACAATTCCATTGAAAGAAACTTCTCTCGTTGCTCTTGAACTTTCCCTCGTTGACCATGACATTCTGCTTTATCTACCAGTATTCCTCAAAGAACAAAAGTTAACGAATAGGAAGGAACAAGAGAGGGAAATTTAGACTCTACTTGATTCTCTTTAATTTTCCAAGGCTAATTCCATGTGGAGTTCTGAAACTGTATCTTTGAAATTTGTAAGATCACTTGCGAAAGATATTAATGGAATGTCAAGTTCTTGACGAATGTTCAGGCATTTATCTTGCTGACAAGAGAATACATTGCTTTCAGACATTCGGCTACACAAATACCTACACAATTCCTTTCTTTTATTGAGCTTTAATCAAAGTAGCGTAAAGCACATCACGAAAGAATGTGAAGATGCTTCCAATTCTTCAATTCCACAAAGCTTGAACAAGATACCTTGCTTGTGATGAAATCCACCGTTGGTTTTAGAAGAGATTCCCATTATTATTGACCGTAATTAAAAAGGATTCAAAGATAGATAGAGACCATGGTGGATGAAGAATCAAATTCTTGCTCTTGCTACTTTTCTTTTTTGTCATTCCAAATTTCAGGATTGTTCTATGCATCAACATCAAGCCTTCTATGCGACACCCTTGCATAAGCAAGAGGGGCGAGGTCTCAAGTTTGAGCCCCACCTTTGACAATTCAACTCTAATAAAATCGGACCGCATCCATCCAAAACAAACAAACAAATGGAGAGTGAAATCGCATATTTTGGTCAAATTTTTAGTCTGAGTTTAATTTGGAAATCCAAGTAAATTAAGAACCTGCAGAATTGTTATGAACCATTTAAGTTATAGAAAGTGAACTCCTACCTACCAAATATAACCAAGTACAGTTGAGCTGTAAAAAGGCATCAACTTGTTGAGCTCATCCTGATCTAACTTGTGGTTCTAAATAATAGTGGCTAGTTTTGCAGCCCAAATTAATGGCTATATCTGACGGATTGCTGGTGATGAGAGTGGAGATTATTGTCCTCATCACTAGATTGGTGCCTTGACTATCAAGGCGTATGCCTCAACTGTGCATTAATTTCTCCTCTTGGTTCTTTCTATTTGCATGACAGTCTTATCTCAAAACATTTTCTAAGTGAAATGAAATGACTTCCCATCCATGATTGAGCAATAGGACAGAACTTGTCGAATAGCTTCGTAATAAAAGCCATGAATTCCTTCAATTACCCTAAGCATCATTGCTGCCTCATTTAAATTGTCAAATATGGTGGCAAAAGTTATTGAAATTAGTGACTACTTTGGTTGATTGAGCAGATTGTTTCTGAAATTTCCAAGTAGAGTTACTTTGTTATCCAGTTCATTTGAGAATAATGTTATCACAAAAACTTTTTGACCCACATAGCCATATTGTGAAAGTGTAACAATAAACAATACCAAGGCTGTAACCATCATGGATGATATATATTGATATAGCCATGTGATACTCTCCCCAAGCTTAAGTCCATTCTTGCTAGAAAGGATTTCTAGCTTACCTTTTAGAAAGTTTCAGCTAATTCTTCCCCAAAAACAGTGAAAAGAGCTGTATATTTTATGTCACTGAGAAAACAACACATGGTCTCCATAACCGCAACAGATGACCCATTTCTTCAACTTCATCGATCAAAAGTAGGCTCTAAGATGTGGTGCTCTTGCTCAATTCACACATTACTTTTTGCTGAGGCAAACATTTCTCTACTAGGACCACATTGCAGTTGTGCTACCAAAATAAGTGATTGTGGCCTAAAAAACACAGAACTAAATAGCTTATTGCTGTATTTAGAACCCTCATCACTACCCAATTATGTGTTCATTATTGGTTTTTTGTTTAATACTTGAGCCTATTTGGGGACTAGCACAGGAATGAAAAAAGAAATCGAAACGAGAGTTTAAAAAAAGGTATTTCACTGCAAGCTCCTGCTTCAGCCTTCAGTATATTGAGAGTAGCAGTTTTTGAGGCATGAAGTCACCATTTCATGTCTTACTTTCATGTGAGCTTTGAATTTCTATTTATTTATTTATTTATTATTTTTCTCCTTTCAAAAAATCATGGCGTTGGCAGCCTTACTATGTAGTAGCAATAATCAATAGACATCATAAAATACCTTTCCCTTTAATGGATGTCTCCAACACAAGTTTTAAGAAGATGATGTATCCACACAACACATGTTATAGCTCCATTCAATTTTACTTTTTTTTTAAGAAAAAAAAAGTCTTGTGCACATTCTTTCTGGATTGTGGGGATGGAATCTATTCTCTTAGATCAACTTTACAAAGGAGCATGCTCCCACTCAAATACCTTAATAATCTCACCGCCAGTTGTTTCTTATGAGAGTGACCATCAGTGGACCAATATCCTTCGCCAGTTTTTCTTTTCTTTTATTTCTTGCAGAGGTGGGTGAGACTGTGGGTGGATGGATGCGTGTGTACGTGAAAAGAAGAGAGAAATAAAGTATAGGATAGTAAGCAATTAAAGCGAAGTATTTGAAAGTGGGAAGCACCATACCCCAGAACTCTATAAAGAGAACCAGGCTCAGGGCCCATGCTTTTATGCTCCTACACACCATGTCAAGGCTGTAAAATAATCAAATTCTGCTCACTTTACTTCAAGCTGCATGCCTACATTACATTATCTTAATTACAGAGCACTTCGACCCCACTATCGTGTGATACCCTCTAGCCAGTATCAATCCTTGTTTCACCTTCAACAGGGATTTGAAGTTAATCACAGTCTGCCATAGTTAATTGACCATGACATCACATGACATAGATGGCGATGCCATTGCCATCAAGGGGACTGGCCTGGTGATTAAAGAGATAGGTCCCCCATGCATGCAACACCGAAATTCTTTCACCTAACTATAATTTGTGCCATATACACATATATTCCAGGTTCAATGGTACTTTTCATACCAGAAATCGGTCTTGCAAACCGGATGATGGGTGGAGTAGCTTCTGCTTGGACATTTTACCATGACTGGTGCACTCCTGCAAAGCAAGGGTGGTCGAAGGTCAGAGTTTTGAACACTAATTAATAAGCAGATATGTTTCTGTAGAAGTAGCTGAGAAGGGTAGGAGAGTGAAGCTAATTAACTTGGCTTTTATATATGGTTCTGTAAAGTTATAGTAGCTGGTCGGGTCTACCATGAAATCATCGCAAGGACCTCTTTCATTGTCCACAATTTGATATCAAGTCAAAAGGGATTACTCGTTATGAACCATATAATCCATCATCATGAGTTCTCTAACATTTGGCCCACCAAATCACAAAAGATGTGTTGTGAATGTTTTTCCCCCTTGGTGAACCGAAGGATTATCATGGTTCAAATAATTCGGCTTGGATTAAAAAACCTAATTAAATTGATTTTTAAAAAAATTTTGAACTGAATTGAATAACTGAATTAGCCGATGTTTTTTTTTTAAAATCAAATTAGCTACATGGAGTTAGACTGTTCTTTACAGGTTTTAGCTTGATGAGTCCTTAGTTTTTAGTGATTTTTTTTGGCTTTGATTTAGTTTAGTTGGATTTTTTAGTTTTGATTTCTATAGTTGAAATTAAACCGAACCGAGTTTTATTTTAAATTCTTTTAATTGAAATTATATAAAAAATTTCATAAACCATGATTTTATTAATTTTCCCACGCCTAATGTTAACAGTATAATAAGTAATTCCTTTTTGAGTCAGTCCAATGGTTGAATCCCCACCTTTCATATTCCAAAAAAGAAAATAGTATGATCACAAATCTACTGGGACAATGCTAAGTGATCATACCAGCTACTGGCAGACATTTGAAGCCGCCTGGAAGTGGAATGATCCACTAAGAACATTTCATCAGGGTTAGAAAAAAAAAGGGAGACAGAGTTAGAAAAACAGAATGAAGTGTGATGCCCCCTTTTGACATAATTGGAAACCTTTGCTTAACCTGGTAAGAAAAGAATAGGAGGAGGAAAACAAAAAAGAAGGTCCAAGATTGAAACCAAAGGTGATGTGTGATTCTCTTTTCTTTCCCTCCTCGGAATCACACCAGGGAATAACACGCTGCTAGATTCATCTTTGCTCTCATGAGATTTACTGCTAGTTTGATATTACAACAATAATTGTTTTTCAAAATATTTTTTCTTGAAAATGCATGGATATTCTCTACATGTATACACCAATTCTTGGCTTGGTAATAAAAAAGTTTGATAGTTGTTTACTTTGACCACAGCCTGCTATAGTTAAAACTTTTACAAAAGTACAAGTCTGCCCACCTAACTAGGTGGTCTATTTTAATAAGCTCAAGCCTGCCTGAAGTTTATTGTGTGTCAGACAGTCCACACAAAACCAAGACAATAGAATCTGAGATAGAGGAGAGAAAGTGGGTGTGGGTTTATATTTATATATATATATTGGAAAATGGTTAACTAGTGAACAAACCAGCTGCAGTTTTCTTACTTTGAAGAGTGATTCTATTTTGTTGACATGAAGTTAGATTCATTTCCTTGGACAAAACTCGAGAATTTTGAGCCATTTTGTATTCTTCACACAACAAGACAACCTCAATGTATACAAACAGTAGTTGTTTCTGCAATAAAAACAACAACAATACAGAGCCAACAACGACACAGACATTCCAAGAAAATGGCTGCTTCTATTTCTCTTAACACTAACCCAATGATACCTATTTTTGTTGCCTTCCTCCTTGTTTTTGCTTCTTCTGTTTCTCCTGCCTTGTCGTTACCAGCTCTTGTGTCGGATTCCGGTAGCCGGCTACTAGCCAATCAAACTTTCAGGCCAAGTAAAGAGGTATTGAGACTAAGGAGAGCCAATGCTTATCTCAAGAAGATCAACAAGCCTGCGGTCAAGACAATTCAGGTGCTACTTTCTTTTGACTTTTCAGTTTTTTCTTTCCCTGGAATGTTAGTTGAGTTTCCCTGGTTTTGTTGTTCAAGCTTTTTACTGATCTGGTTCCTTGTTTCTGTGCTTTAGAGCCCTGATGGGGACGTAATACATTGTGTTTTATCTCATCTTCAACCAGCATTTGACCATCCAGAACTTAAAGGAAAGAAACCGCTGGTAATTTTTCTGCTTTCCAGATTTTTTTTCCCTTCTTGATGTTTTGTTTGTATTTGAAAATTTAATGATTCTGATCTCTGTGATCTATTTACATTGATTCAGGATCCACCAGAGAGACCAAGAAGCAATGAAACAAGAGAGACAGTGGCAGAGAGCTACCAGCTATGGACAGATTCAGGTGAATCATGCCCTGAAGGAACTGTTCCAATAAGAAGAACCACAGTAAAAGATGTTTTAAGAGCAAGTTCTGTTAACAGATTTGGCAGAAAATTAAGAAGACATGTAAGACGAGACTCAACAGGGAGTGGTCATGAGGTTAGTTAGTGATGGCAACAAGAAATTGCATATTCTTAAAGCAATATCATTAGTGGAACTGTTCAACAGGAAAGAATGATGAGCTCGTCATTCGATGAACATCTTCCTGGGTCATTTTTTTTTTCTTTTTCTGTGGATTTGTTGAGCCATAATCTTGGTACTCGCCGGAAAATCTATCATTTCTAGTTATTCTCCACCAAAAAAGACGACTTCTTTTATTTTTTTGGTTAAAAGGGCTAATTTCATTTTCATTCATTTTCCTCCCAAATTAAACAGTGAATAATGACTTGGCGAACAAAAAAAAAAACAAAATAAAAGAGTGGCAGGACATTAAATGTTGAATTACAGAGCGCTCTGCCACATGTCGCAAACATTTATTTATTGCACCGAAAAAGGACAAAAAAGTAATGGACCTTGAAAAATGCTCTACATGTGCTTATAGAATTATCCTAGTATTGATATTGATAATGTTTTGTGTTACTACAGCACGCAGTTGTTTTTGTTAATGGGGATCAGTATTTTGGAGCAAAGGCAAGCATAAATGTTTGGTCACCTAAGGTAACCAGTGAATATGAATTCAGCTTGTCACAAATTTGGCTCATCTCTGGTTCTTTCGGCAATGATCTTAATACCATAGAAGCCGGTTGGCAGGCAAGAATTTTCTTCATACTCTAGAACATGTTCAAAAAATGGTCTCAATCATAGGGTTTCTAAGAAATTGATATCTTTATGTATCTTCAGGTTAGTCCAGATTTATATGGAGACGGTTATCCTAGATTCTTCACGTACTGGACAGTAAGTCTTGTTATTTGGCTTTAACCCTCAAATTCCTTGCATGGTTTAAGGAAATGCGAACTAGTGCCTAACTGGAATTGATGGTTTCGCAGACCGATGCTTACCAAGCTACTGGATGTTATAACTTGCTGTGTTCTGGATTTGTCCAAACCAACAACAAGATTGCCATTGGAGCTGCAATATCTCCAAGGTCATCTTACAATGGCAGGCAATTTGATATTGGCTTGACCGTTTGGAAGGTGAGCTTTCTTGGTCGCTGAATGGTTGTTGAGAATCGCCTACAGTAGTGCATTATTTTAGTTGATTCTACAGCTTGAAACTTTCAGCTTGAAGGTAGTTCTTACAGTTAACTTGGTAAACTTTATACCTTGCTTCCTTGTGATGGGAAACAAAACAGCATCATCAGGCACAGTAACTATTGATTATTAAATTGTAATGATCTCTTCTTTTATTTTTAATTGTCAAAGGGTTTTTACCAAGACGGGGGGGTCAACTTTTCTTTGATATCTTTTTTATTAGTGTCATTAATAGCTCGACCCCAGCGGCTTTAGGGTCTTTAGAGGGGTAAAGCTACAGAGTTTCTTCTTCTCTTGTGTTTCATCTGCATTTTCTGTCTTACTGTTGTGTTTACTGTATACAAATTTCTACTTGTGTGCACTTAACGCTGCATGATAGGACAATTTGGCTAACAAGGAAAGTTCATCGAGTTGGCCAAGTATGTGATCAATCACATTGTGAGATATATAGAGAGAGAGGACTTGAGGTGATGATACACACAAATCATTTACAGTACTAACATGGACAAATATATATTGATGTAGGACCCGAAGCATGGGAACTGGTGGCTGGAATATGGATCAGGACTCCTGGTGGGATATTGGCCAGCATTTTTGTTCAGTCACTTGAGAAGTCATGCAAGCATGGTACAATTTGGAGGGGAAATTGTGAACTCGAGATCAGCGGGGTACCACACATCAACACAGATGGGCAGTGGTCATTTTGCAGACGAAGGATTTGGAAAAGCATCCTACTTTAGAAACTTGCAAGTTGTGGATTGGGATAATAATTTGCTGCCTCTAGCAAATCTTCATCTCTTGGCTGATCATCCAAGTTGTTATAATATAAGGCAAGGCAGAAACAATGTTTGGGGGACTTACTTCTACTATGGAGGTCCTGGGAGGAATGTAAGGTGTCCATGAAGATAATGAGATAGGATAGAGAGTAAAAGCTATTAATTTTGGGTTTTTTTTTTGGTATTTAGTTGTATTTCAGGCGTAAGTTTGGGGTAATTTTACACTCTTCTTTTCTAAAAAAAAACTATATATATGCCCAATTTTGGGGATTTTTCTTTTCTTTTTTTCTTTCTTCCCTAACAGGACAATCCCACTTCTGGGAATTATGTATATTTTAGGGAACTACAATTTGTCAATAACAATAGGTTGTGTGCTATCCGTTGACTCTTGCACTCTCTCTTTTTAATACCTACAAAGTATTTTAAAAATCATAGGTAAAAGCAGGAACGAGGCTTGGAGCCCCCCTCAAATGCCAGAGACTCCCCTAACTACCTTGCAAGAGGCAACTGGCTCGCTAATGGCCATCTGCCCCCAAGGCATTGCCGCTAGCAATTTGAAAGCCCGCACTGTATCAAGGAAACTTCGATGCACTTTCCTTTTTATAGGCAATACATCCATCCTTTCTTCAGGGCATTGCATGTGGGAGCATTAATAAAGAAAGCAAAGTTTAGGCCAAACGGACTTCTCTTTGTACTACAATATCCTAACGTGCAATTCATCTTTTGGGGAATGGAGTAAAATACAACTATGTATATGATGTAACCGAGTAGCCATTATAAAATTAGTCAAAGACAGCACCGTTAACTGCAGCTTGTCCTCTTCTCCAGCCATGGATTTGAGCTAACATTGATTAAATACTATATTATAAGATTTTTCTACAACGTCTTCTGTCCCTTATCATTTTAGAAAGACCTCTTGCCCTAGCCCTTCCTAGACAGATGTACTTCCTCTAGAAAGTCAAGCTAGCAACCCCTTTATCTAATTCTCTCTCTGCCGTTCCTCCACTGTAACAATCTAACGCACTTTTTTTATTTACAATTATCAAAGGTGATGAAGAATTTGGCGATACAGGCGTTGGCTAGAAATAGGATGCTTTGTTAAGATTGTAATGACAAGGCTCTGGAAATGTATGAAAAGCAAAGAAACCAGCGTTTTGTGGGGGCTAAACCAAGTAAAGCAAAAGGTGGACAAAAGCTGGTCTCTCACGTGCCTGCCTTTCTTCCATTACAAGACAACGCACCGTTTACAACTGAGAAAAGGAAATTATGAGATAAAGTAAAGAGAAAAACATCGAGTTCTTTCACTTTCTGCTTCCCACTAAGACGTACTACAGCAAACTTTGATTAATTCTAGCTGTGTTCTTGGGAGGTTAAACATTATATAAACGTATATATTACAGGGATGCAAAGAAGAAAAACTGAAAAAGAACGAATATTTTCCCCTGACATCCAAGAATTGATGACCGTGAGTGATAACCAGCTTTGGCTTTTGAGTTCCCCATCTTAGCTACATTGTATCAAGATACGTATATTCATCCCAGTTCTTCGTTTACAAATTGGGCTATCATGATCTCGTCTTCATCTCCTAATTTTGCAAGCAAGAATTTCCACTTCCTACTGGTCTTTCATATTGGCATGCAGCATAAGGTCAATACGGACCTCTCTCAATAGGTCTTTAAGAACCAATAGTTAGCTTTGGTTTCCAGAGGAGAAAATTGTCAGGCCTGATCATTGATCTTCAAAGAGCGGCCAGTTGTTCAATCCAGACAGCAAATGTTTTTCCTCACAGAAAGTAGCACCGAGTTTTGCTACAGAATAGTCAATGAACTTGACAAAATCTTCAGGATTGCGTATATGAGAACTGTAGTCTAAAAACTCAACCATCCAAGCTTTCTTTGTATCACAACTACAATTCTGTTGCTCGTGTATTTTCCCATATGCTCTGCCCACATCAATGAACAGTTTAAGAAAATTGGGATCATCTAACATTTCCATCAGATCCAAGAAAAAGCCATGATTTCCAGCTACAACACCCATGCCCATCAATTTCAATGCAATCCTCCGTATAGATGCTAAATTAAAAACTAAATGCTTGGCCATTTTGGACGAACTCCAGACTGAAATTCCATCTTCTCTAAGTTGACAGTAGAGTTGTAGGATATTGGCCGAGAAGAAGCGAGATAGGAAGATAAAAAAATCAGAAAAATTCATTCCTGTTAAAAACAACCATTAGTAAACAGTGTAAGATTTAGATAACCTCACCAGGCATCTTCTACAGCTACAATTGGCATTATCACATGCAATGGACATAATAAAAGTTTGAATCTTGCATCCAAAAAAATATGTCCCACTAGATATCTTGCCGTTTATTTCCTATCAAATCAAGAATAGTAGTAGACATTGGCTCGGCAATGTTTCTTTCAAGTCATTGCTGCAGCAAGAAATTCATCTTCTACTCCAATTAATATTTTGAGCCAGTTTAAGCATTGGATAGATGAATAATTTCATACCATGCTTTGAACATGCCATATTTCCTGATTCCCACTTACCGAACCTGGGGATAGAGTATATTTCAAGTTATACAGAAGCTGGCAACACTTGGACACTTGATGACTTGCACCATGTAAAATAACCCATAATGCAGGTCTTATTTCATGCCAATAGAAAAGAAAAGAAAAAAAAGTTTGGACTCCAGCAGCAAAGACAATGTAGGAGCTTTTTCTTGGAAGCCAACATTTCCACGCTATGATGAAATACTAACCTACTTCCCTGTTTTGAGAAGCACTATAGGAATTTCATTCCAGCCCTATTTTCTTCAACCATCTTCATCGTAAAATCAGATCACAACTAAGATGGTGGAGTCATTGTTACTTGCTAATTATTGTTGTAGGCCTACTTGGCCAAAACCTTTTTTTATTTCTCACAGGAGTACTTTACTATTGCTTTTTAAGTGAACTGAATCAATAATTTCCTCTGGCCCATTGCGACTTTGACAGAATTTCTGTGCCTACCAACTACCAAAGGTAGTTTAGCATAGTTCACAAGTTGCTAATACCAAATTGATTTTGAATGGAGAGTAGCAGCTAGTCACATTGGCAGATTAGATATAAACCTTGTAACATTTTGCAAAAAAAAAATAAAAAGCTAATAGAACAGGTGATCTGACCATTGAATTGGAAGAAAGGCTGTTATAAAAGTCAAAAGGACTCCAACAAGCATGCACTAGTATGTTCTTACAAATAGTTTACCTGTGTTAGCAGCAAGATTGCGTTGGCATAGACCTTCAAAATCATCACAAATATCACGGATGTCTTCTATGTACTCCTTAGCTTCCTTGTAGTCTTTCGAAAGCAAATCCAACTAAAGGAATGAGGAAATTAATGAGAAAAGGTTGGCTTCCCTAATTTTATTCAAAGTCATTTTTTCCTAAATGAATAATTTGGCTTTACTGCTGTACTTACCACCCATGAAAGATTATACGCATTGAACCAGTTGTGATTTATTGATATTGTATCTTCCTGAAATAATTTTTTGTAAATATTATTCAATAAAGAAAACAATTAATAAACTCATAAATAAACAATAGTCCTATGTTAAAATGCAGTCCATCAAATCTGAATGATTAAGTCACATTTGACATCCATTGAAGACTAAATAAACAAGACATTAACCAGTCATGGCTGTACTGAAGTGTCCTCGGGGGATTTGGAGGCAGTCCCACCTTGCTGAAATTGTTAAAAAGTGTTGTTATAGACGTAAGCATGCAACCTTGTGGTTGCAAGCCCACGACTCATAACATTACAGCAAGCAAGTTTCACACTGCTCCAGCCTAACTTGCTATAGTGTAAAAATAAGGCAAAAATGCAAATAGAAACGTGCTGGAGTTGTGCTCACAAGCCATATGATTTGGATCAAGCAGTCCAATGTTTCTAGAATATCAAAAGGTTTTTTCTGTGAGAAGGGAATTAAGCATGAAGAAATCATGTTTATATATCCATATCATCAATAATAAGCTGAAACATAAAAGAGAAAGTAAGGTACCATATTATGAACTTGATGATACCATCCACTAGGTACAAAGATAATTTCATTCTGTTCTTGAGAGCACTCCAACCAGATAGCCTACACCCATGACATGAACACACAGGCAACATAAGTACAGAGTGTCTTTTAGGGAGCTAACAATCTGAAGATTGAGACCAGCGACTTACTTTCTTAAAACCTGGAAAGTTTGTTTCACTAACATCATCAAAAATATTATAAACACAGCTTTTAAAGCCCCTGAATCAAAATACAAACGTAGTTCAAGAGAAAAGAAGTTATGAAACAAAATAGGTAGAAATTAAAAGTTCCTCGTAATCTTTCACATTTACATACAATACATGCATACTTAGATGCTCTGTTCTATAGTGTTAAGCTGTAGGGCTCTGTAAATAAAAAAGAGTTTCCCAGGTAAGAAATTGTTAGAAAAGATCATACAAGCCAGATAGTTGCCACTTGCAATTAGCTGTGGCACATGTGTATAATTGCTAAGGTCAATGTTATGGTTTACTCTAGGCTACAGCCTACATGTGGACAAGAACCAATCCATCAACCATTGACGCCCCATATAACTAAAGAAGAAAGATGCTGTTGTTGTGTTTTAATTTCATCTAGTACCGGAACTGACAGTTCCATTTCAAGAGACAGTATTTGAAAGACAGAGGTCCTAATTCCAATCTACAACTAGAGCTAAGCATGGTGTGCTCTTTTAATAGCATGTTTTTCAAATCCATAAATAGGATGTCTATGCATACCTGTCAAAAACAAGATGACATTGAGAAGGAGGTAGAAAAAGCCATTTCTTCTTCCCACACACATTCGCTGACCAACTATATGACCTGAAAACATCAGCATGAAGAGGAGTCCAGGATCCTGAAAAGATGAAAAGGAAAGTAAATGTATGTGCTGACCAGAGATAAAAACATGTTTACAATGATATTTAATCTAACAAGAAATGGCAGAGGATTCATAACATCAATTAATGACCTTTTGCTCCCATATAAACAAACCGATAATCAGAGCAACTTATTCCATCATTCTCTTGACAAGTATCAGAATCATTATGCATGCGATAATGGTCGAGATACAGATTGAGCCAATCATCGCAAAAAAACAGAGGAGTTCTGTATGCTACATATTCTGGGTACTCCTGAGAATCAACAGCAAAGACGAGCAGAGAACAAGTGAGATATTCACACTACTAATGCTTCAATATATGCACCTTGGAGTGACTCTTGACATAGAAAGTTGACATGAAGTACAATTATTTGCCTTGCTAAGCAAAAGAAAAACTTTAAACCATGAATAGAGATGGGGAGAGCCAAGTAAACTTGGAGTTGGAAATGGAAAAATACTCACCCAAATACATGCATTGAGTTTTTTGTAGTATATATAATGACTACTATATTCCTTTAAGTTATTATTTTTTTCACCACTAACAAATTGGTTCCACATTCCTTGATTGGTCGGTTCTATATTTGATTGTAGTCTGATTGACAAGAAAAAAAAAAAAGTCATATTCTAGAATGAGACAGTTACCAATGTGATAGATGCCCAAAATGATTGCTCCTTACAACCCTATAATACCCCAAGAGTCAATCTGACAGCAGACTATCTTCTGAAGCCTCCTTAGCCTTCAAACAACTAAGCAAGTGCCACAAACAGGCTAATCTTTACCGTCGTTGCTGACTTATCCATTCTCTGTAGAGTCTCTCGTTCTAGAAGTTGCTTCTGTGCTATGAAGCCTACTGGAGTAAAGGCTTCAAAGCTTCCACTCATTATTAAAATGTATGTGTCAATCATAGAATCAAAAATGGTCATTCGAAAGAGCAATCACAATGGGTTTGTGGCTTATTGATGCTAATAATATACGTTAAGAATTCACTAAAACATTCATCTATGCCTCTACTCATGGAAATTCATGCATTTGACACTCAGAATCCTTGCAGACGTGGTAACTCTGTCAAGTACTTAATAAACACTACAATCCCAAATGCAAATAAATAAACAAACAAATAGAGAAACTAAACTTAAGAACTTGTACCGTTACAAAATGCCAGTCCTTTAAATATAGCACTAACTTGTCATTACCCTCTTGAAATGAATTTGATGCACCACCACACTCTTTGGCATCAATCCAATGGTCAATAAACTCAGAAACAGTCATTTCTACTCTCTTCTGATCCGTAAATTCTCTAGTACCACAATCAGCAACCTAAGAACAATAACAAAACCAATATAGCACTTTTTAGCAGAATCAAGCAAAAAAAAAAAACCATTAAAAGAATAGCTTCAACATTCCCATTACATTAACATATCAAATAAAAAGCCCAAAGAAACCAACCCAATAAAACATACAAAACAAAACCAATAAAAAATGAAACTTCAAAAATTCACAGAATTCTTATTCCAGTATGATAAAAACATATGTAAAAGAATAAGTGAAATTTGAGAAGGTAAATTACCTGAACTTTGGAATTGCCAAAGTGAGTCGAGAAGAACTTCAAATTGGGTTTTCCACTATCAAAGACCCAATCTTTGCAAGCCTTCCAATCATCCATTAAACCTGTTAAAACAACTGGTTGGTTCTTCGCTAAATATCTCTCCACAAACTCATTATAACTTATTTCTTTCCCATTCACCTTCTCTATTGACCCTCCAATTTCGATACCCATTACTTTAATTTTCCTTTCTCTTTCTGTTTGGCCCCAGAGTTTCACACCCTGTGCTTCGTTGATTCAGAGCCCCAAAACCCTGAACTGCATTCTTGTATCGCTTAATTAAACCAAAAATTAGACCACGGCTATATTTTAAAGGTTTTAAAACCATGGGTAAAGTGCATTTTAAACCCTTATAGTATTAAGAATATCTCATGTAGATCCCAGTCTCAGTTGTTTCACCATCGATAGTATGTTTTTTGAAGGACGTGTTATTGTTTCAATTCCAATTAAAAAAAATTATAGCTCTCTCTACACCTTTATAAGTTTTGTGTATACAAATAAATATACGCCGTTATCAATTTATAAATAATATTTTTAAATTATAAAAATAATTTTTTTGAATACTTGATTGACATTTGTTAACCTGCTATTTAGCAATAATAATAATTATTGTGAGAGATGGATTTCATCTTATAATAAATGAGAAAAATATATATCATAAGCTTCGACGCTCTTAGATTTTATAAAAATTGAATTGAATTCTAATTAAATATTATAATTAAATTTAATTACAGTAAAAAATTAATTCAAATAGTATGTGAAATAATTGTTGATTTTAAAAAAAAAATACAGAAAAGGGTACAAAACAGGTTCAAATAAAAAGTTTTTAATTTACTTTTTAATTAATAGTTTAATTTAACCTTTTTATTTTTTTATTTACCAAAGAAATTTGGACTTGCCCTCACACGCAAGACATGTCTATTTGACGTGGAGGAATATGATAGGTTTCATGACTAGATGGTCGAATGTGATTGGATTTCCGAAACACTGTCCACCTCCAACACTGCAAATATATAATATAAATATTCACACTCCCAGGAGAGAACAATACAGGCAAATCGAACATTTAAATTTAGACGATCACTCTCAAATTCATTAACCCTAGCAAAATCTCAAAATCAATGGAGGATCCAAGCTCTAGCCAGCCCTCCTCTTCCACTGACCCGTATGTTTCATCTACCTTTTTCTTTTGCTTATGATGTAATTGTTAGTTTGTTTATAAGTAATCAGAAAAACCCCTAACTTTTGTAATATATGAGGTTTTTTGTTTCTTTTTTCGAAGAATGATTGTTGTGACTTGTTTGGTGTATTCTTATGAGCTTATTTGCCTTGACTGTGTTTTGAAAGAATCGAGAATGAATTCGTTGCACTAGATGATCATTGAGTTTTTGGCTACTGGGTTTTGATTTAGTGTCTTTACTGTGCGGTAACCAAACTTGTTTATGCGTAAATAATTATAGGAAAAGTGGTAAGAAAGATTTTTCGACAGCGATTTTAGAGCGAAAGAAGTCTCCCAATCGTCTTGTTGTTGACGAGGCGATCAATGATGATAACTCTGTGGTTGCTATGCATCCTGCTACAATGGAGAAGCTTCAGTTTTTTCGTGGTGACACTGTGCTAATTAAGGTAACTTTGGCTTTCAGTGGGTTTATAAGGTATTGTGTTTTACTCTCGAGAATTTGTAAAATATGTTTGTTGTAATGTAGGGAAAGAAGCGTAGAGACACTGTTTGCATTGTTCTTGCTGAGGAACAATGTGAGGAACCAAAAATCAGAATGAACAAAGTTGTCAGGGCTAATCTTAGAGTGCGTCTTGGTGATGTTGTTTCTGTCCATCAATGTCCTGATGTGAAGTATGGGAAGCGGGTTCATATCCTTCCTATTGATGACACTATTGAGGGTGTTACTGGCAATCTTTTTGATGCATATTTGAAGCGTAAGTTTGCACCCTTTTTTCCCCTCGCAATCACCCCATCTTGTGTTGCAGGTGATTCTACAATGTTATGTTTTATTCTAATGATCTTTTCTCTCTCCCTGTGTCTCAACAGCATATTTCTTGGAATCTTACCGCCCTGTCAGGAAAGATGACCTTTTCCTTGTCAGGGGTGGAATGCGCAGTGTTGAGTTCAAAGTAATTGAGACAGACCCTGGTGAATACTGTGTTGTGGCACCAGACACTGAGATCTTTTGTGAGGGGGAGCCCATCAAACGCGAGGATGAAGAGAGATTGAATGAAGTGGGCTATGATGATGTTGGTGGTGTTAGGAAACAAATGGCTCAGATTCGTGAGCTAGTTGAACTTCCTCTTAGACACCCACAGCTTTTCAAATCAATTGGTGTGAAACCGCCAAAAGGTATATTGCTGTATGGACCACCTGGGTCTGGTAAAACTCTGATTGCAAGAGCTGTTGCTAATGAGACAGGGGCATTCTTCTTTTTGATTAATGGTCCTGAGATAATGTCAAAGCTGGCTGGTGAGAGTGAAAGCAACTTGAGGAAGGCGTTTGAGGAAGCTGAAAAGAATGCACCATCCATAATTTTTATCGATGAGATAGATTCTATTGCTCCTAAGAGGGAAAAGACTCACGGTGAAGTGGAGAGGCGTATAGTTTCACAACTTTTGACTTTAATGGATGGCCTTAAGTCACGGGCACATGTGATTGTTATGGGGGCTACCAATAGGCCCAATAGCATTGACCCAGCTTTGAGGAGATTTGGGAGATTTGATCGAGAGATTGACATTGGTGTGCCAGATGAAGTTGGACGGTTGGAGGTCCTCAGAATTCATACTAAAAATATGAAACTTGCTGAAGAGGTGAGTCTCTTAACTACTGCTTCTCGTGTACTAAACTCTAATCTGCATAACAATGTGAACTCATGGTTTTGTGGAATTAACGTTTAATTCCAGGTTGATCTTGAAAAAGTTGCAAAGGATACCCATGGTTATGTTGGTGCAGATCTTGCAGCTCTTTGTACTGAGGCTGCTCTTCAGTGTATTAGGGAGAAAATGGATGTTATTGATTTGGAGGATGACACAATTGATGCCGAGGTGTTAAACTCAATGGCTGTGACTAATGAGCACTTCCAAACTGCTTTGGGAATTTCAAATCCATCAGCCTTGCGTGAAACAGTGAGTCTTTTACAGTACAATTTTTCAGTCTGGTTTTCTTATCCGGTGATTATTGCGGTTTGGTTTCCTGCTGTGTTTTGTCTCTTAAGAGATTTTTTCTGTACAATGCTTCCACACATTCTACATGTTTTTTTAAAAAAAAAAAAAAATTGCACAACTTCCATTTAAAAGTAAAAAACAAGAGGTTATAGCCCTCCCAAGCAGCCTTTGAAGTGGTCCCTTAGCCCAATTGTGAACAAATCAAGCTTTTAAACATGCTAATTATCAATTGTTTTGAGGAAATTTGAATGAAATAATTGAATGCTTTGACCAGAATAGTGGTGGAGCATATGGATGCCCTAGCTGTAATTTTATTTTTTTTTGGTTTCCGCTCAATCCTTACTGGAAAATTCTTCATGTATTTTCTTAGATTACCTTACTGATGTTTGTCATAAATTGCTGAGAATGACAAACATGTATGTGTGTGTGTGATGGGTTTTCTATATGGTTCCTGGGAATGACATAAATACGTTCCTGGCTGATAGGTTGTGGAGGTTCCTAATGTCTCATGGGAGGATATTGGTGGATTGGAGAATGTTAAAAGAGAGCTTCAAGAGGTTTGCCATCTTATCTCGATTTAATATTTTGCACGTGAAATATATTTTAGATGTACTTCAGTTTTTCATCTTCCTTATTTCTTGGGTTTTATTTATATAAATTCTTGTTTCTGGCTGATGGCAGACTGTCCAATATCCAGTGGAGCATCCTGAGAAGTTTGAGAAATTTGGCATGTCACCTTCTAAAGGTGTTCTCTTTTATGGACCTCCTGGCTGTGGTAAAACCCTACTTGCAAAGGCAATTGCTAATGAATGCCAGGCCAATTTCATTAGTGTCAAGGGTCCTGAGCTTCTAACCATGTGGTTTGGAGAAAGTGAAGCAAATGTGCGGGAGATATTCGACAAAGCACGGCAGTCAGCCCCTTGTGTACTTTTCTTTGACGAACTTGATTCCATTGCTACTCAGGTATGCATGCTTTAAACCTTAAGTGAAAAATGCTCCTACTTGTACTTAGAAACTTATAGACTTGTAAAAATATTCTCCTACTTCCTTCACCAGTGCCTCCTCTTGTCCAGTACACTATCTGTTTCTTATTAATTTATTTTCCTCTTCTTAATTTATTTTCCTCTTCTTCCTGCTTACAGCGTGGCAGCTCTGTAGGAGATGCTGGGGGTGCTGCTGATAGAGTCTTGAATCAACTTCTGACGGAAATGGATGGCATGACAGCAAAGAAAACAGTTTTTATCATTGGAGCAACAAACAGGCCAGATATTATAGACCCAGCATTGCTCAGGCCTGGCCGTCTGGATCAGTTGATTTATATACCTCTTCCTGATGAGGCTTCCCGTCTTCAGATATTTAAAGCATGTTTGCGGAAGTCACCTGTTTCTAAGGATGTTGACCTGACAGCTCTTGCAAAATATACTAATGGTTTTAGTGGTGCTGATATCACTGAAATTTGTCAACGTGCCTGCAAATATGCCATTAGAGAAAATATTGAGAAGGTAAGAGTCATTTGAATTCTTATTTTTCATCCATAAGTTGAACAAGCACACCTGCATTGAAGTTCTGTTCTTATTGTATCTAATCAATTTGTGAGCATGTACTGCACTCAGGCGTGTGTGAACTGGTGTCTGAAGTTGAGTCTATTTATATGTTTTAATCATTATGGCTTTTAAAACAATTTGTTTCTCATTTTGGTCGGCCTTCCCTAAATTTTGCTTTTATTTCGTTAAAAAATGTTTGTGTTGAGTATTTTTGTTAGTGGGCCTGATTGTTCATAACTAACCTGAAAAATGGGAAGATAGTCAATGAAAAAGGCTTTGACAGACTTGTAGTCGCTACTTGTATTTTTGTTCTTAATGAACCTTTTGGGAATGGCAGGATATTGAGAAGGAGAAAAGGAAGCAAGAGAATCCTGAAGCAATGGAAGAAGATGATGTTGATGAGGTCCCAGAAATAAAGGCAGCACATTTTGAGGAGTCAATGAAATATGCACGACGAAGCGTCAGTGATGCAGACATCAGGAAGTACCAATCCTTTGCTCAGACCTTACAGCAATCTCGTGGATTTGGTACCGAGTTCCGGTTTCCAGACCGTCCTGAGAATGCTGCAGCAGGAGGAGCTACAGATCCTTTTGCTTCAGCCACCACTGCTGCCGATGAGGATGATCTATACAGCTGAACTGAAACCAGTGCAAGTTCTTGGCCTTCTCGCTTGTGTAACATCTAACACAGCACGGCAATACATATTGCCATATCAATTTGCTTTTTATTTGCAAAGGAATTGAAGTTTTATGTTTCGTGCACCCTGCGGATTATGTCAGAATTTGATGATAATCAGCCCATTATGGGTTGGATCCTCACATGAGGTGGAAAAAAATGGACCCTCTGCTTTCTGCTTAATTTCTTCCTTTTTTTTCGCTCTAGTTTTTGCGAACTAGGGAGTTCTGCCCCCCGAGAATTGTAAGAGATGTGCTCAACATTCTCCCCATTTTATTGCAATATGCATTTAACCCTTGGGATTGACAGTTTTGATTCCAAAACGCTGGCCAATTCCTAACAAAACCCATTAAGAACGGTGTCTCGTTGGATATATTATCTTTTCTTTCCTTCTTTTGCTCTTCAGTGCCAATAACATTATTCAGATCATCTTTGCTTGATGACTAGCTCTCCTTTGTCTGCCTGACGTCGTGTGGATGAAAAATGGATGCTTTCTCTCTACTTTTTTTATTAAAGCATGTTTTTCGTTTTTACAAAGACTCTTTTTTATTAGCATTATGTTTTTTTTAGAAAAAACTAAGTATCATTAAATAAATAATCATAAAAATCTCAATGAATAGGGAAGAATGTATTTCTTTAATTGAAATTATTTTTTCTTAGCATGACAAAATTGAATAATATTTTAAATAATATTTTTTTTATTTATAGTTAATTTGATTAATAAAATAATATAAAATGAGGAGAAGTGCTAAGCCCATGAAAATTATTTTTCAGGGCACATGACTAGCTAGAAAAAATATATAAAAAAAGAAGACTAGGTGCACCTAGCCCAAAATAGAAGCCCAAGAGCAATTAAACATGTAATGCCTGACTTCTTTTTTCTTTTTCTTTTTTTTTGATTTACGTGGGTCCGGACCAGCTTGCGCGCACTACAACTAATCTTACGGCTCACTGAATATCCTGCAAACCCAGTGAGCATTTAAGGCACCACAAGGGTGACAGACATGCACAGTGAAGTTTGAATCCAGGAATACAGAAAAAGGAAACAAGTCCCTTTAACCACTGGGCCAAAACCTCAAATGTTGACTCCTTATATTTTTCTTAAACGTGTCATTTGCCTCTTTTCTTTTTCTTTTTTTGAAAATTTTGATGGACATCATGTTATTTGCCTGGAGAGATTGCGCGTTGTCACTTGGTTCAAATTTGCCTGGAGAGATTGCGTGCCGCTGGTTCAAATTCTGACAATCTCTAATAGCTGAAATGTTAAATTTTGGAATATAAAATCTTGTTTTTACCTAAAAAATTATAAAAAAACCCATGTAAGTCTATTTGTAATCCTAAAACACCATAAAATCTACACACACACACGATTCACAAAATATTTTCCAAGTTTGGATTTATTTTTTTTTATAAGATGAAAATTCTGAATTGCTTCCATGAAGTTCATTTTCTCAAGATGAACTTATTAACATAAAAAAAGGTATATTTTTTTTTGAAACATGAACAACAACTGAATATTTTCTCTTTCTCCTTGTCATTTTTCCAACAACTTATCTCTCCTCTCTTTATACATGAAGTGAAACATAAAATAATTAATTATAATAATAAAGGTTAGAATCTAAAAACATAAAATCCTCACATAATAGGAGCTATGTGTATATATATAAACTTCAATGACTAAATTGTAGTTTTTTGCACCCCTTGAACATTAAAAATAAAATATTTATTTTTTGTTTCTCAATTTTTGTTCCCTATTTTTTTTCCTCAGCAACAATATATTTTTTTTCATAAAACCGATGGTTGGTTAAGATAATATTTAATATTGTGGTAATTATTAGTTTTTAAACTGTTTTTTACTTGGAAATATATTAAAATAATATATATTTTTTATTTTTTAAAATTTATTTTTAATATCATCCTATCATAATAATCCAATAACATCTAAAAAAAAATAATTTCTTTTTTAAACACAGCATATCTACAAAGACAAACATAATCTAATTAATAAAGAAAACTTCCACGAACACTCTCAAAGACCTCACACATACGAGACAATGCAAACATCAAGTATAATGATGAAAATAACAAAGAGATAAAGTTCGAGGAGAGAAAGAAAGGCATTATAGAATGAATAGTGACATAGTGTCATGCACAACATATAAGGTTTTTTTTTATAAAAAAAAATAGTCTAGTTGGAATAAAATATTGAATAAATAGAACAATTGAAAATTTAATTTAAAAAATAACACAGTTTATAAAATCACATATCAAAAAAGAAAAAAAAAAACTCCAGTATACAAAGACAAATTCACGAGTAAGAGCAGGTTCTGTTATAGTTTTTTTTTTTTAAAAAAATTAATTAATTTAAAGGGTGTTCAAGTGTTCTCTTTTCGGTCTGCAGAGCAATTATTGAGATTTAACTTATCAGAGTTTGGACCAGTCTGAATTTTTTAGTCGAACTAAATTCCAAGTAGAGGATTTTTCTTCCTCCGAATTCAACCAGAAGGTGCCGATTCCAAATTCATCATCTCTTTACGTAGCCCAAACCGAGCGTCGAAATGGCAAAGCGTATTGAGAGTGATCATTATCACCGACCATTATTTTAAAAACCAGAGCGTCTTGTGGGACCCCCCAATGCATGTGGATGGACCTTGCAGCCTTACAAAAATATTAGTCTCATCATCTCCTTCAGGAATCTTACATAACAAAATAAAACAAAAAAAGGAGACGAAAAGTTCAGCAAATTTGAAAGAAGCCTCTGTTAATGGGTTTCAAGCTTTCTGTATTTTGTGTTAACTTGCATGTGCGCATGTGAGCACAGAGAAAAACACAACCGCAGTTGTATCTTTCCTCGGCAGAACCCACCTTTGTGGCGTTTCATTGTTGGTATGTGGTGGAAACACCGTCACTCCTCCTGCCAGTGGCTTCCTAGCCTGGAATTCTCTCTGAAAAACACAGAGGGACGGGGAGATTTCTGAAGACATCTTGCTTTGCCCCACCTAAGGAAACTAAACGAGAAGAGGTCAAGTACTTACCATTCCCTACCAGTTTCTTACAATAGATTCAGTAAAAAAATTTATTTTCACGAGGCAGGCAGCCACCTTGGTGTTGGTTGATTCCGAGGACTTCTACTTTTTATGCCTTGTCTCTGTATGTCCAGTTAGTACTTTCCTATAATTCTATTATTTCATCTTCACGTGGTAGGGACCTTGACAGATGCATGAAACCAAGGAAGAAGCTCTCTTATCCTCGATGGTCGACAGGGAGAGAGAGAGAGAGAGAGGCTACTTCAATTCGAGATGACAGCCTCAATGATTACCCCACATTTCCCTATGCCCACACATACACGTATCTGTCTCTGTATTTTGCATCCCTAAAGCAAAATCATCCTCGAAAACGCTTTAAAAACCTCACGGAAACAACACCACACCACACACATATTAATCAATACATCCACATCCTCCTCCCCACAGAAATTATGGAAAATGACTTCACATTGAAGCAAGATATGTACCCCCCTCCTCCTCTCTCCCTGTCACTTCTTTGTCAATGCTTGCTCGTATCTTTCATTGTTTAAAATATTGTCTATATAACAGGTTAATCACAATAATTAACACCATTTACTAGAGAGTAGAGACAATGAATGCAAATTTCTATGTACTCAAGTTTATCATCTTGGTACCTGGTTACTGATCAATGCAATAACACCCTTGTGGTGCTAACACCTTATGCATTTCCCTATTCTAAGAAACAATACTGATGCTAGAATAAATCTCGATGCTACACAAGGAGTTTGTTATTGATTAGCGCTTGACGCGATGCTAGGTGATGAAGATGAGTAAGCGAGCGAGCAACGAGAAGACCCTTGTTGAAGCATCAACAATTGAGCTGGGGTCACCGAGGATGATGAATACGATGGATTGCTTCCCATCATATTCGATGATTTGTTGGTCGGCTTGTGGGCGTCGCTTCCTACAGTCGGTTCTTGTCGAATCTCCCTTAATAATACTGCCACATCTTTCATTGTCGGTCGATCTTCAGCGCGATTGCTTGTGCAAAGAAGAGAGATTCCAAGAGCTTGAAGCATTTCCTGTATCTGTGTGTCTGGGTGGCCTTGCAGTTTAGGATCAAGTATTTCAACTGGGTCCTTCTTGCACTTCAGGTGGTCTCTGGCCCATTGGACAACATGTTGGCCATCCGGGAATGACGGATCCACCGGCTGTTTCCCCGTTATTATCTCTAGAAGGACTACTCCATAGCTATAGACATCACTCTTTTCAGTGATTCTAAGCATGCAAGCGTACTCTGCAATTGAAGCACATTGAAAGACAAATTATCGTGTCTGCAAGATAAACAGAAGTGCGCAATGGAAACAGGGCAATATTGCAGCAATGGAAACAGGGATTGATGCAGGGTGAATGGCATTGCACTCGAAGCAGAAACTTTTTGCTAAAAGTGGTATTCTTTGTGCATGCAAACCTTTTGCCGGTTGCCTATGAATATAACAAGTCACGAACAAAACAAATTAAACAACTTGGTGGCATGCCTGATGTGATTTTGCTACCTAATTACAACCAAGGCCTTGTGATGCTTACACATGCTAAACCCATCTCCTAACCTTGCTTTAAGTCTCCATCATAACTAATCCCAAACTGGTTCTCTCATAATCGAAGATTTGTCTCATCCTATTCCAATTAAGTGTCCAATAATCACTCAAGAGAAGTTAAAAAAAATGCCAATTATCACAATCGAGTGAGAGTGAAAAATGAAAACTCACCTGGTGCAATGTATCCATAGGACCCTGCAAATTGTGGACTTGCAGAGAATGATCCATGCTCGTCTTCAACCACCCTAGCGAGCCCGAAATCGGCTAAACATGCCTCATACCGGTCACCAAGCAAGATATTATGAGATTTCACATCTCGGTGCAAAATCGGTGGCACGCAATCATGGTGCAAGTAAGCTAGCCCCTCTGCCACCCCCAATGCGATCTTGATCCTCATCTCCCACTCCACCAACCCAACATCATTCCCTTCATGTAACAATGTCCCTAACGTGCCATTAGCCATGTAATCATAAAACAACAGCTTTGTTTTTTGGTTTGCTCCCCACCCGAGTAACCGGACGATATTCCGGTGCCGAATTATGGCCAACGTAGCAATCTCGGATGAAAATGATGCTGCTGAAATCTTCTCTGTTGACTTAAACCTCTTAACTGCCACCATCAGTCCTGACGGGATGGCAACCTTATACACCACCCCGGACCGGCCTCGCCCGATCACATTGCCAGCTGTCAACGATCGTGCCACATCAGCAATTGACAAGTCTAGTTTCTGGTATAAAGTCACTTCCCAAGGCGGACTCATCTCCAAGTCGTCATCACGATCGCACTCTTGGGCCCCACGGCCATGCCTTTTGCTTCCCAGGATATTGTAGAGCGCTGCCAAAAGAAGAGCACACGCCGTGCACAGCAGCACCACCATTGTCACACGTGCTGCCGCCCCTCGCTTCACGCGCTTGTCATCGCCATCACACTGGCTATCGGAGAAGCAAAGAGCGGGATTACCGGTAAGAACACTGAGAGGAAGCTTGGAGAAGAAGGGCGTGTCAGGCACGTGACCCGAGAAATTATTGTGCGAGACATTAAGCACGACGAGATTTGGCAATGCTGCGAGATGTTGAAGATCGCCAGATAGATTATTATAAGAAAAATCCAAAATGGCAAGCTTCGTTAGCCCAGTGAACTCTGACGGAATCTCTCCGTTAAGTTGATTCAAGCTGAGATTCAGAGCGATTTCCAGTGACGGAATCTTTCCAACACTCGACGGAATGTTCCCTGATAACTGATTTCCACTCAGGTCCAACAACTGTAACTTGGAGCAGGAACCGAGTTGATTCGGAATGGAACCTAAGAGCTTGTTCTTAGCAAGAACGAGCTTGGTGAGTGAACTCAACGAACCAAGACTTGCACTCAAAGTTCCTTCTATCAAGTTATTGGAGAAATCAACAAACTGGAGTGAAACAAGCTTGTTAAAACTCTGTGGCAAGTTCCCAGATATAGCATTTGAATGCAAATCCAAAAATGTGAGATTCTGACAGCCCGAGATTTCTTCCGGGATGTCTCCGGCTATCCGGTTCGATCCGAGATCCAAGAAGTTCAAATTCTTCAAATTTCCAATCTGGGGTGGAATTGTTCCGGAAACCTTGTTGTTATTAGCTCGAAAACGAATCAAAGACGAGCAGTTTCCAATCTCGGGTGGTATTTCACCAGAGAGATTGTTGGAAAGAAGCAAGAGCTTGTTGAGTTTCTTCAGCTGAAAAACTCCTTTTGGAATAGGCCCCACCAGGCCATTTTGGGATAAATCTATGGCTTCTAGATTTTGACAGTTGGAAATGGAAGGCGGTATGTTGCCTTCGAGTCTGTTCTGCCATAAGTAAAAGAGTGTGAGGTTTGATAAGTTACCTATTTCAGGTGGGATTGAGCCACTGATTTGATTGTTGTCGAGTTCGATGTGAGTGAGCTTCTGGCAATTTCCAAGTTGCGCAGGGATTACTCCGGAGATTTGGTTGAGGCTAAGTTGGAATTCTTGAAGTTCAGTTAGATTGCCAAATGATTGTGGAATGCTTCCGGTTAAGGAATTCATTGATATGTCAACGACCAACATCTGGTTGCAGTTTCCGAGCTCTGGAGGGATGATACCAACCAAGTTGTTTTGCCAGAGCAGTAGGTTCTTAAGGTTTTGGAGTTGGCCTAATGTTTTCGGGATTGATCCAGTGAGTGTGTTTTCATAAAGGTATATGTCCTGGAGCTCGGTGCAGTCACCAAGTTCTGGAGGGATTTGGCCGGAAAGGAGGGCAGTGTAAATGGCAATGGTTTGAAGTTTTTTAAGGAGGCCGAGGCTTGGTGGGAGAAAACCTGAGATGCTTGTCTCTGCCAGGCCTAGTATCAACAAGTTGCTGCAGTTGCCAATTTCTTGAGGTAACGAGCCTTCGAGATTCTTGTTTCCACCAGCTCTAATCACTTCGAGATACCTCAACTTGCCTATGGTGTTGGGCATGGAACCACTAAGTTGATTGTCATAGAGGATTAGCCTTTTCAAGCTAGTGAGGTTTCCGATTTCGATTGGAATGGAGCCCTCAAGTTGATTTGAGTTGAGAAGGAGTTCTTCAAGCGTGATCAAGACACAAAGCTCACTTGGGATTTCGCCGGTTAAGGCATTGTCACTCAAGTCTAAGTGAGTCAACTGAGGAAGAGCAGTGCCAATCTCTTTTGGGATTGAACCAGTGAGATTGGTTCCAGACAGAATAAGCTTGTTTAAGGAAAACAGTGAGGTAAAATTGGAGGGTGGTTTTCCAAACAAATCAACATACCTCAACTCCAACGACACAACTTCATTGTTGAGATTGCAAGTGATTCCAAACCATCCACATGGAGTTTCATTGCTTGAATCCCAACTATCCAACCCCTCAGGCGATCCATTCAAGCTTCTCTTCCATGAAAGAAGAGATTCTCCTTGTTGGTTGAGAGCAGAAGCTGTAAAAGGAAAGAGAAGTGCAAGGGTAGAGGAGAGGAATAAGAAGGAAAAGAGGGTCCATGGATTTACAGGCATTACAGCTGCAGAAAGGAAGAGGGTTTGAGCCTAGGGAGGAGGGACAATGGGAGGAACCATATCATGTCCTGCGGGCTAATGTTCTTTTGTTACAAGATTAGTAAAAACAGCAGTAGACGTGTAATAGCATTAAACAAATTGAAAGAAACCCAGACCAGAATCTCCGGATCCAAGAAACAGCTAGGCCACTATGTTTTCTGCACAAGGAAATGGAATTTAGATGGGTTTCTTTAGTATTTCTTTTTTCTTTACAGCAGAGTTAGAGAATAGGTTGGGGGGAAGAGAAGACATAACTGCTTTTTAATTTCAATGGGTGGTGGGTTAACTGACTTTGTCTTACACCTTTTTTAGTGTAATCTTTTTCATCTTCGCTTCCACAGATCTATTGGCAACGGCAGCTTATTTGGAGTATTATGGTAACAGTTGCATTTTAAATTATTTTTATGCTTTGAAATGGTTTTTTTTTGTTTGTTATTAATACATTAAAATAATTAAAATAAATTAAAACAAAGAAAAAAACGAAAAAAAACGTCAGTATTTTCTGCAGATGACACTCAACTCTTGCATTTTCTGCAGATGACTTGTAGCTTGAATGTGAAAAGAAAGATCATTACCCAAGTAGGCACAAAATATTGCGATGAAAATGATTGACAGACCTCTCCGAGCTGGTTGCTCGAAGTGGGATCATCTGTTAGTTGAACTTATAATCTACACACCACTAATATTCTTAGAATTTTGATTATTTTTTCTCTTTTCATCATGAATTCAAACATATCATCTGCAAAAGGCCCCTCTTTTCCCCAGATTCTCACTGTAAAGCCCAATTAAAAGCTGCAGGGGAAAAAAATAAAAAGCTCCGTATAAAAATATTCTGGTGAAGGTTAAATTGCAGTGCTCTGCAGAGAGAGAGAGAGGAGAGAGATTGGGTCTTGAACAGTAACGCATATTATTAACAATAAGAACAGAAAGAGATGAGATTCAGATCTAAACCAGAGTTAGAGAAATCTATTGGCAGAAAAAGGGATCGATCTGTGACATGATCCATCATAGAAAACAGTTTTATTCAAAAGCATGCTCGTATAAAAAATCAAATCCATATATTATTAACAAAATGACACTGCAACCACCAACAAAATCAGATCCCGTTTCGAAAAACAATTCCCATTAAAAGGTTTCTAGCATGAAAAATAAATCCATCACGAGACGTCTTGTGACATGGAAGACCAAACTGCAACAACCATGGCTCGGCCAAGTCAGAGGGCAATATATATATATATAATCCACTGACACACAAACACATATTGCTTGCCTCGTGACCATGTTCTGGATTGATATTATTTTACTCCAAAATCATCTTACAATACAAGCGTGAATGCCTGATTACAATTAAAATAATCTATTTTCAAGGGATTTATTATACATTACAAGATTTGTAATTGATTGGGGATACCATGCCCCTTTTTTAAACCACAGTGGAATGCCTTTGTTGGACTCAAAAGCCAAAAAAAATAAAATAAAAATCGTATAGCTTTCTATTAAGGTTATTTTTTGTCTTTACAATATTTTCTGCACAGTAAAATTAAGTTGATACATTTAAAAAAAAAAAAAAACATTAAACTTGCATAAAGAAGCATTTTTGTCTTTTCATTTGTTTTAAAACAATAAGTGATCAAATTACTCTTAAAATAAAATAAAATTTAAGGTTGTTTCTAAGCTTTTTTTTATCTTTTCATTATGTTTTTTTTTTCTTGTTATTTTGAGATTTATATTGGGATTGATTGATAATTTTAAAATTTTAAATTTTATTAAAAATATTATTGACATGTGTAACGCACATGTGAAGCCATTCGGTAATCAAATTTGTTAATCTAAGGTTGGTTCCAAGTATCCTTATTATTTTTTTTTTTTTCAGATCTTTTATTCTAAATTGATTTTTCATTTCATTTTCACCATTCAATCAATATAAAGTTTATTTTATATTTCAATTTTGATTGTTATTTTTTTAATTTTTTTTAATCTTTTTGTATAGTTGTAATTTTTTTTTTTTTTTAATTTTACCCTTTAATATTTGATTGATTGAGAATTAATTTTTAAAACTATCCCAAATTATAGTCTTCACTTAATTTATCAGTCTAGGAGTCTCAGGGCATGTAAACCTTTTAGTTTCAATCTAATAACTCGAGTCATGAGTTTCGAAAAAGTTAACACGAGTTAATAATTTTTTATATAAAAAATAAGCTTTGAGTTTTTTCTATATTTTTTTTCTATCAAGTTATTTTAATTTCATAATCTCGATCACGCATTTGGTGGAATAACTCGACCTTGAACTTCATCATTTGTTTTCTTTTTAAAAACTATTTTTTCCTCAAGTTATTAGGATCCCTTGTTTTAAAAATTTGGTCCATTTGTTGTTTTTATCTATTTTTTATCGTTTAATAAAAATAAAATTAACTTGTTTAATCTAGCTGAATCTATAAAACGAGTCATAGATTTAAGAAAAAACATATTTATAACTTAAATATTATTTTTTAGGTGAAAAATAGTTTGACCCGCAACATAATAGCAAGTTTCCATGCCTAATCTATTCTTACATGTTTACAAGTGCATTGAGCTAAAATATTATAACCAAATATTTATATGTGTACGTGGTTTAGTAATATTTTTTGTATAAAAAATATGGTTGATGGCATGACTCAATAATAATGACATTTTGTTATTGTAGTGTTTCAATCAATCTGAATCTCAATTATTTTCTTATGGATATTTTCTAAATTCTAAATCTCGAAATATATGATTCTATACACTTTATATATTTGGAAAGTAAACCTTCGAATTTTAATTTGATTGCCATAAGAGAGTATTTGAAAGTATATATTTAAAACAAGAGCTATAAATATGTCGAATTTATTGCTCTCTTTCAGTTTGGAAAAGAGTAGAAATTCACTTCTCAAATATAATATTCATGATCCAAAAATCTGTACACACTCACAGGGGCTATTTCTATTTTTTTTTAAAAAAAAAAATATAGCTTCAATTTTTTTTTTTTTTTTGCAAGCTAGCTTAACCCAAAAAAATATTTGAAAAAAAAAACAGCAAATGACAATGTATTACGTTGTTGAGAACAATTCGACTTGTATAATTTTTTGAGGTTATGCTATTGGAAATAATAAAATTTTGAAGGTTAAAAATGAATGTCCAAAAGTTGGGCAACAGCCTTTGATTTGAAGTTGTTGATGGCTACCAAAATTTAATGCCCTAGTTGTTTGTTTTTAAATTTTAAAAGTTTTTTAAAAAGATTTTAATTATTTTTATTTTTTTATTAACTTCAAATTAATATATTTTTAGTGTTTTTAAATTATTTTGATGTGATGATGTCAAAAAATAATTTTTAAAAAATAAAAAATATTTTTATATTTATTTTAACACAAAAAATTATTTAAAAACAACTGCAACTATACTATTAAATAAGGTTTAAGCTTTTATTTTTCAAATTAATGAAGATGTTATTATATTTAGTTATGGTGAACATACACCTAAACAGAATTTAAAAAGGTTTTTATAGACAAAACAACTATGAGTGAAAATGCCATTATTGGTTATCACAATTTGGATAACTTTAGGTGGATTTTTTTATATTTATATATTTTTTTATTATTTATTAATAAAAAATTTAAATATTTACAAATTATTTATCGGTTTCAGGTATCTCATAGATATTTTTCATCTACTATTATTTATTAATCAATAAAAGTTAATATATATATATATATGTATGTATATATGTATATATGTATGTATGTTTTATGTCAATATTAAAATATATACATATCATAATGTATTAAAATAATCTAAATAGTCTACAAATATATTTATATAATATAAGTATATATTTCAAATTAGGTTGGAGTGAGTTACAGGTTAATTTTGATAATATATATATATATATTATCCATCAAATCCAAAAAATTCATATCCATTTAGATTAGATCGGATGGGGTTGATATCCATCAATTTCATCTCCAGTTACAACATTATAAAGGTTTCTATGGGCGACAAAATTGAAGGGTAGTAAGGATGATGATTATGACATTTTAACTCTCGAGAAACATGCCATGCCATGTCTAGCTACTTTGTCTTAAGATTTCTTTCTTAATATGCTTGTCTTAGACCCTGTTTGTTAACTGGAAAATAATTTTTTTTTTTTAAAGTAAATTTCAGGAAAGTGAATTTCAGAAAAGTAAATTATTTTTTGATGTTTGATAGTGTAATGGAAAATAAGTTGAAAAATACTTTCCAGTGTTTGATTATGTCATGAAAAATAAGTTGAAAAATGACTTATTAAAATAATGAGGAACAAATCTTACAAATTAAAAAGTTAAATGAGAATGAAATTGAAAAAAAATATAATCTCATAAATTATTTAAAATAAAATAAATAATAATCAAAATAATATAGACCAAATCTAAAAAAAAAATAAAAGATGAAGAAATTTAAATAATAATAATTAACATTTCATAAATTATTTCAAATAAAATAAGTAATAATTAAAGGAATGAGGACCAAATTTGATAGATAAAAAATTTCAATAAAAAAATAATAAGGAAAAAAAAAATAACAATTATAAAAATGAGGATCAAAATTAATATAAAAATTAAATTTTAAGAGATGAAATTGAAAAATAAATATTTAAAATATATATATATATATAGCAATTAAAAGTTTGAGGACCAAATTTGATATAATCAACAAATAATATGACATTTCAAAATTTTTCACAACTTCCAGAAAATGTTTTCCATCCAAATTTTTCAGGGAAACACTTTCCTGGAAACCAAATCAAATTTTTCTTTAACTGAAAAATATTTTCCGTTGACCAACTTTTCTAATGGTAAACAAATATAAGTAAGTTTAAAAAATAATTTCTCAAAAACTACTTTCTAGAAAACAAATATAACCTTAATATATTATTTCTTACCTTTTCAAATTTCAAGCAGCTTTCATCAAGAAAAACCATTACCCCCACCACTAAATTCCTACATACATATATACATGTATCCATATGAGAAGTGTTTTTTTAATCAGCCTTAAGATTCTATAGGAATATAAAATTAATTAAAATATATCCAAATTAACTCAAATATCTATATTAATAAAAAAAATAAAAATATCAAGGCTTGATGATATACAAAATTTCATATCATCTGAATAAAAAAGAGGTTATTAAGTATGTCAAGGGTTTGATTCGCCTTAATGTTTTTTTTTTTTAGTGTAAGAAAAACATCAAATAAATTTATGTTTTTTTTTAATGATTTTATATCTCCATATTAAAACCATTCAAAACGACTTAAAAATTATCACTAAGTTAAAAATAAAAAAAAAACAATGAATACCCATTACCAACAGATCGAAACCTCCTATATATGTTGAAGGGGGCATTGACCATGCGCAGCATCTCTTCCCTTGTCCTTGTAAAGGACAAAAACCTCGTCTCATTTAACAACTTCTTCTTCTTGGTTTTTTCCCGGCCCCCCGAATTTCTCGTAGCTTGCTCCACTACTGATTGAATGCCCAGAGCTATAAAAAAAAAAGAAAAAAAAGAGAAAAAGAAGAAGAAGGATAACAGGTTGTGCTTGTAATCAATGTTTCTTTTATTTTTCCTCTTTTAAATATCGATTTTTTTTTATTTCTTACAATATGATCATTCCCTTTTGTTATTGGTTTAATTTATCGATGCTTGCCAGTGGGACGGGTAGCAGTCAAATTCAAGATTAATTATGTGCTTTGATTCCGGTCTGCAATCTCTCAAAAGAGAGCATTATCTATGCAAAGAAATTCATGTACATGTTAATTTTAAAACATGAAAGTGAATATGAACAGGGAAAAAATTGTAAAAATATATTATCAATTCATTAAAAAAAAATAAGAAAATTATGAACAACATGGATGTATCATCATATTTGAAATTCTCTAAAAATCATCAATTTGAATCTCATAAACCTTAGAGTTATTGGATACTTACATGCAGGGGCGGAGCAAGAACAAATAATTAGGGGAGGCCGTGACATTTCCTTGCATATTTTCGATGCTCTTCACGTTATTAAAATTATAAATATATACAAGGAAGGGGCTGAGAAATGTGGAAAAACATTTCCTTGCAGGGGCCGGGGCCCTGCTAGCCCCCCTGTTTTTACCACTGCTTACATGGTTATTAATTTCATGACCAGTAAAATTAATCGAGGTATATACAAGTTGATCTAAATATCTAGATTAATAAAAAAAAAAAATTTAAAGGCAAATCAAAAGCAACATGCAAGATGATCGTGCATTCATGCTGTTTAATTATATCCAAATGATTAGCCATTGTTGCTATTTAATCTTATCCCTTATTTGTTTTCTAAGTTTTGGGTTCATTTCTGCATCATCAGCTTTATTTATTTATATATTTAATCAATATATTAATTTGCACCAGACCTTTAGCGGTCAAACTCACTTTCGACGACTTGAACTAACATTTAAAGCATAATTAATACTAAATTCATGGATCATAATTGGAAAGTACAAAGCGTATTTATACCTGGCATCGAGTTAAAAAGAACAAAAAAGAAACTTGATTATTAAACTTTAATGGTGTAAGATTTATGCACCGACAGCTTAATTTACTGTGGAATTCCAAATCCTATGCTAATTATAATAGCATCTCAGTTATATTAGCCAGCCAAGATATAGGTGAAGAATTTTGAGTTCAGGTAAGCTCCAGATTGCACTAATTAATTAATTTATTAGAAAATAGTAACTGTCTTAATTTATTTCAAGATTTTCTATGTTGTTTGTGAGTTTTTTCATAAGTTTTAGACATTATTTGGATTGAAGTTCTGAAAGAGGAAGGAGCACTAACGTTGAGTCGATTACGGCATAATTAATAATTTCTTGGCTTTTCCTGAGAAGTACTGTTTGTTATCGTGGATGTGTTTTTTTTTTTTTTTTTTTTTTTTTTTTTGTATTTTAGATTTTTTTTGATTTATAAATATCAAAAATAAATTTTAAAAAAATAAAAAATATATTATTTTAATATATATATATTTTAAAAATAATTTAAAAAACAACCATTACCACACCACCAAACAAATCCCAAAACCAAATTCAGTAATACCTTTTGTTTTCAATTCAAACATGCTTTAATTTGGGATCAAAAGAAAAATATTTTGAGTAACGCTGATCATCCTTTGATAATTTTTTTTATGATTTTAAGTTTGAGTCTTGTGATTATTAATATAATGCTTATTAGAGAGTTATATTATTGTTAATTTCAAGACTAGTAAAATTAATCAAGGTACGTGCAAACTGTTCGTATACCAAGTTATAAAATAAAAAAACAAGAAGAAGAGAAAAGAAAAAAAGTGTAGGTGATGGCTTGCTTTTGAGCAATAATTGCATGGATATACGAAAGCATCCCTATGAAAAGAAGGTTCTGTAAATCATCAATGGCTAGTCAACTATGAGATCATTTAGACCAAGAAACATTTTATAAGCATGGCCCTCTTTCTTCCACAGCACGGGCCATAGCCACAAGACTGGACACACAGCACGTAAATTTAATGAAAATAAATAAACATTTTTGCTCTTGTTTTTTAAGCACTTCAATTATTCTTTGCTTGATGACGGAAAACTGGAAATTATACTTTATTTTGGTTTCATATTGGATCACCATCACACTACCATTTTATAGTACCACTTGTTTCTATCTTGGAATGCTCTTCCCTTCTTTTAAGGTTAATGGCCTCAATGGTTTTTCTTCTTTCGGCTCTAAAGAGAGATATTAATTAATTTTTATGTCACGAAAGACAGCTTATAGTAGTGGTTTTTTTTCTCTCTCGTTTTTTTTTTTCCTTTTTTTTAGAACTGTCTTGCAAATGGTTTCTTATGCTACTCAGTTTTTGTTTTGTGATTCATGTTAAAGGGATCATTTTCGGTCTGGTTATTTTTTTTTTAAATAACCAAATTAATTAAAAAAAATTGAAATCGAAACGAAACCGGTTCAAATTGACCGGTTTTAGTTTAGTTTTTAAGACAAAAACCGATTTAAACTGACTGGTTTCAGTTCAATTTTTTAGGACAAAAACTAGTTCAAACTGGTTTGATTTGATTTTTTAAATTTTTTCCAGTTTGGCTTGGTTTTTTTCAGTTTGGCTCAGTTTTCGGTTTATCTCGGTTTTTTTCTGTTTGGATCCAGTTCAGTTTTTTTAGTTTCAAAGCTTATAAAATCAAAACCAAGCCGGTTGGTTTTTTCAAAAATTTTAATCGGTTTAATTAGTTTTTTTTTCATGGTTCATTCTTGATTTAATAAGTTTTTTTTATTTTTTTACTCGCTTCTAATTCATGCAATGTATTTTCATTCATACCTTAAAAAAATGCTTGAATTATTAGAAGATGCATGCCTAATTATTTCTAGTATTTTCTCCTATGAAGCATGCAGAAGAATTAGATGTTCAATTATTAAACCCACTTCATCAACTCGGGACTTGATAGATTTGGCTCTTGCTCTAAGCTAATTTTTTTTCTTTCTATAAAAATTAATAATTTAGAATTCATCTAGATGACTTGACAGATAAATTGAGACCTGATTGATCAGTAAAAATTAAATATGATTTTTTTTATTTTTATTTTAAAAATAATTAAAATAATTTTTTGATTTATATGAATTAACTTAAATTATCTCATTCAACTATGATTTATATTTTTAAGTTTATCCGGACTTAGTTTAATAAATTTGATTAGAAATTGAAGCGGAGTTTAAAATCCTTCAATTTTCGAGAAAAATGTCTTGCAATATCATCTTTATGGCCTTTTCATATCTATTAGTGGATGGGTTTAACTGTAGTAGTTTCCAGTGATTTTACAAGTCATTGTATGATTGATTTTTTTTTTTTTTACATGTTTTCATTTTCAAAAAAGAAAAGAAAAAGAAAAAACCATCCTTCAATTGCTACGGAACTAGCCCAGTGGACATATACTCAGGGCCCAATAACCACCTCGTAGAGTGTAAGCTCCAGCCCCTAATTTGCCCAAAACAAAATAGATTACAAACCCTTGAAGGCATGTTGACGACGGCCGGCAATGAGGATTGAACCAGTAGAATAGCCTCAGGCAGTCCAGTATCGGTTCCCAGAAAAGTCCGTAGCCCATAACACAAAAACACCCGTTCCCGGCCTACATTTAAGTAAACGCAAAAAGATAAAAGAAAAAAAAAAAAAAAAAAAGAAGGAAAACGACAGTGTGATTTGCAGAATCAAATTGGGCCGCCTATTTCATTTAATTCAAAAGTGTTCGGTAAAAGCAAAATTTAAATTAAAACACACACTCTCTCTCCCCCTCCCCCTCTCGCATAGCGCAAAGAAAATGGAATGGAAAGGGACGGAAACTGTACGAGCAAAAATGGAGTCCCTGCGATTGATTTGCGACAGAGATGCTCAAATCCAACTGCAGAAAATGGACTCCTTCACGGCGTCGTTTTCCAACTCTATGGATTCAGTCAAGGCCAGAGCAGAAGAAACTGTGCAGAATCAAGGTCAGAAGGCTTGCATTCTCACTTTACTCCAACTTGTTTAAATAGAAGCTAGGGTTTGTAGTGTAGGTAGTTTGGGAAGTTAACTATTCTATTTGTGGATAAAATTAGAACGGTTAGTGCTTTGGAAATTGTGTGATTTTTGTTTTGTTTGCAGGGAAATTAGGGAGTTTGAAATCTAGCTTGAAAGAAGCTGATGGCGAATTTGTTAAAGTTCTGGCAGGTTTCTCTCTCTGTTTTCTTCTTACCTATATTTGGAGGTGAAAACCCTCAGTGAATTTATGCTGGCAATTTTTTTGTGTTGTAAAATCCTTTAATTTATTAGATCCTTTGAAGTGGCTGGTTCATAATTTGGATGTGAAATCTGAATTCAGGTGTTTCGGGCATTTAAAATGCGAGTAGTAATTAATTAATTGATGGCGAATGTGCATATTGCAAGTGATTCACTGACTGAACACTGGTAAATGCTACTATGATTTTAAGTTCGTAACTAAACAATCTAATATTGATTGCCTTATAACGAGCGATCGTCATTACCATTTTTGATTGAAACTTTAGGTTTTGGAAGGGCTGTATTGTTTGCTTGCAATTACAGCTAATGTGTTTTTCTAGTTAATTTGATTGGTTTTAGCATTAATCTGTAATGGAAGACAGAACATATTGATTTGCTTGTTGAGAATTAATGTTTTTGAGTAAATCTTAACCAGGATTTGCATTTTGTTTCTATTAATTTTTATTTGCTTCTACACGCTTAAAATTTCAAAGAAATAATTTCCTCCCGGTTCCAAATGTGAAGGTGGAGTTTAACTTTCACCAATCATCAATTATGATGTTTTGTTTTATTTACCATTTGTATGCTTGAGTTGATGGATTGCCACGCTATTTTGGAAACCCTTAACTAAATAAATGATCAACTAGTGGCACAGAATGTTTAGGAGAGACAAAGATATGCTATTTCGGAGAGTAAAGAAATGTTATAGCTTCCAAAATTGGTCTGATACAAAAGAGCAGCAGAGACTTGTATTTGAATTGAGACTTTTTGGTGTCTTAATAAGAATGCTGGAAGTGAGTAAAGATTGATAAGGGAAAATGTGTGTCTTTCTTCTCTAAACAAATCCACTCTCTGCTACAATTTTTATTTATGTTTCGTGTGATAAAATGCTTTAAAACTGATTTCCATTAGCTTTCAGATTTATTTGTTCATTATTTTTTAATTTGTGTTCTCGTATAGTTAAGACTCAGAAAGAGGCCAAGCAGCTGGTAACAAGGGACTCAATATCTGCTACAAGAGCTAGAATACAAAAACTTCAAAAGAGTGTTCAAGTTCAAAGGGCCAGGAGGGATGAGCATGCAGCAATCATGTCCCAGCAATCTCTAGGTAATATTTTTTCCTGTTATTAGCTAATTGTTAATTGTTCGATTGTTAATTGTTCATATCCTTTACTCCATTGCCATACTTACTCTCGTGAAAAATTGAATAGTGCATTTTCCTTAAAATATTGTTTCATTAACTAACTTGATTAAGATGAGATTTCTGTCAGTTTGGGTTATGCCTGTGAAATTGATGGTTATATCGTGGTTCTAAACATGACTAGGGTTAGATCTTGGTTATGATTGAGTTGGAAACGAAGGTTGGAAAGGTTGAGATTTGTAGGATGTGTTTTCACATTTTCCTGACATGTTAGGGCACTATGGGAACTTATGCAAACAACCATTAGGATGGGATCTGAACTGTACAATTCAACTATTGGTGGTTAGTTTGAATGCAATACCTGGACTGACTACATAACCATGGCTCATCTTTGATTGGAAGAGGAATCACCAAGTCTGAATTCATATTGTTGATGAATTTTGAGTTTGTACACCCTCAATTCTAGTATGCTGTGATATTTCTTATGTTTGTTTCTTTGTCAGTTGCCTTCGAAACCATATTTTAGTTTTGCTTATTGTTCTGTGCTCTCTGCCCTTTTCGCTTTGGCATTGTTTACAGCTTTGGCAACATCCAAAGAAACAGAACACCAAGACATCGACCATAAAAGGGAAATTCAAGAGGCAATGTTATGGTACAATATGGTTCTTGGCTTCAAAATTGAAGGTGGCAGGGGTAATCTATGCAATTGCATTTTTGAATAATCATTCTCTTTTATTCCTTTATGTAAATTCCGTACTTACAAATTCTTGATATGTTTAGGGGTAAAATTCACATTCAACAACATCAATTTGAAAAATCCATACGAGGAGTACTCTTTCACCATTCGCTATGAAAATGATATGTACACATGTAAGTAATGGATGCATTTGGATTTTAAATTAATTTCAAACCTCAACTCAACTGAGTCTTTGTCCATTCCATTTCTGATATGGGCTAAACTTTTCATCATCTGTTGTTTGAATATATTGTTATTATATTTAAAGTTTTTTCTGCCTAATTTGCAGTGTTGGCTTGTGATCCACAATTGAATGACACCAAACAGTTGATCCATGAGTTGAATAAAACCAATGGCTTGTTCAAATTTGTCAGAAAATTGAGAGAGAAGTTTCAAGAAGCGGCACCACTTGGTAGAGTTTTACTTGTGTTCCTTTAACCTGTGTGCTTGGGATACTTTCTGGATAATGGGCACTTGCTTTCTCTATTGTGCATTATTTTCCATGGAATGGTTCATTATTTCGGCAAACATAAATGTTGGTTCCAGACATGACTTGAATGTGACATGCTAGTTGCTCTTCTGGGACAACCACTAAAATGTGGAGAAGTTTGATGAATAGGCTTTCAGCTCGGCTGTTTACGAGCAATTTCAGTACCCCTAAACTAAACTATTGTATGTTCAACCTTAATGCATTAGGATTCTTGCCTCAGTCCACAACTCTTCATCAAGAGACTGCAATATCTGTGTCTGCTCCAGTTTTTAGTGACGTAAGTGAATCTCCATCAATGACAAGCCAAACTTCAGATGAACTCAAAAGAAATTCCAAGAGAAGTAGGCATGTAAGAGGAGGGAGACAGGCAATCATGTCTCCTGTATCTGTTCGCCGGTCCCCACGCTTTAAGGTAACTTGATTTTGATTGCATAGGAAGTTCAATGTTTTTTTACCACCTCCAAATACCAACTGGATAATGCTTGTTTTTTTCTTGCAATTTAACTCTAGGCAATTAGTGGTGGATGATAATTGAAAAAAAAAAAAGGCTATAAATTGAATTTGAAATATGTAGACAACATGATGTAGCCATTATTCCTCCTAGCATGTCGAGTTTGGCACTATCATTCCTTGAACTTTCTGCATTCTGAGATTACCAAGCAAGGCCTATAGGTTCTGTGTGGCAACTGTGTCATGGTTGTTCTCCAACATTCTTATCATGCTCTTGTGAAGCCTTTCTCTCTCCTTTTCATTCTCAAATAAAAGCATTCTTGCTCATTATGTATTTATTACAATTCCCCTTTTAGTTCTTTGATATTTGTGCTATACAACTTCCACTGATGTGGATTTTCTTGATCTGAAATTTATGTCAGGGTAAGAAATGAAGAAATGGAGGCAGTTTTTGTCACCTTTAGTTTGGTATGATTGCGTGCCCTTTTAACTTGCTTGTGTGAAGCTAGTCATTGTTTGTGACTAGGTTGCTTTCTTGCTCGATAGTCGATATGTGAATCAGGCCAATTTATCACATTAGTGGAAAATTAACTGAAAGGGAATGAAGACTCTCCAACAGAACGATTACTACTCATCTGACACGATGACCTCAACAAGGAGCCCAATTTAGCTGCTTTAGTGTATTATGTTGTACTTGTGATCTTACTCGATGACCGATGTAAAGGGCCAAACATGATTGTCCCTTTTGTTGATGTCTAATCTATGGATTTCGACCTATTAGAAGCACACTGTGTTTAGATATCATTTAATTCAATGTGATGCGCTGATGTTCTCTACAAACTCAGTATTCATAAGTTTTCGCATTTTATGCTTTTCCTGAACTGGTTTTCATAGCTATGATCTTATGATTGATCCCTTGCTCTCCTTCCCCTTCCCTAGACACAAAGTCTCATATACGAGAGGAGGGCAATCCAGCCGGTTAGAGGCTTTTCTCCCCATCTGGCTTGCCCGTTCAAGTCATCTCTTGCCCCTCCATTGAGATTTTTTTTTTGCTCAAGGTAATAAGAACAAAATAGCTCACTTGTAAACTTATGCGAAGGAAATAATCCCTTTTATTAATGTCATAATTTGAACTAAATCTCATATCCTCTCCTCTATTATACAATGATGTGCCATCACTATCTCGTTATTTAAATTTGTCAACTTTGAATTATCCTTTACTCTTTTTTTATTAGCTCCTACTCTTATAAAATCCCTTTCTTAAGTATATGTACACCCGATAGAATTTATAACTTGTAAATATACATGACTCCTAAATATGTACTCTCATCACTAGGAAGAGCATGCTATGCTGCTGGTAGATACAGATATCTCTGCATCAGTGCATGGGTTTGCATCCACAGTTTCTGTGCTTCAGATTCATCATTTGCCAGAGTTGAACATTTACTTTCATTACAGTCTGCGAAGTATTTGCCACTCACACCTTCTATTTGCTGACTCAAAGCAACATAACATGTGGTTGATGCACCCTGCATATCATAAAAGCACACTCGCTCACTAACTTGAAGTCTCTGTGCCTGTCTGTATCTACATGAATCTTTTTGACAGGGGAAATGACAAGGGAGCGTTGACAAACCTGAGATGTTGATTTTAGTAACTTGGACGCAATGAAGTAAAGGGAATCTGCAGATAAGATTTTTATTACTTATATTAGATTGTTTTTCCTTTTCTTCCATGAAAATATTCTGGGAGGAAGATAAATGAAGCTACCTGTGAGAAAGCCCTTATAACTAGCTCTCAATATTCCAGTCTTCACAATGCCTGGATGTACCGCGTTGATAGTTACTCTTGCATTCCTTGCCTGCCAAAAAAATCAAAATTTACCTTGAGCTTTGGTGTCTAAAAGGGAAGAGAGAAGAAGTAAAGGGGCTGATCATGGGTGGCATTTTACCCTGAGCTGTCTGGCTATTTCCTTGACGTGCAATATATTAGCCAATTTGGATTGAGAATATGCACGTGTCCCATCATAGCTGCAAAATGAGAGAACCAAATCTCAACCTTGATTTTTTCATACATAGCAATAATTCCCTTCATAATCATGATTACTCCATTTGGGATTTTCCTACAACTTGCTAATGACTGTTTAATCGATGCTGATTAGATTCTTGGTGGTTGTTATGTTATCATTAGTATCTCTTTTAGTCTAATCACGTATCATTTGGGAGGATGTGATTTTAGCATTTTCTTCATGTTACTGAAATTAAGGGAAGGAGAGGGATCTTACTTCTTCGGGCTTAGCATTTTCTGGAGGCAAAAGGCATCCCTCTTCACCCAGCTGTGAATTACAGACGAGAGATTTATTATTCTTCCTTGGATGCCTGTCTGCTCTGCTGTTTCTATCATTTTCTCTAACAGCAGCTCTGTCATCAAATAATGCCCTGCAAAAGGTCTCAAGATCGGTCGGTCGGTCGGTAAAAATGGTAGTAAAAACTTGATTTTTCCACCACCTTGCTACATCTTTTTGATGTTTTAGGGCCCCAAATCATCATCTTAGAACTTCATAATTTCTTTTTTGTTTTCTATTATTGATAATCTCAAATCCGTTAGTATGCTAATCAAGATGAAATCCCTTCTAATTAACAATCTTGATTCTTGACTCTAACAACTAGCTATGAGTGTAGAAATGGGGCCCCAAATAAAAAATACCACCACAGTTCTCGAAGACTGTTAGGGCCTATAGAGAGGAAGGCCCATTGTCTACATCTTCATGTAATGACTAATCCCACCATGCCTCTAAACATCTTGATAACACTAATTAGACCTGCAATCAAGGTTGACAAACCACTTTTACTTTTTTTTTGGTTATTAATTACTATTATTTTATTATTTAGTGGCCTAACAAGGAGGTATTATCATAACCATAAAGTTAAGCATAATAGTTAGCCGTGTCTTTTCTGCTTTTTCATTATTTCAAAGTAATCATGATTTTCCCCATTTTTATTTTTGATTCTCATGATTTTCCCCACAACACTTGAGATAGTCAGATAAGTTTGGATATGTTTTTTTTTGTTTTTAAAAAGAAAGATACCTGCAATATCATAATTATGGAAAGAAGAAGAAGAACCAGTAATTAAGAGATTCAGTGTTTACCCAAGTAATTCGTAGCAAATGTCATTTCGATTTTGTCTTCAGAGAACTCCAATTTCTGAGAGTATATGCCAGCATTATTTCTGCAATTAAAGTGATCATCATACTCTTAGCAACTATTTTCCAAGATTTCGTACGTGTTCATGAAAATACTGCTGGTCACAAAAACAAAAGAGAAAGAATATTTAATTCACACACACACACACACACACTCACATGAGGATGTTAAGGGGTAGTCCAAGAGCAAGAAAACCAGAACAAAATCTCTTTACAGAAACAAACGAGCTCATATCAGTCTCAAATATTATTATCTCTGCATTTGGACTCTCTTTTTGTATCACTTCCTTTACTCCAGCTGCCTTTTTCAAGTCCCTTGCAGGAATCACTATTCTCATACCCTTTTTAGCTAGTGCTCTTGCTGTTTCCACTCCAATACCTGATGTAGCCCCTTTAATGAAAAAAAAAAAAAAAAAAACAAAAAAAATACTCAGCAAACGAGTGGTATAAATTCAAAAATACTTGGTAAAGTCAAAACATTACAGATAATTAATTAGAGCAGGAATAATATATAGAAGAATGTTTTTAATCTTAATATAGTGCTATTTACTAGGGTATTTTAAAATTTATTTGTGTAATAAAAAAATGTATCACAAGATTCACAACATTCTTCTATATATTATCACATATATATATAACTTGTGCAAGTTGAGAATAAATAATAAATGCATGGGGATTCATGGATATGCTTTTTGAATAAGATCGAAGGAAGAACAGTTTAATAGAAAAAAGCAGGTGAAGATCGATGAAAGTATATAAAACAAGGGCATGATTCATGGCTGAGAAAGAAGTGAACAAGTATGAACCAATCAGAGAATATATAGATAAAAATCACTCAAAAGAGACAAAACCCTATCTCGCAATAGCCAGAAAGGGCCACTAGTTAAATAACCTTTGTAGAATATACTGATTGTTGGGAGGATAATACAAAAACTATACGCTCTTAACTTCAGATCGACTACTCATTTTCTGCAGCACACACAAAAAGGGATATGAAAACCATTGCCAGAAACTATAGGAAAATATGGAAGAGATCAATATGTTGAAGGAAAAGAAAACGATAGCTGATGGCGCGAGACATGGAGTGATGAACCATTTGGTCAAATCTTAATTTGGAAGTAGAGAACGTGAGAGAAAAGAATTGAAGGTAAAATTAACCCTTGTAACTCACTGCACTCTGAAATAGGAAAAAAAAAGGAGAAAAAGGAAGCAAAGAAGTTGATAATGTCTTGGGGAAGAAGGGAAAGGGCAGCGAAGGAAGATGAAGGAGGAGGAAATCTCACAATCTCAAAGGCTAAAACTCCTCCAAGAAAATGAAAAGTAAAAGGGAACAAACCTTTTTCATCCATGTTTATTCAGGAAAAAGGTGGTGAAGAGATGAAATATAATTCCCCATATCAAAATAAATTACTAAACTTGTGTATATATCTTGGTGCTTAAAGATAAAACCCGGAAACTAACCAGTGATGATGGCAGTTAAACGGGGAGGGACAAAGCAAGCAGAATCTTGAATAACTTGCTCAGCAGTTGAATTTGAGCCATAACCACTTGGGCCTGCAATGCCCGCTAGATATCTCCATGTTTCCTTCATGGGGCTGGTGCCTTTGAATCTTGGAGAGCAAGAGAAGCAGTTTAGCCTAGAGACCACACAACTCTCTCTCTCTCTCTATATATATATATAGAAAGACGACTCTTGCTAAAGATATGCAAGAAGAAGGGATTTTCTGGTGATCAAAGGATTATTTCAAGCTGGTGGTCATGTCCAAGCAACACCTGACAAGTGTCACAATGGCAGAACTCTACTGCACTACATCATTGAAATAATTGGTTGAGACAGGCTACAAAGGATGGTCAATGGGGTAGGAGATGTTTTAAGCTTTGTGGTTGCAGTACCATTATTTTGTCCCTTTCTTCTTCCTCATAATTAATGGAGAAGCATTGTGCTTGTCGAAATGTACCATTATCATGTGTCTTGTTATTGTTATTTCCGTTCTCACTACTGTCTTTCCTTGCCGCTGGGTGCTTCCGCTATCTATTATTTCCCTACAGGATTTCTAATGTCAATTTATGAGGACATTTGTTACATCAGAGCATGAAAATTCACTCAAACTGGTGAAAATTGACTTCCTTGTGAATAGTTTTGGAGTACTGTACGTTTCGCTTGCTTTAATTTTGTTGGTTGGATCTGACACAGCTCACAATTAGTCTATCATACATGACTTTTTTGTTAAGAAATTAATCATGTCTTGATCAGACATTAGCGTACCTTAATTCCCATATCAAGGGACAAGACATGTTGCTTGATGCAAGGAAAATTGACAGTCAAAAAAAATTAATGATGGTAAACATTGTGAAAGATTTATGAAGGCACAGTTCCAAGTACATATTGGATTAAAAAAGTTGCGTTTCATCTAGGTTTCTTGCAAATGATTCCCCCCCCCTCTCTCGTTACATTTTACCAATGATTAATTAGTCATGAAGGTCTAAAAAAACCTGGAACGTAGGATTCAGAATTTGTTCTGCTTCCATAGAATTCAGATTTCTCTTCCTTCCCTTAAGCTACTTGCTTTCCGAAAGCAGCAAATCGACCCGCCACCTAGTGAGAGAGACGCTGCTGGGACCGGCCACCGATCGTTCTAGCAGCAGTGACTGCTACTTGTATAAAATTCATTCACTGAGAGATCAAATGGCAAATATTCCATGGAGAGATAGGCTGTGCTACCGCGCATTCCATCATTTTACTTTCAAATCAATTCAAACTTGTATAATTACTTACCCAACAAAATCGATGTGCATGTAGTATTCACACGTGTGATCCTGGAAAATGAAAACCGAGTGATAATTGCATGCAATATTGAGAAATATATTGGGTTTTATCTCGTGAGAAAAGGGCCAAGGATTTCAGACAAGACTGCTTTTTCCTGTGCAAGGCCGTGTCATTCACTTTTCCTTTTGGTCTCCACGGCCAATTTTTTCAATCCATCACTCAGAGAGAATGATAGCCGTTGTTGGAGGATTGATGGACTAAAAGAGAGCATTGAGGTTGACTCCTCAACAATGGAGTTGTGAACTTGCTATGCACTGGGGACCCAGCGGTTCCCCAAGCTGCTTACACCTCTCATCAAATTGCAACAACATAGTGAAGCACTTCTGTTGTAGTTTCACATGTGATCTTGCCTCCCTTCGGGTTCATTCTCTCATTCATGGCATGCTCACAAAAAGTGTAAAGTAATAAAGGTTTGATTGGAAGGCCCTTTTACTAGCCATAAATGCTTGTTGGAAACAAAAGGGAATTTCCCATTATTCAAAAGCTAAAGAGGGTAGCTTCTTGTGCCAAAAATCTAGGGCAAAGATTATGCATTTAAACAACCTCTTTTTTCCCTTTCTTTTCTTGAAGTTTTGCTCGCTCCTATATATTAAGAGTGAAGTGTCCCATGGATGAATAAGACTTGAATTCCTTTTCTAGTAACTTCAAAATTAATCCTACATCAAATTCACGAGACAAAAGGGGAGTTTGGTGATGGATATCATTGTTCAGAGGCACGCAGAGGAGGTTTATATCCTCTCCTAAAAGAAATTTAAATTCGAAACTCTCCTTTACAGCAAAAAAAAAAAAACCCGTCTCCGTATACTTCCAAATAAAGTGTCTTGGCATAAGATCCGAGCATTTAATAACACTTATGGAGGGAAGGAGAAGTCAACTGAGCAAAAATAAATTAAATAAAAAGTGAGAATATCCGAGAAAACATTCTCATTGAAAAATTGAATCAAACAACCGGACCAAATTCTCAACCCACCGCCTTCTTATCGTATCTGCTTTTCTCAGTTGAAAAATAGTTTTAGTCTTGATGAACGCTATCAAATCTCCAACAACTCCACCGAATCGCCATTTGAGAACCCAAGCAAGTCCATTAGCCACCTAACCAAAGATCTCCCATTTCTTTTCTATCGATATATATGATCCCAAGAACACCTTTTTAGTTTTTAATTCTCTGCCAAGCACTAATATTAAATTAAAAGAAGAAAGAACGTTGTATCTACTATATACCACAAGTTATCTAGGGCTAAAATTAACAATATTGCAAGAAAATCTCCCCCAAATTAAAGAATTTACAAGGGACCAATCGTTGCCTCCATGTACAAAAGTTTCCTACCTGAATTGATGCACCTCAACAATGCAAATTAAGCATAAACCATTGCCGACAAACCCTAAGAATCTCTCACATCACTTTGCCAACCTACCTTTTGTCATCCATGTAGATCAAGTTTACTTGAAAGAAAATCATGTATCATTTCCTATGAGTGCTAGCCACACGTATGTGCCATAAGCCAATCATGGGATGCCATATGGCCCCATGGAGGCGCGCCATGAGCCTTAAGATGGAGCCAATCATGGGATGACATATGGCCCCATGGAGGTGCGCCATAAGCCTTAAGATGGAGCCAATCACGGGAGCGAGTGGGACATGGCCACATCTAGTGTTTGCCTTTTGTTATACCTAAAACATAGATTACTGGATTAGCTAGCCATATATTATTGACATGATGATCGATGCCAAGTACTAAATAACAATAGATCGTCTTGTTCTTGCTTGCTTTAGTTCCTTGTGTGAGAAGATTTGCAGAAAAGGTTGTTTGTCTTCATCTTGGTAACTATATCTAACCTAAAAGACACGAGGGGCTTGCCAAATTTTATATCAAAGTTGGAAAAAAAATACGAATATTGAATTGGAAATCGAGATTTGACTAAGAATACGCACGCATATGTGCGTGTGTGTCTATGTATATTAATCTCTAAAAAAATCCTTCTTAATTAAGTGATGATTAAATATTTGAACTAGTTAAGAGAAATCCATGTGACGGAAAAGGAATATAAGCAAAAAAATTTATTCAGACAGTATAATGTGTTTGCCATTCTAGGTGAGTGGATGACAATATATGGGCTGAGCATAGTCTTCGTGGTTGAATATAGAGCTTTAAATCATAGTTTTCAAAGCTGAAATGATGAATTATTTGCTCCAAAGTTTCACATTTGGATCTTAATCGATCTTGAGATATGACCAGATGACAAAATTAATTATACTTGATTGATCAGAAGTCTCTTCCTTTTAAAAGAACGTCTCGGCCTTCTATATGCTCCAAGTCTAGAATGGTCCTTTCCTGTCCTAAATCTAACTGCATGCGTACTTTTTTGACATTTGGATTTCGGGGCTTCACAACTTTCATTTACAAAGAAATTATCAGAAGAAACACTGAATTATCGTGTTTGAGACAAAAGAAACACTAGATTATGAGCATGATCCATTGTTAAATCAGGAGTTGACATTCGATTAATTAAAAAACAACAATGTCAAGCAATGCCAATGATACTGAGGACTATTAGCATGATCCATTGTTAAAATCCGTTTTGATTATGTTTTTTGATAAGCAATGCATAGTGGCCAAAGGACGCTGAGAGTCCAAAAGGTAGCTTACATAGCCAGAGCACCAACAGCCATAGAAGCAATACAACCTGCAACAATATTAATGAGCAGAAACTTCCAAGGCCAGCCACGGAGTTAGCTTCCCGGAGGGTGTGGGAGAAGGAGACATTGCCCAGACCTGAAGAAGACCTGGAAACCAGAGCAACAAACTTATGAAACTTCCAAGGTCTGGAGAGGGGATTGTTCAACCAACTCACCACAGAAGCAGAGTCTGATTCTACCAAGTAATCGAGCCCCACAAAATCCTTGTTTGATGAAGACAGTTCCATTGCTTTGACCATTGCTAGTAGCTCATCTTCATTCGAGTCCTTGTTACCCACTGAACAAGAGAAGATACCTCTTAACAATCCCTAGATGATCCCTTAACACACCACCAATACCTGCAGGCCCTGGTTTTCTCTTAGAAGAACCATCAACATTCCATTTCAGTGTTTGATCGTCAGGGGGGTTCCATATATAACAATGGAGCTCGATTGCTTTTCCCATTCGTCCAATGCACAAGACCTTATATATGATAGCCATAAATCTGATGCAGAGTGAGAGAAATCCGAGTAGATCGCTCTCAACCATGAACATAGCCTTGTCAATATCAACAAGAAAATAGTATCATAGTCAGGAAACATTTGAAATTTGCATTTTGTGTACCATAATCCATAATAATCAAAGCTTTGGTTTGTTGGTTTACTTGGTTCAAACTTCAAAACCTTTCCAAAAGAAAGTGGATCAAATTGTTGCTGTCAATTAGAAGCCTGTCTCTTCCTTTCAAAGTAGCTGATTGAGACTTTCGAATGCACCGATGCTATAAAATAAATTTGAAACGTTTTTTTTTTTGGATAAGATCTGAATTGCCTGTAAGAGAAAATAAAAAAAGTTGCATGCGTGCTTATTTTTTGTTGTAAATCCAATTATTAGCTTTGTGTGTGTGTCGAAATGCTTGTTTGCCCTTTACTCCTTTTATCCACAAGATTCTATGTTTTTGTATTCACAGCCCATTGGTTTTTCAGGCATGCTTTCATTGAAAAGATCTTGCGGACAAGATAGCAGCAAAGTTGCAGGACACTTTGTTTATAGGAGCCGAATTGCAAGGAAAGAGAAAGAAAGGCGATCTCTGCCCTTGCAAGATATGAAAAGCTACTGTTAAGACCCACCGAGTTGTGTTCCCCCATTGAAATTGCAGGACACTTTGTTTATGTCATTTTGCTGAGTAGTCTGGAATCATTTTATTTGTTTCTGTTTTGCATAATCATATATGATCAAAGGAAGCTCATTGCATTTTTTTTTTTAAATTGAAAATTACTACGAAAGTTTCATGAGCAATTATGTTTGCAATTTCTAATGTGTCAAATTGCTAATAGAATTTGCCACGACCTGAATTCTGATTCACGACCGGCAATGTAAGAACGGTGTTGTAAGTGTTGGGACTTGGGAAAACCAGGAAACCAAGTTTTGCCAAATCACAATTCACAAGTTTCAATTCTTTTCTCTTTTTATTCAATCAAAATTAGTATTAAATAATAACACAAATCAATACTAGGATTTTTACGTGAAAAACCTAATGTGAAAAAAATCACGAAACCGTAGTCTACCTAAAAACTTCCACTATCAATAAATAATGGGTTCACAATTGTTCTTCCTTAGATTGAACTAAGGGTTATAGCATGCATATCATCAAGAACAATCTAGTCTTGAAATACAACAAGATTAAAGGACAAATATTTGAGAAAAACTCACAATACTGACAGCCCCGGTTTTTAACAAAACAACTAGCTTATACACTACCAATCTTCGATCCAACCATTCTGAATAAAAAGTAATATGTCTAGAAATTGCTGTCAAAATCTTAACCCGATTTAACGGTTAATAAGCTAGAAAACAAAGAATAAAGATATAACATTCAGCTTCCTCCTTTTCTTTTTTTTTCTCCCGTGTTCTCTATTCTGTTTTGCTTTAATTAATTGCTGCCATTACAGCAGCACACCTATTTTAATTTTAAAGAGTCCAGCCATGTTGTCTCCTGACAATTAATATGGATCACTTTATTAAATGGTAGGTGACCACACACAATAGCAAGGACATCTTATCTATACTAAATCACAGAACGAACATATCAAAAGAACAAGTTATTTAAAAATACTCAATATTTCATAATCTTTCAAAATATTATATTATTAAATGATAATTCAAAACTTCTAATTAGTAATTAAAATAAAAAAAATCATAATATTCATTATATTGTCAAAATCCAAACTTAATTAAAACATGGTAATAATAGAGTATTTAAAACATTGAATCAAACTTAAAAGAAAAATCTCGTGAAACAAGTAATGCATACCAACCAAAACACAACATAAAAAGAAATCAAGTTTTGTAAATGCAACATTTATTTATTGTTGTATTTTTTAATTGTGATTTTTTATATATTGCATTTTAGACTACAAGTACAAACTCTGCTATTTTACTAATGAAGTCAAAATTTTAATTTTTCTACGCTAATAGCCCAAAATAATCAAATATGATGCATTGTACGAATTGAATTAAGCCATTGATTCGAAATCGATTTCCTCTTAAGAAGATTATTGATCTTCCAATCAATGAAGATAAGATGGAAAAGATGGCAAAGAAGATTCCATCAACATTACAAGAAACAAGTTAAAAAAAATAAATAGCGTCAAACAGATGGTGAACCCACCAAAATACTCCCAGCATAAACAAGAGCTATGCACACAGCTGCTAAAACTGTTGTTTCTAAGCCCCCAAATCCAGCTTACAGAGACGAGCGTTCCTTTGCGGCTGTGCTGTCAAACGCAAACCCTTCTGATGACTCTCACAAAATTATATCAGTGACTTATGCGCCATCATCACACGACAGAAATTGGCTGGTTCGCAGTCTTATTGGAACAACTAATGAAGGGGTGGACTACGCAAACACTGGGCAATTTATCTTAACATCAATGGAAGGCGTGGTTGGTTTTCGTTTCTTGGGCGCCACGAAAGCAATCATCACTTTCAACAGCCACGACATCATGCAGAAAGGGATACAAGCATGAATCACGCCATGGAAATCTATTTTCAGAGACATTAAACCCTTGGTTAGAGAGGATAAAGCAGACGATAGGTTTGCATGGGTTATCATTCTTGGAGTCCTACTAATATAGCCCGGAACAATGAGAATGTATTAAATCTATTTTAATATCAAGATTTTTACGTGAAAAACCCGATGCGAGAAAAATCATAGGATCATAGTCCACCTAAAAACTTCTACTATTAAAAAATAATGGATTCACAATTATTCTTCATCAGATTTAACTAAGGGCTACAATATGCATATTATCAAAAACACTCTATTCTTGGAATACAACAAGATTAAGGGAGAAATATTTTAAAAAAATTCACAATACTGACAGCTCTGGTTTTTGACAAAACGACTAGCTTATACACCACCAGTCTTTGATCCCACCGTTCAGAATAAAAAGTAACGTGTCTAGAAACTATTATCAAAATCTCAGCTCGATTCAACAATTAACGAGCTAGAACAAAGAATGAAGACATAATGTTCAGTTGCCTTCTTTTCTTTTCTTTTTTCCTTTCTCCTGTGTTCTCTATTCTGTTTTGCTCTAATTAATTGTTGCTGCTACAGTGACATACCTATTTTAATTTTAAAAAGGCAAGTCATGTTGTCTCTTGACAATTAATGTGGATCCTTTTATTATAAGGTGTGAGATCACACACAACAACAAAAACACCCAATCTACACATCAAAAGAATAAATTATTTAAAAATATATAATATTTCATAATCTTTCAAAATCCTGCCTTAGCTCATCAAGGCAGGATTCTTGGTTTCGCTTCGCTGAGATCTGGTTTGGGTTACTATGCTGGGATTCAAGTTCTTATTGGAACCACAAATTTAGAGCAAATATATGAATATGTTAAACTCTTTATAGGTAACTATTGTGCCAATGTCCTCATCAAGGAAACTAGGCCTGATCTTACCCTGCTGTCCAATCCCTTAAACTTTCTTCAGTACCTCGGATACAGATGAACCCTGAGTTTGATCATAAGAACTGTCAAGTGGGTAATATACTCGTTGAACTTGAATATATACATAGAATATCTTTTTGATATATTTGATAGGATAGTAATGATTATTTTTGTTCGGAAATGTATTAAAATAAAATGGTTGAAAACATCGAAACAATATTAATTTGAATTTGAAGTGAAGAAAAAAATAAAAAAAAAATTAATTTTTTTTTAAAAACTTTTCAAATATTAATCGGGCAATCAAAATCTGCTAAATGAAAAGGAGAGCTGGGCTGGATAAATCAGAAGATTTGGAATTGAATTTTATTTCAGGAGAGTCCATGGCCAAGCTGGATGTTTGGGAACCACTATTAGAGAATGATGAGGCCCATGCTGATATGGTGGATAATGTACCAGAAACGTTGGAATGTCCCTGTGGCCCATATGCTGGAAACTATAAGCAATCCTTCGCTTCTTTTATTTCCCCCATAGCTGACCCGTATGAGCTCCAAGAAATGGAAGCAAATCAGAAAAGGCTGCTTAGAGAAACAAGAAGTCAGCCTTCAAGTCAGCTAAAAGGGCAAGGGAAAAAATCAAATTAGCTGCTCCTGTTGAAGATGACGAGGTCAGCTCATTGTTTCTTGAACCAAATAACAGAGTGGAAGACAATATAGAAGATGCAGATCAAACAGAGGAGCTTAGACTTATGATCTATGCTGGGAGCTTTATATATTGGTGGAGGAACGAGCCTAAATAGGTTCATGGGAGATATTAATACTCAGATAACAAGGGAGAAAGAGGATTGGCCAGCTGCTCAATAGCTTGCCCCTTTGCTTTGATCAATTCGTTATTTCCTCAATTTTTATAAATTCTTTGTCTTGGAATATTAGAGGTTTGGGTTCTTTGGGGAAAAGGAATGCTTTGTCAAAGTCTCATTTGCATCACAAGATTGATTGTTGCTTATTGTTAAAAACAAAATTGGAAAATTGTACTGATGCTATGGTGTACTGAATCTGGAATCATTTAGATGTCAAATGAGCTGCTATTGACTCAGTAGGGCGTTCGGGTGGTTTACTGGCTAAGTGGGACGACTCCAAGTTCAGAGTCACCTCGGTTGATTATGGCAATGGGTGGATTGCTCTTAGCGGAGAAAATGTCCATACCAGTTTCAGATTTTTTTGTTATTATTCTTTCAACACGTGCAACCTTTTTTATTTACCAAATTCTTAGATTCTTTTACTCATTTTAAAGCGTTGCTATTGCATGATCATCTTTTTATATCTTGGTAAAAAATTAAACCGGCCTGCAGCGTAGTACGATTTTTTTATTTAGTATAAACTAAAATAGATGGTACCTTTATTATACATCAATTCATAAAATACTATTTATTTTATTTTTTTAATTTTATATTTTAATATTCAGTTTATTAAATATTAAATTTCATAATTTATTATGGTTTGCTTTATACATGGTTAACTAAGTTTTATAGCTTGCATCATACATTTGGCAAGTTGATTTAGTTGACTTGAGTTTTTTTGTTGTATTTTTTAATTGATAAATTTTTTTCTATTATATCCTTCAATATTGTGTTGATTGAGAATTATGATTCATGATTTATTTTGATTTGATTTATTTAAGGTTATCTTGGTCTCATAAATCGAATCGAGAGTTTAGCGGGATAAACCTAGATGACAAGAGAGTTTTTTTTTACTTGACATTTTTTTTATTTCATCATTTAGTAGTGGGTACTTAATTATGAATTAGGTTTCATGATTTATTTTTCTTTGCTTTTTATATAATATATATATATATATGAGATTATCCTGATCTTATAACTCTAGTCACTGTTTTGCGAGTTAACCTAGGTAAACTTAGGTCGGTTTTTTTTTAATTATCATGTTTTATTTTTAGATTGAGTTTTTTTCTTCCTCTTCAACCTTTAATAATGAGTTTATTGAAAATTAAGTTTCAATTTATTTTTATATGTTTTTTATGGAGTTATTACAATCCATGACCTTGGTTGCAGGTTTGACAGATTAATCCGGATTGACTCAGGTCAATTTTTTTTATTTACTTTCTATAAGGTTATCTCGGTTTTATAATCGAGGTCACGGGTTGGTAGGTTAACTCAGGTTAATTTTTTTTGTTATTTTTTAATTAATTTTTTTCAATTCTATTATTTAATATTGGGTTAATTGAGAATTTAGCTTCATAATTTATTTTAATTTACTTCATATGATATTATCATGTTCTCATAATCCAGGTCTTGAATTTAGCAAGTAAACTCAAGTTTACCTAAATCGATTCTATATATTGCTATTTTAATAATTTTTTTAAATGTTAATTTTTTGCTAATCAAATTATATTTTTACAGGTTATATATATAAATTACCTTTGAGTCTATCAAGTCAATCAGATCATAACAAATCAATTTTCAATCTCGACACTTGGAACTGAAAAGGAAAATCAAGATTGTGGCTCTGGGAAGAGAATGAATAACCACAAAATATGGTTTTTGTAGCTGATGAATTTAATGAATCCTGCAAGGGATTCTTCACAAACTTATACTATCATATGTTTATTTTGAATTGTACTCGTTAAGGAATGTTAAATTCAGCTTTATTGCCTACGTCCAGAGATTGGTGCGCCACTTAACTGTCTATCTAACAACTCAATTCGTCATCAATTCAGGTACTAACAAATGCTTAAATCATGTCTAGAGGGAAATATGCTATCGGGGCATGTATTTTTATGAAGTTTTTAATAACGGGTTATTTTGGGGATTTAAGGGTTCTGGATTAAACGGGTTGAAATTTGAGGTAGCTAGAGATGAATGAAGGGTAGTTACTAGATTCATACTAGCTGATTTTCTAGGGAGAAAACCAAAGCATCACATCTAGGGCTCTTAGGAAGCACACCTGATATAGATTGCAATATGCAACCTTATAGCATAAATGGTGGATATTTTATTCATGAACTCTTCTTTTCTGATCCATTAGGCATCAGGAGCATGGATTTTTCTAATCCGACAAGGACTGATCACTCCTACAGAAAATATAACGTTAGCAGTGGATCAAAGACAAGCTAAAATCTCTGTAATGCTATCAGGTTGATAGAGTTCCATGAAATAAGGAAGATAAAATCAAGTTATTTTTCCTGAAACTGGAGAAAAACCTGGATAAGCGATTTTTAAGATTTTATGGTGAGGTACTGCTTTAGGCTTTAGCTTCAATTCAAACCTAGCATGCGTACAGCTGTTAAATTAGTTTACAAATCTATCTTTGATGTATTTCTAAGCCAAGTGATTGTTTCTAATATTACCATGTTCAAAAGCCATAGCTTAACTAACACCGGGATCTATGTTCTAAGTTCAAGCTGCTTAATCATTGTCTCCATTGGGTTTCTATCATTAATTTTTTGTATATTTTTCTTGGATTGCAGTAAAATAAAAAGTACTTTTTATTTAAAAATATATAAAAAAAATTATTTTAAAAAATTTATTTTTAATATTAGTATATCAAAATAATATAAAAACATATAAAAAAATTATTTTAAATAAAAAAAATATTTCAAAATTTCCAAACACTCCCAAATCATCCACAAGTACTTTTTTTCTAAATTCAATACAGTCCATGATCTTGTCTTGTAGAGGAGCATAGAATTTCAAGCTCCGTTGTACACGTGTGAAAGCACAAGGAGCTAGATGGTTTGAACAGGCACTCCATTAGTCCGACAAGCAATTAGTCACCCATTAATTTCCTCTTTTGACACAATTAGTCATTCAATTCGAAAGTGACAATTGCAGAAGACCGAAGCCAAAGGAAGTTTAACGTAAGAAACGAGAAGATTGTTAGTAATATAACTTAATAAAAAGACAAAATTAGTCTTGGTCTCTGATTTATTTAATTAGACTATTAGATAACCATCAAACTTTTAATTTTCTTTGATTTGACCCCTGATTTCACCAATTTCAGTCCCCAAAATCATGTACCTTTTGCAAGTTGTTCCTTGATTTATGAATTGTTTAATTAAGTCCCTAATTACTCATCAGATTTCAAATTTTATGCAATTAAGCCCCTGATTTAACTAATTAAACTTTTCAAAGTTCAATTTCAGTACCCAAACTTTAATTTGTTTTAATTAACATCCAAATTGACTTCAAAAGTTGATTTTCTTTGTGATTAAGTCCTCGATAAATTTAATTAAACCTTTCAAAAATCAAATTAAGTCCTTAAACATCCAAATAAAGTATTTTCACTAATGGCACTTTTTGTCAATCAAATGAGGTTGCTAATTTTGACAATCGTGGACATTTTGATCTATCAACTTTTACTTGACATTTTGGTCTTTCACCAACAAACTTGAGTGGTATATTTTAGTCTCTTTTCATGTGTATTCTCTTGTATATATATATTTTTTGGTTTTAAAAATGGGTAGCAACACCATTTAACTAAGGTTTTTTTGTTGGTTTTGTTTTTGAATTTTTTTTTAGTTTTGTTTTTTCAACATTGAGTTGTTTGATAATCTGAATAAGCTCAGTTAGAGTTTTTTTCATCTTTTTTTAATTGTTATTTTTTTACTAATTTATTTATTGTTGTATTTTTTTTAATCATTTTATTTAAATTATCAATTGAACCAATAACAATAACTTCTTCTCAGGATTTCGTCTCCATAGCATTCTTTTTTTATGTTGTTAAATTCTACCCAACCCCGGCAAAGCGCGTATACAACAAATGTGGTCACCACTAAGAAACTATGAAGTGAAACAATTAAACTTGTGACCGCATATTATTGGCCAAATAATTTATTGAACTACTAGTATTGACTTAAACAAACAAACAACGCTGACTGGCAAGGTTTGAATGATTATTAATTGATGTGTTTGTTTTCTTCAAGCTCTGAAATCACGGTTGGGCGTGAAAAGTTATGTTCATCTTGAAAATCACAGAGGGACGGACAAGAACAGGATCGGTACAGATTGGTCCCTGTTCTATCAAAGACTTCTCAGCAAATCAAAGAATGCGATTCCTTGTTATTTATTGCTTGGTCGCTTTCCAAAACCCCAAAGTCAATACGTAGTAGCTGGAGGAGGACATCTTGTTCCCTTCATCTCTTTCCATTGGCAGCTGTCCATTCCATGGCGTCTAACTTCCTTTCGTTTTGTGAGGAGGCACCGTAGAATAGGACCAAAATGGGACTCGGCGGAGGTATAAACCTCCAAGCTCCAAACCTTGCTTTTTCTTTGCTACAAAGAGCCATTGGGTGGCGCTTGTGCGCAATCGCCAAGGTCATAGACTGTGGCGTGAAGTAATAAATTCACAAGAATTTCTATAATGCACGTTGAAGCATAAACCATGGTGAACAAATACGTGATCTCGTGTGTAGAAAATGAATTGATCAGGAATAATAATGGTAGATCGTTTCAGCTATGATAAAATATTGATGCGTAAATCTTGATGGACACAGTCACATATATAAAAATGAGTCGGTCAATAACGATGATAGATCATTTAGCTATGATAGAATATTATTGATGTATAAATCTTGGTCAATATCATCAAATAATGATGATAGATCATTTAGCTATGATACAATATTATTGATGCATGAATCTTGGTGTACATGAGAATGCTCAAGTGAAAGATTAGGTTAATTAATCGATCGGCCAAGACCTACAAAATAGCTAGAATTCATGGGCATGTTCCATGAGAGAGGCCAAATCGGTGCTCAAATCAGCAAGTTTCTAATAAATGATAGTAGATAAGAGTAGTAATTACAACAAAGAGTATAATATATAGTAAAAGATTTACCAGGACTTTCTTACTTGGAGCTAGCTCAAATGCCTCTAATCGTTTAAATTAAGGCTGTTCATTTTGTTTTGATAAGTATTTTATTTTTTCAATTGAAATGAAAAATTTTAATTTTAAAGTGTTTCGGGGTTGTACAGTTTATATATATATATATATATATATATTCAACAAAAAAAATTCAAAATAAATTAATTATAAATTATGTAATACTAACACAATGTCAAACAAATATAATTTTAAATTTTAAAATATTTCTAAATAGTTATGATTAAATAGATCTTTAATTTAAAGTAATTCAACTTAAACAAAATATCAAAATATTATGAAATTAAAATGTCTTAACACAAATATTTTAAATATAAAGTTAAGTCAATGTTATCAAGGCTAATGGGATCTAAAACATTCCTTATTTTGCTCAAATTTCTACAGAGTATAAACTTGAAAAAAAACAACATGAATATAAACCATATATATTAGTGATAAATCTAATTTTAAAAAAATTAATATCATTGTTAATGAAAAATAGTAATAATAATTTTTAATATTATTATTAATATCATTGTTATTAAAAATAATAATGAAAAAAAAACTTTTTCAAACATGATGACTTTGGTATTTACAGGAACTAAGAACCAAGCATACTCCCTCGTTATTTTTCACCCACACAAGCCACCGTAAAAGGAACGTCAGCCTCCAAAATCCACACTTCATGTATTTTTTTTTAATTATTATTATTATTATTATTAATGTAGGATGACTAGAAATTATATATATTTTAATTAATTTTAAGAATCCAAAAATTAATGATTATATAAAACATTTTAGAAATTAAAACTAGTGATATACAGGAAGAGCTTGACCAGTTCTTCATGGGCTTCTTTCTTTGCCTGGTCAATGTATACTCTTGCTTCGCTAACATGCAAAGAGCCACCAGCTAGTGATCAGAAGTACTAGGAAAAGGCTCACCAAAGGAATCGGTTATTCATCCCACCGTGTTTCCCTTTTTCTCTCCTAGACAAGAAGATGGAGATAGAAGGGCAAGCCACTGTGAAGGAATCTCAGCCTCCAAAATTCGCTCTTCCAGTGGATTCAGAACACAAGGCAACTGAGTTCCGGTTGTTCTCAGTAGCTGCCCCTCACATGCGGGCATTCCATCTTTCTTGGGTTTCTTTCTTTGCCTGTTTTGTCTCTTCTTTTGCTGCTCCACCCCTTCTTCCTATCATACGTGACAACCTCAACCTCACTGCCTCTGACATTGGTAATGCGGGCATTGCATCAGTGTCAGGTGCAGTTTTTGCTCGAGTTGCTATGGGGACTGCTTGTGACCTTTTTGGACCCCGTCTAGCCTCTGCCTCGTTGATCCTCCTCACTGCACCAGCAGTTTACTTCACTTCCATCGCCTCATCTTCTACTTCTTTTCTCCTTGTGCGTTTTTTCACTGGCTTCTCTCTGGCCACTTTTGTCTCCACTCAATTCTGGATGAGCTCTATGTTTTCAGCACCGGTAGTTGGAACGGCTAATGGCGTTGCGGGAGGTTGGGGTAACCTTGGCGGTGGGGCAACGCAACTAATCATGCCCCTAGTGTTTGGCCTCATCCGTGACATTGGAGCCATCAAATTTACAGCTTGGAGAATTGCGTTTTTCATTCCTGCCCTGTTTCAGACACTATCGGCATTTGCAGTCTTGATCTTTGGCAAGGACTTGCCGGACGGAAACTTTAGGCGGCTGCATAAAGCAGGGGATAAAACAAAAGATAAATTCTCGAATGTCCTCTATCATGGAATAAAAAATTACAGAGGGTGGATCCTGGCACTCAGTTATGGGTATTGTTTTGGGGTAGAGCTGACAATAGACAACATTGTCGCAGAATACTTCTATGACAGATTTGACCTCAAACTCCATACAGCAGGAATGATTGCAGCAAGCTTTGGTCTAGCAAACATTGTTTCTCGACCAGGTGGTGGAATGATCTCAGATGCAGTGGGGAAGAGGTTTGGAATGAGGGGAAGGTTGTGGGCTTTGTGGGTAGTGCAGACCTTGGGAGGTGTTTTCTGCATCATACTTGGACGAGTTGGATCTTTAGGCGCGTCCATTGTGGTGATGATTGTGTTCTCTTTATTCTGCCAAGCAGCATGTGGACTAACATTTGGGGTGGTGCCTTTTGTCTCACGAAGGTAAGATTTCTTCCATATGTGTTAGCACCGATATTATCTGCAGCTCAAGAAAACAACAGAAGTTTTTGGTTAGGATTTCAGAGTTTTCTGATTGCAATTATAGTTAACTAAATAAGAGCAAAAAGTCTTTTCACGGCCAAGCCTAGAATTGGTTTAGTATAAAATTGACAAGTTTTTTGACATATTGCTCATCTTGTAGATTCCTTCGGTATGGAACTAGACAGGAGAGTAAACTTTGGTTTAGATATCTAACAATACCATCATGGTTAATGAAATTCCATCACAACTAGCAACATCCTTGGATCTGCTTGTAGAGGTTAATGACACAAAATGCATATTTTTTCTAAGAATTCTTTTCCTGACTCCATTCATATTTCTTTTTTTCAGGTCATTGGGGCTGATATCTGGTATGACTGGAGGTGGTGGAAACGTGGGTGCAGTTCTAACTCAACTAATTTTCTTCAGAGGATCCAAATACTCAAAAGAGACAGGGATAATGCTCATGGGTGTCATGATTATATGCTGCACTCTTCCAATTTGTCTTATACACTTCCCACAATGGGGTGGAATGTTTTGTGGTCCGTCATCTACAAAGATCGCTACAGAGGAAGACTACTACTTGTCCGAATGGAATTCAGAGGAGAAGGAGAAAGGCCTGCATCTATCAAGCTTAAAGTTTGCAGATAACAGCAGAAGTGAAAGAGGTAGAAAGGAAGATTCTGAAACCAAGCCAGTAGATGAAACCCCATCAACAAAAGTCTAGATCATGCCTCATAGCCATACTTCTCTAGTGTCTGCTAGCATCCCAACAGGCGAGCAAGTAATGTGCATTATATCTATAATGCTCAAGTTTATGGCTGCAAGCTCTCAGAGCATTAGAAAATTTATACATTGGACATGTAGACCTAAAACGTTATAGTAAGGCTTCATAGTCTGTATGAAAATGTTGTTTAATTTCCAAAGGAAAGTCATCAGAAGCAACTTTATGGAAAACGTTTATTTTACTTTACAAAGCCTTAATTAATCAACAAAAGTGTGAACAAATACATGGTCATTATCTCAGAACCATAGAACAGAAGATTTTAATTTGGTAATTTGAAGAAAACAATGAAGGCAACAATTGTATTCGGTAGAAGATTAAGATATTATACATCAGCTGCTGTAGAGTATCCTACTAGTATATTTGGTTCCACAGGTCTCCTAAATCATTCATATGCCATCTCATCAAACATTATTCTCATGGGAAAAAAAAAAAAACTCTCACCAAGGAAGAAATACTTAGAGAAACTGAATCTTATTAAGAAGAAAAGCAAAAAGGAAAGGACATTTTCTCACTGAAATTCCAGATTATTTGGTCCGGATCTCTTATTTCAAACAGCAATATTAAACAAATATCTATCCAAAACAGCAAGCAAGACAAAATGCAGCTTTCACAGCCGATCTACATGCACGATGTGGCCATTTTAAATTTGCCAGCTCAACAAGCTAAACTGACCTTAATGCAATTAATCTCTGATCGATGTCGCTGAGAGGAATTAAGACAAGTTCTAGCTGAGATGACCTTTCGTCGCTGCAAGACCATGATGGAATTTCTTGTTGGAGGATCTCTCCGGTATGTAAGCTAGTATTTGAAGGTTAATGTTAGTCTAGAGAGTAGAGACCATACACGAAGCTCATTTACACTATAGTGTTACGTACGGTGTGTGCTTCTTGAAAGCAAGGAAGTTACTTGCTTGGTGGAAATTAAGTATCTATACATCAGAAATGGATTAAGAAAAAAAAAATAATAACCTGGATAGTTATTATTACTACCTGTATTGAAAAATAATAGCTTGGAAAAGATATTTCTACCCTTTGATGAGTAAAGGGTATAAATATTTGAAAGACATTTTGGGTCTCTTCGTATATTTTGATAAATATAAATAGAAAGCAAAAAAAAAAAAGTTCTCTTGAGAGAGAACCATAAGAGAAGAAGAAAGGAAGAAGGAAAAGGAAGAAAAAGGAGGAGGAAGTGAAAGTTAGGAATAAGGGTTTTTAAGGTAAGTTTTTATGCTTGAATATGTTTGTTAAGTTTGATTTTAGAGTTTGAATGATTTAAGATGTTTAATTAATGTTTTAGGATGTTAATTTGACTTAAATCGTTTTTATATAAGGTATTCATTTATGAGTTTTTGAGGAACATATATTGATTATTTTGAGATCTATAGTTTTAGAGATGGGTAGATTGAGATTTCTGAAATCCTGATCAACTGGTTGACCAGTTGGACTGAACCACTCGATCGGTTTGCCTAATGTTCTCAATTGATCGGTTGACCGAGCAGTAAATGTTGATTGGTTCTTTTAGATTTGATCAGTTCAGGATCAATTAAGTGAATCTGTATGATTTCATAATTATAATGTGGTCTCTAATCTTATAGTCATAATCTTTTATATTATATGCTACGAGTTGTTTTTGAATTTGCATTCATCCATTATTATACGTACTTATCCATTCTTGAATTTGTACTAGTATTTTGTTGAATTAAATTATATTTGAGATCACATTCATTTTCTTTGATAATTATGCAAATATCTATTATGTTTTGATATTAGGATACTTGTAAGAAAAATCAAACTAAAAGAAAGTAGGTAGTCTAAGTGCATATAGTAGTCTGTATATCTTGTTGATGAAAAAGACATCAACCTATGGCGACTGATCCTCTTATAGCTATCGAACCTGCAAACCTCTTCTATTATCAGAACCTTAGGGTTTCATCTGTTTTCTTACACGTATTCCACAACCATATATCTTAATTCATTGATAATATTGTTAGTCATTTTTTTTTTTTTTTAAGAAATTTTATTTAACAGATGTAGAAAAAATTAAAATAAATTAAATTAATATAAATTAACACTCAATAATACTCAGGAACTGAGTTACTTGGAAAAAAAAAGAAAAACAACTCAAACAAATTTGCAATGACAGCAACAAATAAATAAATCAATAAAAAACAAATTTCACCTAACCTACAAAACCTATTCCAAAACCTAGCATCCAACAACAATTAAATTAATTTAATAGAAAATGAACAGCAAAATTGAAAAAAAAAATCCTACAACAACATTCATACAATTATTTAGAACATAAAATTTTTAAAATAAAATAAAGTAACAAATATAATAAAAAAAAACACACAAAAAAAGAAGAGATATCTTACCTTAATTTAATTGTGAGCAAAGTTGAGAAGATAAAAGAAAAACAAATTAATAAAGTATGTTAATTAAAAAAAATTAAGAAAAGAAAAGAAAACGAAAGGAGAATACCTTGCACGTGTAGGAGAAAAGAATAGAAAAGGAGTTGGAAAAGGAAGAGAAAGAAAGAAAGAGACGTTAGTTTTTTTTATAGAAGATGAAGAAGAAGAAGTCCATTTGTTATGAAATGAGGGATTCTGATCTTTTAATTGGAACGTTTTACCGATGGATAATTAAATATCAATATTTTTAATCATTGCATCGGTGATTTCATCAATAATATTTTATTTAAATTCAATTTACTAAAAAATTTTCAGAAACCCTCCATTGATGACTTTTCAGTCCATCTGTGATTGCATCTGTAATATTTTATTTAAATTTTTATTTTAATTAAAAAATTTAGAAACCCTTTAAATATCATCCACTTTTCAGTCCATCGGTGATGATTTTGTCTGTAATATTTAATTTAAATGTTCAATTTAATCAAAAATTTTCTGAAATCCTTCAAAGATCACCGACTTATTTCCATCGGTGTAAAATAGTTTTTTTTTTTGACAAATTGTATCTTTATTTCTTATCTATCCATCCCGCAAATTCTTAAGATCATAGAAACATATACAAGCACAATAACCCTAGTTCTATGCTAATAAAATCACATAAAATAAATGTTTTCTTGTCATTTAATAAATTAACGTCAATTTCATTACATTAAAGTTAATTTTGTTCAAAAATATTACATTATAGTTTATAGTATTACACATTCGTATTATGCAAATTAATCATAATTGTGTTCTTCCTCTTCAATTTAATTATTGTCATTTCCATCATAATATATAATCTAAGTTGATTTCATCACTATTATCATTTTTAATGACTTGTGTATATAAGCTATTTCTCAAAACATTATTTAACTCATCAACATCAACAATAACAAAAGTATCCACTAATAGTTTTTGAATTAGATAGTATGTACTTAATAAAACCCTGAATCTCATTACAATTATCCATTCTATGCAGCACTTTAAGTGAATCTTGATACATCCATAAATGATCATCCATTACTTATATCAAACCTATATAGAATATTGATGACAACATATATTAATTAATTATATGAACTAAATCAATTTGTAAATATTGGCTTAACTCAAACTAGCTTATTCAATCTTTTTTAACGGTATTCTTAATTCACTATCAATTATCTATAAAAGTTCATATTTCTATACATTTATTGAAAATTTGAACGTAACAATAAAATTGATAAAATATAAAATGAACCCATTAAATAAGTCATTATTTATTTCATCACAAAACACCTAAGTCACAAATTCAAAATGAATTTCATCAATTTGAAAACAATAAAATTTTACAAAATCTCGAACAAACCCTAACATGTACAAATCATACATTCATACAACAAATTTCTTTAGAAAAAAGCTATAAAATAAGTACACATAATCTTAAGAGTCATACCTTAAATATTATCAACGGATTTATGAACATATTTTACCGATGGATTAATAATGTCGGTAATGTCGTTTGTATAAATGACATGTTATCTTATTATTATTTTTTTAATTCATTCTTTTCCCACTATAATTCTTTCGATATATACCGGAGAATATTTTTGTCGGTGTTTATTGATGGATATAGTGAGGTAATATTCTGTTGCTAAAATTTACTGTAATCTATCAGCAGAAACATTCTTTCGATGTTTTTGTATGTATTTATCAATTTTCTGGTAGTGTTTTTTAAGGTTTTGCTGGCCTAGTATTGATGAGCTTATTGTGCTAAGATTGGGTATTTTTAGAGAATTTGAAAGAGAGGTTTTATTCAGGATTCAACATTATCAATATTTAACAACAAAAAAAGCACTTGGTGTGAATTTCGACATCTTGGTATGTAAAAACTATTGGTTGGGTTGAATCTCATATATACTTGACATTTGCTAATCTGTAGAAGAGAAGATGCATTGAGTACAAAGAGGAGATTTTGGTTTGATTTGTATTTGATTTTCTATTCGTGGAGAGGGAGAAAAGAAGTCAAGGAGAAAAAAAATCAAAATTTGTGTACTCTAAGATGCAAAAGCACTGACTAGGTTTATAATGTGTAATCTTTTGAAAGACGGAGGGAAATGTTATCGCATTCAAATATAGGAGTCCCGTAATAATTTTTCGATTTAAATATTATATTTAAATTCAATGGAAGGCTGTTTTTTATATCGGAAATATTTGTTTTTGGCACACAAGTCGGTGGTACTTTTCATGAAAGAGAAGTTTTGAAGTTCATTCTTTTATCAGTTCATGGCTCATGCACTGCTGATAACTTGAAAATTAAAGCTTTTCTGAATGTCCGATTGCTGCATTAAGCTATTCAGTATATTAATCAAATAAAAGGCTATTAGTTTGCTTGATTTTCTCTGCACCAAAGAGATAGAAAATGCATTTAGGTGTAAAGTTTCATTTTCTTATCGAAATCAATCAGTTCCACGCTTGGTAGCTTTAGTTTATACCACGTAGTTATACCATTGTTGCTAAGCATTTTGAATCTCTTGCACTGCTCATACTAAAGCTAAGAAAATGAAACTTTACATCATTTCCTTGTATCATTTTGAGCAGCAGCATAGATTTGTTAGGGTTTATGGACTTGATAGGTTAATGGTTAAATCATGTTTGCAATGCATTGCTTTTCCCATCATCCCTGTTAGGAAAATCGATCCTCTATTCATCCAAGAGACGAGACCGCGTCAACATCTCTCTTTCTTACTCTTGTGTACTAACCTCCACCTGAAAGAATCATCGCTCCAGCACCTAGGATCCATTTTCTAGCTTCTTTAGATGCTATGCACGCTATCAATGTTTTTGGTCGGGTGCTTGGAAAATATCAAGCAGTCTATTTTCAACTCTCTATTGACTAAAACATTGTTTATACTAAATGAGGAATGTTTAGGTATTCTTCTGTGCTTTGATTGGATTTACTGTAACAAAGAACTTGATACTTTGATAAGATATAAACTAATATGAAGATCGATAAATGTTGAGCACATCCATGGTATATATATTTTTTTACCACAGGCTCACTGTTACTCTTACACAAGTAAGAGGGTGAGGTCTCAAGTTTGAGTCTCACTCTCTCTTGTCAATTCAACTCTAATAAAAATGAATCACGCTGACAAAAAGATCTTAAGTCTGAAGAAATTATTGAGCAGAAGCCACTTGCATACAGTATAGATATTTTGAAGGTAATGCAAATTTTGTTCTCGGTCATATTAGAACTGGTTTTCTGTGAGTTTGAAATATTTGAAGGAGAAAAGTAAAGATGAGAACTTGGAAAGCATGGTGAAAAACAAATTAATCGCATTCATATTATGTTATTCTTTTAAAAGAGAAAGCCCTTATAGATTTGGAATTGCACTTACAATACTTCAAACATATATTTATACTAATTTAAGATAATTCAAGAGATTTAAAAAATGAACACGTATTTAATAGTTACATTTTAAATATAAGAAGATACCTAGAAAAACTAAAAGCCAATTTAAATATAGAATTCAAAATTAATTCCAAAAGTTTTTACCTTGTGAAATGGAGAAAGTGGTAGTGCACTAAACATCCATCCTATACTTAATTGTTTCATCTGCAATCTTGCTGGCTAGTCATGTGAATAGAATAGTTTGTATGGAGAAATAGTATATTGTAGTTGAGATATTTCTTACAATTTGACGCTATTTTTTACATTAAATGTAGGAGAGTCAACTCTTTTTTTATTATTTAATATGGATGTTCAGATAGTTTGTGTATCTTAATTAATTTTATAGGCTTTAAAGTTAATGATTATATAAGTCTCTAGTGTATTGAGATTTGTAAAATTAGAACCAATAATTTTTAAAAAATAAATTTAAAATCTAATTAGTTAAATTACATTTTCATAGAAAATAATCTTATTATGTTTCATACTGGCTATATAAAATGTTTTATTGGGTTGGTTGAAATATTTTAGGCAGAGCTCTGTAATAGTTTTAGCATTGCTAGCTATTACGTGAAGTGAACTGATATAATTATTTCAAGTGGAATGAAATTTGGAATGATAGCGTACTTTGTGCATTGAATTGACTTTTTGTTTTTTGTTCTTTTGCGCACTACGTTTAATAGAAAAATGCATATAATAAAGTCCCATTGCAGGTACTTGCGAGAAAAGCTAGAGGAGAAGGATCATGAGCTAATTAAAGTATTAAGCTTCAACTACAGCGGAAAACCCTAATGTAAGAAAAATAAGGCTTATTTAACTCCTAGTATAACAGCTAGAACTGAAGAAGTAAATTATATTCAATAAGGAAATTGAGGTCAAGTAGACTAAATATTTATTATTTTCCCTCTCCATGGTTGTATATTGTTAATTAAATAGGCCCCTTTTTTATTCATTATTTTGGAACATTTTATAATCATAGTTTTTAGATCTGGCCGGATCCAAGGTCCAGATTCCAGGTTTTAACTGGGTTATTTGGATCATTTTTTTTAAAAAAAAAAATCAAAAATAACATCGTTTTAAGTAAAAAAAATAATAAAAATCAACAAGTTACAACTAGGTCGTCAGGTTATCTGGGTAACACCAGGTTTTTTTTTTCTTGTTTTTTTTTTAACTCAACCCGTTTCCAAGTCCCAAGTCGGTCGGGTCCCAGGTCGACCGCCGAGCGGGTTTCAAAACAATATTTACAGTTGTCATGGAAAGATTTTGCAAATCTACGAGCCACACTAGCAGTGGATCAATACATGCTAAGCTTAGTAAAGCTATCAGGTTGATAGAGTTCCATCAAATGAGGAGGATTAAATCAAGTTATTTTTCCTCTGAGTTAGGTAGAAAAAAGAGCAGTAAAACTGGAGAAAAACCTGGATAGCGAAGACTATTAGTTACTGCTACTCTAATCAAAGCTTATTAAACATGGCTGAGGTACATGAGCAGAACAGGCGAATCATTTCTTTGCAACTTTAGGCTTTAGCTTCGATTCAAACGTAGCAAGCACACAGCCGATTAGAGCCCAAATTTGACTTGTCTTGCACAGTGCTGGTTTCTAATATTTACCATGTTCAAAGCCATAGCTTAACTAACAACGGGTTTCTAAATGCTAAGTTCGAGTTGCATGTTGTCTCCATTGGGTTTCTATCATTGGTTTTGGGTCCATTTATCATTTATATTTATAATTTTCTATATTAATATACGTGTTTCAAAAAATCTAACATGAACAACAGACAAGAACAGGATCAGTACAGATTCTTCCTTGTACTCTCTGGGAACAAAATTCAAAGACTTCTTAGCAAATCAATGAACGCGATTCCTTGTTATTTTTATTCCTTGGTCGCTTTCCAAAACTCCAAAGTCAATACGTGGTAGCCGCAGAAGGGCAACTTGTTCCCATCCTATCTCTTTCCGGTGGCTGCTGATCACTATTTAAAATCAAATTTCAACGCCTGTCGCCCAGCACCACCCCTTTCACAAGTCCATGCATTCTAACCTCCTCTCGTTTTGTTGGCGGGGCACCGTAGAATAGAGGACTTTTAATGGGACGCGGCGGAAGTAGAAACCTCCAAGCTCCAAACCTTGGGTTTTCTTTGCTACAAAGAGCCATTGGTTGGTGCTTCTGCGCAATCGCCAGGGTCATAGACTGTGGCGTGAAGTAATAAATTCACACGAATTTCTATAATGCATGTTGATGCATAAACCATGGTGAACACATACTTGGTCAGTCAATAATAATGATAGATTGTTCGGTTATAATAAAATAATGATGCACAAATCTTGGTACACTTGCCTGTCATGAATAATAATGATAAATCATTCGGCTACGATAAATCTTGATGAACACAAATGGATGGTTAAGGAAAAAAAATTGATCAGCAATAATAATCGATCGATCAATAATGATGACAGATCGTTTGGCTATGATAAGACGTTGCTGCATAACTCCTGGTGGGCTTGTGGATGGTTACGTTTACATAAAATTACCAGGACTTTCGAGCTAGCTCAAATAATTTTTTATAATATTTTTAAATTATTTTAATGTATTAATATTAAAAATAATTTTTTAAAAATAAAAAATATATTATTTTAATATATTTTCAAATAAAAAACACTTTAAAAAATAACCACAACTACACTCCCAAAAACATCATACATATCAAAAGTATCCCAAAAACTCACTCTATATCAAAAGTAGCCTCGGGTAATTTTATGTATTTAAACTGTAATAATGTCAGTATTGACAAAGGCCAGTGTCTGTCATATAGTTGGATTTGACCGCATATACTTTACCATTCTAATCAAACATGATGACTTTGGTATTTACAGGAACTAAGAACCAACCATACTCGCTCGTTATTTTTCACCCACGCAACGCAAGCCACCGTAAAAGGAACGTCAGCCTCCAAAAATCCACTCCTCAAGGGTTTCTTTCTTTGCCTGGTTACTCTCGCTTCTCTTACATGCAAAGAGCCACTAGTTGGTGACCAGAAGTACTATATATAATAGGAAAAGGCTCACCAAAGGAATCAGCTATTTCTTTCCTGCACAAAGGAAAACTAGGAGCTTCCCACCGCGTTTCCCTTTTTCTTTCGTAGACAAGAAGATGGAGATAGAAGGGCAAGCCACTGTAAAGGAATCTCAGCCTCCAAAATTCGCTCTTCCAGTGGATTCAGAACACAAGGCAACTGAGTTCCGGTTGTTCTCAGTAGCTGCCCCTCACATGCGGGCATTCCATCTTTCTTGGGTTTCTTTCTTTGCCTGTTTTGTCTCTTCTTTTGCTGCTCCACCCCTTCTTCCTATCATACGTGACAACCTCAACCTCACTGCCTCTGACATTGGTAATGCGGGCATTGCATCAGTGTCGGGTGCAGTTTTTGCTCGAGTTGCTATGGGGACTGCTTGTGACCTTTTTGGACCCCGTCTAGCCTCTGCCTCATTGATCCTCCTCACTGCACCTGCAGTTTACTTCACTTCCATCGCCTCATCTTCTACTTCTTTTCTCCTGGTGCGTTTTTTCACTGGCTTCTCTCTGGCCACTTTTGTCTCCACTCAATTCTGGATGAGCTCTATGTTTTCAGCCCCGGTAGTTGGAACGGCTAACGGCGTTGCGGGAGGTTGGGGTAACCTTGGCGGTGGGGCAACGCAGCTAATCATGCCCCTTGTGTTTGGCCTCATCCGTGACATTGGAGCCATCAAATTCACAGCTTGGAGAATTGCGTTTTTCATTCCTGCCCTGTTTCAGACACTATCGGCATTTGCACTCTTGATCTTTGGCAAGGACTTGCCGGACGGAAACTTTAGGCGGCTACATAAAGCAGGGGATAAAACGAAAGATAAATTCTCAAATGTCTTCTATCATGGAATCACAAATTACAGAGGGTGGATCCTGGCACTCAGTTATGGGTATTGTTTTGGGGTAGAGCTGACAATAGACAACATTGTCGCAGAATACTTCTATGACAGATTTGACCTCAAACTCCATACAGCAGGAATGATTGCAGCAAGCTTTGGTCTAGCAAACATTGTTTCTCGACCAGGTGGTGGAATGATCTCAGATGCAGTGGGGAAGAGGTTTGGAATGAGGGGGAGGTTGTGGGCTTTGTGGGTAGTGCAGACCTTGGGAGGTGTTTTCTGCATCATACTTGGACGAGTTGGATCCTTAGGCGCGTCCATTGTGGTGATGATTGTGTTCTCTTTATTCTGCCAAGCAGCATGTGGACTAACATTTGGGGTGGTGCCTTTTGTCTCACGAAGGTAAGATTTCTTCCATATGTGTTACACCGATATTATGATCTGCAGCTCAAGAAAACAACAGAAGTTTTTGGTTAGGATTTCAGAGTTTTCTGATTGCAAATATAGTTAACTAAATAAGAGCAAAAAAGTATTTTCACGGCCAAGCTTAGAATTGATTCAGTATAAATTTCACAAAAGTTTTTTGACAGATGCTCATCTTGTAGATTCCTTCGGTATGGAACTTGACAGGAGAGTAAACTTTGGTTGAGATATCTAACAATACCATTATGGTTAATGAAATTCCATCACAACTAGCAACATCCTTGGATCTGCTTGTAGAGGTTAATGCCACAAAATGCATATTTTTTCTAAGAATTCTTTCCCTGACTCCATTCATATTTCTTATTTTCAGGTCATTGGGGCTGATATCTGGTATGACTGGAGGTGGTGGAAACGTGGGTGCAGTTCTAACTCAACTAATTTTCTTCAAGGGATCCAAATACTCAAAAGAGACAGGGATAATGCTCATGGGTATCATGATTATATTCTGCACTCTTCCGATTTGTTTTATATACTTCCCACAATGGGGTGGAATGTTTTGTGGTCCTTCATCTACAAAGATCGCTACAGAGGAAGACTACTACTTGTCCGAATGGAATTCAGAGGAGAAGGAGAAAGGCCTGCATCTATCAAGCTTAAAGTTTGCAGATAACAGCAGAAGTGAAAGAGGTAGAAAGAAAGATTCTGAAACCAGGCCAGTAGATGAAACCCCATCAACACAAGTCTAGATCATGCCTCATAGCCATACTTCTCTACTGCTCAAGTCTTATGCTGCAAGCTCTCAGAGCGATATAAAATTTCGACGTTGGACATGTAGACCTATTACGTTATAGTAAGGCCTTATAGTCTGTATGAAAATGTTGTTTAATTTTCACAGGCAAGTCATTAGAAGCAACCCTGTGGAAAACATCTACTTTACTTGACAAAGCCAGCCTTAATAAAAGAAGTTTCAAGAAATACATGGTAATTATTTCAGAACAATAGAACTGAAAAAAAAAATGGTAAGTAGAATAAAAAATGATGGCAAATTATTTATTCTGTAGATTCTCAGCTGTGTAGTCTGCTAATAGTATATCTGGTTCCACAGGTCTCCTGAATCTTTTATTCTGTCATCTTATCAAACATCATTCTCATGAACATTAAAAAGATAAAAAAATTCTCTCCTATGAAGATATGCTCAGAGAAACTGAATCTTACTAAAAAGAAAAGGGTCAGTTTTGGCTGAAATTCTAGATTATCAGAATCAAATAACTTGTTCAACGGTCTGGATCAAACCAAACAACAAACAAATATTAACTAAAACAGCAAGCAAGACAAAATGAAGCTTTCACAACCAATCTACATAAACGATGTCACTGTTTTAATTACTTGTGCTAATTCAACAAGCCAAGCTGACCTGATTGCAGTTAATCTCTGATGTTGCTGGGAGGAAGTATGACAAGTTCAATCTGAGCTGACCTTCCGGCCCTGCAAGACCATGATGAGATTTCTTATTGGAAGAATTCTCTGGTACGTTGTCAGAATTTGAAGGTTAATGCCCGAGACCATAGTAGGAAATGTAAAATGGGGATTTGATTCTCAGTAGGAATTTACTTGGTTGGTGGATGCATTAAGCATCTATATCTAAGATGTATGGATCATGAATCAAGAAACTAATAAGACCTGGAAAGTCATTATCACCACCTATATCAGAATGTGTTCTATTTAATGATAAGAAAACTCTAGCCAAAATATGAACCAAACAAGGCAAAAGAAAAAAAGAAGCCAAATACCAAGCTTCAAATAACAGAAGTTTATTTTTTTGGATGCAGAGGGATTGGCTAAAGCCATCATACACTTGTTATCAGCGTCTCGATCAGCCAACTTTAGTTCACTTTTTCCACTGATTTTATCAGGGGTTACTTTGCAGACTAATTGCTAACTCAGGGAATACCTTGCACTAGAACTATACAAGTTGTACTCTTGCCCTGTAAGAAGAAAAAAGTTACAGAAGATAAATAAGCTCACAATCAATCACAGTAAATTCAGATGACATACGGAGTGTTGAGAACTTATATGACAGTATGACCATTGCGAGCACAACTAAGAGCAAATTGGCACATGAACACAAGAACTGGTAAGTTTTCTACCTGCTAAGGCAAAACTCAAAACTGTTCTAAGTAGTACTGGGTCGGGATGTATTTCACATATTGGAGCAGTTCCGAATCAAAGAAAGCTAGAATGTGTAGAAGGCAGATTTGTGGACGGTTTCCCCAGCCTCCCAAACTTTATGGAAGCTTTGTTCACAGTCCCATAAATCCAGAACAGGGACATCAGAAAGAGTTCGATCGAATCGTAAAGAAGAGACTACACAGAAACAAGAATAAACAGGATATTCATAGCAATACCTTTATCTATCATACTTTCACCTGGATCAGTTAGGCTATCTTGACCTTCTATGATCCAATCCCTCACTTGTAGCTTGTAATTATCATTCTTGGCTGCACAGCAACACAGACCCATTTAGATTATGGCCAAAGCACATCTAATCATCTCCTAACATGTAAATAATAACTTTTTAAAATTTTAATTGAGGTATATTTTTTAATTTATAAATCAAGTTGGACATTGAGAATTTTTACTTATATTTTAAAAAAAAATTATAAAATTATAATTTTTATATGAAATAGTCAATTACTTAATACAATAAGATCTAACCGATCAAAATAAAAAATTAAAATTTAACTATATTATGCTTCAAAAATATAATATTTATTTAATATTGTTATTTTGAAATTTATTAATTATTTTATTGCACTTAGAAATAACAATTTTTATATGAAACTGTCCATCAATTAAAAGATTGAGGTAAGAAATTGTTGCTCTTTTTTTTAATTTTTTGGCAGGGAAAACTAAATTATGTCCATGTAGTTTTTACTTTTTTATTTTTAGTCCCTATTTTTTTATGGGTTTTGCATCTTAGTACTAAACTTTATTTCTTAAATTTATAGTCCCTAGACTTTGAGAGCGGAGAGAATCATTGAAAAACTAGAAAGGAGAGAAAAAGTAGTGTCATTCACATTCAGACCATCAAAAGGCCAATCTTGATGTCGTTTAGTTTATTTTGATGAAAGGAGTTATCAAGGTATTATTTTTTAGCTTTCTTCTCACTAGAAAATGTAAATCGGGTTTAAAGAAGAATTTTATGTTTTTTTTTTTTTTTTAGAGATATACGGGTGTATTAAGTGTAGAAGTTGGTTTATTGAGATCACTATTAGAAATTTGATAAATACAAACAAAAACACCAACAAAATGTTTCTACTGGTAAATTACAGTAAATTTTACTAACAAAAATATTTATTTGGTATATCCATCAATAAACACCGAGATAAATATTCTCTTGCTATATACCGAAGGAATTATAGTGAAAAAAAAGGAATTAAAACAAAGCCAAAACATACGATAATGTTTCATTGATATCAGCGGAATTACCGATGATAATAATGTCATCGGTAAAATCCTTTTGTAAACTCATTGGTAAACTGTCCACTTCTCTTTGACATTGTTCATTATATCAATTACAAAGGATATCACCAATGGATTAATTTCGTAAGAATTTTCCAGATAACTCTTGAACTGTTAATTATTGTTTTTTACATACGAAATCACCAATGGATTAAAAAGTTATTGGTAATATTTAGGGTTTTTTTTAAATTTTTTATTTAATTAAAATTTTAAATTAAATATTGCAAACGGAATCGCCAATGGAATGGTTAAAAGTATTGATATTTAATTATCCGTCAATAAAATCATCTCTAAAATGCCCTAATAAAAATACTAGAATCCCTCATTTCATAACAAACGTGCCTCTTCTTCTTCTTCTTCTTCTTCTTCTTCTTCTTCTTTTTATGTAAAAAATACCACCATTCCTTTCTTTCTTTCTCTTATCTTATATTATCTTCTTTCCTCAACTACTTCTCTTCTCCTCCAAGCACATGTATGTCTTCTTTTTATCTTCTTCTTTTCTTTCTCAGTTTTTTTAATTAACATACTTTATGAATTTATTTTTTCTTTTCTCTCTCAACTTCACTTGCAATTACATTAAGGTAATATTTTTCTTTTTTCTTCTTTTTTGTGTTTTTTTTTGCATTATATTTATTTTTTTAATTTATTTTAAAAAATTTATATTCTTATTAATTGTATGAATGTAGTTGTAGGATTTGTTTTTCATATGAGATCAAATTTGTTGGATTTTTTTTTCAATTTTTTTGTTCAATTTCAATTAAATTATTTTATTGTTGCTAGATTATGGATTTGAAATATATTTTCTAGATTAGGTGGAAATTATTTTTAGTTGATTTATTTATTTGTTGTTGTTGTTCAATTTTTTTTATTTATTTATTTGTTGCAAATTTATTTGAGTTGATTTTCTTCTTCTTTTGTCAAAGCAACTCAGTTCTTGATTATTATGGAGTGTTAATTTATATTAATTTGATTATTTTCTAATTATGTTAAATAGATTCTTTAAAATATTTTTAAATAATTACCGATGAAATTGCATTTGGTATTTTTGTCGGTTATATGACAAGCTGCTTGAGGAAAATACCAACAAAATAAAGCAGATACTTTTTTTTGACGTGTTTTTTCTTTTAATAAATCCATCATTAATAAATATTTTTTTTTATTACCAATAGACTCAACGACAAGACAAAAATTACCAACAAGAATTTTATCAAATGAAGCATTTTTTTTGTGAGCTTATTGGTAAATTCATTACCGATGGAATGATAGTGTAAATACATATAAAAAATTTCCATTGGTAAATCTAAGAATTTTGATAGCGGTTTTTTTTATGGTGTTTATCAGGTGTATTTAGATTAAAAAAAATCATAACTCTGATTTTCCGACCACCTCTCTAACGACTAAAATTTGGATTAGCAAATGATTCATCGTCTATTTTATTTAAAAATAAAAAAAATAAAAAGGATTGTCAACAGTTAAACATAAATAAAATAAAAAAAAAAAAAAACAATTGCGCAGACCTTAGAGGCCTACGCGAGCCAAACCTTCTTCATATTGGGCTAGGCACTTTGGCCCCATCTCTTAGCCAAGCGCTTGATCACTTTATATGGCTTTTTTTTTTTTTCAAATATAATTTTTAGATCTTAATTGAAATGTACTATAAAAAAATATATTTAAATTACTATTCAATTTTTTCATAGTTTCTAAATCATATTATAGGTTTTTATGGAAATGAAAACAATTTTTTTTCAATTATTATGTATCTGAAAGATAAAAATAAAAAAATTGCTAATGAATATCCAATGAAAATAAGATTTTTATTTAAAAAAAATACTTACGATTAAAAAACATGTTTTTATTAAAATAATAAAGAGATGCATTAATAATGAAAGGAAGTTTATACGAAGAGATACATTTTCCCTATTTATTTCAAATGGTTGAAATCCTAACAAACCTTTATTTTAATTGTCCCTACCTTTTATTAAAAAAGACTTATTGTCAATAAAGAATTATGCCATTTATTTAAGAAGATTATGAATTGATTTTTAATTATATATTAGTTTAATATGAAAAAAGATTTAAATTATTTTCTCATTAATATTAGATGAGAATAAACTATATCTTTTCTTAATTTTTTATTGTAAATTTTTATATAATTGTTTGGAAATTTATGATTCTCATATTTTTTTTTCATATAATGTGGAGAGATAATTGATTCATGAATTTTTAGTTTTTTTTTTTAATTGAAGCATGCTTTAATGATCATTATAGTATTTACTTAAAAAACAACGCTCCACATAAAATAAAAAATATACATTTTTTTTAACTCAAATTATTATAGTTTTTTTGGACTTTTTTTTTACCATTGCTTTTTATTTAACGAATCTTGTTGCTAATAAAAAAAATTATTTTTGTTGTCAAAAAAAAAAAACAATACATGAATAAGAAATGATAATTTCAATTAAAAATATCTTTTTTGTTGAGAATTTTATTTGTTGTCTTTCTTGTAAATTATTTTTATTATCTTTTATATAATCAAAATAAATTTTCAAAAATAAGGTTATTAAATTTTAGGGTGTCATTGGGATAGAGCTCTAATGAGATGTGTTTGATTTTTTTTTTTTATGAAATTAAAAAAATATGTATTTTTTTGTTTTTAATAAAATATAATTCATGCTTTAATAAAGTTATACTTTGAAAACAAACCAATCACACGTCACTAAACTTGGACTGACCCCCAACTTTAGTTGGGCTCCTAGTTTTGTCTCTTTTGGTGGAGCCAGCAGCACGGGAGTGTTCCTGTGATTACTGGTAGGTTGAGAGATTTTTAAGTGCCTGTCTTGTAAAGAAATCTTTGGAACCTTCTCGTAAACCTCCTAGTATTACTATATTATGACGTGTCAACGGTGCATGAAAGTGAGAAAATTAATAAAGAACTCATCCACGTCAGAAACACAAGATAGAAATGGTAATATCAATGGAATATTCGAGAAAGAACTGATGAATTAAAGGTAAAGAAGAGGAGTCTAGCACAAGGGCCATGAGTTTAGGCGGATTTAAGGCCATCGAAAGCAATCTCCATTTGGGATCCATCAGTGCTGTAGATGCTGTTTGGAAATGTGATCAAGGATGGAAACTATATTTTTTAGTGTTTAATAACAAAAAAATACAATTTTTATTCGCTACACCACAAGTTCGGAGAAGCAACATTTGCTGCTTTTTTCTTAGTGAGAAAGTAACCTCTATAGTGGAGCCATGCTCCACTGCACATTGTTCACTAAGTGAATAGTTTTTTTAAAAAAAAAAAACCAGTGCACAAATTTTTATTTTTTTGAAAAAACTATTACAAGTTAATTAATTGCACTCATATTGTTCACGTGAACATGAACAATATATTTTTTTATTATTTTTAAAAAATTAGTTTAAAATAAATTAAATTTAATAACACTACATAAATTAGAAGGATATCGCATGATGACGTAGCATTTGATACTTGCTTTATTTATATATATAATTTTTGAAACTTGCTTCATGTGTTACTTCATGAATTAATTAAAGACCTATTACTGATTATCCATTAATTTAGAAAATATATTAAGGATTAAATTCGGTGTAAAAGAAAAACTTTTTTTTATGTTATATATGAGAGAGTGTGAACCTGATGAAGTTTATCTGATAAATTGAACACCGTTTCATAACTGCAAGGCAAACAATTGAATTCATTACTGCATGCATGCGTCTAAACCAGAAATCTTTTCACATTGATTTATTTCATTTTGTCTGTGCGTGTCAGCTTGTCACTCCTCTGACCTCTCTTCATATTTTTATGAGGCGAGTATGTTTGCCTTTTCAGCTAGCAACTAACTCCATGTCGTGTCAACCAAAATGACATTTGCAAGCAATGACTTCTTTTTAGATTCTTCAGAACTCTAGCTTAGCCCAAAGTTTTGTCCGTGTTTGTGCGTGCTTCAAGTTCGGGCCCTGATTTAGTTCCCTTTAAAACAAAAGGAATCCTGCAAATTTTTCTATCTTCTTAGTTTTGTTGAATGCATGGGAAGTTCCATGTGTTAATTTCCAGGACTTGGTAATTTTGGATCGAATGGTTTCTTCCAGCTGCTAGAAATGCTGTCCGAGGAAATATTGAATGGAACAGTGGAAAGAGCCCGATATCTGTGAAAGGAGTAGACATATTCGCTGTTTATATGTTCAAGGAAAAGAAAGTGAGGCTGTTGAAGTCATCAGAGAAGTTGGAGATTTCCCTTGAGCCGTTCAATCATGACCTGCTTACAGTTTCTCCGGTGACGGTAGTGCCGAGAAAATCAATTCAATTTGCTCCCATTGGACTAGTGAACATGCTTAATACTGGTGGTGCAATCCAGTCAGTAATGGTTGTTGGTGACGAAAGCTTGATAAGAATCGGGGTCAAGGGAAGTGGAGAGATGAGGGTGTTTGCATCAGGAAACCCAGTGAGTTGCAAGATTGATGGGGTAGATGTTGAGTTCTGCTATCATGATCAAATGGTCACCATTCAAGTCCCGTGCCCTAGTTCTCCCAAATTGTCTGTGATTGAGTTCTTGTTTTAAGTGGAAAACAAACATGTGTTCTTGTCGAACCTGATGGATCACGAACCCTTTGCAATTGTAACGAAGCTTTCTTTTTCACCTTTTTATTTCCAAGAACGAAGTTTGTCTGTCTCTTGTCTCTCAGTTCCAGCTTGGCTCAAAACTAGCATCTATTCAGGGTTACGAGTGGAGAATCATTAGCTTGAATATCTTCTTTAATCTAAAAAAAAACTTTCTGCCACTCCCTAATCTTTACTATTTGCTAAACTGTAAGATAATGCATATTATCTTACATATTATCTAGAGTTTATTAATCACTAAAATGAATTTAAGAAAAACAACATACATGAATTTTTAAAAAGCTATGGTAACTCGATGAAATAATAACATATATTTTAATTTAAAATTTATTTTATTTTATTGTTATTTATATTATTTTTAAACTCATCAAAGTTATACATATCGTATATCGATTAACCCCTATATATTTTAACTTTTTTTTTTATCCATTAAACAATAAATTAGCAAAGTTTTTTTTTTTATTAAAAAAAAATCTCTCTCGCAATATATATCATGGGCCAATAATATTTAGAAGGCTTATATGTATAACTTAATTCGGGCTTGTATCAATTTTTCTTTATGGCCCTTGTAGCTTAATTTTTGGGGCTATTTATTTTGCTTCCACTACGAGAATATCGAGGTATCGTTCCCCATTATCCTTACAAAACAGCAAATCATTAAAAAAAAACTAGGTACAAGTGAAGAACACAACACCAACAGAAACCATGAGACTGCTGCAAGTGCAAACACAAGCTTCACTAGATTCCCATAATTCTTCTGTTTGGTAACTGGAGAATTCACTTTCTTTGTCTCTTTGATTTGACAAAAAGGAAATAGAAAACGATGGATACTTCAAGGTACATGGATAAGCAAATCACCCAACTTTCCAAATCCCAGCCCTTCAATTTCTTGGACGATGATGATGAACAAGAAGAAGAAAAAGAAAATGGAGATCATGGCTTCGAATTCAACACTTTTCGCTCTCTTTCAAAATCCCACAACAAAGTTCTTGATGGAACCAACCTCAGGGTATCGTTTCTCTCTTTGTATCATTAGTTGTTACTATATTTTTTTTGTTTGGCTGCAGGGAATTGGGATAGGACTTTGTATTGAAATTATGAGATATAACATGATTATACATGTCGGGAGAGTTACAAAATATATGATTTATATTATTCTTTGAGACTTTCACAAACTGACGCTGACTCGTGCTATTAATTAATTTTAATTGGATAAAAATTGAGGTGGTGAGATTCTCATGATTTGATCATTAAGCTCTTATACCATATCAAAACCATCCAAATAAAAAAACTTAAAGCTATCAGGTTCCCAAATTCTATAACAATACAAAGACCCATAATTGGTTTGTGTATGTCTTGTTGAACATTTGATGAATGTATCCCCCCAGTTGAATTGGTATTTTGGGCTTAGCTAAATATAGCTTAGTTTGTTCTAGTATTACACTATCTGTCCAAATTATCCGCTGGGCTGTGCAATATTTATGGGAAGAAAACTGATGGTTTTGTGATTAAGCAATTAGTTCAATGGTACAAGTCTGACTTCCTATATTTTTTAGTAGATAATTTCTTGAAATATGTTCCTCTAGTGCAATGTATGCTGAATTGCTAATCTCAGATGGTTTCATTGCTGTTTGGGTTATAACCTACAGGGTTGGAGCTCAATGGATTACATTGATTCCGCAAAATTCTCTGCTGAGAAAGTTGGGATTTTCAGCAATGCAGCATTGATTTCTGAGCTCGATGTAAAGATGAAGGAGCATGCTGACATATTGCTACACTCTGTGGAGTGTCTCAGCTCTCGAGTGTCTCAATTGGAAAGTAGAACACACCAAATAGAAAATGTTGTTGATGATATAAAGGAATCAATGGATTTTAATCAAGGGAAAACTGATGGAAAGCTGAGGGAAATAAAGAATATTCTTGTGGAGGTACTTTTAACTTCTTCAAAGTTTTAATTTACTTTGATGTACATCCTCAAGGCATGATCATTATACTTTAGGTTAAAATTAAATGAGATTGGGAGGCTTGGTAGGGGCATGAAAATGAAAAACAAAACAACTTTTATAAGCTTAAGAGTTGGGACAAATAGGTGGCTTCCGAACAAATTTTCCTATGAAAGCTTCAGTTATGATATTAGACACCTTAAAGTCATGGGTACACAAACTTATCTTTTATCAAGCCCTCATTAACACTGTTGGAAATTCAAATGCATTAAACTTACTAAATGCAGTGCTTGGTCTTAAAAATTTTGCTGCTTGAGGTTCATAAAGCAATGGTAGGAAGGATTTGGATGAATGAGTCTTTTCTTTGCGTTTAATTATGTCTTGGACTTGATTAGGGACTTGGTATTTTTCTGTGAAAATGTTTATTTGTAATTTGGTTGGTAGGAGTGGAAGAGTTTTACTTCCTCAGGGTTGTATGGAAATTGTTTATTTCTTTCAACTCTTCTGTTCTGCAGTTTCTTGGTTTTCCCTTTTGTTAATCCTAGCTATTACTGCAAGTTTTGATGTACCTTGACCTTTCTCTTACTTAAGATGTGCTTATTTGATCTGTTGGACTCCCAGCTCAACTAAATGTCCATCTTTCACGTTTAAGCACAGCACATCTGTCTATTGTCAAGACTTGTAGTTGTTTGTAGCTTTCTTCCTTGATTCGTTAAGGTTTGTAACACAACTTCCTTAGAATTTGCAGTCCCAAACTAAGTTTTCTGTTGACTTGTGATTGTATTGGGATTTGTTTTGCTCTGTTTTTGGGTCAGTTTTCCTATTTTGTTGTAGATACTTGTCATGTAGAAGCATCACAGATCCAAAAGATAACCATTGTGTAGGATTCCACTTGTGTAGGCCTTTTTAACTTTGGTAGATGTAGCACATATGTGGTCCTTCTGCCTGAAGAGATGGAAAATATACATTGGTGAGGGTTGAATCAGTCATTCATTTTTATCTCATAAATTAACAAACAGTTGGCAATTGATTCTCTGATTCCTTTCCAGCAAAATATATTGTTCACTATTCTCCCAAGGGAGAGGGAAGTTATCTCTGAAGTTAGTCTTGCTTGTCAATATTATTTACAATTTTACTCTATATCTCTCTGCTGTAAGATGGCTATAGCAGAGAGAAGTCCCTAGAAACAACGAAGAAATACTGATAATTCCTTTGAGGGAGACCTCTGATCGACAGTTACCCATGGGAGCGATTGTTCTCGCCATCTTTTGCTGTACAAAATGCATTACTGCAATACGGATCATTGGTAGCATTGTGAAATCAACATGTGTCCCTGTTGAACAATGTGATCTTTGTTGGATCCGGGTCTTCAATGTTATAAGATCGGAGCAGTACCCAAATACTAGAAATCAATTTGAATAAAATTAATGTAGAGTTCTTCAAGTAAATGCATTTTTATTAAATAAAAATCTGCTACATTCAAAGAGTAGAAATGAGTCCTAGAAGAAAAATAATTAAGTCATAATATTATGGCAGATATTTGACTTTCCTTTTCGCTTATTCCTTTTTTGTTTTGAAGTCAATGGAATGTGATTCAGATAATACTTTAATATACAGTATTTGTGGTTCTAGAATTAAAATCTTAATTTCATGTACTTTCAGGATCTATCAATCAGATCAGTTTTCCTTGTTCTGAGTTGTGTGCAGATACAATGCCACTGTATCCACTTACCCACCATCTGAATCTTAGCTTGGGGCAATATTCATGGGGTCATTGAAATTTGCGTTGCATGTTCTCACTTTGTACGCACAACTCTCTTTTCTGTGTGTGCGGATTATATATCTTGCCTTTGATGTAAACTAAATTTGGCAATTTGTGGTGGCTGAGATCATATGTATTTTCATGCCAGGCATGTATTTTTCTTCAAATGTTTCACTCCCAACGAGTGATAAAACTTTGAATTTTTGGTGAAGACAGTGGTGGGTTGTGTTTGGCAGGCACTGATGGATGCATGTGTAATGCTTTTTAACATGGTGAATTCTTGCAGGTTCAGGGTGGTGTCCAAGATTTGAGAGATAAACAAGACATAGCAGAGGCTCAGCTGCAGCTGGCAAAGCTTCAAATGTCCAAAAATAACCAGCAAGTGGAAAAACAAAATGCTACTGTTAAAGCAGGTTTGAGTCAAGAAGCACTGTCATCAGTCTCTCAGCAATCCCACCAGCTGCTTCCCATTCCAGGTGCTTCTCCACAACTTCTTGCTCCCTCCTCTAATGTTACAAACCTACCTCCTCAGATTCATCCTCCAGCAACATCTGTAGCAACAGCATCACAGCTTTCCACCCACCTGCTCCAGAACCAGACTGCTATCTCATCTGTTCCACAACAAGAACCTTACAATCCAGCGCCAGTTCCTACTCCAGAAAGAACATATCAGCAATACCAGGTTCCTCCAGCTCAGCAGTCACAATTAATACCCTATAATCACCAACCTTATCAACCAATGCCTCATTTTCCCCAGAACTTGCAGTTACCCCAACTGCCTCAAGTGCACCCAGCTTCCACTATGGGTAATCCTCAAGTCCCAAGCCATCATTCTGAAGAAGTTCCTTACACACCTCCTCATAGCATCTTTCAGCCACCTGGCAGGTCTCCACCTCTCCAACAGTATAATGCGGGTTCTACTAAGCAAATCTATCCTCAACTGTCAAAGAGGAATTATGTAGAGTCCAATTCTGCAAGTTTGCTACCACAAGGACTGCCACTACATGGGAAAACAAAAATCACGGACTCCTATCGTTACGGTGCTTCTCCAAGAAACTACGGCAGTTCATCTATAAAACCATCGCAGCCCTTTCCGTCTCCTACAGTCCTGGGAAGTGAAAGCAATTACACACAATTGCCCACTGCCCGTATACTACCACATGCTATCCCAACTGCCTCTAATGTGGATGCTGGATCAGGATCAGGTTCTGGTGGGAGTGGAAACAGGCGACCAGTTGATGATGTTATTGACAATGTTGCTGCAATGGGATTTCGTAGAGACTTGGTGAGAGAAACAGTGATAAAATTGATGGAGAATGGGCAGTCAGTTGACTTGAATGCAGTGCTGGATAAACTGATGAACAGTGGGTAACCTGGCCCCAATATGGTGGGTTCATACATTGAAGTTATATGCTGTTTTCAGATGATTGGTTTGATTTATATGGAATAGCGTAATGCCCTATCCGTTTGTGTATATGCTTTCCTTGAGTGATGGGTTTTTACACGATTTCGTATTTTCGTATAACTTGCTATGTAAATTAATGATGTAATTTGTAAATGGCTTTTACACCTGGTTCTGTTTTTTTGCAAATGGAAAAGGTGACTTAAGTTGCTTTGTAAATCAGGTACTTTAAATGATACTGATATGTTCAGTTGTTTGTGGATGCAAGTACTGTCTCCCATGCCTGGACTATGCGCATGCTTCTGCTGTGTTCTGGAATGTATCATCATAGTTTTCCTGAAACTCTGGTCTCTTGTACTAAAATATTTACTTTGCTGCCTGTTGTTTCTGAGCCATATGCATGCTTGATTATCAAAATCACGTCATCCCTTTTCTACCCCATTGGTCAACAATTTATCTGTGTTATTGAGCCACGGTAGTCGCAGAATTGAAGTATATGGAAGTATGTGCTGGCTGTATTCGTCTTTCGTTCGAATGTCAACACATTTATAATGCTTCTTTAATGAGAAATGACCGAATCATGTGGTGTTCTAGAGGCGACTCGTAAAGTTCTCTCCACCAAAGGCGTGCAATGATGCATTCGCGGCAAGAATGGGAAAAACGTGATTAGAGAATGAGTCATCCTCGTAAAAGGTCAAGGAATAAGAGTTCGGCTGCAACAATTTTTAAAATAAATTGTGTAATGCTTATGTTTAGCAACATTAAAACTCAAATTATTGTGTATGTGGGGCTTGCTAAATCTGCCGGTTCGTCAAAAGCTCTCAGCTGTTTCTCACGTGGATAATACATGTGAATCTCACTAGATACTGTTTCATGTGAATAATGTCTCAACTATTTCATTGGCCCGCGTTTCACTAGTAAAAATTTTTAATTTTTTTAAATTGTGTTTTACTTGAAAAATTAGTGTTTAATATTATTCAATAACACAATATAAATTAAAAGGACATTGCATGATAACGTAGCATTTGCAGAATTTGATCGCAATTTCAATTTTGTTTCTGATGATATTTTACTTGATTTTGTTTCACGCTTAAAATACCATGGAAACTATAGTTTTTATTGGATGAATTTCATACGTAATGAAATTATAAATAAGTTAATGGAATAATTAAAAATATTTGATATAAAGTATTATTTATTTAATGATATAATGGCAGTAATTAAAACTATAATATTTATATTAAAAATCATCAATATTAATATATATTTTTTTTAGTTATTTTATAACCTTAATTTGAAAAGTATTTTTAACAAAATACATTAAACTATTTTTTATTCAACTTCAATTTCAATTACAATTTTAACCAAACATATATAAATATCAAACTAACCTCAACTAAAAATATTTTTTATAAATTAATTTTTTTTAAAACACAACCATCAAATCAAATACTGGCACCATGTTTTCTTTTAAGAATCTGCTGTACAAATTATCTGAAAAGTTTGTCTTGAAACTGCTCAAGATTCGTGGGATTAGTGATTGTAATGGACTATGGAGCTTCGTTTCAAGAGGCCACTCTTGTGCATTAAGATCATGAGGTCCCCTTGGTGAAAAACTTCAAAGAAGGTAGCTGCCTTGAGGTTCTTAACTGATTTTCTCACAGTTCAGCTGTGTCAAGGCTTTGATTCACTAGTAATTTCTGGAAGACAACGATTTCCAAGCTCGAATTCTCCACTTCCAAGCTATGTTTGCTTGAACAAAATAGGAATAATACCACTAATAAAAACTCTATTTTCCGCATGTCACCGATGATGTTTGCTTAGGCAATCAAGTGGGGTAGTTCACTATCACGAAGACGAGTAAAAAAAAGAAAGAAAGCAAAGCCCTTGATGAATTGCACTTGGCCCTTTTCCCTTCTTGACTAAAAGGGTCTAATCATCCAAATTCAACTTGAGATTTTTGAACATTGTTTTGTAAGCACGCGATAAACCTTCGACCTGATTGGTTAACAGGCGTTGATTTGTACACCATTCTGACAGATTATTAATAGCCGAAACCTACTGCTGGTTGTCTGTGTGCGTCTAGTTCTTCCACTGAAAGCAAACGTGTGTTCCAAATGTGGTTTTAGCAGGAGTTAAAATGTGACATTATGGTCTAACTCATAGCTGGCCTACTGACTTTATCATCACCAGGTAGGGGACAAAATGCTAACCTCAACTGAGAAGGGCCATCTCCATTAATGAGTGCAGCTTACAGGGCACGAATTCTTGCATTCATCAAGGAGGAGGACCATTTTTTTTCTTTTTTCCCTCGCCATCAATCCTGTACAAGAGATTACCACGACTTAGCTCTCGAAAAACAGTATCTGGTCCCGAGTCTTGAATGCCCTAGCTAGCTGCTCTTGTTTTTCCAGATTGCCTGATTTTGTGGACCCTAAATAAACTAGAGATCCAGCCTCTTTTCAAACATTAAGAATTCAGTTGTTTGATTCCTTTTATTTTTTATTTCGTCGCGGTGGATTTGGAGAAGAAACAGCACATGGACGGGGCTACCAGTCCCACCATCACTGGCTGTCGTGCTTTGCTATTGAGCTCCACACGAGAACTCATTGACTCTAGTGAAGAACAGCAAAAGGGGCGTGGAATTATTGTAATGCTAGCTAAGGAAGTTCGTGGATTCTTTGTTTATATTAGGTTAATTGGAGTCAACTTTTGAACCCATTTGCCATGGAATCATTTGCCCTCGTGTTATACCTTCTTTGGCGGGCACAAAAATATTATAATACACATCCACATTAAATAAGTATAAAAAAATAATAAAAATATTATTTATCAGACCTGGCCTTAGCCCAACAGATTAACTCGAGTTCTTATCAAGCCTGAGAAAAATAAAAAAAATAAATAGGGAGTTGCTGTTGGCATGGAAAGACTCGGGTTAGCGTGACTCATTGTAACCCGACAAAGACCCACTTTTTTTAATAAACAAATTATATTGGGCTGGTGCTCCCAAAACAAACTGAAAAGCAAATCATTATTGTCTATTGACGACAAAAGGTAAGCATTGCCTCACGCGAGGGGAGGTAATTGGATTGCTCAGTCTAATTTTATATGCGAGAGCTTTTTATTATTATTATTATTATTATTTCTTATCAAAATTTATTATATAAATATTAAAATAAAATTATTTTTTAATGTGAAATTAATATCAAAATTAGTGTTTATATATATACACTATATTTCATAGAAAACAAATTGTGTTTTTTCAATGTAAGATGATAATTTTTTTTGTTTAAATACTTTGACTTAAAAATAAAAAATAATATATTTTCAATGCAAAATAATTATTTGAAATAATTTTTAAACTTCATTTTTATAGTATTTATAATATTTATAAGTCTATTTTCACATAAATTATTTCTTAACTTTTTAATATAAAATATTAAAACCTCAAGTATATTTTTTTAAAAAAATTCACAAGCTAACTCGAGAACTACGACTCGACTCCTTAATTAAAAGCAACTCTAAACCAAATTTAATAAGTATAATTAGAAGACTTAAATGTTTTGAATATAACCCAAATTTTATTATTTAATTCAACAAACTCAATTTAAACTATTATATTTAATATCCAAGCCCAATAAGTTTTAGAACCCAAAACACTTATAATAATGTAAAAGACACATTCCATGTGAATAGAAGTATTAAAGTGAATATCTTTTCATTGAATAAGTGTAAAAAAAAATATTCTAACAATATATAATATGACCATAAACTTTAAGAATCGTAAGACTTTTTTTTTTTTTTTTGATTTAGGTCTTGAACTTGTTCTCTTCCTCTGCATAATGCTCACTTTAAGCTGTGAGATTAGTGTGGTGTATGCAAGTTGATCCGGACACCCAAAAAAAAAATAAAAAAAAATCGTAAGTTTTTTTAAATAAAATCTCACCTATCTAATAAAATAAAATAAAAATTGTACGAAGCTAGTTGCTGGAACATTTATCATAGTCATTTATTTTCCAATGAACTTCAACTGATTTTGACAGCAATAACATTTCAAATAAATAAATAAAAAAAGATTTTCCATTTAGTTGAATCTCAACTAGAATCTCTCTTCAAGAAGTCTTTTTCTTTTGAACATCTATCTTTTACCAAACCTCTATTTCACACACGCATACACAGAAGAAAATAAGAACAGACAATTAAATAGAAAAAAAAAGAAAAAACAATAATTTCTTCATTAATTTACATGATTATTTTTTTGAATTATGAGTAATATAGTAGGAGTTTAGACAAATATTCGAGATAATATAAATAATCTTTTTATTATAGTCAAATATAAGTTTTATTCCAAAAATAAAAGTTTTATTATAATATATATCAAAAAATCATTTTAACCCAATAGTTTAAACTATTAGGTGAGGTCTCAAAATATAATTTATATATTTTTTAATCATATCCTTCTCAAGTGAAAGTTCTTTGTGCTTGAAACTTGTATATACTTCACATTACCTTGTGTTTAATTTTCATCAAATAACAAGGATAATGAAATTCGAATTCGTGAACGTTTGATCATTAAAGTTCTGTATTATATCAAAGAACCATCTTCAATTCAATAATTTAAGCTATTAGGTAAAATCCCAATATATAATTTATATTATTTTCTAATAGTATATAATTATAGTTCATTAAGGCAATAATAGCATCACTTTGATTCAATTATACGAGAAAATACTTCATTTTAATAATTTGAAATAAACATATGAGATAATACACAAATATTGTGATTATTATCTAAATAACATTAATAAAACCTGATGAAGTATCAATAAGTCTATAATACATCCAAAATGTTCATTACATTATATTTCCAAATATATGTATTTATGTAATAAACATATTGTTTAGGTTATTGTAGTTCGTTAAGATAGTGATATGATTATTAGTGCTGTAATTTTATTCAAAGTTAAGGTTGATGACTATGTTTTTTTATATAAACATTTAATAATGTATAAATATTAAAATTTAATTGTAATTTCTTGAAAGAAAAATAAAATAAGAAATAAATAAATTTATGGAGTCAAATGGATAGAATTTTATCTATAAATGAAATTAAATGAAAAGAAAGCATTAAATTGTAGAAAAGACAGCGAAATCATTAATAAAGGACAAAATTTAAAATAAGAAACACATGGGTTAAAGTGCGAATACATTGAATTTTAACTATAAAACACAATTTTTTTATTGAGGAGTTTCGGGAGTGTGGTTTAAATTATTTTTTTATTTTAAAATACATCAAAATAATATATTTTTTTATTTTAAAAAAATAATTTTTAACACTAGTACATTAAAATGATAAAAAAACATGTAAAAAATTAATTTAAAGAAAATAAAATATAAATATAAATTTAAGTTTTTTTTTAAAGTGTTTTTAAAACATAAAAATAAAAGGGTGACTCAAAGGTTGGTTTTTTTTTTTTTTTTGGTGTAAGAATAGAGGGGTTAAGGTTTTTATTGAAACTTCTTCAAATTTCTTGGTAATTCCTTAGAAAATCACATGAGAAAGGTTGACTTAAGATGGTAAATAAAGTTCCTTATTGATTTACAAATGAAATTGAGTGGTTTAAGAAATTCTAGAGACATAAGAGTGGGAAGAAGGGTATAAATTCTAAAGTTTTGCTAGTAAATGATTGTATTTAAAGAAGAAATTATGTTCGTTTTATATAGTTGAACTTTTCTTCATTAAATCTTGCAGTGTATTTTACTCATGACAAATTAATTTTGTTAAATATAATAATGTAGAATGTTTAGTGATGTTGATGAGATGCAAATCCATATGACTTGGAACAGTGAACCTATACTGTAATGAAAGTGGTCTATACTCTATATTAATGTTTTTTTCGAGATCTGCCATAAGAAAATAGGAGTGGGATTTCTTGATACCTGAGAAAAAAAATCTTCTTGTTGGAGCTCTTTTCAAGGGCAATCCTACGGTTTCTGAGACCCTCTGAGTGCATGAGAGCAACTCATCCCCACAGAACACTACTGGGTTCTGTTCGTTCTTTCACTTTCTTTCTCTTCTGACCAAGATCAAGAAATTACAGTGCCTTCTTTTTAAAATCTTGATAAGCGGGTGGTGTTTGATTAATCATTTTGTTTCCTTTTTAGTATTGATTTTACTTGCCCGTTTCAAGTTCATATTTAAGTAACTTGAAGATTTCTATGCTAATTCTTTACATCTTAGAGCCCTTTTTATTTCGAAACTCACAGATTTGATGCTGGAAAATGGCTCTAGAAACCCTTGATTCTTCTTCTCTGGATATCCGTTTCATCAGGGTTTTTAGAGTCCTGCCAAAGGTGTCCAAACTGTCTTTCAAAATCTTCCTAAATAGTCGTCACCGATAATTACTAGCTTTGCCAGGATTACTTCACTAATGATTCTTGTGTTTATCTTAAGATTTTAAATTTTGAAGTCTATATTTTGTAACTGCTTGCTTTCAAACATCCATATGTCAACCAAGGCTCGCGTATTTTTCTCTGAGTTTTGCGACATAATCAACCTCTTTGGATTCTCCATTGCTGACATCAACTGAAAGAGTTCTCTTCTTTAGCAACAACAGGCTCTGTTTTCTTCAAATCCTCTGTTTTCTCGAGTTCTGTTTTCTCAAATTTGTAAGAGAAATGGCGAGGCTTTTCAGTGTTTTCTCATTAAGGAACTTACTGGTGCTGTCTCTAGCCCTTAACGTGAGCTTGATTTTGAGAGTGCTGTATGAGAAAGAGTCTGGAGTCATTAGCGGTCTCTCTCTGGACAACAAGAGAGAGGCACTGAGGACTGATAGCATGCCTAGTGAGGCACATGCTACCCAGAGGGAACATCTGTCTATGCCCTCTTCTTCTTCGTCTTCTTCTACAGTGGATAGCAATGGCAGGGACAGAGTAATCAATCTTGATCAGTAAGTGCTGCAGTTGTTTTCTTTTCTTTTCGTCTCTTTCTTAATGTGTCATTTACACCTACTTTGTTGCATAAACAGAACAAAACAAGTTGAGTGCGCCTCACCGTTAAAAATTGTTTACTAAAGTGTGCCTAAATAACTCACTTCTTCCGGGATAAATAAAGCTTCAAGTCTGAATGTTTTTATTTTATATCCTGACCTCCCTCCAAATCTGTGGTTGAATTGCATCCCTCAGGCAAGGTCCACCACCATTAACCTTTTTTCTACAATTGTTGATGGAGTTTTATTGGTATTCTGAACTGGAGGGGTAAAACCGAGAACTTGCAGAAGGGGTAGGTTTTTCTTTTCAGTTTAGATGCTGACTCCTTACAGGGATTCCTCTCCTTATTTGCGGTAGGAGCAGAACCACAAGCTATGCTAGGTGAGGTAAGTGAAGTAAAATGATGGTGTAATCTGCCAAGGTAGAAAAGGACAGGTCCTTTTCTCTTCTTCCTTTTGTCTTAGATTCCTTATGGCGCGTGTAGACAATTGGGGGGACTTTTTCGTATTTCGTGACTGTTTTTTGTTGTTGTTGTCATCTTTCTGTTCCCAAGTTGAAGGGTGAATCTGTAAGCGCAATAATGGTTTTTTGTCAAAATCACACCTGTAAAATCCTCCTTCTAACATTCAAGATAAAACTAAAAACTTGAAAATCATTAAAATTAAAGTAGTTAATTTTACTATCCAGAGTTTAATTTATGTCGTGTCAAATTTGACAACCTTGATAGCCACATGGTTGGTGTTGCATATTGAACTCTTTTTACGTGTCTTGGTTGTGGTCTCGTGGACCTGACTCAAGCTTCACAAAGAAATAAATAAATAAATAAAAGGGATTGCCGTTGTTATTCTTTTTTATAGCTATGCACAAGGTGCATGTTAGCACAAGGCACCATGGGGGCCTGGAAGTAGATTCATTTATGTGGGTTTTGTGCACAGTGCACAGGCAACTTTCCTTTTGGCATTTGGGGAGATCTGAAGAATATAGTGTGTGCATGTCTGAGGCTCTGGCCCCCCTGGGGAGGAGTGCATCTGAGAACTTCGGCCGCCTGTATTTTGCATCAGCTTTTAAGGTCCTCTTGTCGAAAAGCGGGCTTTTCTGGATCTGCCACTGTGGGTCCTTTGTATATATGTACCATTTATAACCGGATCTTTACCCAGGGCATCACAAAGATATGATGTTAGCCATGCAATCTACATTATCTAATCATTGATTTCCTCGTAGAGAGGGACCTACAAGTGCTGCCCTCTCCATACCAAACCCAACCAATAGGGAATCCCACTGTAGACTTGTAGTGTTCTGTTTAGAAATATGTGAGGTTCTTCGAGCACTTGAGATAATTATCTGGTCAATGCTGGTGATGGATTCTGAAGGTGGGATTTGGAAATTCCATGGAATAATTTATTATCTTCAAATTATTGCTGTATTAAATATGTTCTTATACTGATATAATGATCTGCATGACACATAAGGTGCTAATTTTATATAGTTGCTTAATGTAGTGGCGATCCGACAATGTATGAGAGATATTGGCAACAGACGGGTGAAAAATCCACCATTTTGATTCCTGGTTGGCAATCAATGAGCTACTTCTCTGATGCTGGGAGCCTGTGCTGGTTTTTAGAGCCGGAGTTTGCCAAAGAGATAATTAGACTACACAAAGTAGTTGGCAATGCAGTCACCGAGGACCGCTACATTGTTGTCGGGACGGGTTCGACACAGCTTTATCAAGCTGTATTATATGCACTCTCCCCCCTAGATGCGTTGGAACCCCTTAGTGTTGTATCTGCAGCTCCTTACTACTCTGTGAGTGTTAATACTTCGCGTGTGTTGTTTGATTTAGCTTTCTGATATGTAGTTAGTCATTTTCCTAAATTCCATTATTTTAATTTAATATCTCAACATGGTGGGTGCATTTGTATATGATGTGCCTCTCAAATTTCTCCGCATCACTATTAAATTGCTGTCTTTTCTGATGCGGAGTGTTGGAATATACAGCACACTATAGATACGATGGAGTTGAAAGCTGCTGATTAGTAGTCCAAGTTAGTTAAGTTAGTTATAGCAGTTAACAATTAGTTAGCAGTTATAGCAGTTAAACAATTAGTTGTAACAGTAAGGACCAAGTCTGTATATACACACATACGTTTGTATCATCTTGAAAACTGAAGTGAGAACTAAAGAAATAATAAACTGATTGCTGCTTATTCCTGGAAAGCAGAACGCATATTTCTTCTCTCAAAGATTTGTTTTCTCTTCTCTGCACTTTTCAATCTTGTGCATTTCTTTATATGGTATTAGAGCAATATTTCTAATTATCAGATATCTTTTTTTCTCACCACCTTCTTGATCTTTCCAAAACTTCACAATGACCGATCATCTAGAGGATAATACTTCTACGACACACAATGATTAATCCAATGCCTCTGTTCAGAATCTTTCTGATGACTCATCCAGCTGCTACTACTTGCACCCTTCTGATCTAGTCTCTAAGATTTTCACCGGTGAAAATTACATTGCATGGAGTAGATCCATGTCAATCGTTTTAACGGTGAAAAATAAAATTGTATTTGTTGATGGTTCTCTAGTTCAGCCCATCACCACTAATCAATCACTTTGTGTGGCATGGCTAAGATCTAACAATCTTGTTGTGTCATGGCTGATGAATTCAATCGCCAAAGATATTTGCAGTAGTCTCCTTTACTTCACAACAACTTTCAATATTTGGGAAGAATTGAGAATTAGATATCTTAAAAGTGATGAACTAAGGGTTTTCTGTTTGGAAAAATCTTGAAGTTCTATTTCTCAAAACTCCAAATCTGTCACCGAGTACTTTAGTGAATTCAAGGCTTTATGGGATAAATATATCAGTTATCGTCCAATCCCAAGCTGCAAATGTGGAATTCTTGATTTTTGCTCATGCAATATTATGAAGCATTTGATCGACAACAATTAGATTATGTTATGAAATTTCTTGTAGGTCTTCATGATTCTTATTCTACAGTCAAAAGCCAACTGTTGCTTCAATCTCCTTTGCCATCTATAGGCAGAGTCTTTTCTTTACTTTTGCAAGAAAAGAGTCAGAGGTCTTTGACAAATGCGATTGGCGTTCCTTTTGATTCATATGCAATGGTTGCTGAACAATCTATGAATCAATCCTTTAGACTTGGCCCTACAATCATTGAAAGGTGTTTGGTTGTTTATGCTTTGCTAGCACAATCACAAGTGACTGAGGTAAATTTCAGCCACGAGCCACGAAATGTATCTTTCTTGGTTATCCTCTACACATCAAAGGGTATAAAGTCCTTGACTTCTCAACTCTCAAAACCTTTATATCTCGAAATATAGTTTTTCATGAAACCACATTTCCATCTATTCCAAACACAGTTCATAAAGATGATAAGGCGTCAAGCTATTCTAACTTCGACAAATGACCCATGGTTCGACACCCGAACACTCCTCGATCTCCTTTAACAGGCTGAAATCACTCAAGGCACTGACCCCTAAAGATGATAAGGCGCCAAGCTATTCTCGAAGCTTTGAGTTGTTCCCTCTTAGTTCTTTATTAGTTGTTGTGAATCCTACTCAAAAGTTCGAGCCAACCCTCAAGATAGAAAAAAGATGAGGGAGAGCTATACTATTTCAAATCTTCGTGCAGAGGCTAAGTTCTTTGGTCTTTCCCGCTCGGTCTAAAAAGACAAAGACCAAGTTCACGCATAGCCTTGTCTTACCATTGAAGAGTTCCATTCTTCCAAGTCTGAATTCATCAGCCTAGTCAGAAGCTATTTTCTTCGAAATGGTTCACTGCGAGTTCTTCGTTCAGAAAAGCTTAGCAAACGGGACACCCCTTTCTATTAAGACCTTGACATACTATTTCTGATCTTTCTAAAAAGGATACTAATCGTAAGGAAAATGGAATTTCCGCAATAACTGCAAACCCCTCCGATATCATTTGAAAATACAAATTTTTGTTATACCTTAAAAATGTATGGCATTTTCCCTTGACCCAAAATTTTTTTTCCTTATCGCTCAGGAAAGACAAGAAAATCTCGGGGTAGCACACATTCTCTAGAATTTCTCTTAGATTCAAACCCATAGCTGATGATAGAACTAAAATAGATATTTTCTATTTCCTACTCACACGAGCCCATATCCTTGCTTTTTTATCAATCTCTAAGAGATGCATGTAATTACAGATATCATAGCTTTAGGTGCTCTTACTTCAGACGTAAACAAAAGGGTACCTGTACTCGAAATCGACGTAGGTAGGTAGGTAGAGAATGCCTAGGGGCGCAAGACAACTCTCTCTAAGGAACTCGCCATAGCCCCGTAACTTCGGGAGAAGGGGTGCCTCCTCTTGAAGGGCTCAAAAAGGCTTTCTTATTTATTCATTCCAGAACAAGAACTTCACTCATATAGAAAGACGGAAATCGACCTTGTTGCATTCCTTGAGGAAGGAAGGTTAGCTTGAAAGATTTCACCAGGTCCAGTTCTTGTTATTAGACTAGAAGCAGCTAATGAATAGGTACACCCTACTTTATATTCTCCTTCTTATCTGATTCCAAATTATGTTTTTTCACTTCTGCTATTTCATTTGTTTTTGAACCAACATCTTATAAACAAGCCAGCTCTATTCCATATTGGCAAAATGCCATGAAAAATGAAATTAAAGCTCTTGAGAAAAACCAAACTTGGGATTGGTAATTTTACCTCAAAACAAGTTTGCTATTGGTTATAAGTGGGTATATAAAATGAAATTTCAGGTTGATGGCAAGGTTGAAAGGTACAAAGCTAGATTGGTAGCTAAGGGCTACACTCAGCAAGAGGGAATTGATTTTTTTGATACCTATTCTCCTTTTGCAAAGATGACAACAATTAGAGTATGTCTTACTATTGGTGATGTTAAACAATGGCATTTACATCAACTTGATGTTGATAATGCCTTCTTGCATGGAGAATTAAATGAAGAGGTATAAATGCAATTACCACCAGGTTTCTCCAATCCAAATGATCCTTGGGTTTGTAAACTCAAAAGGAGCATATATGGACTGAAACAAGCCTCCAGACAATGGTTCTCAAAGTTGTCTTCCTCTCTACTGCACTTCGGTTTCGCAAAGTCAGATCCCAATCTCTTCATCAGACAAACTTCAAACAGCTTTATGGTAGTGTTAATATATGTCGATGATGTGATCATAGCTTCAAATGATCTTGCCAAAATAGCTAATGTGAAACAGTTCCTGCGTGTTCTTTCCTATAAAAGATTTGGGAGAACTAAAATACTTTCTATAAAAGATCCATAAAAGGAATTGTTCTTTGCCAAAGAAAGTATGCTTTAGATATTTTGGTAGACATTGGTTTTTTTGGTGCTAAACCAGTCAATTTTCCTCTGGAATCCACTTTGGAACTCACTGCTCATGATAATAGTCCCTTTTTATCTATTCTTGCATCCTATCGAAGACTCATTGGCAGACTTCTATATCTCACTATCACACGACTAGACTTATTATATGTAGTCCAAGCTCTCAGCCAATTTATGTCCAATCTTAGTACAATGCACTTACAAGCTACATAGAGAGTTCTTCGATATCTTAAGGCAACCCCAGGTCAAGGATTATTCCTCAAAATTGATTCTGATTTGCATTTAAAGACATATTTTGATAGTGATTAGGGTGGTTGCATTGGCACTAGAAGAAACGTTACTAGTTTTTTAGTTTTTCTTGGGGATTCACTCATATCCTGGAAATCAAAGAAACAACCTCCTGTCAGCAAGACCTTAGCAGAAGTTGAATATAGAGCTTTGGCAACTACCACGTGTGAGCTCCAATGGCTAATTTATTTGCTGGTTGATTTCCAAGTACCACACTCATAGGCTGTATTATAATACATTGATAGCAAACCTGCTTCAGAAATTGCCTTGAATCCAGTTCACCATGAAAGAACTAAACATATACAACTCGATTGTCATCTTGTTAGAGAGAAATTGCAGGAGGGTTTGATTAAAATCATCCATAATTTTTCTAGATTTCATTTCAATTGGCTGATGTTCTCACCAAACTTCTCAGTTGTCTCAACTTTCATCATCTTCTTAGCAGGATGGGAATGATCAATATCCTTTCTCATCTTGAGGGGGGATGTTGGAATATACAGCACACTATAGATACGATGGAGTTAAAAGCTGCTATTAGGAGTCCAAGTTAGTTAAGTTAGTTATAGCAGTTGTAGCAGTCAACAATTAGTTAGCAGTTATAGCAGTTAAACATTTAGTTGTAACAGTAAGGGCCAAGTCTGTATATAACTAAAGAACAAGTCTGTATACACATTCGTATACACATTAAGGGCCAGTTAAACAAGTCTGTATATTTCTTCGTATCATCTTGAAAACTGAAGTGAGAACTAAAGAAATAATAAACTGATTGCTGCGTATTCCTGGAAAGCAGAACGTATATTTCTTCTCTCAAAGATATGTTTTCTCTTCTCTGCACTTTTCAATCTTGTGCACTTCTTTACACGGAGTTTCAGCTCTATTTTTTGGGTTCTTCACCTCTGCTTCTTTTTTATTAAAACCTCTAGCTTTCATATCCTGCGATGCTAGTTTCACACAAATATGCATGTGCTGAGTTTTATGGAACAAGTCAGCTTTTAAATGGTTAATCAAATGTTCCTTTTAGTTTCAAATCTGTGCATGAATTCTGAAGTCGATCGATGACCTTCAACTAGGCGCTGCATTTATTCAATGCAGCGAAATCTTCATATGCTTTGATGAGTTGTATCTGGTGCACATCGTGCCATGTTCTATTGAAGATTGTATCATAGGTTGTAAAACAATGAATAATCATAATTGAAACAGAGTTGCTCATAATTGTCAAGATACGTATTCCATGCACAATTTCCCTCCAAAAAATTGCAGCTCAATGCGGCAGAACCTCCGTCTCTCCATCCTACTATAGCTTTTATTTAACCATTTTCTTTTCAATCCCTTTGTTCTTTATGCAAGGACTTCATTGAATTCCAAAGTAGAAGCTTCTTCATTTGATATAAAAACAAATTTCTGTCTTCCGTTTTATTGATTCTTTAATTGTCTGCTAACAACAATTTTATTATCCAACCTTTGATGGTTATTATGCGTTAGTCTAACTTTCATCTTGATATTTTGTTACAGTCTTATCCATTAATCACTGACTGCCTGAAGTCAGGGCTTTATAAATGGGCTGGTGATGCACAGAGTTTCAATAAAGAAGGACCGTATATTGAACTCGTTACCTCCCCTAACAATCCAGACGGGTATGTCAGGCAGTCTGTTGTCAACAAAAGTGGGGGCATCTTGGTTCATGATCTTGCATATTATTGGCCGCAATACTCGCCAATAGCCGCCGCCGCCGATCATGACATTATGCTCTTCACTGTGTCGAAAAGCACAGGACATGCTGGGATGCGCATTGGGTAAGCTAAACTTAGATACGGACAAACATTGTAACTAGATGATTAAGCATGTATTTCAAATTCTTTTCTTCAACTTCCTTCAGATGGGCGCTTGTCAAGGATGAAGAAGTGGCCAAAAAGATGGTGAAATACGTAGAGCTCAACACGATCGGCGTGTCAAAGGATTCGCAGCTCCGAGCAGCTAAAGTGCTGCAAGTAGTGACTGATGGCTGCAAATATCCTACCAGCAAAGAAGGGTCCCTCTTTGACTTTGCTGCCCACCTCATGGAAGAGAGGTGGAAGTTATTAAGGGCCGCAGTCAGGCAAAGTGGTCTCTTCACTTTGCCAGAGTTTCCCCATGGATCGTGCAGGTTTCTCAACATCTCCTTCGCTCCTCGACCAGGTAAACATGGCGTATATTTTAGATCGTTCATAATTACATCAATTACACTATTCATGAATTTTTCTTTTCTTTTACGAAAATGAGTTTTACACTTACATTATATGCACGGTCTTCTGCACAGCTTTTGCATGGTTGAAATGCGAAGCCCCCATAGACGACTGCGAAGCCTTCCTCCGATCTAACAACATCTTAACAAGAAGCGGTATTCATTTTGGCGTTGGACCACAATATGTTAGGATAAGCATGCTAGATCGAGATGAAAACTATGATGTATTTGTAGAGAGATTGTCCACCATCCACCTGCGACAATCCATGCAGGTAGATGAGACGGCGGAGTAGCATAGGCAAATAGAGTCCATGCTTGCAAAAGATGTAAAAAGAAGGGGGCAAATGAAGGCAATTTATATTTTATCCATCTGCAATACCCTGCATATCAAGGAATTGGTCAACATATCACTTCATATTTTTTCCTTTTCACACGAACGAATCCATGCATGGCAAAATAAAATACGAAGATCGATGGACAAAACTGGGAAACAACTTAAATGTAAATATTAGTTACTGCATGCTTGATCGAATCAAGGGTTTTTTGTTTTTTTATTAAAAAAAGAATTAATGGATCCTGATTCGTGTAAAGCAATAAAAGAAAAGAAGATTTTCTCATTTATATAATTTAGAAGTTAAACATAAATCCCATTATTGTTTAAAAAAACAGATTTGATAAGAGAGAATAGACAAATATTTCTTCTTGTAACCTCAATGAAGTTTAATTGTTAAGATTTTCCCTTATCGTAATTAATGTGTGAGTGAATCAGCTAATTTTAATTTTCCTAGAGTTGTAAGCATGTGAAGTAATCTCGAACGTGATGCATCATATTAACAATAACTTGAGAGAGATCAATCCATTTTAAGAATAACCATTCAAATTTAAGTTTCTCATTATAAATATTTTATTCTACTATTTATGAGTTTTGCCTAGAGTTAGGTTCTGTAACAAGTACATCAGTACTGAACTACAACAATTTCAAGATGGAATCATAAGTACGAACCTTGATCATAATAGTTGCAGAACTGGTCTTTCGCCTACGCTATGCCGTGTATCATATTATTCTTTTAAATTGTAAAAACAAAATATTATTAACGTGCTGGGTATGGGTATGTCATAAGAATAATCTCATAAAAAATAAATTAAAAAAAAAATACGAAGACTCACATTCAACAAATCTAATATTAAAAATTAAAATTAAAAAAAAAAAACTAAATCTACGAGATTAATATTTAATCCAACATAAAAAATTTAAAAAATTATGAGGTATATTTACCAAAGTAATCTAATATTAAATAATAAAATTAAAAAAAACACTAAATAAAAAAGTTATATTGTTGAAGGCATAAAAACAAAAAACTAAAAAAATGAAGAAAAAAAACCACAAGACACTGCTCTAGTGAATAATATTTTGTGAATGTGGCTATAATAAATTTGTTACACATTTTAGCATTTTGTTAATTAGCCAATTAAATATTCAAAGATAAAATTAAAAAAATAATAATTCAATTACACAAAAAAAATCTCATATATAAAAAAAAGTGTTAGTATAAATTATATACTAAAAAGGTATCTAATGGTAAAAATAAAAATATATCAATATACGACAAAAGATTATTATATACACACACATTTTTAACATAAATGATTTCTTAATACAATATAAAATGAATATTTGCAAGCTACCTAAATCATCATCTCTAGAACAGTTTTCAAATTATTTCAATTACAAACAATTTATGCTTATTTTTGAATAAAATCCTCATAACATCTTCTCATTACCTTTTATAAGAAAATAAAAACGAGGGCTTCAAAATTATCAATGATTTATTTTATAGATGAAAGAAAAAAAAAAGTTTATAGTCAATGACTTATTTTGAAATTTAAGTACTAATCATATTTATTATGTTAAATGTAAATCTCTCTCAAGTCTAAATGCAAGCCAACTAATAATACGAAATAAAATAACTCCTCGAAATAAAATAATTCTGAGGAGTGTAATTTAACTGGTCATATTCTATGTTTACTCTTTAATGGTCATCAGTTCGAGTCTCAAAAACCTTAAGGTCACAGGAAATGATGGGGACACCGAACCGGAAACATTATTTATGCACGCGTACGATCATAGACGATGGAGGATAGTCCAAATCATTGAGAAATTGGGCTTTAACTTATGTTTTTGGGTTTAATTTATATGGACTTTCAGTTGAGTTTTATTAATTTGGCTTTATTTGTTGGGCTTGATTTAATTAATGTTGGATATTTTATTTAATGGGCCATAAGCCCAATTGCTTATTCAAGTTAGGGTTTTAGTATAAATACCCTACTTCTCTAAATGTTAAGGGACTTTTGATGATTAATGAAAAAATGCAGATTTGCATATCTCCAACCCCTCTCCTCCTCTTCTTCTTAGCTTCTTTCTTTCTCTAAAGCTTCTTTCTTTTTTTTTTTTTAATTCTTTTTCTTTGTTGTCCCGCGTCAAATTTGGTATCAGAGCACGGCTTTTAATTGTTCTTACAATTAATCGATCTAAGTGTTATGTTTAACCTAGACTAATCTGAAAAAAAAAAAAGTTACTGTTCATGAAAAAAAGTTACTGTTCACCGACTACGCAGCCGCCGAGAGAAAAGAAAACAGATCGGTACTGTTCATAGGTACTGTTCATCTCCCTCAGCAAAACAGCCGCCGACTCAAATTGTCACTGTTCAACGCCGATTACAGCTTGCATCAACGCCGATCACACCGAGACCCACGGCAACAGATTCTCCAACAGAAGGCTGTTTCCTACGCCACTAACAGATCACCAAAAACGTCTTCAGCGGCGCCTCCTTTAACCGACAGAGACCCGCGGCTTCAGCAGCCAAATCAGAGCCACAAACCACCAGATGCCACTACCCACAACACCCATCACAGCCAACATCTATTCGGGTTCACCACAGCAAAGGCAACACAATAGATCTCCATCTGCCACCGTCCACAGTGCCATCGCCTTCAACAGCAGCATCGGATCCACGCATCAACTGGCCCCCGTCCACAGCGACACCACAACGACACCACAGCTCCTTTCCTCGCACCGCAGGTCCCAAGTAGAATCACAGATCCACTTCTCTTGCGTCGCCGTCAGCAGTGGCAACGAACTGCAGAAGACAAGGAAGAAGGAAACAGAAGCTCCCCACACAAAATAATTCACCCTGCCACGTCATCACCACATCACCTGACACGTCATCACTCTGAAGCAGCATCAGCAGCCACGCTAGCTCTCTGGATCCACGCCATGTCAGCATGCAGCGCCATGTAAGCAAACTGGTTATGTCATCTGCATCAGCAGTCAATTCATCTAGTTTGCCACGTCAGCTCCAGCAAATTCCAGCTTCCTCCTAGTCAGTAAATCACTCTCCCATATTTGTTGAAGTTCATTTTTCTTGGTTTTTCACTTGTCATTTAAGTTATTATTAATATTCCTTTTGTGCCAAAAAAAAAAAAAATCACCATTAATATTTTTATTTGTTAATTATGTTCATCAACCTCTTTCATTAGTGATAGCTAATATCTTGTTCTATTTGATAATTATAAGTTCTCGTTTGTGACATCGTGTTTGATTAATCATTTACACACAAAAAAAAAAAATTCTAGTATTACATGCTTACAATTTTATTAGTGTAATTTGTTCTTGATTAATCTCCACATTTAAAAAAAAAAAAGATAAAAAAAAAATTAGCTTTATTTTTGTATTGTGATTTTACATGCAAGAACCCTTTGTGATCTCAATTCCATTTATAAGTTAGTATTGCATGCATTTGTGTCACGATCATCTAGTGTCTAAGCTCAAGTTTACACTTACCGTAGACTCAACCTTTAGTGATACCCTGATGATCATTTCAAAGGAACTGCAAACTTAGGTGATCAACATGTTTAGAAGAATTGAGCCCCAAGAGAGTTTTCGAATAAGGTACTCAAAGACCAATAAATATCACAAGAATAATCATTATGGACAAGATCACTCTGAGCGACACCAATATGACCATCATTTAGGTTACTCTAAACATGATGACTTTGATGAGCGAGTCTTGAGTCCTAACAAAATAGAAGCCCCCACTTTTGACGGTCGTCATGACCCTTGGATATTTGATATGTGGATTCGTGATATGGATCAATTCTTTGAGTGGCATAATTTGTCTGATAATAAGAAAGTTAGATTTGCTAAGATGAAACTCATTGATAAAGCCAAAATTTATTGGAGAGATGTTGAAGATTGTTTAGAGATGAGAGGTAAACCTCCTATAACAGACTGGATCAAAATGAAACAAAAACTTCAAGAGAAATACGTACCCCAGTCTTATAGGAATAAACTCTTAGACCAATGGAACAATCTAAGACAAGGAAATAAGTCTATCAATGAGTACATAAGGCAATTTAACGATTACATGATTAGATGTGCCATAAGAGAGAGTGAAGCCATGACTTTGCGTAGATTTTGTAGAGGCTTAAATGATGATCTTAGAAGAGAAGTTGTATTTCAAGGTGTATCTACCCTTGACCAAGCTTATACCTTAACTAAAAACTACAAGTTGGTCACAAAGAATCAGTGGAAAAATCGTCAGGACTCTTATAGTATCCCTATTAGGTCCCAATTCAGAAGTAGTGATTCTTTGTTAGTTGCTCCACCCCACAGACCTAATCCTAGTAACTCACAACCTTACAAGAAAGATAAAGGCAAACAAGTTGTCAATGAAGTGTCTAACGTGAGTTCAAAGGTTAAGTGTATTAATTGTTTAGGTTTTGGTCACTTCTCTTTAGATTGCACCTCGAAACCCTTAGTCGTCCAAAAACATAAGAATATAGGTAAAGAAGAATATTGTAGTGTTGAAGTGTATGAGCCTAATCTTGAGGATTTTAGTGACCTAGATGACGAGGATGTACAAGACGAGGGACTTAACACAATGAGCCCACATAAGCTTGATCTTGAGGTTAAGAAAGAGTCTGATATGTCTGCTTTAATGGTGGAGGGAATTTTAGAAAACTCTTTAGTGGAACCTCCTATAGAGATAAGTATGGTCTTAGAAGAGTCTCATGATATTAGTCTTCCTGAATTACCTGATTCCTCATCCCACATGCTTGGTGTCCAGCATTTTATAAGTTTAGAGCAACATGTTGAGCTTTTTGACCTCTTACCACATGCACGTGATGAGAAAGATGAAGATAATCTTGGGTTACTTGATTGTGTCCATACCATATCTACACAGGTTTCAGACAATGCTTGTCTCATTCCACACTCTCAATCATTTAGTGTTCATAGTTACAAACCTGAGGAGCCGATAGAATACCTTCCCATATCTCCTCACGATAGGATGTCTAAGTTAGTTGAGTCGTTACCATGTAGGGTTCATAATTTGCATATTGAGATCATGAAACAAATTCAAGCAAGTAATGAACAATACAAATTTCGAGCTGACTTACTTAAATATCATGATGCACTTAATGTTGGAGATTATTTCATGATACAGATTAGACCTGAACGGTGTCCTTTGGAAACCGATCATAAATTGCAAGTAAGTAATGCTAGACCATTCAAAGTGTTGCAAATGATTAAATCAAATAATTATGTCATTAAATTGCCATTAAACTTTGATATTAGCTCTACTTTGAACATGAAAGACCTCAGTGTTTATAAAATACAGCCTACCCCTGATGCTCCTTTTGATACCCCTACCTCATTATCCATATTTTTGGCACAAAAGGAACATATTAATGCTACTTTGAATGCACAAGTTGTTTTTACCAGGGATGGTGAACTTCAGCAAATCCCAGTATATGGACTCGACAACCAGATTCAGACTATACTTGGATTATCAGAAGAACATCACAACAGCTTGATCCTTGTCATTGAGAGCATTATCGGAGCTGTCTTGACCTATACTCGACGGGGTCGAGTTCTTCCAACCCCGGGAGAATTGATGGGGACACCGAACCGGAAACATTATTTATGCACGCGTACGATCATAGACGATGGAGGATAGTCCAAATCATTGAGAAATTGGGCTTTAACTTATGTTTTTGGGTTTAATTTATATGGACTTTCAGTTGAGTTTTATTAATTTGGCTTTATTTGTTGGGCTTGATTTAATTAATGTTGGATATTTTATTTAATGGGCCATAAGCCCAATTGCTTATTCAAGTTAGGGTTTTAGTATAAATACCCTACTTCTCTAAATGTTAAGGGACTTTTGATGATTAATGAAAAAATGCAGATTTGCATATCTCCAACCCCTCTCCTCCTCTTCTTCTTAGCTTCTTTCTTTCTCTAAAGCTTCTTTCTTTTCTTTTTTAATTCTTTTTCTTTGTTGTCCCGCGTCAGGAAACTTACATGATCGTTAACTTTAGAGTCTATAAGATTGGTCGAGGTGTGCGTAAACTGGTTTGGATACCCACGTTAAAAAAAAAAATACAAAATAGAATGCTTATATATATATATATATATATATATATATATATATATAAAGAAAACATTTAAGAACTTAATCTCGGAAGCCAAGAAAAAATGAAAATACATAATTTACAATAAAGAATACATATCTTAAGATTTATATGATTCCATACTGCTAATATTCTGAGAGTATTTATATATGAGTTAGGGCGATATCTACAAGATATATAAGAGGTAAAATATGAATGCATTTAAATTTGTAAGAACAAAATATCTATAAATAAAGTTCTTACAGAACATGATGGATAGATTAAAGTATCTGTAATGAAAGATAGCGTTCACGTATAATTTTCAAAATTTGTCAAACAAATTTAATTTTGAATTGTATAGTGTGAAATGACATGTCAAATTTAAGCTTTCATATAATTGAAATAAATTCACCTATGAAAATGAAAAAAAAACAAACTCTGGAAAGAAGAGAGTTGCAAACCTGATTTATTTATAAGATAAAAGACGAGTTTTCCAAAATGCAACCCAGTGCTTTGAAAAAAGCACTTTGCAGCTAACAACGACGCCATGATCTTTCATGACTTTATGATTTATTTAATATTTATGAGTCCATTATTTTTGTTGATAAGCTCAAGTTGGAAGGTTAAATAATTGATGACAGCAGGGATCAACCGGCTCAGGGTGTTGTGATGATGTATCCTGTATGTCAGGTTAAAAGCTTCGTAGCTATTAACCAATAAAAGAAGGCATAAATTAAGAATAAATATAGCTTAACTTGTCATGTTCTAAGTTTATTTTTTAAAAATTATTAATTTAAGTTTTATAAATTTCAGGTTTATTAAAAATTTACATGATTGTTAACTTTAATATCTGTGAGATTAGTCAAGATACATACAAACTGACCAGAACATCCATGTCAATAATAATAAAAAAAAATTCTTTATTTATGACACCAAATCCATATTTCCAAACTTTTTTTAAAGGCCGGGTAGAAACCCCTAAGCTAATAAAAAAGGTTGAGCTCAAGCTAAAACCTGAGTCCAAATGCTAGGCGTGCCCAATATCTCTAATGGGCTCGGTCGCCAACCTGAGCCTAGGTGTTGGGCGCGTCTATTACCTCTGACGGGCTGAGGCACTAACTTGAGTCCAAGTACTTTTTATAAATGTTGTTATAATAAAATTACTTTTAAACCACTCTATTTAGAAAAAAAAAACAAGATTCAAAGGCTATAAAAATTAGTTTTTTTTTTTACATTAAAAAAATACTGATTGAATACAAGAACAATTAAAATTTTAAAATTTAAAGCTCTTTAAATATATTTATCACTTATTTTCTCCATTAAATTGCTAATTTTACTATAAAAGAGTTCTCAAACATTCTAAAAGAGAATTTTTTCACAAGAATTCAAAAGCGTTCATAAAGAAAGTTTACTTCCACTCTAGAGAAAAAAAACTATTATACAGACACTTAACCAATTTATAATTCGACCAGGAAAAAACATTATCCTATGAATCCTCCTAATTTGAACACCTCATCGATACTTATTTCAGAATAAGAAGGTTGAAGACCAATAAAATTTAGTGTAATCGATTGAAGGAATGCCGCCTGACTCCACGTATATATGATGCACGTATATTTGAATCCCAGTTATTGAACGAGCATGTTTTGATTACAATTGCAGCTTGTGCTTTGATTTTTAATATGAATTTCGAAGTGAGGAACTTGTCAACCATCTCCATGAAGAAACTGATTCATCTTCCATCAAATAACCTGGTGAAAACTTGACTGCTTCCTCCGAGTGAAGCTTCCCACTCAATTGAGGACATCAAGATTTTAGAAAGTTTCTGGACAATTTCTCGCATCTCCGGTCGATTTGTCGGGTCTTCATTCATACAATGTGTAGATAGTTCTGCCATCTTCAATATTAGGGTAAGAGGAGGTGTGATACACATATAGATATTGCAAGACATGAAGCTTAATGCAATCGGATTGGCCATGTGGACCTGTAAGCAATGCTCGCACAATTGACTGTATATGCATGGATTTTGTAGAGAGGGGATGCCTATGCCCTTCCATTTGGTGATAGATGAGATCATTTAACTTTGGAGAACGTATTTTTCTCTGTTTCTGCCTAGGGCTAGGTTCGAGCACAGAGTTGCCTTTTTGAGTTTTGGTCCATCTTTGATCTTTCTGTAGAATTTCTGATTTTACTAGTCTGACCTCTTGGCTTCAATGTGAACATAAAATTTAAAGTGGATTGATAATCTTGCAATTACACTGACCTTGTAAACTTCATCCCTTGGGTAGCTTCCTTTCATGTTTTCATCTATATTAGCCTCCAAAGCTGTCTCCGGGTCTTGATCTCGGAATATTGCTGTCATCTGATCCAATTTAACAGAAGATATTAAAACAAAAAGGGTTGGATGGCTCATCCATGAAATGTCAAGTAAAGATGATATTGAAGGGGGGGTTGGGGTTTGGGATGTTGTTGGGGAGGAATAAGCTGAACAACATGAGAATATGCAGGAAAAAAAAGGCTTATACGCCCCTCTACATGCAAATGTTCAGACATAGTTCGATCACTCCTTGAGTTTCGATCACATTATTCATAGCAGATGTAACAATGCATACACTCCATTGTATTGAACATTGCCGCCTCAGAATTTGTTACATAGCTTGGATACAACCAGGGGATTGATTAAAAGATAAGAGAACTGACTTAATGTATCACAAAACAGATAAAAACAAAAAAACCAAAAGAAGGCAAAACAGCTCAATGGGGATAAACTTGTCTGTAAAATATTTATGACTTGGATATAAAAAAAATTGATCTGGATGCACTAGGCTACAGATAGTAATGGCTGGAGATTGTAGTGGTGAGTTTTCTAGTTAAATAAGGATTTGTAATCTAAGCAGTCAGTGGGAACTAGCAGACCACACAACAACTATGTTATTCAATTCTGAACTTACAACTGATACCAATACTTTCATCTTGTTCGGTTGCCGGTTGTCGCGTGCGAGCGCTCGCTGACCAGTTATTAGCTCTGCCAGGACCACTCCGAAAGAAAACACATCAGTTTTTGATGTCATCTGTAGTTCACGAACAGATCTAGCAGAAAATAATCAGATTGGAACATTACAGTTAACAACCATACAAAGGAAAAAAGCATCTTTTGTTTTTTGAAGTGTTGGAATGGAGTGAACAAGAGTGAGGCACAAATCTAAGGAGTTATGAGCTCAGGACTTGCTCAGGTGCAATGTAACCTAGCGTGCCTACTAGCCGTGTTGCTACTGCATCTTCTTCATTTGATCTTTCTACCAATCTTGCCAGTCCAAAATCTGCAACCTGTGGTGAGAGCATTAGTATATTCACACCTTCAAAATGAAATGGTAGCAAGTACCTTTGCTCCGAGTCCCTTATCAAGTAGAATGTTACTTGTCTTTATATCACGGTGAACATATCGCGCTTTTGTGTGATCATGAATATATTCAATTCCTCGTGCAGCGTCTAGTGCTATTTGTGCTCTTGCAAGCCATGAAAGGGGCGAGTGACCTGATACCATTTAGTGTCAGAACCTTGTAGAAGCAATAAGCTGCATGATTTTAGCTTTACCGTTCTTTCTAAAGACAGCTTCAGTCTCTAATCGGTTCTCATGAGCTTACTGTTAAAGCGTTTATCACACTAATACCTTTTAGCAAAGGGTTATGAAGGTGATCATTGAGTGATCCATTCTGAATATACTCGATCGTATACTAAATAGAGGTGATTATCCCCTGTTGCATATCCCAGCAGCTCCACCTAAGGAATAACATTTTGTTCATTAAAACTATCACTTAATCCTTTGTTTTTTAGAGTGTTCTGTACCCTTTTTCTGGAAAAAAAAATCATTACCACATTAATATGATGTATCTTGCACGACACTTTGTGCTGAGTAGAATTCCTTTGATCTGGAAGACTTCATTTTCTTAATTGCAACTTCCTGTACTTCGATTTAGCAACAAGGTTTTGTGACTTGATTTAAATTTGTTCAAACTATAAACATGCAAGGGAAATCATATCATACCCTTTCTTTCAGAGTACCAACGTACACAATCCCATATCCTCCCGCTCCAATTTTCCAGTTTTCGTCGAATTGACTTGTGGCCTCATCTATCTCCTTCAAACTATATACTACTACTGGTCTTTCGGATTCAAAGGTTGCATCTACACCAAGAAATTTAGTTTCACATGAGCAATCGCAATGGAAATGAACACCTTTCGACTAATTGAGCTAATTTCTATAAGATACTTCCTCAAATTCAGTTGTTTTTTTTATAGATTTCTCTTGAAGCCAGATTGCTCTGTAGTTGCTTCAGAGTCACGTTAGGAGACTGACCTTCTACGTACCTTTCACGAAAGTGAGTCCTTAAGGAAGTCCTCGTGGGACTTTGGGCTTTGTTGACAACTTCTGGGTCTTCTTTTCTGTTTTTATGGTTTCTGTTTCTTCCGTGGAGGAACAACAGCAATGAACAAACTGAAAATAAAGTCACAGCCGACAGTGTACCAAGGATTATTGCCAAATGGTGTTGCTTTCCTGGTTTGAACAAGAAGAAACCAAGAACTTACCTATCATTTAAAGATTGTTTTTTCCATACAACTAGAACATTTAGATTCTGCAAGAAGAATTGAAGGTTTAATTGCTGACCTTGTTTTGGTGCTTGAATTCCATTCTTCTCTATGGGAACGAATAAACCCCATCCGACATCAATCAAGCTTGGATTTCGAATAAATCTTTCATTTAGATTCTTAATCCCAGTCAGTTCTGCAGATAAAAGTTCTGCAATCCCTGTTAGGGTATCATTTTCCTGAACTGTATATGTCACAATCTCTTTAGTCTCTACTTCTACGCATCCACATACAAGCTGCACACTAATCTTATCTCCAGCAATAAATAGCCGTTCCACTCCTGGAACCTCCCAAGCTTGCCCACGATAGAGAGCCCATGTAACATTGGCAAATATGTCACCAGATTGTACACCATAGAAGGTATCGTAGAAGTAACCTTGAGTGCCATTCACATCCTTGCAAGTGCATGGAACTGATACAAGATAGTCTTGTTTGAGGCCATGAGTAATGGGCTCAACATTGGATGATTTCACTGAGTAGAAAGAAGCTATTTGCTCAATGGAAAGGCCTTCGGAGATGTGATATAGATAGGAATCACAACTCTGAACCTGGTCAGAGCAACTAAAGGGGTACATGGTGCTGCTTGACTCGATGAAGACATTGGAGGAGAGAACATGAGTAAGGATAATTGCTAAGAAATAAAGGTGGTGGAGATGGAATTGACGGTTGTTTTGGGCAGCCATCTTCATGACAGAAAATGAATAGCAGGATCACACAATAAACATATATCTGGTGGCCTCCTGATAAGGGATCATTAGCTCATCACCTTACCAACAAATATGCCATTTTTGAACGCAACAAAGTTGCAACTCAATAGTCATTGGCTTGGCTCATTTCTCCTCCTATATGACCTAAGCAGAATTCGCAAGTTTACCAATTATGGCTAGCATGCTTTGTCTGCATGTATATGGAACCACATTAGTGGATTATATGTTATTAGTAATTGAAATTGTTGGTGACTTCATTCCTTTCCATGTGTCGTACTTACAAGCATAAGCATTTTTATGAAGACTTTTTCGTGGTTAGGTCATCGTTCATACCTGTTATTCGAAGGGATTAAGCTACAAGTTGTCGCTTTCAGCAAGAAGTTACAGTATTTGTATCATTCCGCAGGTGAGCTTTTTGGCTGGTCAACGTAAAAGCATGACCTTTTGCAATCAAGCGACGTCTTCGACCTACCCTTTGAAGTAAACGATGATGTGTAGCAGTACAATTGTGAGAAGTTTCTGGTTGCTGTCTCACACAAGACTTGATAATCCCAGATGAGTGTTCATGATCCGTCAAGCACCAAGAAATTGTTTTATCTTGAAGAATCAACTTCTTTGCATGATGGATCCTGAGCAAAAACCTTCTATTTTGGAGTTGAAAATTACAATAATATCCACTTTGTCGGAGGTGAAAAAGAAAGAAAAGAAGTCAAGCTCTGTTGAAAATTGTGTGTGATAATTGAAAGGACATTTCACCAAATAAGGCACTATAAAAAATACACACAGCATTATTTAGAGTTTAGTGGTTTGGTAATCATTGCGCAACCATACGACGACAGCAAAAAGGAGGTGGCCGGCAGCAAATACTTCCAGCCAACATTGCGTCATGGTCTGGCTCAACAAGCCTATTAGCCCGTGAAAGCTAGCTTCTTTTGAGCTTTGCCAATTAGTCAATTTAATTTTTTAGTCTAATTATACCAAGTCAACTTTTAAATATTTCTTGTAAAAAAACACTCAACTCAAATTAAATTTCGGATCAATTTGTCAAGTCGTGCTTATTAACTATGCTTTTTGCCACCAATGATAAGATGCAAAAGATCATTTAAGACACTTCATATTTAGAGAATTAAATCCTTTTTCTTTATAATTGAATGGAAAAAAAGAAAAAAAAAACCAACCTTGAAGGATAGTCCTTTCATATTACATTCGTAGAAAATTTATTACTAGAACTCGAAAGGAACAAGACATACAACTGCTTGGGAAAATATACTAAATCCTTTTTTATGATGTAAGAATGGAGAATAGAGAAAACTTGTCGTGTCTATAAGACTTGACCACCATGTCTTCATTTACTAATGAGATAAATAACTTTAGCAATTAATTACACATTTTGTTACTGATATCTGGATAGCTTGTTTAACATCCTCTTGACCACCCTATGTCACCTCTTGGGCCTTGCTCTGAACAATCTGGCCCGTCCCCCTAGCTTTATGGTCCACTTGTCCTGCCGTTTCCGGCGTCCTCCGTTTTGCTGGATCCAATTTCTGTGGCAAGGGACCTCTGATCAGCTTCGAATATAGCTGGCCATCCATGAGAGCGATGAGAGTGCAGTGAGCCCGAAAGCACCAGACGTTAAGAATCCAAGCACGCCCAGCCCTATGACAAGAGCTGCAGGGACCAAAACTGGGCTAAAAATAACAAAAAGTGGCGTTGCCACAGCTAGCCCAGTAAGTGTCCCTACAAGAGTGAGACCTGCAAGGAAGAGAAGGGTACCACCAACAGGCAACAGGGACCAAAACCTGGGAAGTTGAAGGACCCATTCCAGGGAGGATGCCCGCGGTGCCTTGACCACCAGGTCTCAGCTGTTGCTGGCGAAAGTCAGCCATGGAGAGGCGGCTGGGACTGTGCTAACTAATTTCCTTAAGAAAGTGCTTGTTAGAGTATAATATATATCATATCTTAGGACCTCACCTAACAGTTTATGTTATTGGATTGAGATGGTTCTTTAACATGATATTAGAGCCTTGATGATTAAACAGTCACGAGTTCAAATCTTACTATTTTTATTTATTTGATAAAAATTAAATATAAGGTAATATGAACCTGTATAAGTTTCAAATCCAAAGGGTTTTTATTTAAGAAGATGTGTTAAAGAATAATATAAATTATATCCTGAGAATTCACCTAACAACTTAAACTATTAAATTAAAATATTATTTTACAGTACTTAACCAGCTAAAGATCAGCTTGTAGATTACTGCAGAGATGGAGATGACATGCAAAAACGGAGAGCACATAACGAGCGTTATATTTTTGGAGGTGGGGGAAAGGACACGTGGTATAATGGGGTGACACATGTTTGGTAAGTGGGATGTACAAGCTTGCAGTTGCACGGTGAGTGTGTCCTTCGTAGCACGTGTTTGCAGGGTCAGCGTGGTGGCTCAAACAAGCAAGCAGTCCCAAAGCTTTTGGAGCTTCCCGTTGCTGGGCTATTTTGCTTGGGGGCCTGATTTGATTTGGATTAAAACGGTGGGTTGATTTATTACCCAAAAGACCAATAGAAGTTGGAAATTATTCATTTATGACTGAATTTTCCATGATTGGTGAATGATTTAATCGAAATTGATACACAGTTTGTAAATTCTTAGTATAGAAATGAACTAGTTGGGCGACAATTTTGTTATGTTGACGATGACAATTGACATGATACGAATATTAACTTAGGTTTGGTAATAATAATTAATGACATGATCGATGATTTATTTGTTTAGATTAATTTACAATATGGTTAAATATATTGTTAGCAATATTATCATAAAATAAAAGTGGAAGTTCCAAAAACACCTACCTCCTCCATTGTACGACAATATAAATCCTAAAATATGAAAAAGTAATTGATAAATATTTATCTAGTTTATCCAATATCTTAATCTACATAATTGATAGAGAAATTACAAGGTTTTTTTTTGTTAGACAAGAGACCCTTGTTCATCACATGAAATTTCTCACTTGTGTATTTTTTAATCCTTTTTTCCCCATAAATGAAGGGATTATAACTACACCTTGCTATCACAATGCAATCTCAAAAGAAAAAAATAATTGATATGGAGAATTTAATTATTTAAATATTAAATGGGCAATGGTCCATCAAATAACATTTTAATTTAAAAATTAAAGCATAACTAATATTTTCTTACTTGGCCCTTCCAACGGTTAATATATACCTAATATTAAAAGAGTTTAAGATTGCATGAATCATGCCAATAAATTCTTTAGAGCAATTATTATCTTTCACGAATTACAAAGCAACTTTTTTTTTTTTTGAATGAGAACTATATATGTTACATATCTTTGTCAATGCACTTCTAAATATTCATTCAAGGTCACCAAACAAAATTCAAATATGTATTGTCATTTTCTAAACTTTATGTATATAATCAAATAAGAGAACACAATTATGAAGTTAATGAAGTCTTTTAAATCAATAAAATGTAATGGAAACACAAAAGAGTATCTCAATTACATTAAAAAAAACCTACATAATAAAATTGAGTCTCGGACGCTCAATATGTTTTTTTTTATAAACAATAATTGATAAACCTTTTATTAATGGATCAATTCATGTGTTCAACAATCATTTTGTTTGATTTGATATCTTCTCAAATCACTTGATATCTAATATTGATAAGTTTATTATGACTTTCTCTCTTATTGTTCTTGGATGAAACACTATAATGGATTAATTTATTGTTATAAATTCTATTTCTCAATGACTTGAAAATTTTGTAAATAACTTTAACCCTTGAAATAGAATTCTTTAACGATTTAGCTTGTGATGTCACTTCAAAACATGATAAATACTCTGCTTCAGTAGTAGAAGTAGCAACCAAAGATTGTTTTGCACTTCTCTAAGAAATGACCAATCTAGCTAATAAAACAAATATAATGATGTCGACTTTATTAAGTCAAGGCAGCCAATAAAATTAGAATTTGAATATCCAATCACTTCTTAATAATCATGTTGTCTATATATAAGTTTTAATCCTTAGTTCCTTAAAGGTATCACAAGAATTTCTTTACAACTCTTTAATGTTCCAAACCTGGGTTACCTTAATATCTGCCAAATATTCAATCTACATATGCAATGTTAGGTCCTGTAAGGAATGTTCATTATTTATTTGTCTCTAAATAATATATTGGTGATAAGAGGTTAAATTATATTTAATGAAACATATTATTTCGAAATGAAAGGTTATTTTTTATGTGTATGTTTTCCTAAATTTACTTTTAATTGCCATAAGTATTTATAAAGTTAATTACAATACATATGCAATTTATGTTTTTAGTTTAATTCAATATCGATCATAAAAAATAAATTTTTTTATTAATTTAGATCATTCATGAAAGTTTCAACATCAATCCCTTTTAAAAAGAAACTTGTTGAATTGACTACTTTTTTTTTTTCAAAAAAAAAAAAATATACGTTGGACTCAAAGATAGTTAAACATTGAATTAGGCTTTTGCCCATTTATATTGACTAGTTTAAAACAGGTGTTGATAAAAAAAAAAAACCTTTGACTATTCCTTTGGATGTGTAAAACCGGCCCGACAATATCACTCATACTTAGTAAACTATCAATTAAATACCCATTTCTGATCAATCAAGATTAACCCACCATAATTATTCTGGATCACACAATCAATCAAGAAATTAGCACCATGGCTCCTCTTATGATTTGAATTAAAACCTTGCCTGGGACGACCTTGATCAGGGGGCATCTTGATACGTTTGAAATGCCCTATAATTAACAATAGTTCAACTTTATTTGATGTTGTCATTTTCGACATGTCAAAATGTGGCAATATATTCCATGAGGGACACTTTCTGCGCATATGATTAGAGAAGGTATTCCTTCTCCGCATCCTTCAAAGTAAAAAATTTAGAGAGAAGCCACCGCTACGAACAACTAGAAGATATTCTTATTCTCTCCATCAAATCTAAATCTGTACTACAATATCTTGGTGTATGAATTAATATAGTATCGCCCTCTTTCATTAATTATATAGCCGTTGTCAAACATGAAATGCGTATCAAGAAAAGCGTAGTTCTTTAATCCGCAATCTTGCAGCGCCGTGGCAACCACCGTGGCCATCATCATTGGTGAGTTGACAAAAGAAATACTCAAATAATTCAGTGCATGTGAGAAATAGAGGCACGATACAGAGAATATATATGTTGTATTAGCCACTTATAAAGCCCTTTTTTCAACAACTCCTTCATACATGCCAGCAGGAGGCAGTACTGCTGTCTGGGGGGTAAACATGAGCTTAATTATTGCTTAATCCCCCTTGACTGAGCTTAATTATTGCTTAATCCCCCTTGACTGAGCTTAATTATGCGTGCAGAAGTCTTGGAATTAAAGCATTCTCTTCTTCTTTCATGCAGAAAGCTCAAAAGCATGCCCAATAGATCCGGGTCATGATGCATTTTGTGGGGCTAAAGCTACTACACAAATTTTATCCGAAGATGGGTAACATGATTAATTAGTTGAGAAATCTTTAGATAGCTTAATTAAAATGCCTTCTTTTTCTTTATTTTTTGTTTAATATCCAATTCATTAATCTTTGCTCCTTTCTTAGGTTCTTTGAATGTTATCTTAGGAACAAAGAAATGTTCCGTAGCTTCGCTTCCAAACGTTAGAACTATATCTGATCATTTCTACCATCCAGCTCCCAAGAAAAAAATAAAATGTAGTGGCTTGGACTCGTGCCCTTGGAAGGATCATTGGGGTCAACGAACCTAGCTAATGAACTTGGAAAACACCAAAAAGAATCAATAAACTTGGAAAGTATTTTTTTTTTATACAATGTAAGTTTTCTTTAATCAGTTTATCATTTATTTCAATGATACTAACTAAATATTAATAATATTCTCCCTCAATTATTATAAAAAATACTTGGAAAGTTAAATTATATACAAGGATTAAATAGAAAATAAGATATTATAAGAAAGAGAGAGAGAGAATATTATATGTTTAAGAGATTGAGTTAAAAATTTTCAAAAATTCAAGGTTGGTTGGATCTCTAAGCAATGTTTAGTTATGTGGTGTACTTGGAATGAGATATAAGGTATGATCTCAAATATCTATATGTAATAGAAATGCATCAACTCATAGGGTGTTTAAGAATATAGTTTTGGTTATTTTTTAAAGTATTTTTGTTTGAATATATATCAAAATAATATTTTTTTTATTTTTTAAAAGCTGTTTTTAACATGAAAAAAATAAAATAAAAATAAAATTTTTTTAAAAGTATTTTTAAAACGTAAATACAAACATATTTTACTCTGTAATTTTGAGCGTTGAGATTGACGTTTCCTAGTACTGTTTGTGACAAAATAGAATGAGTATCGACCTTAGTTTATTATGAGAACTAAAGGCTATGCAGGGTAAAATGCTATACCTTTAGAAGTAGCTTTAATGTATCGTTTAGTTATTGTTTAGGGATAGAAGAGATATAGACAGTAAGGATACAATATTTTTAATTGTAGAAACAGAAACAATGGAATAAAAATAATTATATCAAACAATTTTGAAATGAGTTAATGTATTTTCAAAATACGAAGTACAAAAAAGATAAGTTTCCAAAAATAATATATATTTTTTTATTTTTAAATTATCCTTGTAAAAAACTTTTAATTCTAAAATTGTTTGACTAAGACATACAATGATAAAAAATAGTTTTTATTATAATTCTAAACCTCAAATTAAAGGTTGATACGGAGTAAGATCTCGATTACGAATTAAGAGAGTCAATTCAGGTTGACCTGAGTCAACATAAGAATAAAAAATATTATTATTATAGTTTTTTTAAAATTGATTTCGGGATCGACCCGTGGTAAAGCATGAGTCACGAGTCAAGTTGATCGTTGACTTTGGTCAACGCAAAGATAAAAGTAATAATTATTATAGTTTTAAAACCTGACATGGGGATCGACTTGGGACAAGACCTTGGTAATAGGTCGTGACCCTTGACCCGGGTTGACCGGATTAACCTGGATCAATGTAAGAATAAAAATAGTTATTATCATAGTTTTAAAATCTTACTCGAGGGCTCGAGACAATGCTCGAATCACTAGTTAAGAGGGTCAACCCAGGTCAATGTAAAGATAAAAGTGATTATTATTATAGTTTTAAAACCTGATTAAGGAGTCAACTCGAGGCAAGGCTTGAGCCACATGTCAAGATGGTCAATCCAGGTCAATGATAAAAATAGTTATTATCATAATTTTAAAACTCGACTCGGGGATCGACCCAAGGCAAGGACTGAGTCGTGGGTCAAGAGTGTTGACTCCAGTTCATCCGAGTCATTGTATGTATAAAAGTGATTAATTATTATTATAATTTTAAAACTCGATTTGATAACCGACCCAGGGTGAGGCCCAAGTCACGTATCGGAGGGTTAACCCAATTTATTTATTTAAAAAAAAAAAAAAGAATCAAAGCAACATTATTTTGATCAATTTTTTTAAAAGTTTTTGATCCATATTTTATCTTGGGTCATTATGATCTTTTAAAAAAAATAAAAAAATTCAATGAGTTTTTTACCATTTTTTATCCCAAATTGACCTGGATTTTGATCAAATTAGGTTGAATCAATCATTTGTTTTTTAAATTTTTTTCTTAAACCTGGAGTTGTCTAGGTTCAAGGTCAATATGTTATGAGATTTTATAGCTATAGTTGTAAATTAGATTGTTTAATATTTTATTATCTCTTATCTACTATGCTAAACAAACAAGATATAAAAACAATCAATACATCTTATATACTATTATCAAATATAATTTTATCTATCTTATTTTTTTTTTTATCTTATTTCATTTATCTTCATTCTTCACTATCTTCATCTTTTTCATATGAGAATAGCAACCTAACATTAGCCAGAGTGATCTCCTGAATACCACACTATCAAGTAAGCAGGGTGGCGTGTAAGCATAGGTCGACAGGCCATGGCCCCTCAAATTTTTCAAAATTACGTCAGTACTTGGATCTTAGGTATATTTTCATATTAGACTCTTGAAAATTATCATCAAACCCCCACCACTCCTCAAGAAATTTATAACATTCCTAAAGTAAAGTCTCTTGATATTTTTATCTTGCTTACCCCTCTCTTCACCTAACAATTCAATCCATCCTTCGCCAGCACTATCAAGAGCTTAATCCTAGACTGAAATTGTGGTGCAACAAAATTAAAAATGAAAACAAATATGAATTCCAATCGGTTGTTCATGAATTTGGATACATAAAATATAAATAATTTATTAAAAACTATATACATCAAGAAATTCTTTTTAGATAGTTAAGATAATAAATTCAACTTAGATAATGTTTGAAAAAGCAGTTAAAATCATATTTTTCAAAAAACTTTAATTCTTTTTATTAAAATTAATTTTTTATATATTTTCAGATCGTTTTAATGGGTTAATGTCAAAATTGATTATTTTTTAAATATTATTTTAATATATTTCCAAATAAAAAATACTTTTAACCACAATCACTACCACACTTCCAAATGTACACCAATATTATAATAGCAGACATTACTGTGTTTAGATTGCGGAGATGGACCCTTCTCCGGGTCTTGGTTGTTCCCTTAAAATGGCCCGTGGGTGGTCTCTAGGGAAGTCACTTCAATATTCTGTAGAGAAAATCTTTCGGAGAGGAAGTGTTGGATCATGAGTGATTGCTTGCCTTCCCCATATGCTTACGCGGGGTCGGCCATCACGGAGGGGTTTTGCCATTGATGAGGGCAGATTTTCCTCCCAGATTGACTAAGTGACTGTGCTATTACCATCTCATGATTAGCGATTGCTTAATCACAACTTGGTTTCATGATCACACTAAGTTAACTACGCACGCTTAACCAAGTGGTTTGTTTCACGTCATGTGGATCATTTGGTGTTTGACTCTCATTTTCCTTTTCAATGCATCGTTGTTAGGTGTGAGTAATTTCATTTTTGAGGAATGGAGATATCTCTACGTGATTTTTTATTATTATTAATGTAAATGGATTAGTTTATATGTATTTTAATTAATTTAATGCGTTTGAAATTAACATCCATATAATTTTTTAATAATTTTAAAAAAACTTAAACTTGTAATTATTAAAGAATAAATATAAAATCTGACTAATTGAGCTATCCTATAAAAATATTAAATTAATATTTTTCCAAATGTTCTCTTTATATTTGGTGTTTCTAAGGGGTTGAGGTTGCACTGTAGCTGCAATCATTTGGTGCTTCTAAAGAGGTTGAGATCGATTGCATTGCAGCCGCGATCTTGATCCCAAACAGATGCTAAATCATATGTATTCAAAATTAGTTAGGTTAGATGATTTGGAGACCCATATTATTAGCAAGAGTTAAGAAAATAAAGATACAGTAGATAATATATATTTTCAGCTCCAGAATGAACAGGGGGAAATAAGGATTTTTATAACTGTTATAATTCCAAATTTGTTGAGGGCATGTGTGGGAATGAAAGTGATAGAACGACGAAGACATCCCACCTGAGCAACTCACTTGGTGTCTCTCCCAAAACCCTACAACGAGGGGGATTAATAGATACACACACGTACACACAAGAAAGAAACAAATGGTGTGTGGGCACAGGCACAGACCCCGGCCCACTTGCTGTTAGGTTAGATTGTCCTATCTATGCCTCCCTGCAGCTGCCATGTTTCACCAGTTCCTTGCTTCTTTCTCACGTCTTTGAAGTTTTTGTTTCTGATTATATACATACATATATATCAGAGAAAGATTGATGATGGGTTTGATAGATTCTGAATCACTAACTGTTACAGTTTTCTTTTCTTTCCATATATTAAAGAACACAGCATTGAGTCCAGAAAAAGCCTTACTTTCCTTCCATTCTGACTTCCCTTCTGATCCTACAGTACATACATCACAATTCATATACACGATAAACTCTTTTCAATATTGGTTTTTGTCTGTGTGTACATTCCATAATAATTACTACATATTTTATGAATATAATTAATTATGGTGAAGAAATCAGGAGGGGGTCAGACACTAGATTTTGTTCACCAAAAATTCCAAGAAGGATAGAGGTAAGGTTTTGGTGATCTCGAGAAAGGTGGCTGTGGAGGCGATGAATTGGAGGACAAAAGTGATGACTTAATCTCTCCCTCACACCATGAAGCTGCCTGACCCAAATCCAGATCATACGATTGAGACAGAGAGAGGGGGGGACATTAATCTTTTTTATATATTTTCCCTGATGATTATGAATGTTACAGTGTTTATCTGTGTGCCTGCAACAGCGAAAGTAAGCAAGCATATAGTATGTCATCTAGAGCACATCAGTTTGTGTGTGTGTGTGTGTGAGAGAGAGAGAGGAGTCTGACAAAAAGTGAAGTTAGAAACAGAAGAGATGGACGTTTTACTGATCAAAGCTTTGTACTGCTACATATGAATGTATGAGAGAGAGAGAATGGAATGAAAAGCATTAGTCAGTCGAAGAAAATAAGGAAATTCATAGTCATCTCTCACTCTCTTCCACCACAAAAAACATATAAAATAAGTAATGAAAATTCCATTTGTTTCTCCACACTCATACATACATACATACATGTGTGTGTGATCAATAAAGTAACACTGTTTCTTTAGCTTCAAACTTTATGTATAGTAGAGGACAGATCAAAAACCGAATATGGAGACATGCCCAGCTTGTGCCTTAATTATTTCTTGGAAAAAAATAATTCAGAGCACTCTAGAGAGCATGCTGCTGGTCAGATCAATAATGACGTGCAATGTGAAACCCTAATAACTTCTATGATTTTATGGGTTTAATTTAGGGTTTTCTTTTTCTTAGACTGTTCTTTGGGATTTCTTTTTTCTATAAGAAATGGATGTTCTCATTCTTCATGCATGATTAAGCACACGATTGTATGTCTGTGTGTGTGTGTGTGTGTGTGTGTGTGTGTGAGAGAGAGAGAGAGAGAGAGAGAGAGAGAGCAGAGAGAGTAGGCTGCTAGGGCACTGTTAATATCTTTTAGCTTACAGGGGTATACTGTTTTGTCTACCAGTATAGGGGATGAGAACAGTCAATGGTGAAGCAAAAGCTGAAAGCCATTACATGGGAGAACGATCACTTTATGAAACGGATCCAATGAAACCAAAAAAAACTGTGAGTTACTGTTTTAGATATTTGAAATAGAAAAACCATAGAAACAAGAGGTGGGTGCCTTCACGAGCTGAAAAGGAGAAATATACTATAGAAATTAGAGTCCACACATATATTCACACGCCGTACCCTCCTTTGCTTCAGCTGGTAGCGAAACATGTACCTTCACACGCTGGAAATTGATTTTTTCAAAAGAAGCAGAAAAAGTTACAGCTGCTCATCAAACTCGACTTGTTCTGCTAAATGTTAACTGATCAGTTTGCATTATATATATGGAAAGTGCGATTACGCTTTAACATTTCTTCAGAACTGCTTCGTGTACTGTTGCGGGTCACCATTATGATAATATGTATAAAGGCCTCGATGAGATAAACATGAATCATAGTTATGCAAAAGAGAAACTTTGAGCAGTTAGGTGCAACTTTCTCCTTGAACAGCATAAAAACAAACACGTTTCTGTAGTTAGATGCAAGCCGGAGGATCAATTTGGACATCTTTTATACGTATGGGTGTTTTCGAAACCTATGGCTAAGAATTTGTTGAATAAAATTAGCAGAAAAAGTTAACTCAGTGGTCCACTGGAAAAACGCAGAAAGCTACAAGTAAGAATATTTAAGTGCAAAGGAGGACTAAGCCGTAGACTTAGGCTAGAGAATCCTCTTTAAACTTATTTAAGTTTGATATCATTTATTCTCAAACATAAACAATGACAGAGAAGTAGCAACTCCACATGCACACATGCCTAGAGTTGCACTAATGACTCAACAAAGGTTTCACACACACCATGCTCTACAGCCTTATTTAGGTCCCAAATAACCATGCTAAGACCACAAGCAGATTACTTAAGTTCTTGGTTTTAGCAGGCCTTGTGTATAATTAATTACCAAACCGACCGAATAAATTACTATGTAACAACTAGAAGAAGTACTTAATGAAGTATTCTAGCTAGAGAGTCCATGTGAGGCTAGCTAGCTAGAAACCTTATAATACCACACCAAGATGACTCCCTGCAGGCCATGCGCCCTCAAGGTAGCTATAAACCCTACCTGGGGTTTCTCTCTCTCAATTGATCACATGTTGCCTTCTCCTCCTCCTTCATTGGAATCCCCTGAAGGGTTATCATTCCAAGGAAGAGTATAAGGTATTGGCATGCCTGGAGCTTGATAGTAACCCCCTTCATTGCCCATCCTTCTATTATTATATTCAACCGGCCTTTGACGAGGAGCCATTGATTGAATTGAGCTTGCCCCTGGTGGTGCAGGCAATGCAGTTGGGATTTCATTGCAGGCATAGCGAATCAGATCAGCATTGGCAGAATCAAGTTCCTTCTGGAGCCTATGAACTTGTCTCTGGAGAAAGGAGATAGCACCAACACAGCCATAAACCGGGTCCCTTACTCTTGCCTCCGCTTCATATGCAAGGGAGTTCACTGCATCCTCTCTTTGGTGAGGGAGAAGCTCATTGAGGAGCTTGGTCACGTTGCTTGCTCCAAAGATCTTGTGAACATTGGCAAATTTTTGAGGTTCCTCTGGTGGGAAGTAAGGTGCAAAAATGCAGCCTGGCATGCATTTCCTCCTCAAGAACTTGCAGGCAGCACAGGGAGAGTTGTAAGAGCTGGATGAAGCCATTTCCTCTGCACAAGGAGAGTATACATAAACTCCATCAGGAATTTTTTGTGATTTTACATAATTGAAGCTCTTTGATCTTATTTTCCCACCTCCGATTTTCAGATTTATCTAGAATGTTATGTCAGGTATAATTTATTTGCAGCACTTTTTTCTTTTCATTTAGATGTTCTCTTTAATCTTTCCTCTCCTTTTCTTTCCTTGATTTCCCTCTTCAACTCACAAAGGACTTGTATACTAGGTTTAATATGAGGATTCTGTTAGGTCCGAAAATTAAGTAGAATCATCCTAAATTACTTTACCTAGGCTCTCGATCCTATCAAACTCAAATTCGAGAAAATCTCAAATTTATGTGTGTTTGTGTCTGTGCATCCCATCCCACATCTCACTTTCTCTCCATCTGGCAGACACAGAAATCCCTTGTTCTTCTCCCATAAAGAGAGGGAAGAAAACAAAATCTTTGATCTATGCATGCACAGCAACTGAAATCTGAGAATTTACTGACACTTCCCTTTCTTTGGTAACTATATATACTGAACTACCTCACACTCTTTTTCTTCTTCTTTTTTTCTCTTTCGGCCCCTTCTAATTATGCCTCCCTGCCTTTCTTTCTTTATTTCATTTTCTGTTTCATTCCTCCTATTGAAATTCTGAAAAAAAAAAAAAAAAACATTATTTCCTTCACCTCGCCCTCAAAACCACCAAAGCAGGCTTTCTGCGTCTCCTAATTTAAAATTTGGTTCAGAATTTGTCTTTTCTATTTAGATTTCCATGCCATTAACATTAACTCTCTTTCTTCTTCTTACTTCTTCACACATAATCCAGGCTGCTACTTAATTTAGAAGAATTCAGTTGCATGACCAATTTTAAAGCCATAATATCCTTGTGAAATTTTCTGAAAATGGGATCTGAATAGTGAATTCATCATAATTGTATATTCATGTCTTTTTTTAGATATAGTACATATGAACATAGCAAAGCCCTAAACCAGAGGCTTTAACCCAAAGCACTCTAGTATCTTTTAGCCTTTAGCTTTCCAAAAACATCAAAAACAGGAGAGAACTATTAGCATAGTGAAGGGTTAAAGGAGCTACAAATGCTTACCTGTTTGTGATCTAGCTAGGTTTCTTTGATCATGTGAATAAAAAGAGAAGTACCTTTCTTTTTTCCCCGTGGAGGAGCTAGATGTATGTTCTTTGTTCCCTCCCAAGATAAAGTACCTTATAGACAATGAAAGGGAGAAACAACACAGATTTATGGCAGGTGATCCCTCATAGAGCAAAACCCTAAGTACTGGCTGTTGAGAGAAAGAGAGGGAGAATGTAGGAAATTAAGTAAGAGGAAGAGAGCAAAGAACATTTAGTGAATGGAGAAGGAATGGAAGCAAAAGACAAAGGTGATAAATGAGAGGTACACTATAAAAGAAGGACTATGACCCTGCATCTAATAATAATATCGAGGATGTGGGGATGTCTCGCATTTTCGTTCCATCATATATCCCTTTCTCATGCACTACGGTAATACGTATTTTTATTATAAAAAGGAAGAACAATTGACAATCTAATCAAGAACATTAACAAATTAGATCCCTCCTTTTGCTGCAACATAAGGTGTTATTAGTAAAGTGGACAAGAATACTGATTGCGTATGGAAAAATAGATCAAACTAATAATCATAAATGTGATGACTTTAGGTTTTTTTCCTAAATTATTAGCCTGGAACGAGAAAGAACCTTCTGATTTTTTCTCTCATATCAGATCCACAAACAGTATATGTACAGGATTAACTATAATTACACAATTATGATTTATATCTCATTTGGATACCCTAATCCAAACCCTAATACAATAATGTTTTTTCTATAAATAATTTTTTTCTTTGTTTTAAGCCCCATTGTTCGTTGATAATTATATAAAACACCAATCCAAAAGGTATTAATAGTGTCTGAGAACCACTTACCGCAAAAGCTTAAAAGAAAATAAGAATAGTCGAATTTTAACTCAAATTAAACTACTTGGTTGATGAGATTTCGAATACAACATGAAAGCGAGCATTTTAGTGTTGACAAGGGACCTTTGCGACTCACTCGGGAGCTTATACACCGGGTGTTAGGTGAAGGCCTGAAATAGGATTTCAAGATTTAACACAGGCTTCTCGAGCTGCTATTCTTCTAGATTAATCATTCTTTTGTCTTCTTATAACACTCAGAATATATGAGACTAATGGAAGATGAACCCTAAAGTTTTTATAATCGCCACCCATTTTCATTTAAAAGATTTTAATTGGTGTGCCAATTGGGAATGAGCAATCCAAATGAAGATTTCCTAATATCAGATACTACTCCTGCAGAACTTGATCATATACCAGAATGGTAGCACCTATTATTGATGATATTATTATTGTGGTAAATATCTATATACTCGTATTTGTGTGAATGTTCCTCTTCACTGGGTAATTCTTTCACTATATATATATGCCCTAGCAAGGACTGGACAAGGAGTCTGTACATTTTATATACAGTTGGCTTGTCTTCGATCTCTATTCATATGTGTGAGCTACTTTGCAATGGGTTAACACAAAGAATCAACTGCTGAATAAGCAAAATGAGCGCCGTATATATGATTCTTTATATGCAGTACGGTGGAGTCCTGTAAAAAAAGTCCACAATCATCACTATCTACTTAGTTTTTATCCGTCCAGTCCCAACAAATTACCTTTTTAGCTCATACCACGCCAGTCAATAATTTACAGAATCTATCACAGTACGTTTCCATGTGATTAGCATTCAAACTGGTTGTAATTGATGAACATGGAAGCAAACCATATCCTCCGAGTTTTCTGTGTGTTCTTCATGAGAAAAACATCTAATTGAAGCTTACAGTTTTTGTCAACCAAGCCAGGCTTTGGAGAATTATGAAACCAGAGGGAGCATGGCAATGCTAACTGCAGTGACTGTAACGTTTTAAGATTGAAGATTTCTGCTTTTGAAAAAAACGGACTGTGACCACTTTTGTAATCCTCAATATCTAAATTACTTAAATATTTTAATTATTTAATCTATATATATATATATATGCTAGCTTCTACAGAGGGTGAGTTTTTTTATTTTAAAAAAATAACACATGCATTTTGATTTTTGTTTTTCAAATGAATCAAATGCAGTATTTCAATAAACAATGTCAAATACAAGACCAAAGTTTATATATGACACTTTTTTTTTTGGTTAAAGATTGCCCTTTGGAACTCACAAGAAGTAAAGTAAAAATGAGATATTATTCTTTCATGAAATGTTTTTAAAATTCAAGTGTGAAGGATTTGAAGTGTAACCGTCTTATACTAAATTTATTATGATTATTTTTTTTTATAATAACTGAGTGTATATATTAATTTTAAATAGTTATTTAGAAGATGACCTTGAATATATATATATATATATATTGAGATTATTAATGATTGTAGTAGGTATATGTAGATTCTACGCATAACCTTAACATAAGTCTTTTCAAAGTTTGTGCTGTGACTAGATCCCTCACAATACTAAGGTTTTGGGGAGTAGAGTAGACGTTATTTTGGTTTTGCTTCCATTCACACACAAGCAGTCTTTTTTAGGAGACTAAATCGCCACAAGTCTTTAGTTATTTTCACAGTGATTTTAGATTGAGTCCTGGTGGTTAAAGAGGAAACCATCAAGTCAACCCCCTCATGTTCTTGAAGAAGAGATTTGTGATGATATCATAAGCACTTCAAGCCATATTTGAGGACATTTTTTTTATTATTATTATTATTTACCAAAAATGAGTGAATCTACTTAGATTTCTTGTAACAGATAAACTTCAGTGAGGATGTGATGCCTTGAGTTATTGTGTAGGAGAAATTCCCTATCAACTGTGTGCTTCATCAGCATACATGTTTCTGCGAGCTCTTTTTCAAACCACTAGCTATCTAGGTGGTAGGTGTAGTATAGTGGTCCAAGTTTTTTAGGGTTCCCGTCACGAATCGGCCGGAATTCTGATGATAGAGCCATGGAAAAGACATGATTCTTACATCCAGAGACTGTGCCTCTGAGTTTTTGTTAGAAATTTAAAGTTAAGGTCCCCCTTGAAAGTGTCATGGCATGGCTATGTATTTCTAGGTTATGATGGTTCTTTTGTAGAGGTAATTTGGTAAAGTAGAATCTATAAGGGCTTCATCAGAGAGTTCTTGTGAAGATAAGCAGTGGATTTTGTAGAACATAATTCATCAAAGTGAGCCTTGATGCATGCTAGAAAAAGAAAGATAAGTGCTTGCTGACTTAGTCGAAGAATTTATTGTGTCTAGAAATAGAATTATCATATTAAATTATGTTCAGTGTTGGGGTAGATCGGCTCACTTTCAACAAATTATCACAATTCAATAATTTAAAAATTATTAGATAAAATTTTAAAATATAATTTATATTATTCTTTGACATATCTTTCAAATAAAGAAATTTTAAACTTAAAACTTATACTAGTTTATTTTAAATTATTTTATTATACAAACAATTTCCCTAACAATAAGCCTCTAGCCTACCGTATGGAGATCAGTTTGAATTATTTCCATAAAGTATTTGAATATTAAAAAAATACATAATGTTATGTGATTTAGAAAAATTAGTAAAAGTGCTAATCTCTTGTATATATTGTTCAATTAATATAAGTATATAATTGGTGCCTTATTCCTTGTTTTTTTTTTTCCTTTTATATATCTTAACATATCTATAAGAGGATTGAAATCTCCATGTCCATTCTAATTGCTTTGCAGAAGGAAACATTAGTGAATTATTATTTTTTTTTCCTCAGAAAAGAAAACATTAGTGAATTCTTCTAATTAAATGTCAAATTGTGATTAAACTAATTATCATAGATCTTTTGCTAATTAATAAATTAAAGTGACGAGGTACCACTAATTAACAAGATTATCAATAAGAGGGTATATTTGATTTTGAAAAGACTAAAACAAAGAAAGCTATTTAGTTTCGAAGAAACTAACATAACACAAACACATCCAATCTTAAAAAAACAAAAATCTTTATTTTTTTTTTCAATAATTCAATTATCTAAATTTAGAGATGCACGCACGAACCAAAAGAAGGCTTTCGTGGAAACAAATTAAAAGAACCTCAATAATTAAATACCTAGCTAGGTTTTTTTCTTTTTTATGTTTGTACTTTTACACACACACACACACACACACCAAAGCAAATAAATATGATAACCTAGTAGATTTTAACTCTACATGAAAACTAGGATTATAACTAAGAATATTTATATTGTATAAGAAACAACATCAAGATTTGAAAACAAATTGTTGTCTTCCAGTATTAGCTGCAGTGATCATAGAAAATAGAAAATAGAAAATAGAAAATATATAATAACGGTGAGCTATGCTAAAAATAGAAGAAGGGGCAAAGTAGCTGTTTGAGCATGAAAAAGAATAACAAGCTAGCTAGGGACAGTACTAGAGTCTTCCAGGGAGTGGGGCATTCATGAGAAGGATAGATGTTGTTGCCTCTTATAGCTAGCAGTGTTGTTCTTGGTCTCTTTCACTTCTCCGACCATTCTTCGTCGGTTGCTGTTCTGAATTAGTGCCCCCTACCCCCACCCTCCTCCCTCCTCCCTCCGGGGATAAGAGTTTTCGTTTTTCAATCCCCATGTCTCCATGTGTAATGTGTAAGCTAATCATATGAGAGAGAAAGCTTGCATAAATTACAAAGGGCTGGGGGCCATGGCCCCTCCATCACCAAATTTCCTCAGTCACTCGATCCTCCTCCTATTCAGCTGTCAACCACCCCTCCAATTAATTCCTACTTATCAATCAACATGTCCCTCTTTCTTCTCTTTCCCTCTTTTCTTATGCAAATCATATTCAAATAAACATAAAAACGAGCGGGTGATACGAGAGAGATTGAAGGATTTTGATACTTCTTATCGGCCACACATCTCTCATAATTAGACCATACATGAAACATATTAAACTTGATACTTCTTGTGCTAGTGGAACAAGGCCAAGAAAAACAGTCTTACATATAACAAACCCCATCATTTTCAATTAAATCGTGGGATCAATCTCAATTTCAGTCAAGTATTTTATAAAATTAGTTCTTTAGGAGGATGGGATGATGGGTATATTTAGTTGAGGTCCGAAAAACTTTTAAATTAGGGTTGTAAAATACTGTTCGAGTCATTTTTATTATTTTTTATTGTTAATTTAATTTTGGATTTTATGTACCGCTGCATCATAATAATATATTTTAGTTGGTTTTTTAAATAAATCACATGTTCCCTTTAATTCATTAAGAAGTATCAATTAGTCTATATAACATAGTTGTAAAACTCACCTTAAGGGTCGACCCGAGACAAGACGCAGGTTATAAGTCAGGAGGGTCGTCCCTAATTTTTTTTTTTTAGAAAATAAAAGAACCAAAACGATGTCATTTTAATAATAATAATAAAAAAAAAAGAATTTCTTTTCAAAAAAACCCAGTCAACAGGTTAAGGGTTGGGTTTTTACCAAATTAGCGAGTCAACTCAAGTTTTTGATTGAGTCGGCCTTGTTTTTTTCTTCTTTTATTTTCTCTTCAACTCAAATGACTCCAAACCTCGGGTCAACAGAGTCCAAAGTTGATCCATTAGGCCAATCTAGATTTTACAACTATACTTAATAATATCAAACAGGATCAATGATAATGATTCTCAATTTAGATTTTTTTTTCCCAAAGAGTATGCCTTCTTTTTCATATTATATTTCCATATTAACAAAAAAAAATACTAAACTAAAAGAGAATGAACATTTACTGTAGTATTTTATTGTAGCTTTAGACTTATTATCACTATAGATTAATGGAACAATAAAATTATGATTTTGCCCTTCTTAACAAACTAATTGGTCTTGGCAACGAGGGTAATAAGGTCTTTTGTTGTTTTTAGTGCAATGAAATAACCAGAATGTCGCTTTAAGCAAAAAAAAAAAAAATGAATTGGCATGAAGGGGCATTAATGGCTTTCCTTTTTATAGCATAGTAAAATAACTAAATTTCCCTTAAAATCAATTTATCATAGGTTTGCATCCAAGGGCTCTTTGATCGTTTTATTATGATTTTTTTTTTATTTTTTAGTTAGATCATGAGAAATTTGGTATTCTAGTAGGCATTAAATATTATTTAATATTAAAAAGTTGTTGGTGCATTCTATTCACGCAGTTGCTCGTAAGTATTTTCGTGTTATTCGAACGATGCATGCAGTGTCGTCTCCGCAGTGACTTTTTGAATCTTCATGGTGACCTCTAAAAATCACCGAGCAGCGCATATGCCCAACTTCTTTCTGATTTGGTGTTAGTAATTTTTTCATTTTTTTTTCCTCTCTCTCTTTTTCTTAATTGATTTCCATGCCTTCTTGTGAAAAGTTTCAAAGCAGCCTTTCAATTTATTTTTCTTTCAAAGTTCATCCCTGTTTTTTTATCATAATTTTTATTATTTTAAATAATTCATGGAATTGAAATTTTCTTTCAATTCCACCCTCCTTTTATTTATTTTTTATATCTATTATATTTGATCCCCATTATTTCGCTTGCTATTTTATTTTTTTTTATCATTTTCTTAATTGAATTTAGTCCTTATTCTTTTTATTGATATATTTTTTTTGTTTTATATCCTTTCATATTCAAACTTTATTTTTTAATTTCATCCCTCAGTATTTTGTTGATTGAAAAGTTAGTTTCATGATATTTTTTGGTTTGCTTTCTATGAGGTGATTTTTGTTTTAAGATCCGAGTCACGAGTTTGAAAAATTAGCACAAGCTTACTTGAGTTTTTTAGGTCCCTTTTGCAATTGATATTTTTAGATCACATTCTTCTACGAGGTTATCATCAATACTGTCCTTGTATTAAAAGAATTGTAAATTTGAAAAATATATAGTTTAAATTGAATTGTTTAAAAATTAATTATTTTGGTCAATTTCAATTTTAATATTGTTAGTCTCTTGGTCATTTCTTTCTGTCTTTTGTTTTCTTTTTTCCTAAGTCTTTTTTTTTATTATTATTAATATGGATGTCTTGACCAGCATGCACGCACTTCAACTAATTCTACGAGTTCTGAAGTTAACGACAATGTAAGTTTTTAGTGATTTTGAGAGAACTGATCAAACTCGAACTCGTGACTATTAAAATGTAAATCTAAAACCTGACTAGTTGAGCTACTCTCAATATTCCTATAAAGTCTTTTCCTCATTTGGTTGTTATTTTTTCTGTGAATGGTACTATTAGTGTCATTAATTATTCAAATAAATTAATTCCCACGGAATGAATTATATATAATAGAAATTGTCAAGGCTCTGTTTTTCTTGATTTGCACCGACTTGTTAACAAATATGGGGCCCTAAGAGATTATAATCTACCAAACTAATGATTAATATTTACATTTAATATTGCAACAAGACTATATTGTTATATCATATCATGTCATATAACACCAATCCGTCTCCTCCCATTATAATATTGTCTTATTCTAGTCCTTAGCTAAGATTTAGACCCAAAAAAGCTACAAATTGTTGTAGCATTTGCGTGCCCTACTGCCTCTTCTTCACTCACTCTTCTCATTCAACTACATATACCACATACCCGAATACTTTTTTTTTTTATTTTTTTATTTTTAAATTCTTCACCTCTACTTCCCTTTTATTCATTCAACTTGTCTTGTTTTGTGTCGAGAGGGTCAAGACCAAGAGACTGCCATTTTTGCACGCCTGCCGACTTGCTATCCTTGTTAAATGTGGGTCAGATGTGGTTATTTAACAAGAAACACTTTATTGAAGATAATTTTAATGAATACATACCCAAAAAGAATGTTTGAGAATGTTCATACCCCATACTGCGTGCTTGTTTACACGCTTCATTTGTAGATGACATGGCCCATGTATCATCTAGTGCCTGGCTGCAATACAAGAAACTTTGATAGTGTTTTGGATTGTGTTAGTAGGTGTTTTTAAAATATTTTTATTTTAAAATATATTAAAATATTATTTTTAATATCAGCACATCAAAATAATATAAAAAAGTTAAAAAAAATTAAAACAAAAATAAAATTCAAAATCTTTTAAAAATGCTTTCTAACCACAAAAACCAAACATAGTAGTAGTAGTGGCCCCTTCGATTTTGAACCAAAATTATGGTTATTCTTGACAAGAAATAAAATAATATTGTGCCAACTTCTTTAAAAAAAACATGTTGATGGCTTTAATGATATGACAATTATCTTTAGTCCATAGATTATCTGGTACATTGCATGCAGAATAGCAGCACTAGATAGATTATGTTCCAAAAGTAATTGAACTTATCAAGTTATCATTTAGCATATGGTATTCCAATGATATCCTCGGAAACAAAAGCAGAGACTCGGTTTCAAGTTAAAAAGAAGAAAGAAAAAGAAATCGCCATAGAATTCCATGGAATACTTGATTTTCTTCCCAGCTAGCTGGGCTCAAAGTGGGGATGAGCTTGAGCTCATTGATTATTATATGGTCTTACACAGAGCTAAACAAAGCTTAGTTAACGTTTACGGGCTGTCCTAAACAATATATTCTCGCTTCCAAGTCCTTACTTTGATAGTGCATTAAAAAACCCACCATTCTGCTATAATGCTCTGTAATGAGCTCACAACCTATAATCTTAACCACTTTTATATTTCAGTAAACAAGATTCTGATTCTTTTTTCTATAAACAACATACAGATTAGTACAGGAAAAGGAGATTTAATGTACCAGCTAAATGCTAGTTTGCAGTTTAAACCCTTTCAGAATGTGCACAAGATGAAAGGCCCGCCCGTAAGTCAGTCTTGGTAAAGCACAACGAATTTTCAATGAGACTGACAATGGACAAGAGAGGAGCTTCGCCTCAACAAGTTTTCAGATGCGAGAGACTCAAACCAAACCCATCTTATTAACTGAGGCTGCTAGCCCTGAAAGCTTCCCAACTTGTACTTCTAAAGTTCGATTCTCAGCCGTGAAAATTTAACAGAAACTTAATGCAGCAAGTTTTTTATTAAAAAAAAAATGAGAGGAAGAAAAGGCAAGACTTTCAGCAAATAGATAGCACAGAAATTGGAATCAACAAGCAGTTTCATGGCAGAATGACCGGCATACCACAATTAACAGGTCAAGAAGCCAAATCCAACATTCCAAGTATAGAAAAGAGAGTGCAGTATACGTTACTTGAGCGTATGCTGTGAAGATTTTCAGCACCATTGCTGTTTCGTATACTGTTTACATGCTTTAGTGAGCTTAAATCATGTACACAATCCTAGGCAGGTCTGACAGTTAATCTGATTTTGATGTTCACATAAAATGCCCAGCTAAATAACCTCAAAACTTTTAGTTGTGGCAAATCCAGTAGCATTCACTATGATAAGTCTCCTCACATGACCATCTTAAGTTTGCTCAACATATCCGTTGATAATATGAAAATAAAAATAAAATCAGCATTAAGAAGAGGAAAACTTCAGAACAGAATATGACCTTTATACCGACACTTCAATGAATGGCATGCCTGAGTTCTATTGAGTTTGATTTACACAGGTACTTTTCACTACTCCATGCAGACTATAGAAAAACTAAAAGGGCTCTTCTGGCCATTAACTTAATTTTGGCTATTGACCTTTCTCCAGCAGTTGGCAAAGATAAATAGAAAAACAAGAAGCATTTAAGATCATAAGCTCATAAAAAAAAAGTTATGAAGAACTAACGCATTAAAGAAATTTGAAATGCAGTAGCAATGAGTCGGACATAAAAAAGTTCATGAGCTATGAACTGTATGTCCTTGCATATTTATTGTCCAAAGCTTCTAAGAGCCACACTTATGTCTGAAATTTTTAGGACATGGACTTCTTGCACACAAGTGAAATCATAGGTGGTGCATGTTAAGCTCCAAGAGTGCAATTTGAAAATATAAGAAATTCACTGACCATTGAAAGAAGAACCTGTCATGCAACCCTGCAAGTAGATGACAGAACACAAAATGATTCAGACAACTAATGTTAGCAAAGACTGAATATAATACAGATAGTACTCAAAGGTGCTGAGATGCAGTAATGTCACTCTATCACTTTTGATAGGAAGGTTATAAATTCATGCAAAGCTCCCCAAGTAACAGAGTGTGATATAGAATTAGCAAATCCATCAGAAATCCACGAATCTGGATTACAGAGTTGAAAGAGTACCCTTATTTGGAAGCTGGGGTCACATGGCAGGGGCATTGTCACGGGTTCTGCCATTTGAACATTGTCACCAAAAATTAAGGATCTTTGAATAATACACATCTTATATGGGGAAGCAAAGGTCATGGTGATATTAATTGTTGTACCTTGTTTTGCCTTGGTGCAAGAGCATGAGAGATGAGCGGAAATACTGGCAGGCAAGGGCGCAAGTGTGGCTGCTGAGTGCTGAGTCATGAGCAAGAGTGGCTACCTTAGGATATGTGTATTGCATGCTTCCATAGTTTGATGAAGGCTGTATTGGAGGTTCATATTCGAAGAGGAGTTATCTAGTAATACAAGCAGCTACCAGTGAAATGGATCAGAGTTGAGAAAGTACCGCCATTTGGAAGTCATGCTTTATAGGTAATGTTGGTAGTTTTGCCATTTTAACATTGGGACTTTCAATAAGCAAACAGGTCGCTCATAGTTAAGGAAGAATCTATCAATAATACATGTTTTATATGGTGAAGCAAAGGTCATGACCATATTAATGCCTGTACCAAGTTTTACCTCCGTGCAAGAGTCTGATAGGAGAGCAGAAAAGCTGGGAGGCAAGGTTGCACATGCAGCTTCTGAGTGATGAGCAGGTGCAGTTGCCTCGAGGAAAGTGTACTGCAAACTTTCAATACTGGATAAAGACTGTATGATCACAAATGTCAACAGGACTTGCATTACTTAATTTCTCAGCAGTTCTGAATAAAGACTATAAGCATCAATTTCAATCTTACAACGTGAATTCTTATGTAATTTTGGATTATCTAAAGACACAAGTCAGCTACCATGCATTAGTAGACATGATTTATTCATCACCTGTCCTGAATTCCATTTGAAGAGATATGCTCAGATGGAGGTGAAACATCTGATCCAAGTTTGCTGCTTGGAAGCCCAACATTTCTGATATCCTTCAAACTTTACAGAGCAGAATAAAAATTGCAAATTACCAGTTGATTCAAATAGCCTTAACCTTATTGAAGATAATAAAATTGCTATACAATCTGTGTTTAGATGTCTGGAGGATAAATTGGGTTAAGCAGTTTTTCTAGGCATAAGCTCGAGCACAACTTTGTCCAACGTTTTGTTTCTTATACCCTAAAAGTATTCAAAATGCTTTACAACTGATGTGGGGTAAATATTTCATCAAAAAAATTCGAATGATAGACAATCACACAGTAATAGGGTTCCAAAGGACTTTGAACAAATCATGAATGGGTCATTCCCCTCCTTTATACCCTTATTGTTCATGTACCAAGCAGCAAATAACCTTATTCCAAATGGTTTTCTTTCATATCTAACTCTTTTTATATGCACTAAAGTCCTAATAAAACATGAGGAGGGCACACCTTAAAAAAAAAAAAAACACATGAATGCTTGCGAGTCAGAAAATGCTAAAAAGCACATAGCAAACTTTTGGACCTACAAGCAATAAAACGAAATTGATAGCAGAGGCATCAAAATATTTCAAGTGCAAACAAATGAAAAAAGCTGTATTTTATATGTAGGTTTTCTAACTAATTTATTGCAAGTCAAAAGTTTCATATTAAACTCAAAATACCCAACCACGCAACAACTAGCTTACGCATCATAGGAAAGAAGTTTGCCTGGCCTAAACCATCTCTGTAACTAGCAAATACAACTCTACTACCTCTAACAGGGCATGCCTCCAAGCATGACACCTGAGGCCAAAAGAAAACCGACTTGGAGATTTAGTGTTCTATAGATACATTAGCATATTCAACCAAGTCAATAAAGAAAGATAATTAAGATAAATTTATTGACAGTAAAATAATGTGATTAACATGGACTTCTCTGTTTACTAATGAATTTCAAAGCATAAAATTAATCAATCTAGATGCCGATGAAGAGGGTAATTCCAATTCCATTTCGGTTTGATTTTACCCACAACCAAAATGTAGCCATAAATTGGTACGGTCCATTGTTATAACGTGAGGCCATAAAAATGGAATCCAACAAAAACAACCCAAAAAAGGAAAAATCCCTTATAGACCATTTCAGAGAGAAGAAACATTAGCAACTAAAAAATAGAAAGAATAGGCGATTACACTAAAACCCACATAGATTTTGCCTTTAAAAGTGACAGTATATTTTTTTTTTTTTATCAAAGATGAGTTGCATAGAGGCCATTGAAGAAGCAGAAACCCAAACACCAAAAGGATTGTCTTTCATGCACCCATCTTGAATAAAAAGCTGAGGCTGGAGAGTGTCACATGTTGATGATGGGAGAGAAGGGAAGATGAAGAAGAGAGAGTAATGTATCTGCCATTACTCTTTCATGGTGATAATGGTTAGGGTTCCATCCTTAAGGTTTTGTGTTCCCGCCATTTCATGCAGAATAAAATATCAATGAACTGATGAGCCAGGGAATGGTTCAAGCAGATGATGAACACCAAGAGAATGGAACTAAAGTCACTGTTTCCTCTCCTTAACGTGTGTTTCTTTGCGATATCTACATAACAGCTCACCCCAATTCAGATTTTTCCATCCCACATAAAGCAAGCTGTATTTTAACTCCAGATATGACAAAAGGTGCACATAGCTTAAACAATATCTGACCCTGGTCTATATTCTTGTTTGGGAAGCAAGAACTTTATGAAGATGGCTGGCTGAATTTCAAAGGGGCAAAATTTTTGTTGGTGCTAGATATAGAAGATGCCAAGATCAAGGGACTACCAGTTGAAGCAGGAGACTTGATTCACCTGACATTCTTGGATTAAAAAACAATGACATAAACAAGCTTCCAGGCGAGCTTGGTATTTTGCAAGCACTATGAGACTTTGGATATCAGAAGGTGTGGGGGCTTGACAGAATTATCAATCGAGATCCTAAAGCTTGTAAGACTGAGGCACTTCTAAATGTTAAAGAACAAAAAAAATTACTGGTATGAAGTTAGCAGAGGGAATAAGTAGATTTGGAAGTCTCCTCACCCTCACTGGTGTACATGCTGGTGGTGACATTGCAGGAGAACTAGGTAAGCTGACGCAGCTCAGATGGCAGGGAGTGATGGATGTTGCTGAAGAGAATGCAAGGAAGCTATATGCTTCCATAATGGAGATGCAGGGTCTTGTTTCCTTGTCTCTAGAAGCAAAATATACTTTTGACCAAGGGCAACTTGTCCTCTGGGATTCATTGTCACCACCGCCTCTTCTTTGAAAACTTTGGCTAGAAGGACCTCTAGAAAAAATACCAAACTGGCCTGGATCAATCAATAGTCTTACAAAGCCAGGGCTAGGTTATTCACATTTATCTGAGAATCCAACATCAGTTCTTCAGGTCCTACCTAATTTGAAAAATTTAAAGTTGTAGCATGCTTATGATGGAAGGTAGTCAGGGAAAGACTTCTGCAAGGCTGGCGGATTTCCCAAGCTTGAGGTTCTCATCATCACTTTTCATGTTCTTGAGGAATGGACCTAGCTTGAGGAGGGAGCACTACCAAGATTACAGTAGCTTCACTTCCATAGCTGCTCACATATGAGGATGCTCCCTGAAGGTTTGCAATTTGTCACTACATTAGAGCAATTGGTTTTACTGCCTTTGCTTGATGAGCATGAAGAAAGATTGAAACCTACAGCAATGGTAGCTTTTACAAGATTAGGCACATTCCAAAGAAAACAGTCATCCCTACATCAGCGGTAGCTTTTATGTTCAATGAACAATTCAGCACTTTCCCCCACCCTCCACCCCCCGGTGACAGATGAATATACAGTTTTATGCAGGTTGGTTCTAATTTACATGTTAAACAGTAGTGTATTCAGAACAGGCCACTATTTTCAGTAACCTCCTTTCATTAATGTATTCATGTGTTAATGTCATCTATCTGATACCTATTATAGTTAAGGGGAAATTTTGGCAAGTGCTATTTTGAGATTCATGGTGAATTAAACAACTTGATACTAAACATTTTACCATATATCCAAAACCAATCAGATCCTAATGCATGAACCAGCAGAAAAAGAGCACTAAGCTGCATTTTACATCATTACAGTTGTTTTGCATGACTCAGTCCCCATAAAAGTGTTAGCAAAAGAGTTTTTTGTTATATCATTGCTGTCATCATCGTTGTTGTTGTTTCTTGTTTTTGTCATTGTTACCATTGTTTATGAGAATGTGGAAACAAGAGACTGAGCACAAATTATTGAAACTCCCCCCCTGTAAAGGCATTAGTTGAAAATATACACAACACATGTTACTCTTAAGAAAATATAAAGGATGCTCTGAAAGGCATGCGCACAAAGAGACTATCTTTATTTCAAACCAACTATTCCAATTCAAAATACATTCATCTAGACAAGTAACAGAAATGTAAAGGAAAGAAAAATATACATTCCAGTTCGAGCCAACTTTGCTAATATTCATATTGTTTTTTGAAAATCATAATGAGCTTTTGAATGAGAATGTGGTAGTTAGCTCTGACCTTTATCATAGATTGCTAGATGGTGGAAATAAACAAAGGCATCAGGAGTGAGAATCTGGACCGATTTTAAAAGGAATTCTCAGTAACACGTATTTATCTTTTCAGCTCCAACCCAACTAATACCGGGCATTTTCCTTCAGCATTTGTTATATATGACTCACCATCCAACCTCCTATCCCCATCATAAATGTTCGAAAGCATAAATTTGTAAGCGCCACATTCAGCTCATAATTGAAAAGCTTCTGGGTTACAATTTCTCCCAACTCAGAATTCCCATTACCATTTACACCATGGCATCAATGCTACCTGCATGCCAGAATCCAACGGTTCCTTCAAAGACAATAACATATGTTCCACATCCCCCTCCATCCGGAGAAGCTTTGCAATGTAAAAATAATGCTCAATTCTATCGCGGGAGAAAAACTCATCCTGTCATCCTCCTAAAAATCTCCCAGCCATCTTTAACCAGGCCACCATGGCAACAGGCAGAAAGAGAGAAAGTAGCCTGATATGGTTTAAACCCGATTTCTAGTATCTCCTAAAACATTTCAAAAGCTTGGGATGCAAGGACGTGGAAGCCAAGACCGCTAAGATTATTGAATTTGTAGGAAAGTATAATTCTGTTTGGCATATTCTTAAAGACACGAAGACCCAAACCCACAAAACCACGCTAAGAATACATATCTATAAGAGCAGGAGAAACCATAATATTTTATTCAAATCCATCCATGTCCATGTCCATGCATCTCAGTAGCTACATTTTCCAACTGAGTGGCTACCACCAATACACTAGAAATCAACACAGAATCTGGCTACTTACCTTCCAAATTCTGACTCCTATAGAAAAGCAATGGCTTCTTGTATTCTCCAGACTAATATCAGTTATCAAAGTAGACCATATTACTAAATCAGTTAAACTAAACTTCTAAATACACCGTATGTGCAGAATTCATGCACCTAAATCTTGAATACATGCTCACTCACAAAACGCAGTGCCTGCATTATCATTACAATCAACAAACCACTTTTGAAGCATAAATTCCTTGGTCAACTTACAGCAAGCTAGAATCCAATAGTCCCCGATATTAACCCAACAAAAGTATTCCAGACTGGTTTATGCTTTCCATTGCATCTCACTTCGTTAAACAATTGCAACCCTTTATACAATATTCTCATAGAATTCCACTAATGTAAATCTGGCTCAAACCCCCCCCCCCCCCAACAGAAAACACCCTGCCTGCTTCAACAACAAAACCCATTTTTCAAAAAGATGGCACTACGAAACACAGAATCCCATTCCAACCTAGAAACTAATGCTGCTGCTCCACGTACAATTCTGAATACATCCTCATAGACATTCATATAATAAGTGACGTAAAAGTAAACTATCAGGCTTGATTTCACCATTAACAATCTTTATCTTTATTAATAATGCATCTTCAAATATGTGAGCCTGTGCACAAGCTCTGATCATGGAATTTCCATAGCAAAAGCTACTTTGAGGAGTTTTATCGAACATGTTAGGAGTATTATGTAGGGCAGTGGTGGATGGGTAATTGAGAGTTGTAAGCGAAGAGTGAGATTGAACGGTCACTTACAAGTTACTTTGGTATGTTCTAGTTGCTATGATTCTTCACAACATTTTACCTCTTAAATAGAAAAAAGCACAGCAACAGTCGCGTTTGTAGTCCAACGGTTAGGATAATTGCCTTCCAAGCAATAGACCCGGGTTCGACTCCCGGCAAACGCAATTTAGCACAATTTTGCAGAGAATGAGAATCCCCAATCCCTAAAAGCTGCAAAATATTTATTATATTATGAAAAATAAATTTGAAAATGATTTATTAATATTTTAATTTTTTTATTGTATTTATTAAAAGATTGAAGATTAAATTTGATATAATCAATAAATAACAAAATAATTTTTATTCTCTTGTAACTTATTAAAAGTGTTTTTCGTTCAAAATAAAATAAAAATACTTTTTTTTATAAATCAAGCTAAATTTTTTATTTTCTGAAAAATATTTTTCAATCACAAACTGTCTCAATAATAAATAAATACTGGAAAATCTAAAAAATAATTTTAAAAAATCTATTTTCTATGAAATAAACAAGGCCTAAAAAGTTGCTTGTTTGTTTCTGCGTTTTAAAAGAGCTTTTGAAAAAATTTAAAATTTTTTTATTTTTTTTATTAAATTTAAATTAATATATTTTTAGTATTTTTCAGATCATTTTGATGTGCTGATGTCAAAAATAATTTTTAAAAAATAAAAACAATTATTGGCATGCATTTTGACATGAAAAATTATTTGAGAAGCAACCACAACCACACTGTCAAACACGCTTGAATCACCCCACCCTCATTATAACACTCCTTCTTAGAGCGAGTTATTATTTGGCATAAAATCATTAACAAAAAAACTAAAAAATAAGGGGTTTTTATTATACTCCTCGCAAAATATTATTTATTAGAATGGTATAATGTTTCTATTTTTTTTTTAATCTATGTTTTTTTTTTCAATTTCAATTTCACCCTTCAATATTAGTTTTATTGGAGATTGAACTTCATAATTTTTTTTCAATTTACTTTTTATGAGGTTATTCCAGTATTATGATTCGAACTGCAGGTTTAACGATTTAACTCGGTTGACTGAGTTTTTTTTTCCCTTTTTCTAATTGAATTGCTTTTCAATTTTGTCATTTAACATTGTGTTGATTAAGAATTAGATTTTGCTATTTGTTTTAGTTTACTTTTTATGAGGTTATCTTCATCTTATGACTCCTGATTACGGGTTTGATAAGTTAACATTTCCAAGATCATCAAGGATATTAGAGGTATCAACCAAGTGGTAGTTTTGATAGATCTACAAGTTTTGGTCAACAGAGTTATAGTTAGCACCATAGAATTTAGTATTGGTATTATTACGTTCGGTACTGGCATTATTAGCAACATTTTATGGCAAAATCATATGGTTTATACTTGTCACATGCATGCTTTAATTATGTTCATATGAGACACATAATAAGAAATTGTTAATGGTTAAGGCCAACAAAAGAGAGGTCTTGGAAGTATAAATTTTGGTGATAAAGTTCAAATATCAGTTAGAGTTTTTGCAATTACTAAACAAGATGTTCAATAATCAAATGTAGTGATGTTAGGTATTCTTCATGAATGAGTTGATACTAGATTTATACTTTTTTTTTTGTCACAATACTTTGCTATCAGATTTAATAAATCTTATTTGTTACAATCATTTTATTTGTTAGCACTAAACTTGATGAAAAAATAAATACAGAATTTGTATATGACTTATGCGAGGTTATGGTAGATGATAATAGGTTGTCATTAAACTTACTATTGTTGGATTTTGATGTGATATTATGAATATATTGATTGTCTTGTTATTATATTTCTTTAGATTATTGGAGTAAAATGATAATATTTAGACCGTTAAGCAAATCAAAATTTGTATTAATTATAAAAGGTTTAATTGGATGACTATTCATTTAAAAATTTATTTTGGATAAAATAGTAATATTTATTATGAAGTCATTTGATTCAATATTTTTATAATTAATACAAAGTCGCATAAATCAATCATTTTTCTTCATAAACAATATTGGTGTATCCTAAGATGAAACACTAGGATAAATGAAACTCTTATCAAGAAAATTATTTATTTAGTTATTTTAACTACACTAACACCATTCTATAAGTTGTCTAGATATAAGCTCAGTTCTGAGCACCAAAGCAATACAAAATCTTATCTTTATATGGTGGTAACCCATATAATTTATAAAAAAACAAAAATAAAAATTTCTTAACCTCTAAAATTTAATCTGAATTTTATAGTTAATACAATGGTAAGTTTGTTGCCAACCTATTATCATCTACAATATCCTCACGAGTCATATACAAATTTTACATCTAATTTTCATCAATTTGAGTGCTAACAAAAAAAAATGATTCTAGCAAATAGGGTTGTTTATTAAATCTTATGGCAAAGTATTGTGATATAAAAGAATGAGTAGATCTAGTATCAAATAATACTCATGTATTCAATAAACATATATCAAGTATACATGATACTATTGCATCGGATGACTGAGCATCTTGTTTAGTAATTAATAAAACTCTAGCTTGTTTTTGCCCAATTTATGTTTGAACTCTATTAAAACAACTTCTACTTCTACAACCTCTCCCTTGCTGGTCTCCCCCTACACCTCTAATATCTTGGTAAAAATAACTTATAGGACAATTCCTTGGTATATGTCGCATTTATTTACATATGACAAATACAAATCATATGATTTTTGCCATAAAATTAACAAAATAAAACCAATGATGCATGTACCAAAATCTGCGGCGCAAATCGCAATATTCTCTAACTATAATTATATCGACTAGAACAACTAAATCCATCAAAAATATCACTTGGTTGATACCTCTACTGCATTGGCAGCCTTAGAAGCATTGTCTACAAATTAGCACTTTATGCTTCTTGATAACTTTTCAATCAAGCTTTCTTGGTTTGTTCATTGGACATTCTGCTTTTAAATTCTCTAGTTTTAATAGCTCTTGCATAATCAATTGCAACTATTTAAAATGTAAAACCATGAGGCATAATTAGTTGAAACAACTACTCATTTAATCCTTAAACAAATCTCTTCACTCTTGTCATTTCTATAGAAATAAGTTGACGATCATACTCTAATAATCTAATGAATTGCATTTCATATTCAGAAAATTTATCATATCTTATTGCCTCAAACTTTTAAAGGCTTGTGCTTTCTAATCTTTACACTTTCATAGAGAAATTGATCAAGAAACATATCATTAAATTCTTCACATGTTCATGCAAGTGTCTCATTCTTCTTGGGCTCATATCATGACACCACCACATCTCTTTTCAACAATAAAGATGTCTAAAAAACAACATGATAATCTGTAAATCCCAAAGCCTCACGCTTTTTCCATATCTCATCTAAAAATCATTAAGAGTCCTATAATAAATCAACACCATATCTCATCCAAAAATCATTAAAGGTCTTCTAACAAATCGACACCATTAAAAGATGGAGGTTTTAATTTGAGAAAATTGATCAATTCATTACTCTGAACTTGCTAAGGAATCAAATATGTTATTTGGTCATTTTATCTTTTCTATTCAACAACAATATCAACTATTTTTACACTACTTGAGTTACCCTATATAATCTTTTAACTAATACATTTATTAAAATACCACTACTAAAGTTACCTTATATAATCCTTCTACTAAAACATTTATTGAAATACCGCTACTAGAGTTTGCTTCTTGCTCCTCATTTTTGTTCTCTTTAATTGGATCATTTTCTTAACCTTCCACTTCAATTTCTTGTACAATTTTCTTTTTGACTTTTAAACTTTGGTTCTATCTTGAAAAAGATTAGCAAATTTACCACCATTCAATTGAGAAATACCCTTTCAACAAATCCGGTCACTCCAATTTTAAGTGGCCTCCAATGTATTCACAGGCTAATGTCCTTTCTCTGCTGCCTCTTATTGTTGTGGAGAAATTTAGGCCTGGCTATTTTGAGATTCATGGAGAACTGAAATAACCCAATACCAAATATATTGACCATCTTCCTCTGCTGCCTCATAACAGCACTAAGACGTAATATCAGATTTTTTTTATATATAAAAAAAAAATAAGAATGTGGCTTCAGTTTGAGCCTACTCTGGTAATATACATAATTTTGAAATCCAGACATTTCGATTTGATGACAACATAGAAGTTAGCTCTGAGTTTATTCCTGGATAATGCAAGACTGCCAGTGATGAAGGATGAACCTGATTGGAAGAAAATTCTCTGGAGCATGAAGTTACCTTTTCCCTGACTTAAATTCAATAACTTCCAATCCTGCTAAGACCAGGCATCTTCTCTGCTCCAGCAGTGCTTATATAATCTCTCATCTTCTCAACATCAACCCATCTCCCATCGCCAGCATATATGTTAGAAAGCATGACTCTGTAGGCACCCTTTTTGGGCTCGCCGTCAAAAAGCTGCTGCGCCACAATTTCTGCCAACTCAGAATCCCCATGAGCATCGCAGCATGACAACAATGCTCCCCAAATGCCAGAATCTACTGGTTGCTTCAAGGACAGGATAAAACTATATGCCTCGTCCAGCTCTCCTGCCATCCCAAGAAGCTTTACAATGTGAACATAATGCTCTGTTCTAGCTTGGATCCAAAACTCATCTTTCATCCTCCTGAAAATTTCCCTTCCATCTTTAACAAGGCCAGCATGGCAGCAAGCAGAAAGGAGAGCAGAGAAAGTAGACTCATCAGGTTTCAATCCTTTCTCTAGTATCTCCGTAAACATGTCAAAAGCTTGGGAAGCAAGTCCATGCAAGCCAAGACCTGATATTATAGAATTGTATGAAACAATATTCCTGTTTGGCATATTCTCAAAGACACGAAGCCCCAATCCCACAAAACCGCACTTTGAATACATATCTATTAGAGCAGAAGAAACCATGACATGTGATTCAAATCCACATCGAACTATATAACCATGTATCTGAGCACCAGGCCCTACATTTGCCAATTGAGCAGTTGCCACCAATACACTAGCAATCAAAACGGAATCTGGCTTTTTACCCGCCAAATTCAGATTCTTGTAGAAAAGCAATGCCTTCTCATGTTCTCCCGCCTGAGAAAATCCAGTTATCAAAGCAGACCATGTTACTAAATCGGGCTGGCATAAACTTCTAAATACACTATATGCCAGATTGATGCAACTAAATCTCGAATACATGCTGACAAGTGAACTGCCTACATGATCATTACAATCAAAACCACTTTTCAAGCATAACCCATGAATTCCTTGGCCAAGCTCAAGCGAGCTAGAATTTGCTAAACCCGAGATTAACGCAACAAAGGTATAACCATCTGGCCTTTTATTCCCGTTGTCTCTCATTTGATTAAAAAAAAGCAACCCTTTATCACCAAATCCACAATAACCACAGCCAGAAATCATAGCATTCCACAGAACCAAATCTGGTTCAAAAACCCCACAAAACACCTTGCTTGCTTCACCAACAAGACCCATTTTTGAGTAACCTGTAACTAATGCACTGCAAGTAACCGAATCCAATCCCAGACCGGAAACAATCACTCCTCCGTGAACAATTCTCAACCCATCCACATAAAAATCCTCACAACATGCACGTATAAGACACGCATACGTATACTTATCTGGTATTACATCAAATCCAATCATCTTTGTGTACAGCAAGAATGCATCATCAAATTTATGAGCTTGTGCATAAGCTCTGACGATGGAATTCCATAAGAAAACACTGCGTTGAGGAGTTTTATCAAACAGGTTACGAGCAGAGGGGAGGTCATTGTTTAAAGCATAGAATCTTACAAGTTTTGTTGCATAAAATGGGTCTTGTAAGAGGTGGGTTTTGGTTACTAAAGCATGTAATTGTTTGGTTCTTGATAGTGTTTGATGGGTTTTTGAAAGTTGTAAGAAAAGTGACTGAAATTTAATCAACATTTATGAAACTTTTGTGTGGTCAAGTCCCCATTTTTTTCAAAAATCGACAGGAAAACAAAAGGGAAGCTGTTCTGGTGTATCTTGTGAGTGTAACATTGTTTGAAGAAGGAACTGAAAAGAAACAGGATTGACTGCTTGGTGTGACTGCCACTATTTTTTATCACTTCGAAATTTGAAGGTATTTAGGGGTCGTTGCCCACATTAACTGTCGTCTACAAAAACAAAATTAAATTTAAAAAAATCTGTGTCATGAGTCCCTCCTTTCAACAGTGACAGAAATGTTAAGGACTCACCTTAACAAACAGTTGTTTAGAAAGAAATTAGAGAGGAGAGAGTTATGCAATTTCTATAATTTTTCTTGTATTATTTCTTCAATGATAAGCTTGTATTTTGATTCATTGTAGCAAAGTTCTTGATATTGATGTTATGAGAGAATTGAACAAAATATCATTTTTTTTTTTTTATGATTGGATAAATGTCTATATAATATTAGAACACATAAAAATCTAATTTTTATCATGAAATAATTTTTATTATAAGTCCAAATAACTGAATTAAATTTTTTAAAAAATTTCATACCCTAATAACTTTGAAAGTTCAAACAATTATTTTTGGAAGAAGTTGAACTAGGATAATTAGCTCCAATTTATTTTTGAAAAAAATTAAATTTTTTTTATTCTTTTCTTGCTTTAAATAATTTTTTTTTTGAAAAGTTTAATCATTTTGAAAAATAAATTTTTTTTGAAAAAAATATTATTTTAATATATTTTTAAATGAAAAACACTTTAAAAAACAACTATAATATTTTAAACATGGATGAAAAAATCACCAAAGTTAATTTTTTTGATCCTCATTGCCTTATTCTTTGTGGGTTGATCTTGAAGGAGTTAAGGGTTGCAACATGGCTTCAATTTGCAAGTAAAGTTTTTTCAAAATCTTCCCTCAGTTGTTTTCCACCATTGTTAATTTTTTATTTTTTGTTTTTGTGTAGTAACAACCTCCTTTGGCCTTGGAAAGTTGCTTTCATACTAATTGTTAAGGACTTGAACAGTTGTTTAGAAAGAAATTTGAGGGAGAAAAGAAGAAATTAGAGAGAAGAAGAGTAATACAATTTCTGCAAATTCTCTTGTATTATTTCTTGAATGATCAGCTTCCTATACAATAATCGTTTTATACATCAATACAGCTGATTAACTACTCTTGTTTCTGGATTGCCTAACCTTCTGTTGTTGCTTCCTTCTTTCTGCACAATGATCAACTGACTCTCTCATCAATCCTTGGCTCGTAACAGGAAATCAATTAAAAGAAATTCTTTCGAATCTATTTCCCTTAACAGACATATGTTTGTCCTCAAAGTATCGTTCCTTTGTGTTCTAGGACAGAAATCGAGATAGAGAAGTTGATCCGATCATAGGGTTGTCAATTTCACTTGGACTAACAAACACTCAAGTTATCCAATTTATCAATTTTATGCATCTTTTAAGTAGATAATCCTTATAGTCGATGGAAAATATTTTTCTCACATTCTTTGATCTTAAGAAGAGATGATAATGCTGGGGACAATTTCACTCTAACACGTTAGTCACTTCTCACAATCTATTGTTTTCCAGAGTTGGATAATGTTGTCTGATAATTCAGACAAGACTCTTTTCCCTGAAGATTAATGCTAATGAAATGTCCTGAAAGTATCGGTCCTTGGACAAATGCTCCCCATCACAAGACATACTACGGTGATCACTGAACATGGATGGGGAAACTTGTTAGAGATAAATTAAAGATCATGTAGTTGGCTTTAAAGCTTTGGCTTAGTTCTGGGTTATCAGTATCATGTCTATAACAAGATGCCTAAGGAGTGCTCCTTCATAATAAAAGCATTTTTGGATCCCCCCCCCCCCCAACAAAATGGTACTATCATTTCTTCTCCAATTTTCCACAGAACAAATGCAAGGACGGAAGGCAAAGCACATAGAGAAATATAAGTATTGATTCGTACAGGAATAAACACAAATACCATAACAGCATTCAAGCACTGTCCGGCAGGCGCCCTAAAGACTGAGGGGTCTCCACATATCGACATAGCAGCTCAAAGATCTGGGAAGCACCTTCTTCCAAGCATCAAGATCCGGCAATTTACCGGTGAGAGCCAGCGAGCTATCATCCTTTCGATTCCCTAGATTCAATACAAAAAGCCTATCACCGAAAACCTGGTGCATTGCCTTCAAAGTATCTTCCATAAGCACCTTACCATCCCTTCTTTTATCCTCCGCCTCCACACAACTACCCCCAACATTCACCATGATTCGCCCGCCTTTCCTCAAACTCTTCCTTAATTTCTCCCAAGTGTTTGGATCTTGAAGTTCAGGTATCAAGCTTCCTTTACAAAACAAATCAACAAGAATCCCTGAGAACCCATCTTTAACTTTAGCAGATAATGCATTTCCAACGTAAATAAAAAGCCTATCTGGGTATTGTTTTTCCAGCTTTTTGAGACCAAAAAACTCTCTTCCAACATCAATCACTGATGAGTCAAGCTCCCATCCATGGACCACCACTCCTGGATACAATTCTAGCAGCAAACGAGCTACGGAACCCGCTCCGAATCCGAGAATGCCAATTGGTCCAGGGGGTATGATGGGGGGCAAAGCAGCGAAAACGTCGAAATAAGTGTTGGTTAGTGACTTGAAGAGGAAGGAAATGCTGTGAATGTTTCCAGGAGCATCTAAGAGGAGGAGTCTAGAACCAGCAAAAGGGTGATCAGCTTTTCGAGAGATTTCGAGGACCCGAATGTAGTTGTGTCTAGACTTGAATTTGGCTATGATTTTGACATCTTCAATGGGGATGCCATCATCTTGAGTCCTGGTTTGGGGGGTGAAATCGTGGTGGGTTTCTTGAGATTTTGATTTTATTTGGAGAGGTTTTGAAAGGGTTTTGGAGGAGAGTTTGATGATTCGACGGTAGGTATGGTGAGATATTTGAATTGGGTAGGGGGTAAACGGTCGAATTTGAAGAGCTGTTAGAGACATTTGCTCTGTCTCTTCGCTTTCTTTCTGGTTAATGGCTATTCGTAGCAAGTGGCAGCGAAGCGAAGATTTATTACAAGGCGATGGCATGAGAACAAAAGGATACGGACAACGGTGTCGTTTCATGCACGTAGATGCTCCCCTGAATAATAACATTAACATGGCTTTGTTTGTTCGTGAGAATTTTGGAACAAGGCTGTTTGTTACTGGTATGCTTGCTTGACCACCTTGCTACACCGCACACTCACCGGTAAAACGTTATTGCTAAGCCCAGAAAAACAATAATGGAGGGCGTTGCTGACCTTTTCCTTTTTTGGAATTCTATACTGAGGGTATAATTAACTAGTTCTTCAACCGAGATCATTCGGGAATGAAGATCAGAGGAGAGAGACAAAAAAAAAAACAAGGCATCCTTGACCACTTGACCTGTTCATTGGGGTTGGTCATAACATGAACTGCCAGAAGAACAAAACCTAGAAGCTCTTTAGCACCGCAGTAAAAAGCTGCAAATAAATCCTGGCTTACCACTTACAGCGAGCGAGCCACCAATACAAAGGAAATGTGTTGCCATGTTGCTCGCATAATTACTACAATTCCTTCTTTACATGACATGACCTAAGAAACATATTCAAGGAGAATGCTTAGCCACCATTGCTTCACCACTATCAGTTGCGACCAATTTTTTTTTTATTTATTTATTTTATTAGCATAGATATTTCAAATTAGCTTATATGTATCTTTACTAATCTCACAATCCTAAGTTAACGATCATATAAACCTCCTAATAACCTGAGGTTTATGGAACTCAAACTGATTTATAGAAAACAACTCAACTTTACTGCACATGTGTTGTTACACATCATGTGTATGTTACAATAGGCATGTGAACATGACCTAGGTCGGTCCAAGGTCTAAATTTCTCTTGCTTGCCCAGTATAGAGAAAAAGAACAATCCTATCAATTATGTGTGGCATGGTCTGAGTTTCCACATACAAGTGTGCGTGAATTATGCTTGGTTATCAACCACAACTAATTGTACAACACAGTAATTCAACAAAAAGACTGTGCAAAACTAGGAAATATTACCATTTGCAACTGCCTATTCTAATGATATTTGTCAAAGGTATCTATATGGTTGGTGGTCCAAACATAAAATCCTTTGCTAACGTGTTGGGGACCGAAACTAGAAGATAACTGATCTCCGTGCATCACAACCCTGGATGCTCTTTCTTGTCTTCTTCCATCGCATCCACACCATCCCTGCATTAAGATTCAGAAATTTCCATATCAGATGAAGGGGCACACATGTACCAATTCACTTTGGAAATACTACGAGCTATGTCTCTCAGGGTCTCCCTTTATCTCAAGTAATCAAAGCATCTAAAAGCAACAGAGAAAAATTTAACAAACATGACAAGCAGGTGTCATATAATCCCACTCTTGGATTCAGTTGCAGTCACATCGTATGCATTACTCTCGCAAACTCTCAGTGAAGGACAAGGAGAGACAGAAAGAAAGAAAGAAACTTGCATACAAACAACTAATGAACTTCCTCCCATATTCTACCACCAAGGTACAAATGGGTGAAGTGTGAAGCTTTGAGCAGCTTCAGCTATCTGCAGATATAGTCCAAGGGGAAGAGCACCAGAACCGTCTTCCAGAAGTCATTTGACAAGTTAAGTTCAGTTCAGCAGACAATTAAAAGTTCTTACCTTATCTTATTATTTGGCTGTGCATCAGCATTGAAAAATCTAGGTCCAGGTTTCTCATCTTCATCATGATCAGACTCAAAATCCTCACCATTCCATATGCGACGCTTTGGTCTTTGATCCATGTCCTCTTCAGCCTGCATCCAACAAGTTCATAAAGAAAAGAGATGTAATCAAGAAGTAATGACAATCCAACCATGTCAAGAAAATTTTTCCACTGCCTACTGACCTCTTCCGGAACTTCAGTTGTGGGTGGTGTTGTTTGAAAAGGTACACTGGGAGCATTGGGCAGTCGAGAAAGTTGCTCTAGCAGTATGTTCCTGAACAAGTTGCAAGTCACACAATTGTACAAGAAGACATAATTACAACAAAGATGGAAGGACACATAACGAATGCATGTACAAAACATTTGTAAAGCTATTTTTATCAACAACCAAATTTAGATGCATACTTAAAGCTCCATGCATGAGAGAGAGACAGGGAGAGATTATTCATGCATGTGTGTGAGAGTTGCAGCAAACTGAATTAAGTTTAAGCACACACGCATTTTCTTAGAAAATTTAACCACAGCATGTACAAATAGCAGAAGTAAAGAATATTAGAACAGATGGATAAAGCTGTGGTCATTCAACAAGTAAACCAGAATGCCAGGTAACAGAAGCTAATTTTTAGTCCTCATGACCAAACAGACATTTTAGTCATAATGCATGGGTTCTCAGCTAAATGGTTGTCAATCTGATTGTCAGTCCCATTCATAAGCTTCAATTCAAATAAAACAATTGACTTCATTCTTGTAACTATTGAAGAATATAGGAGGAATTTCAAACAAGAAACTTATCAAAGAGGCAATCAGCTACTAAATTCAAAGTAAAAACGACAATATTTAGCATAGGATTGCAACATGTTTTAAAGCATAGGAATTTCAAAATTGGAATTCTGACTCTAAGTTCCAAAGAAGTATATGAGAAACCTTTATTTGATATGAGCATTAGAAGGGGCAGATCAACAAGAAGTAGTTATGCCATGTTTATAGATTACAGGGTTGGTATTTACCAAAATGACAAATGCAAAATGTTTTTTTTTTCTTGTAGGTTCCAATCTCTAAAAGTTGTATCCTCAATTTTGAAATGTAATTCTAAGAGTTAACATAGCACTAATAACAACTTTAGTCATAAAGAAGTAATGAAGTCTGAAATTCACCTTATTCTCTCCATATCTTTGGGTGAGTTTAGGTTCTCCACGTTGGATGGCTCAACATGAAGTGTATAATCAGGACCAAAGTACTCAAAGTACTCATTGTAAGGCAATTTATTATCTGGTTCCACCCCAACTGCAACAGCTGTCTGAGACAAAGTAACAGGTGCATTAGTAACTTATTAGCATTTTAATGGAATTGATATGCCTGTGTGTGCATGCACACACACACGTGTGAAAGAGAGAGAGAGACCTCATAGCACCAGCAACGGGCAACATTCCTGATAGTATAGCCACCCCCACCCAAGACCATCAGAGGAACATTATAAGATCTAAGAAAGCGAAGGCAGTCTGCATGGCCCTTAACAGACAAATTGAAACACCCCAACCTATCACCAGACAACGAATCTGCACCACATTGGAGAACAACTGCATCAGGTTGATAAACCTCCATCACCTTTTGGATTAGAGGCCGAAACAGACCACGGAAATTTTCATCATCCATCCCATCATTTAATGGAATATTCAGGGCATAGTTTTTCCCCTGCCCAGCACCAGTGTCTTTAATGTGCCCAGTCCCTGGAAAGAAATCTCCATATTTATGGAAGGACACTGTCATAACCCTGTCAGTAGTGTAGAATGCCTCCTCAACACCATCTCCGTGGTGGACATCAATATCTACATACAGTACACGCTGCCCAAATACATTCAAATATGGCATTCAGAAAAACATTGAGAAATCAGAACATGCAACCATGTTGATTCGCAAATCTTGAACGATAAACAAAATTTCTTCAATTAAAACTGAATAAGATCACATGTAAAAAGAAGAGGCAGACCTAACATGGCCGTTCAAAATTGATCATATCGCAACTAAAATTGGAAATGAGCAGATATCAAAAGCACTGACATCATTTGTACAACAATGCTCGAATACAAAGAAACTACTGTACTTCAGGAAAGACATATATAAAAACCATCATTTTTTGCTCCGAATCTGAATAACTAGAACGCATAAAATTTGTGCTGTCGTTTGCATCTCATTAAGCAAGTTGATATTTCGATACTACCTAACCCGAATTTCGAGTCTCAAATAACAACCATTACATTTTCTAAAAAATTAAGCACACAAATAAAATATTACCAACCAAAACATTGCTTAAAATACATTAGCTTACTGGAGAGAGGGAAAAAAGACTCAACTAAGATGGGGGGGAAAGTATCGAGAACAAATTATGATTTACAAAACAAAACCCAGATCAATAAACAAGTATAAAAAATAATAATAACCCAAAGCAAAGCAAACAAACAATAGCCAAAATACATGAAAAATAAAAATAAAGGAGAGAAAAGGAGGCATTAGTAATTTACCCTGTGAACTTTGAGCAATTCAAGAATGCCAAGAACAATATCATTAACATAACAAAACCCAGAAGCCTCACTCTTCTTAGCATGATGTAAGCCACCAGCCCAATTCAAAGCAATATCAGCATCCCCTCTATTAAGCTTAACAGCAGCACCAATAGAGCCACCAGCAGAGGCTTGGCAAAACCCAAATAACCCATCAAAAACTGGACAATCTTCACCAACATTAAACCTCTTCAACTGCCTCCCAAATGCTGGATCACCCACAGATTGTGGCGACACTGAAGACAAGAATTCCACGTACTCATCAGAATGGAACTTTCGTATGTCTGTGGGACCTGCTGGGAATGGACGGTTGATTTCCATCCGACGGTGGAGAGCGTAGTGGACTATCAAGTTGTGGGCCATACGGATTCTATGGGGTTTCATTGGGTGGCCTTGACCGTAGTAGTAGTCGCCGATTGTGGGTTCGTAGAAGTAGGTGACTCGGCGCTTTTTTGCGTCTGTTCCTGTTGATGGTAAAGATGCGCCTCCGGTGATGTCCTCCATTTTTTCAAACAAAAAAAAAACTGAAAATCACTGAAGAGGAGGAGGAAAAGAGGAGGAGGAGGGAGGGACTGCTTCGTTAGAAGAGTTGAAAAATGGGGTGTGAAATACCTTCTTGTAAGCTTATGTGTAAAGACAAACACGTTTAGACTTTAGAGTACCGATTTTTCCAAATCCGTTTAACCCGACTCTATATATATATATATAATTGAAGTTTAGGATTAAATATACATAAAAGACTTTCTAACATAGAATAAAAAATTTTAAAAGAAAATTTAAAACGTGTGTGTTTTTTTACTGTACATATACTTTTGTTTAGAATTGTAATAGTAAATTGAGAATTTTAAACTTTAAAAAAACACTAATTTGAGTGTCTTGATCTTTTTTATTAATTTTTTGCATAATTAAATGATTTTATTATTTTTAAAAGTAAATAAGCAGTTCGTTATATTCGACGATTAAAAAATTAATTTTGTCATATTTTAGATTTATTTTGATTTTTTTATCCTTTCTATTTGATATATGTACTCGTTAGATCTTTGATGAATTACTGATATCCTTTTTTTTCTCTCTCTTTTCTCCTAGAAAATCATGCTTGGCCCTCCACATTTTCATGCCAACCTTTCAGGTTCCTTTTCTTTTGATTTTGTCCCTAATTTTTTAATATTTTTTTGTTTTGTTTTAATTCATTTCTTGAATTTTCTTTTCTTTCAAATGATGATATTAATAGTGATGATGATGATGATGATGATGATTGTATTAATAATAATGATTATGATAATTATACTTTTTATTAATAATACTAATAATAGTGATATTTTATCAATTGATGTTATATTTGATAAGAATTGAGTTTTACTATTTTTTTTCATGTATGTTATTTTTATTTTAATAACTCGGGTTATGAGTTTGAAAAATTTACAGGCTCAACATCCTCTTTTTATTTTTTATCTTTTTTTTTTAATTTTATCATTCAACATTAGTTTTTAAAAATAAAACCAGTCATCTAGTTTTCCTTTGAATTTATTAAATAAACCAATTCACATTGACTTAGCTCTTATATAGTTTTATTGGAAACTTGAGCTAGGTAAAGAACCAAGTCTAAGGAATTTCAAGATCTTATCTTTTTTCCCTGGTTTAATAGCATTGCAAAAACATCTTTGCACTCGTAGTGTTCTTTTTTGTGTTTTTAAAAAAATAGTTTGGCTCACGGACAGAGCGTCGACCAATAGACTAAGTTAAATATAAAATTTAAAATCAACAAAATATATAAGGCATGTATAATATATTGTAGTTCTAGACATTATAGTGGATTGTAATAGTGAATTGATAACTTTTTCCTTAACCAAATCAGCATAAAAGACTAGGATCAAGGGTAAAATGGTCTTTTCCATGTGACTAATTTGTCTTTTTTTTTTTTTTTGTTTTCAATGGGAGTACAAGGTATTTTCACTTTTTTTAGAAAAGTAAAATACTTTTATTGCCCTTAAAAGAAAATTAGATGATTGGTTGCTAGGGCTTTTTTTTTATATTTCACTTTTTAGCATAGGAAAATCACTAAATTACATTTAGAATGAATTCTAACCTATGTATGCTTTGGGAGCATTTCTAGATCTTCACATTGGCTTTTACATTATAACTAAATTAATACAAAGAAAATTGGTATTTTGTATTAATTAAAAATTTTAAATTTTCAAGTGAGTGTCATGCATGCAGTGTGTATGGAAGGGTTTTGTCATGCTTCAACTGCATATATGATATCCTTCGGAGGTAAACAATTATCTTTCATAGTGTCATTAGATTCTACACAACATTATCTTTCTCTGTTGGTGGTGCATGTTTAGTATTTATGGATGGATTTTAGCTGGAGTTGTTTTTTTTTCTTTTTTTCTTTTTCTTTTTTATCTTTCCTCCCTTGAAAATCATGCCTAGCAATTAAAATTTCAAAATGGAACCCCTTTGTTGGGAATATTTGAGTATCAATCCTTATTTATTTATTTATATATACTTGGTCCTTTTGTAGGTTTTTGTTTTCTTTTTCAATTTCATTTTTCAATCATTTTTTTTTGTTTTCAAATTTGGTCCTTGTTTTTTTTTCCTCTCATCTCTTTTATAAATTTTCAATTGTTTTCAATCGTTATTTTAATCAAAATATTTAGTTTTTTTAATGTTTTTTAAAATTTGATCCTCATTTTTTAAGTGGTTTTGTCTTTTACTTCTTTTTAATATTGATTTTTCTTTTCAATTTAGCCCTTGAATCCAAAATTATTCACCGTTTTTTTTTTATCAAATTTTATCTTTATTTTTTGATCTGTAGTTTATGATTGATTTTTTTTTAATTTTCATCATTTGATATTTTATTTTTTAAAGCTTCAACTTCATAATTTTTTCCAAGTTTGATGGTTCTAATTCAAATAGCTCAAAGCATAAGTTTTATGAGCTAAAAATAGGTTTCATCTTTTTATGGACTTATTTTTTTTATCTCATTACTCAATGATGATATTTTTTTTTCGTGGTTTTCTTTGTTTTTATTTTTATAGGGTTATCCCGATTTCATGATTTGACTCGTTGGTTTAGTGAGTTAACCTGGATAGGCTTCCCTTCCCTTTTTTTTTTTTTTTCCATTTAGTTACTTTTTTTTTCTTCTTTGGGATCCTTTTGTGTTATTTATTTTTTAAAAAATTTTATCATTTAATATTTAATTTGTTGAGAATGTTATTTCATGTTTTTTTTTTCATATTTGGTGCTTTCAATGAAATGGCTCAAAGCAAGAGTTTTATAAGTTATCAATTATTGGTTGGCATCAATTTTTTTGTTTAATTTCTTTCTCATCTCATAATTTGACATTTTTTTTTAATTAGGTTTCTTGAATTTTTTTCATTTTTCTTTCCATTGGATTATCTTAATCTTATAACTTGACTTTTAGGTTTAGTAGGTTAACTTGAGCATACTTAAGTTTTTTGTTTTTTTTATGGCTTATAATTGCTAATTTCTTTTATCTTTTTGTATGTTAGATTTAATTTTTTTATTTTTAACTTTTAATATTTGGTTTGTTAAGGATTGAGTTTCAAGGTTTTTCTCAAATTTGTTATTTTTGGTCAAATGACCTAGATCACAGGTTTAATGGGTTATTACAGTTTGACAACTCTTTTGTTTTTATTTTTTTTTTTATTTTTATCATTCAACAATCCTTTTTTTTCTTTAAAATATTTATGTCGGCTTAACATTATTTTTTTGTTAAAAAACATTTTATCCGACCAGTGGTGGAGAAGAAGTCACATAGATAGTTGCATATTGATGGTGTTGTTGATTTTTTTTTTTTAATGTAAATTGTCATTTCATTACAAAATGGATTATTGATTTTCTTTTTCATTTTATTATAACTAATGCTTCCTTATATAAATAAAAACAATTATACTATCATAAAACACTATTTGTATCATTAATAAATTTCACATATTAACACATTTAATTTTAAGTAAGCCTATGATTCTTTTTATTTATTGAGTAGAATGTTCATTTTAACCTTGTAAAAATTCTTTGGATAGAAAGTTTGGGAAAGAGGTAGTTTCTTCTTTTATGAATTCAATCTTGAAAATCAAAATTTGATAGAATTGTTTGCCATCTACAAAAATATTTGTTTTGACACAATATTTAGAACATCCTTTTCAATCATAGATTTTTTTGATTGACAATCTATTTCTAAAAAAAACTTATTTTGAGAAATAAATCATCCTAAAAAAAATGAGATGCATAAAACAATTGATTTTTTTTTTTCTTTTTGATAGTTGAATAATTTTCTTAAGGACCTAACCCGATACCTAAATGATATAGTTTTATCTCTTCTTGACTTTGAACCTATTGTTTGAGAACATCACAGTAGTTAATGTTAGAGACATCGATCTCAACTACAAGAGAAGCCTCTAGATCAAGAATTGTAATGCTATACCCCACTAGTATGATATTGTCTTCTTTGGCCCACGGATCTCACGGATTTGTTCTTACTAGTTAAGGTGAACATGTTCATATAAGACCCTCCCCCAAGTCCTCACCCGCTGATATGAAATATTACAATTCACCTCCTTTAAGGATCCCGATGACCCATCGGCACCACTAGATAACTAGTGAGTTGGGTTCTGATATCAATGTAACACCCCATCCTACTAGTAATATATTGTCTGTTTTGGCCAACGGGCCTCACAAATTTGTTCTTAGCAGTCACGCATGGCCTTAAAACGCGTCTTACAAGTTAAGATGAGCATGCTCATATAAGGCCCTCCTTCAAGTCCTCACCCGCCGATGTGAGATATTACAAGAATCCTTAAACATGGAAGTCTCTTTACCCGACTTTTAAGGGTTTTAACAATTTTTATCATTTGATGATTCCAATCAAGAGGATTTTTCTTAAGTATTTTGTACAAAGGTTAAACCATGGTTATAAAATTTGAAAAAGAAATAAAAAAAACATAATTGAAGCATCCCAGAACCCTTTGAAATTGAGTTTTATCATTGATTTCAATTGAAAATTTATCTGTAAATTTTATTGATTCGGGTTATTGATCTTTGACATTTGTTATATCCTAAAAATCTTGTTTTTGAATATATGTTAAAGATGTTTGATTTCATATGGTTATTGATCCTTAACATAAATTCATCTACGAGGTTGAGACTTGGGATGTTTGGTTATTGATTGTAAATTTTAAATATGTGTTAAAGTTGTCATTCATTATTTTCTAAAATTCTAAAGGGGCTTTATTAGTCTAAAAGGCATTAATTTCATTTGTAATAACTGAAAGAAACTATGAATATCATTTTGTAATGGTTTTTTTTCATCAATTTGAACCTGTCAAAATCCTAACTTTATATCAAATGTTGAAAATATTAAAGAATTATAGAGTTTATTAATAAAATCTCTCTTATTGGGTATTGGATGTATAATCCATTAAAACTTTATTAAGATGTTTATAATATATGACAAGTTTTGGTGCACCTCTTTCTATTTCATCTTGGTTTTGGATGTAAAAGGTGATAAATAACTAATGTGATTTATTAAGCCTTATAAGACCTTTTCTGAGTAATTCATTGATTTTTTGTTTTACAATATTTGAATAGTTATTGATTCATTTAAATTTTTATTGTCTTTGTAGGGTTTTATTTTCATCATAACCTTTTTCAAAAGCTAAATAAATCATGTCATTTTCTATTCCAAAAAGCATTAGGTAAGTTGGAACAAACTTTTTTTTTTTTAACTAATCTTAAAATTGCTTGATTTTCTCTTGATTTTGAGCGAGTTTAATATCTTCTCATATTTTTTTATAATGTACTTCTTGATTTAGTGGGTGCAAATATTTTTTTTTTTTTAATTACAAAATTTGATTTGTAGATTGACTTGCTCTAAAAAATGTTTGTCTCAATAGATTTCGGTGATAAAATGAATCTAAAAACTATTTCTCGACCAAATATTTTGGTTTTGATTCTTGGATTATTTACTATAAAATGATATATTTGAATTAGAAAAGGAGTTCAGAGAATGATTTGTTGGATCTTATCTTTGACAAGTATAAATATATTCTTAAAACAAATTTCTTAATTGCATATATGAACTTTTGATAGTTTGTAATTAATTTGAAGGTTTTTACCATTAACGTCATTGTATTTTTTGCATAATATTTCATTGGTTCTAATCATTCTTGAATGCAATTTTGATCTTCTCTAGAATCCACAAGAGCAATTGTTTTATTCTCATGTTCATTATTGATAACCAAAGTTATTTCTATGTATCATTTTTAAAATTTTATTTTTGTTATTGTATTTATTAATATTTTATATGAGATTTATGTAATTTCATTTTTTAAAGATGTTAAAAGTAATTCTTGGTTTATATAATTCTCTTAAGATGAAAAATGATCTTGTTTTTCTAGTAGCAATAGTTTTAAATGAATTTTGGTATGATCATGTTAAAGTTATCTTAATTCATCTTTGATTTCTCTAATTTCTTTTTGTAAATCTATAATAAGAGTTGGGCTTTATTATTTGGAAAATCAATTTAAGATTTGTTAAAGATTGTAAATTTTTTTTTTTTTTTACTTTTCCTTATTTGAAACTAGATCTCTTAATTTGATAAGGTATTCTCATTTAATTCCAAGGTCTTTAATTTTATCACTGATATCTAATATCAAATACTTTTTTTGATTTATTAAATTAATTTTTTTATAAAAATATGGACACATTGTTGGACTATAATTAATTTCATTGTTGTTTTCTTGTTCATTATTGAATTCACTTAAAGTTTTGTTATTTTGAATGATTATAGTTTCTTACATATTCAGTATCTGTTTCTAAATTGAAAATAATGAGGAGTTAAATTTTTTTTTTTTTTTTTATCTTCAATTTCTAGCTCTTGGGTCTTTGTTTTTATCATTTTACATTGACTTTTATAATGATCTATTTGTCCACTCTTATAACAAGTTGGTTATTTTGAAGTTTTTTTTTTTATATACAATTTACTTGGCCATATTTTTTTACATAGAGGTTTTTTTTTTATAATATCTTACTTTTGGTTTTTTTTTCTAATCTATTAATATTTTCTTGAGAATGCAACAAGATTTTCATAACCATATTAAGCACAAAGTGATCCTTATTTCTTTATACTTTCATAGAGTTTACTTTTCATTTTGGCTCTAAGTTTAAAATCAATGCAAAGAGGTAATACTTCATTATTGATATGTGTTATGAGGTCTTCATGTGATGGATTTTTATAAGGTATTCTTCCATTATATAAATTTTAAATTCTTGATCTTACTTTTTCAACAAATAGTTTTTGGAATTCCACATTAAAAAAATCCTTTTTTTTCTAGAAAAGATGCTGACAATCTTTTCTAGTAAACTTTTTTGACATAAATATATTGTTATACCATCTAAAATCTTGAAGTTTAGGATATTTTAAGTCTAAAATGATTTCACATGATTTTTCTTGAAATTGTTGCAAGTTGTCGCACCACGGTGGATGTCATGACAAGGGCCTAAATAACTGTAGTGAAAAATTGAAAGTTAACACCTAGTAATTAGAGAAAAATATTAATAATAAAGATAAGTAATAATTCCAAAAATCCCGGTAAAAAAATAATTATGCTTAAGGAAAGAATAACACCATCCTAACAATTCCTTTCTTATAAAAGATTACATGTTTTATATGTTTTCTTTTAAATTTATTTTTTGTATTGCCATTAATTGTCTTAATATTTGTTAGCTTTTTTTTTCATAGTATTTCTATTTTTTTTTTTATGTTGGTCCCAAAATAAAATAGGTGTTGGTTTAGTAATTTGTAAAAGAATTTGGCTTTTAAAAAATATGCATGAAGAAAACTTTGGTATCGATTCTAAAAGAAGAGACTTATATATATATATATAAGAAAAGAATAAAATAAAATTATGAAATTTTTAAATTTTATTTATAAGATACTATTTGCTTCAATTTTTTTTTTTTAAAAAAAGTTATTCTTTTTTCTTGATGTTTTTTTTTTTTCTCGAACTCGATGAAGCTTAGCCCAAACCCATTACACCTACTAATACATCCTGTAGGATTTAGCCTAGACAAATCATAGCCCAAAACGCATCATTACTGGGCTAAGATGAGCCGAGCAAGACCCATCTCTTCACTACACTTCTTCTTCTTCCTCTTCTTAAGAAAACAAACCCAGCCTGTTTTTAAGACCCAAAACAAAAGATTTTGCTTTTTGATGAACGCGGACAGATTATGAAAATGAAGAGTTTTAAACTAAAATAATTCATGCTCCCTCCCTCTCATTGCCAGGCTTTAAAGAAAATTGATCCCACACTCATGTTTTAAAGATCGAACTAATTAATTACCTAAGAACTTGCCCAGCATCCATTCCATTCTTTTATTTTCTTTCACAGGTTCACGTAGGCATGCATCTATGCGAGGGAAAGCTTGTTTGAGGGAAGAAAAACCCAGATTAAACCGGAATTCAAATAGCAGAAGTTAACGATTCATGTTCTTTCTATTTTAGTCATGATTCATAACCGGAAACAGAGTATTAAACCCAGATTCTCTTGGAATTCAAATAGCAGAAGTTAACGATTCATGTTCTTTCTATTTTAGTCATGATTCATAACCGGAAACAGAGTATTAAACCCAGATTCTCTTGGAATTCAAATAGCAGAAGTTAACGATTCATGGTGTCTGGTATTCATCCATGCATACGCTCATATAATTAGAACAAATGGGAACTTAATGGTTCCTAACAGGCTTTACACAAGGATATATTGCGGAAAGTATGATTCAAAATCAGTATACAAAGACTTGGACCTGATTAAGTAAGGCTATTACTCCTAGGATGAACAGGATGTATCGGATTCATTACTGTAATTGCCTCTCCCCACTGTTTGATGTCTAGAATTCTGCCTCTCTGTTTTTTTTTTTTTTTTTTTTTTTTTTTTTTTTCTGGTGTATATGTCTCTGCCTCTTGCTTTTATTCTCTCTAATGTTTCCTGCCCCTCTTTCTTTGTTCCCCCTGGTTTGCTGTTGAATGCCCTTGTTTAGAGGGTGTTTGGGAATATAATTATTGTTGTTTTTTAAAGTATTTTTCATTTAAAAAAGCATGTCAATAATATTTTTTTATTTTTAAAAAATTATTTTTGAGATTAGCATATTCAAAATGATTTGAAAATATTAAAAATATATTAATTCAAAACTAAAAAATAAATTTCAAATTTTTTCAGAAGTGTTTTTGAAGAACACTTTCAAACAAGCTTTCGAAGTGAATATTAATTCTTTTTATAAAAGAAAAAAAAAATCACCGCTTTTATGAGGATTCAATATCAGAAATCAGTTTATACGTTGGCCATCAATCCTTCTTTGCTTGATTTGTGGAGAGAATATCATGTTTTGACACATATCTTTTATTTCAATACCATCATAAGGCTTGATTAGGATTAAAATTAAACTCAAATAATGCACGAGAGTGAATCGTTTTTTGCTTTTTTTTTTTTTTTTTTATCCAGAAACCTGTAAATAAAATAAATAAAACGACATTGTTTCCTTCCTATCTTCGTCAGCGTGTTCTTCTTTTTTTTTTTTTTTTTTTTTTCCTGATCAAGACATACCATTTCACTTAATGTCAAACAATTTCTTTTTTGGTCTTTAATTGAAATTAAGTTTTTCAATTTGAATTAAACCCAACTACACGTTTATCCTCCACTTTTCATGCCTTTAGCTTCTTAGACCGTGATATTTCAATTTCTTATTTTTTTTTTATCAATTTTCCCTTTCTATCCTTAATTTCTTTCAATTTTACTAATGACTGAGTTACCTTAAGCCTTCTGATTTTTTCGAGACTTCCATTTCAGTCATTGGTTCTTCAATTCTTCATTTTAAAGCCAAATTAACTTTTAATTTCAATTTTTTTATTCAATTAAGCCCTTTTTTTTAATTTCTTTCAATGTTAGCCATATTAAACCAATTTAAGCTTTTTTCTTCAATTAAAGCCCTTAATTATGGCCCTAAAATTCTAAAACCTCATTTTTTCCAATGCAATGCTTAATTATTGGTCTAGTTTCAACCCCCCCCACCCGCCCCCCACACAAATATATATACTTTTGTATTATTTTTTTATTTTTTATGTTTTTTCAAGATTTTTTAACACTCAAGAATTAAACAAAAAAAACAAAGAAAATAACAAAATTAACTAAAACTTCTGGAAAACCATATTTTTTTATTTTTCTTCTTCTAATTTTTCAAAATATACAAAAATGAGGATTGAAATTTGGATTACAATAACAATGATTGAGGTACAAATTCTTGTAGAAGGCTTTGTTTATTAAACTTTGTAAAGAAACACGATGTTTGAAACAAAAAATGATCTTGCACCTTTAAGTTCAACAGAGAGATTTGACATCCTAGAACATCACATGATTGTCTCATTCTCATAGGTGACCAACCCAAAATGATTTTATTCTCATAGATGATCTACTCAAAGTGGTCTCATTTTTATGGATGACATACCTTAATCTAAGCTGATTTTATTTTCATAGGTGACCTACTCAAGTTGAAAAAAAAAAAGATTTTATTATTATGAGTGACCTGCCCAAATTGATCTCATTCTTATGAGTGAACTATCCAAAATGATTTAATTCTCATTGGTGGCCTACCTAAGTTGTGAAAAAAAAATGATCTTATTATAACAAGGGACCTCAATCTAAGCTGGTTTTATTTTCATGGGTGACCTACTCAAGTTGAAAAAAAAAAAAATTTATTATTATGAGTGACTTGCCCAAATTGATCTCATTCTTATGAGTGAACTATCCAAAATGGTTTAATTCTCATTAGTGGCCTATCTAAGTTGTGAAAAAAAATATGATCTTACTATAACAAGGGACCTACCCTAATTACATGATCAAAATTTTTCTTGGTATCATGGCTCAATGATAACTTCTTTGTTGACTTGAATTCATTAGAGCCTTCTAGAAATTCATTGAGGAATTTTTTTTTTTTGTAATTTTTCCTACAAAAACATTATGCAATGCTTTGGGGTTAGATGACATGTATGCATCCTTACCTGGTTTGAAATATAGATCCTTCATTTTATTCACCATCTCTCTTGCTTGGTGGATTAGGCTAGCAACTTTTGAAATGAGTCTTATTGGTCACTTGACCACTAGCCCACTCGAGTTTGGCCTAAAGAAGTCCTGATTTTAGGTCATTTGCAATCTTGGCCAAACCAGCCCATCACAATCCTTTTTGCTAGTGTGTGAATAAGAACAAAATTAGAGCATACATGGCAAAAATCTATTAGAAATTAATGTGTCTATTTTGCAATGACACATAACATTAAATTAATTAAAATTAAAAATAAAACACAATTATCTAATTTATCTTTTATCTTCTTTTTTTATGAAGTTATTATATTCTCATTTGATTTATTAAGAATTGATCTTCAATTTTTTTTTTTTTTTTTTTGTGTTTCTTTCTACAAGATTATCACAATCTTATATCCATAATTATAAAGTTTGCAACTTCACTCGGTTTAACTGAGGTTTTTTTTTTTTTTTTTTTAATTTTTTTAGTTTTGTCCTTCAGCATTGAGTGTTTCATAATCTAGGTAGACTCAAATTGGATTCTTTTTAACCTTTTTTCTTATAATTTTTTTTGTCAATTTATTTATTATTGTTGCATTTTTTTTATCATATTATTTAAATTATCAATTGAACCAATGACTCGAGTCTCATATTTTTTTCCTTAGCATTATTTTTTTACATTAAAATAAATTTTAACTAGCTCATGATAGAGCGCGGGCCGCAAATCTAGTTAAAATTAAGCATATATGTCATGCTATTACTGAGAAAGACTCTTAAAGGATTGCCTATGTATTATTAATCAAGTAAAAAACCAATATATATTTTTACCTTAACATCTTTCGTTTAACATATTAAGTATTGATGATTGATTGATTGATTTTTTTTTTTTTTTTATATGTTTTTTTAGGTCGTGCATCAAAATTATTAATAAAAGTTTATTATTACCTAAACAATCTAAAAGAACTAGGTTTTTTTTTTATATATAATACTTTACTATTTATATAAACATTGAAGCACCATAGTATATTTTTAATGTTTTTATAATAATATAAACACAACCATAGCTTGGCCAAACACTTTTTTCAAATTTTTTTTGACTAAAATTGACAGTGTTTTCGTTAGTAACTAGAAAGTGTTTTCCGTTATGTGACAAACAAACACAGGAAAGTTTGGAAAATGGTTTCCCGGAAACTACTTTAAGGCCTTAGTTAGTTATGGTGCACATGACAATAAATACAGGTCATAAGTTCAGATCCTACTAGCAATAATACTTTTTTTCTAGGTGACCACCTATCTAATTCTTTTTATAAAAATATTTAGACAAAAAAATAAAATAGAGCCAGTCGCACGAGCCTGGATTCTAGCTTGTTACTATGGGCAAGGTGATGGGCTTTGCTCTTTTTACCATTTCTTTTTTCTTTTTCTTTTTTTTTTTATTTGGAATTCCAAAAACTTTTTTATGAGATTCACTCACTTTTTAGTTTTAATATATTTTTTTAAATACTTTTATAAAATTTTATTTGAATTTTAATATTTTTCTTTAATTATTGTACAACTAGTATAAAAATAATGATACTAATAATAAATTATTCATAAAAATCCAATTCAAATCCTTTTTTTATTCTTAAAATTCTTGAATAGATTTTTAACATAATTTTATAACATTTATGATATTTTTAGCTTTCAGTCACATATAAAATATGAACATACTATTATAATTTTTTTTAAGTTTCTATATCAATCATAATATTTTTTAAGAATCTCTTCAATGACACTGTTTTTTTTCAATGATTAAGTATATATTTTGGTTCATTTATGAGTCAATAAAAATTATTTTTAAAACTCTTTAAAATCAAACCCTTACATGAGTCTAATAATTTAAAGGAACTAAATTCTTCTAAAATGACCTCAAAATTCAAATCAATCAGGAAGTTGTGTAACAAAACATTTCTTCTCTCAATTTTTTTTTTAAATTCTTTGACTTAAAGCCAATCACTTGAGAAAGAGGATCAGCCCAATTACTAATCTTACAGACTTAAGATATATAATTACTTAAAGAAAAGGTAGGTTCACCCTAATTACGAAAAATATTTCAATCAGGGAAATGGCCTCCAGTGTAAGCCCATAGCCTTCGGGCACCTAGATACCTTTTTCGGACAATAAAGCCCACACCCTCGCCCTCTTTACAGTTCTAGGCCCAAAATGAATTAAACTATATATTATATTATATAGTGGCGTGTTTGTCATTTGTCTAAAATTATATAATTTCTTGTTTAAATTTATTTTTTAGTGTTTTTGAATTGTTTTAAAATACTGATATTAAAAATAAATAAATTTATTTTAATTTTTGTTTTAGTTTTACTTTTTTGGGCATTAATTTAAAGAATTTGTTTTCAGGAATAGACGGCATGTAAAATAAATAGCCCTCGTATTTATATTCTTTTCACTTTGGAGTGAATCAATTCTTGTTTTGAAATGTATTTTTTTCTTTGAATTAATATTAATGTTCGAGTTAGTTTGCATGCATCATTAAACTATCTACCAGATAGTTAATTTATTTTGAAATGTTAATGGTAATAGCTATAAGCTAAATTCAATATTCCTCTATGATTACTACAATCAAATTTATTTCATAATTTTTCTTGTAAATAAATCATTAGAAATAATAGAGGACTATAAATTTATAAATTCCTCAAATTAATGAAGATTGACCATCATTTTCTTATTCTTTTTTTTTTTTTTTTTTTTTTTGGTAACCCGGGGTGTCCGGGCCAGCTTACGCGCACCACGACTATTCCCCGGGCCCACTGAACATCCTGCAAGCCCAGTAGGCAGGTAAGGCACCGCGGGGGTGACAGGCTGGTACTCTTGAGGATCGAACCCAGGACCTTCGCAAAGACAAGCTTTGCTGTTGACCAATGGGCTAGACCCTCAAGTGTTCATTTTCTTATTCTTTCTTTTAGAAGGAGACGACAATGGAAATCTTTTAAATTTAGAAAAGGCGTCAAATCTGAATAAAATGATGATTGTGGTCGTCGTCGGCAGCTCCTACTTTTATCAGTAGTGCTTGATGTAACCTGATAATATATATATATATATATATATATATATATATATATATATATATATATATATATATATATATATATATTCTCCGCACCCAAATCAAGCAACAAATTCTACATCCAAAAAGAAAACCGACAAAGCACACGCACATGATTTCAACAAAGACGGTGTAAAATCATGATTTTCTTTTTTCATATCAGCTTAAATTGACATTTTGATGTATGAAATGTATAATATATTTAGAAAATAATATAAATTATATTTTAATAATTCAACTAATAATTTAATTTTTTTAAATTAAATTAGTTCTTTAATAGAACATCGAAATCTTGATAACCAAGTAGTTATGAATTTAAATTTTATTATATTATTTATTTGATAAAAATTAAACACAAAATAATATAAATATATATAAGTTTTCGTTAAAAAAAATCTCTTTTAAAAACACGTATTAAAAATAATATGAAAATAATTGATTCTCTGACAAGTACATATGGAAATAGATGGTGTGCTCCGTCAAAGGTAAAGAAGCTTTTTGCAGACAAGAAAATATAAGGCCATCTTCCTCTTTCATCTTTCATAATGCAATAATGCAAAATCATCACCTCCTGAGAAATTATGAGGAAAGCTATGTCGGCCTGTGTAAACATCAATTATACAAGGCACTGGGTCGAGGCTCGTCATGAAAGGAATATGCTGGTCAGCCATTTTAGTCACGTCTTGCATTCAAAACGTGAGATTTGTCGAATCTTTATTGTATACATGCATCAAAGCTATTGGAAATTTGCCTCACGAACATGTTTAATGCGTATAATGGAGGTAAAATTTAAAATTGATCCCATTAAAAATTTATTGAGAATTATTTTTTAATAAAAGTTCTCTAATATAAAAATGATCAAAGTTAAAACTTGAAGCTCTTTGCCTTCTTCTTAAAATAAGCTGTTTGACACTGCGTTCCAAACAGCTTTTTGCAAAAAATTAAATTTTTTTTTTTTGCTAAAATTGAGTTCGGTTTGTACTTTCTGGATCGTTTTGATGTGCTGATATTAAAAATGATTTTTAAAAAATAAAAAAACATTATTGGTATGCTTTTCGGCACGAAAAGCTATTTGAAAAGCAACCGCTACCACACTCCCAAACACCCTAGCATTTAGTAGATATATTTTGAGTCTTTTTATTTTTTTTCTTGTTTGTAGACTTTCAAAGAAAATACATAATTTTAAATTTAAGTTGTTAGGATTATGATAAGTTAACACTTGTACATATACACGTGTGTGTACATGCTAGAATATGATATAATTGTAACTTTGAATATTCCACTATATGTTCATATGCCAACAAAAGTCTTGTTATACTTTGATTTACAAAATTATATGCAAACTAAACTACTGCTATATATAAAATCACTAGCAACAATTTCGAGGTAATATTTTTTTTTTTGGATTATAAAACAGTTGTGGATCAAAGGTTGGTAACACACACATTAAAAAGCCATGGTATTTCAATGTAGTTTTGAATAAGTGAAATATCTAGGTCCTTTTCACTTTGATCTTCAATTTTTTTAATTTTAATTTTATCCTTTAATATTAGTTTTTTTAAATATTGAATCTTATAATTTGTTTTTAATTTTTTTCTATGAAATTACTTTAGTCTAATGACTTGGATGACGAGTTAGTTGTGTTAACCTGAATTATTTTATTATTATTTTTAATTAATTTTTTTTATCGACTTCATTCTTCAATATTGAATTGATTGAAAATTAAACTTTATAATTATGTTTTTGTACTTTTTATGGGTTATTACTATCTCATTACTCGGATTGCGAGTTTTACGGGTTAGCCAGATTAAACTCAGTTTCTTTTGTTGTTTTTTTAATTGAATATATTTTTTTCAATTTCATCCTTCAACATTGCGTTGATTAAAAATTGTACTTTATATATATATATATATATATATATATTTGTTTTTTATAAAGTTATCCTGATCTCTTGATCTAGATTAACCTAGGTCATTTCTTGTCTTTTTTTTCCCTATCAATTTAATTATTCGGTTGACTTTTCAATTTCATCTTTTAATATTAAGTTGATTGAGAATTGAGTTTCATAATTTATTTTGATTTTTGTTCTAAGAGGTTATCCCGATATCATGACTTAGGTCATGAATTTAGTTAGCTAACTTGGGTGATTTTTTGTATTTTTTTAATGAATTTTTTCTTTTAATTTGTTGATTGAGTATTAAGTTTCATATATATTTTTTTTTATAGAGTTATCTTGGTCTCATAACACGGGTTTAATAGTTTAATATAAATTGACTCAACTCATTTTTCTTAGTTGAATTTTATTTTTAATTTCATCCTTTAATATTGGATTGATTGAGAATTAAGTTTAATAATTTTTTTTATTTGATTTCTTTAGAGTTATCTAGGTCTCATGACATATATAGTAGATTTGACAAGTTAATCTAAGTTGATTCCGAGTCAATATAATATATTTTTATTTTAATATTAAAAAAAGAGATACCATCTTGATATTTTTTGGTCAAACTATATTTTTATCACTTGTCTAAGTTATTTTTGAACTTGTAAAGTCAACTACATCATATCATATCAATTCTCATAAATTTTTATTTATTTTTTACTAGAAAACATATTAATAACAACTAAATATTTTTTTATATATATAAAATAATTTGATTTCACTTGCAGTTTAGCGCGGTAAAGGGTTATGGCAAGATGAGTTTTAATTAACTGGTGTCAAATCAGAAGTTGCTATCAATTGGGGACATGAAACTTTAATTAGGGTTATCTCTTAGCATTTTGATTAGACATGGAAGGATTTTCTTCTCAAGGCACTCTAATTGCAACTTTTGACTTGAAAAGCTAGTGGCTTGGGTGCATGGATGGTCTCAATGCGGGACCAAAGGAATCATGAAATTCATACATCTTAACAGAGGAGTTGACAGAAGCTAATAACCCAAAATCTAAGTTAACAGAGGCAATTATGTGATAATATTTATCCCACTATAATAACCTCAGTGCCATACCTAACCTACTGGTGCATAAATTCTCCATACGATCAAGCTTGAAACTTGAAATTTAGCAGCCTCGAAGGAGCCAGAGAGCCAGGAGCCCTTCGGCATTCAATGCAAGACGAGGCAGGACGAAGTTTCCATGCCCTTCGCTGTCCAAGAAGCAATTATTTTGGGGACAGAGAAATATTATATTCTTTTCCATGGAGGACAGGGAAGAGCTCAGGCCCGGGCAGAGGACCTAATCATTCGGGGGGGAGGACGGAGGGAAAGAAATGGGTTTTCAAAGCTTTACTTTCACTATCATTTTGTGATCATCGTCTCTTCAAAAGAAAGCTTTATTGTTGGATGATGGAGACATGGTGAAAAGGACCATGCCTTTATGGAGCTATGAACCAAAATATCAGTACCACGCTCGGGTGGGTATATATCATTTTTTAAGTACTATATAGTTTGGTATTATTTTGGTACCACGCTAATGAATTCTAATGTACTAACGCAACTATCGTAGCACTTGATGCGTCTATATAGAGTACATATCATTTTTTAAAATAATAAAAAAAATTAATATATGGTTGTATATATAAACTGGTCAGTCTATACCCAACAAGAAATATTATGGTCCTACGTTTATACATATTTAAATAACCTTGGTCGCTCATGTGCTATATAAACTTGGAGTCAAAGTTTAGCCAACGTATTATACCATACCATCACACTGAAAAGCTAATACTTGGGGTTTAGTATTGTAGTGTCCGATGTTTTTAAATTGAGTGTGTGTGTGTATATATTAACATATGAAAATTATCGACAATCACTTAAAAAACACTAATTTAATTATTTTTAGATAACAAAATAGTTGCAAAACATTTTCAGGCAATAAATACATTTTTGAAAAGCTTTTTTATTATATACACAATAATCACAAAAATCTAATTACCTGTTTATTTTTCATAATTAAGTAAAAGTGTTATTCAAATCAACCACATATGATATACTAGTAGAATCAATAATTGTCAAATTTTGAAGATGATAGAAGCTATTAACCAACTTTATTTTCATAACGACAAGAGTACCTTTATAAATCCTCATAATTTCATATTTATCATAATAACCATAACTTTGAAAATCAAGAAAACTAAAAAAAAAAAAAACTCAATTCTTCTTAATTTTAAAACATGTCGAACATCCAATGTCCTAACAATGTCCATACATTCTAATTTAAATTGTAGTCACGCCAATAACATAAATTCATTTGTTGTCTCCTAATAAAATAGTATTATTGATAACTTTATACGTAGTAGCTTTTATTAGAATAAATATAAAATGTATAAGCCAAATCAAGAATCCATCCATTACTCGAGCTACTAACAAATATAACTAGAACACTTTTAACATCATTAGAAATTTTCCTTTCACTAAAAACATTTGTAACATCAGAGCTCTTTTCTTTCTTTCCTATATCTTTCTACTCAGAGCAATTTTTTTGGAAAGTGTCATACTTTATGACATCCCAAACACTTAATTTTCTAGATTTTGAATTTAATATAAACCTGCCTTTAGTACCCGAACCTTTATTATTTGTTCCACCACTCAAAACCAAACTCTTTGCATGATCATTATTTGACTCTCTAACACTTGTTTTTTGAACTTCCTAGACTTTTAAGAAAGCTTTTACATCTTCTGGGCTAAGACTATCTTGTCCGTACAACAAATTATCAATAAAACATTTATAAGATGAAGGTAACAAACATAATAAATTCAAAGTTTGGTTCTTATCTTCAATTTTAAGTTTAATATTTTGTAAATCTAAAATTATTCTATTGAATTCATCAAGTCGGTCTTTAATAAGCACACATTCTTTCATCCGGAGAGTATACAACTGATGCTTTAAATATAATCGATTATTTAGGGATTTGGTAATGTAAAGAGTTTTCAACTTTGTCCATAATCCAATAGCTATTGTATCCTCAACAACATCTCTTTAAAGCTCATCAAACAAACAAAGCTAAATAGTATTTATATATCAATTCTATGAGATCTTTTTTCTCCTCATCATCCGTCTCCTTGGATAAACTATCTATCCTTTTCACCCCTTTTAATGCTTTAAATAAACAAGATGCACATTTTAATACGACATGGATTGAAATCATTTCTACCATTTCATCACTAGCATTGCTTTTTATGCCATCACAATAGCCAACTAATTACTAAGGAAGCTTTAATACAAGTTTATTATGAAAACAACTCTAGAATATTAAATCAATTGACAAGTTGATAAATATAAAATAGCAAGCATAATCAATTACACAAGAGCATACAAGTAATTTACATGATTCGGTAACTTAGGCATACTCTACGGCAAAAATAATAAGAGAAATTCATTATGGGAAAATAGAAAAGTATTTAGTATCATACAAAATTGTTTTTATTCAAATTTTAAAGTAACCCAAAACTTATATTTTCTCTAGCTTTCAAAGTATAGAAAACGAGAGTACCCATAAATAAGTGTTAACATAAAATATGATAACTTTAGAATTTTATTTATAGACTAAGTTCATGAATATTTAATTTCTCATTTTTGCATATAATTTAAGACAAACTCGCCTCACTGTTTACCTAGTTATGGAGAAAGTAATTCTTCATTGCCGTTATAGATGTCTGTGATAACCTTTATATATATATATATATATATATATATATATATATATATATATATATATATATATATATATATATATATATATATCTTGAATTTGAAATAAAGCACCATGCTTCTAAAATACTGAAGCTAGGTGAAAAGCAGGGAAGTAGAACCAGACAATAAAGACCATGAGAAAATTAAAAGCACATAGAGCCTGAAAGTCTGAAACAAATGATTTACGAATATTATAGAAATGACCCCACTTCCATTGATGACTATCCAATAAATTTCAATGATCTGAAGGATGGATCATGTGGATTCTGAAAAAAGAAAACCTCCTCGTCGATCAAACAGCTGAGAACTAAATTCATCAAAAGCTGGATAAATATTTATACTTAGAATTGGCTTCTAATTCATAAAATAAACAAGTAAAAATAAAATAAAATAAAATAAAAGAGAGAAACAGACTATTTTATTCTTCTAGACTAGGGATTCGAAGAATGCACGAATTCCTGCATCATATGGATGTTAGAAGTAAATACATTAATTACCTTGCATGATGAAAGAAATATTTCAATTTCTTTAAATTTAGGAGACAATAATAGTAATCACAAATTATCTTAACATTTTTTTTTCTTTTATTCTCAAAGTAAACAAACTTTTTATAGGTTTAGTTTGTATAAAAAAATAGTTTGTGAATTATTTATCATTTGAAGAAAATGAAGCTCATGCATGTATTTAATTACTTTTCATTTTATAATTCTAGATTATATAATTTAATAAAATTAAACTTCATACTCATCAATTCAAGAAAATCATGTAAAAAAAATAGAATGGCATTTAACTAAGATAATTTAATAATAAAGATAATAATATTGGTGATAAGGTGATATTGGATTGTTAACGATAATAACGATGGTTAAAAATAGTAAGATGATATTATGAATTTATTAATATTTATAAAATAATTTATTTGATTTCATAAATTGAAAATACTTTTTAATAAAACTTATAATTTTATTATAAAATACTTTATATTAACAAGTTGACTCGATTGAAAACATTATCTCAGTTGACTAGATTGAAACCAATGAAAGAGGTTAATTAACACTCACATTAAGGGTCATTGATCGGATTGATTTGAAGGCAGCCTACATTATTCCCTGGGCCTTTTTGTTTTTTTTTTTATGATGATGTAAACTAATTATAAATCAAAGACATAAAGCACTTGAATATGAACCTATGTTGGTTTTTTACACAACATACGCTTAGTGGAGGGAATAATTAAGTGGCACCAACTGCTGCAGTAGAATAGCTCACATAAGCTTGAAAATATAGTGTCTTCCATAAGTTAGGAAAATCAAATCGTGCTCACATAAACTAAATTAATATAGCAAAGATATTACAACAACCTAATTATTAAATGTGATCGACTAAAGATCACAATTATTTAGTTTATATAGCATGCAATTTATATAATCAAAGAAACAAACATGTAATAAGGATCAAAACAAAAGCCTAACATGCAATATAACATACACTATAAGTATATCAAAAAGTATATAAAATTTAATTTAAATAATAGCAAATCATACATCACATGCCATCTATATATATATATATATATATATATATATATATATATATAAAAGACTATTTTAGATTAATTTAAAACAAGTGTAGAGATACTTATTACTTGTTGAAGACATTAAGAAAAAATAAAAAATAAAAAATAATTTGTTATTGCCAATGATTAATTCTCTAGTTTAAGGTTTTATTGTCACTTGGTGCAAACATGACACTTATGCAATCAGTCTTTAAGAATTCAAACAACTTCTCATTATTTATGTGTGTTATTAATCAATGTCAACAAACTAAAGTAATTTAAAACTCGAAAACTCTTTTTAAGAATTGGAACCAAGTATTAGATTAGAGAAGAAAATAGTAATTTATATAGCACGTAATTTATATAATTAAAGAAAGTTGCAATGAGGATCAAAATAGAAACCTAGCATCTATCCCAAACATATCAAAGACTATATAAAATTTAACTTAAATAATGATATATCTTAGCATGCATAATATCACATATAAAGACTATTTTAGGTTAATCTAAAATAAGTGTATATATAAGGTATCTACCTGTTGTTGTCAATGATCAATCATCTGTCATTAAGATTTTATTTCTCTTTATATGATGCAGACAAGACTCTTATGCAATGCATCTCCTAGGATTCCAATAACTTCTTGTTTAGATTCATTACTAAACAACAACGAACCAAAGGAATTTAAAATTAAGAACTATTTTAGGTTAATCTAAAATAATTTTAGATATAAGATATTTACCTGTTGTTGTCAAGGATCAATCCTCTATCATTAAGATTTTATTCCTCTTTATATGATACAAACAAGACTCTTATGTAATGCGTCTCCTAGGATTCCCATAACTTCTTCTTGTTTAGATTCATTACTAAACAACAACGAACCAAAGGAATTTAAAACTAAAAACTATCTAAAAAAACTAGAACCTAAGCATTATATTAGAGAAAGAAAAGGGTAATGGATAAAGAAAATGAAGGAAGGAGAGAAGGCTAGAGAACTGCTATAAATGTCTTCAAAGTATCTCATATTCAACCCCTATTTATAATCATTTTGAAACCAAAATAGGGAAGAATTAATTCTCGTTATTTTTTTTGTGTGCCTAAGCTCGAGCTGAGTACACACATGATAGTTAAACTCATATTATTTTGTTAAATTTCATTTATGACTCTTCAACTTTTTATTGAATAAACTACAAGAAAATCTCATTTCATTTTTATATGGGATTAAAGGTATTAGGTTACACAAAAATATGTCTTCCAAGTGTTTTTTTAAATCCATTTTTATTTCTCTAACAATTTGTTTTAATCATATTAATGTTTCATGTTAATGAACTTTTATGAGAGAAAGACTTTTAACACAGTTTCAACCTTAAAAAAATGAGTGGACCTCACTTTAATTTTGACATAAAATATGCCCATTAATTATTAATGTTCTTTAGTTTTCTATTCGAAAGGTTGGTTTGTTACAATAAGACAATTGATTAATAAAAATTAAGGTAATTGACTTTTATATATATATATATATATATATATATATATATATATATATAAAAGTTTGTTATATTTATTTTTGAGGTTTTGATAAGGGTTTTAATGTTTAACAAACTTAGTCTATTTACTGCATCAAGTGGTAATAAAGCAAATTTGGCCTAGCTTATGGATAAAGTGATAGAAACCATTCTAATGATATAAATCAAAGGATGTAGATCATTTAGGTGATGTACTAGTCCATGAAGTAGTTTTAATATATGTAGAACAAAAACACAATTTTCATTTTGAGCAGTTTGATAGGAGTTTCACAATGAATGTATAAGGTCTCGATGTTTCAAAATTTGATGTTAATAAGTATATTTTGTTGGTATAACCAATTTGATTAAGATATGGTTTTGGAAATAGATTAAAGTAGATTCAAAGTACTTATTAGTGGGATGAAAAACTTAAAATTTTTACAGTAAATTTAAGAGTAGTTTTTTTTCAAGTGGAAGAACCTAACACAGATCATATACTTTGTAGTTTAAATATTTATGTTGTGATCTTTCTATAATTGAATTTTTTTATATATAATTTATTGCTCTATTTTCCCCAAAGTTTTAGTTGTAGTTGACATTTCATATAAATTAAAAAAAAAAGTGCAAAGTGTCATTTTATTTTTTTTCAAATTACTTTATGTTATTACCCTTCATTTAAATATAAATAAGATATAGAAAGTAGATCAGATACGATATTAAGGAGAATTAAAGGGTAAAAATGGATAATACGGACTCACTACCTAATTTTATTTTAATTAGAAACTCTAATTGGTCTTCAAAGTTCTACCTAAATAATGATTATGCTAAAAAAAAAATATACATCACCCTAAAATATTTTGCCTAATAGACAGCTTGGAACCCTGTGAATTGACTTCCAATCATAGGGTTAAATCAATTTTTGTGTTTGAAATTCTTTAAAAATATTCTTTTGAATTTGAAATGAAATTCATAAAAAAGGTGTAAAAGCAAATCAGAGAAGGAACCTTTGATTTGCTATAATAATTCCTTCTAAAATTAACATTTAAAATAATATTCCAAAAATACTCACTTCTTTCTTTCCTCCAAAAAAATAACCCTACAAAATAACTTTACAAACTAACTTTATCTCATCAATTCCAAATTGAGTATTATTTATTATATTTAACTAAATTCTTGCTTCACTTATTTTCTATCTATCTCTCTTTCTCTTAAACCAAAAGGAGAATTTGGTTTCCAATGGCTAGCTTGGTATAGCTAGAATGTGGCATAAAGCCTCTCCCTTAAATTTTACCTAGACAAAAAATTGAAATCATCTCCTAAATAACCCTTAACAGGCAAGATTTTTATACTCTAATAAGATACTTACATATTCAAAAACACTCCCTTAAGATAAGTTTTCAAAAAGGTGTTACAAGGAGAGGAGTTGAGGGCTTAAAGTGAGTACTCCATAAAAGGTTATATATGGTGATGAAGATATTAATTAGAGCTATAGTTTCTGCTTATCTTAACAAAAAGAAATAGTTTATGTAACAAAAAAATTTTTTTTGAAATTAAAGGCAAAGTAGTTATTATTGTTAATTTAATTTATTTTCACATGTATTCTAAATAATATAATTGAATTTGATTCTATAGTTTAGTATTTTATTCCAAATATAAAAATTATAATATGTTATCAATTGAATTTAAATTTACTTATGAATTGAATTTAATTCGACACATGATTTGGTTTCAAACAACCTATAAGGCATTGTGCTTGTTTAATGATAAAAATACCAACTATGCTCGTGCTCAAGTCGAGCTAAACTGGTATATGTATTCTCATACAAAAAAATAGTAATAAACCTAAGACGGTGATTTGAGACATTGGCCAAACAACAAGGCCGAATACTCCCCTTCAAGATACAAATGTTAGATCTAAAATAATGGTGAATGTCAAATTAAGCTTATATTCTTTCTCGGTATATGCTTAAAATAGGCCTAAAAGCCACCTCTCACACTCAATAGATCTTCTCAGGTCAAGTGGTCCTAACCTAATTTCACTCAAAATGATGGAGTCATCTCCTAACGCATGAATTTTTTAAAACACAATTGGCACACATTGATGATGATGATGATAAGAGAAAAATTTAACAAACAAAGATAAAGTTTATCTTTTAAAAAATAAATGTTGTCACCACAAGAGTAATTTCATTAGCAGAATAAAAATTTCTTGCATGAGAGAAAAGTGAATAAAAAAGAAACCTTTCAACTCACATATCAAATTCATATTTTTGATATATATAACTTTGAAACAAATGATTTTCTCAACTTTCAAAGAACATAACCTATTAAGTGATCATACTACTCTTGAGTTAAACTTAAATCACAAAAAAAATATTTTTTTTATTTTATCATAAGAAAATAAAAAAGTTTTGACATCAAATTGAAAGAACCTGTTATGTGATTATATTGCTAATCGATCAATCTTTATATAAAAACCATTAAAATATTTTTTTACACATATAGGTATACATATGAAGAATATTACTACCATGTTTTTTTTTTTTTATATAAATAATTAAAGATTTTAGCTAATTTCTTTTTGGAATAAAAAAAATTGATTTATAGATTTTTTTTTCCCACACAATATCTATGAGCCAATCATAATACACTCACATATAAATTACAAAAATCACATTATACAAACTTGAAAAACCATATCAAACATAAAAATCACGCAAATAAGTTTTTTAATCGGTAAACAAAAAGAAGAAAATGACATTTTTACCCTTAGATAAATGCGAAAAAACACCAGAAATAGCATCGGCATGGGGTTGTGTATGTGTTAGAATCATGAAAAGTTTGGAAAATAATGGCGTTCATGTGGCTTGCATACTCAGGTAGAGAGGTGAAGCTGCTGACGTCAATTTCTCTCTCTATTGATCGACATGGTGCATGGACGGTGAGATCAAAAGTGTAGCTTCTTCCTTGATTTCTCCATGCTACCGGTGTCGATCAACGTCGCCAAGAATGGATGTTGGAGTTTAAAAAACTTATGGATGTTCTCTTCCTTTTCTATACTAGTTCGTTATCATTTGGGCTACTCTTGACAAGCTTTTTTGTTGAATGAGGAAGGGATTGGCTGGGCAACTGCTATATATCGGCGTTGTCACCATCAGTGGTGGTTTGGTCAAAATCCAACGTGGTGCTAACTGGTTCTTTGACAGAAAATGTTTTTAAAAAATCTCTTTAATATATATAAGGAAGGGGATTTTTCTTGTGGTATCTCCTCTTAGTGTATGTTTACTTTCTCTCTTTATCTCTCTATGAATGTTTACGTGGATTTGTTTTGTGCTTTCATTTTTTAGTTTATCCTCCTTTTTTTCTCATGATCTCTTATTTATTTATAGTTCACCACTTGATGAAACTTTACTCCATCTCTTATGTCCTTATCCTACTATATTTATATCTCTTCAACTTCTTGATTCCTTTTTTTTTTTTTTTCTATCCACAAGTTGTTTTAAAAGGGGATATAAACTCTTTTCAATTTATTTTAATCCTTATTCTTCTTTGATTGCCCTTTTACTCTCTAATGTTTTTTTTATTTTTTTTTATTTTCCCCCTTAAATATTGTTTAAATAAGGGGTTGAAATAGGTTATGATAATTGCCCACTCTTTACAATACTAATAATACAAAGTCATTGGATTCATTTTTTTTTTTTTACTTTGTATAGTAAGTTTTGTAAAGAAAAGACGGTTAAAAAAAATTATCAACAAACTAATAGGCTTCACTTGAAATATCATATAAACAGAAAATTGTCAATGGACTGGTGGGTTTTGCGTTGAAATAAATTTTCATCATAATGATGGGCTTCACTTTGAAATCAAATGTTATTTAAAAGAAAATTGTCATCGAATTGGTAGGCTTAGCCTAAAAGAAAATTTCATTAGATTGGTGGGCTTTTAAAGGATAATATCATTAAATCGGTAGACTTTAAAAGAAAAGTGTCATCATATTAGTTGGCTTTTAAAAAGGAAAATGTCATTGGATTGGTAGACTGAAAAAAAATGTCAAGAATTTACAGTCTTCTTTAAAAAATCCTTTCATGACCGATAAGTTTGAAAATCTAGGTCTAAGTTATTAGTTGAGCAACCTTAATAGAAAATATAAATATGAGAAATATTAAAAGGGTTATTGGATCAACTAAAAAGGCGACCAACCTTGATAGGAAATATACATAAACAAATGGAGAGGCAATCTACCTCGATTGGAAACTTAAGTGGTTAACTTGAAAGGTGACTTGTCTCAACTTGAAACTTAAGATGGTCAATTTAAAAGGTGACCTACCTTTAATAGAAGCTAACTACAAACTTAAGATGGTCAACTTGAGTGGTGCCTAAATTTATGGGCTTCTTAAATGGAAAATATCATTAGATCGACGGGCTTTTAAAGAAAAATACCGAGGACTAATTAGTTTTTTAGAAAATACTATTGTTATTTATAAGTTTTAAAATGGTCTAACTGAGATGTGACCAACCTTGTTATGAAATCTAAATAGGTACAAATTATTAAGTGACAATCATGATAATGAAATCTTAATGAGTACAAATTATTTGGTGATCAATCTCAATAAAAAATCTAAAATGGGTTCACTCGATAGACGACCAAACTCAATATGAAATCTAAATGGGCCAAAGTTATTAGGTGACCAACCTAAATAGAAGATTTAAATGGGAAAAATCTTAAAAGGATCAGCTTAAGAGGCAACCAAGTTCGTCATAAGATCTAAAATAAGTCACTTGAGAAATGATTAACCTTGATAGGAAATCTAAATGGTTAACTTGAGAGGTGATCTACGTCGACTAGAAACTTAAAATAGTCAACTTGAACGGTGGCCTACCTCGACTAGAAACTTAGGCCCCGCTTGTTTTTGCGTTTTAAAAATGTTTTTGAAAAAAATTAAAATTTTTTATTTTTTTCTTTGCTTCAAATTAATATTTTTTTGGCTTATATACCACAAAAGCCTCAGTTAAATCTTTCACTTTTTTTTTCTTACTTCCATCTAGTGTTATATACCATAAAAGAGCAATGCCACTCAAACTCTCATGGAAAAAATAAATGAGGAGCTTGTTATCATTGATCACTTTTACAATTGTATTGTTATAATAAAATTTTAGATTGGTATTTTTGAACATTCAACTCTTGTGTATTTGAAGAATTTAGGTACTTTAAACTTTTAAAGGATGACCATATTTGGCTTCAAACATATCTTTGATGCACTCACAAAATCATACAAATTCATGCCCCCAATCACTTTGAAGCGTATTTTTATTGCTAAAAATTCCTCAACCTATAACTCCTCTTTAGGCTTTTCATTATTAACCCCTCACACAATCAACTCTAGAGAGTGGTAAAACTTTTCTTATGGCAATACCAAAAAGGGATGAGACATTCTCAAAAACTAATTATAAAATAAAATATATCGGGTTAGGTGGTCTTATATGAAATATAGCTTCATGTTGGCAACCCCTACTAGATATGGATGGAAACCTGGATGTATATCTAGATATTCAGAAGCAAATAGGATTTGTTATGGGGTGTGCATTTTTGGAATATTCTCTCTACTAGAGGACCCTTCACTAGATAACCTATTTTGGAAACTATATTAAAGCATATTAGTGAGCCTAGCTATCTCACTTTTCTTCAATTCAATTTTTTTTTTAATTTTTTTTTTTATCAATTCTATTCCAAAAAAGCTTTCTCTTCATTATTAGTCTTCTTCATAAGCCTTGTGTAGGTTTATGGTGAGAGTTTGGCTCTTCAAAAACGTGACATGTCTTTTATAAAGGTATATGGGAATGCATGAACATGCTAATAAGTAAAACTTGTCTAATTATAATGTAGAGTACATCCTTAAGAAAAGTTTTATCCATTATATGTATGTAAGTTGGCTAACCTAAAGGTTTAAAAAGGATCCCTCGTTACTCGAGTAATCAAACCTTAAAAGGCCAACTCGACACCTACAAGGCATAAAAAGTATAGACCGAAGAAATCTACATCAATAACTAGTTTTGACCTTGTAGACTTTTGACAAGAGTTAAGATTTCATGAGTGTTAGTTTAGGGCAAAACTCATTGGGGAACCATAATTCCTTATTGATAACTTAACGTAATGTGTGTTCATATGCATAAAATTATATCCAATCTCAACAAACTTGAAATGCATTCAAACAAAATTAATTGTACAAAATATGCAAAATCAAATAATAAAACATTGAGCAGTTTAAGAAAACAAATATGGTAAGAATTCAAAACATAAAGTATAACAGATACATTATCATGAAATCAAACATATAAAGCTTAGCTCTTAAAATCATTAGTGGAGTCATCATTTTATCATAAAGGACAATGAGGCAAACTAAAGGGTAAAAATAAAAAATAAAAAGTCACCACCTAGTTTTATATTAACTAGGAACCCTAACTACTATATATAGATCTAGGTAAAAGACTAGTTATGCTAAAAGAAAAATAAACATAACTCTAAAGAATCATACCTAAAATAAGATGCATTGTACTTGTTTCTAATGATAAAAATACCTTTTGTGTTCTTGTTAAAGTTGTCCAAAATGGCATATATATTCTCATGAATATAAAAAGGATCACTAAACCTAGAATAGTGATTTGGAACGTGTGTATGAAAACAAGGCATAATTCTCACATTTAAAATATAAGTGGTTGGATGTTTTTATATTCAAAGGGGAAAAAAAAAAAAAACCTCTATCAATCCCATTACTCCAAGAAGAAACCATTGACATCAAGATAAACTTTTTTTATTGTTAAAATATGATTGGCCACTATTTTGTCTTAAATTTTCCATTTTCTAGCTAATCTCTTTTTTGAAATTTTAGAAACTAAAACATAAAAAAAAATAATAAAATTTAGGACTGAAATATAATTTTTTTTAAAAAAAAAAAAAACACTTAAGAGACTAAAATGAATTTTTTATATCCCATGAATAGTAAAAAGGATAAAAGAAAACTGTTTTTTTTATATGTGAAATTTGATCCTCATCTTGTCAATGTTGATTAATCTATAAAATTAGCTTGTGAATCCAAATAAGTTATTATGTTTAAAACTATATGAATGTAATATATGAGGACGAGATTGTAAAAAAAAATATCTAATGACTAAAACATATAACCGTCAATGATTGAAAAAGGGGGGCTAAATTGTGTTATAGCAATTCAAAATTTAAGAGTATCTTGTGAGATATAGAAATGAACAAAAAAATATATATATTTTTATTATTATTATTCTCAACATTATCATTAATTGATATAATTATTATTTTTAAGATGATATTGAGATGATTTATAAACTTTTAAAAGAAAATAGAAATTTACTTATATTTTGTGTTTTAGACCGAATGAAAATTTTAAATAACAAAAACGATTTACTATTTTTATTAATACAAAGCAAGCTTTTAAGTTTTGAGGTTAAACTGAGAAATCAATGAAGATAAAATTAAACTCACAAGGCAAATCAAGATTTACCAAGAATTGGGGTAATCCCTTACGTAACAATATGACATTACCTTACGAGGACACGTCAACCTCGACAACAATTACTGAATAGACGATGTGTAGTCTACTCTACTGTCTTGGCAACAAATTCCAAGACAGACTGATGGTCGTTGACAAAACTAATTACAGCCTTGATTTTGATTGCCTCTGATTTTGACTATACGGTGTTTGCCGCCTCAACATCATCGTCATGCTACGGCCTAGTTTTTGTCTGAACTCTAATGCTGACATGGGAATCTCATAATGCCTATTAGTTATTAATTAATTAACAAAACTTAGATCACATGGCAAAAATACTGTTGAATCACTGTGCTCTCGCTGGATTTGTGTTTTTTTTTTTTTTTTTTTTGCTTTGATAAATTTTCCGTTTTGATTATTAATTTTTTTTTTATTTAAAAATTCAGGGACTAAATTGCACTAGTAGAAGAATGATCAGCCCCTTATTTTTTATTTCTCAATTTGATCCTTTAAACGAGGTTAATTAAATTTGTATTTAACAATTTTTTTTATTGTTTAAAAATGCAGATCTCTTGTGCAGGAACTGCTTTCTATTAGCACGTGTGTGGCTTCTTCCAATGTTGCATCTTTGGTGGTTTTAGAAGTGTCTAGATGAGGCCGTCCCGGTGGTGTAACATGTGTAGCTGGTGGAGGCAACTGTCATCTCTTTTTATTTTTTCTTCATTCTTTTTCTCTCCTTGATTTATGTGGTCATTCTCTTCAAAATAGCAATAGTCCTTTCATTGTATTCTTTTGTCAACTATGAACTTTTTTTTTTTAAATCTGTTTTTTTTTTTAATTTTATTTTTTAACATTACACGAGTTGAGGATTGAGCTTAATATTTTTTTTATTATTTTTTTCTTTAAAATTATCCCTATCTTATAACTTGAATTGCGAGTTTGATAAGTTAACTTAAGTTGATTAATTTTTTTTTTAATTAAATTTTTAGCATTAGATTGGTTTGGGAATTAAGTTTTGTAATTCTTTTTCACCTTTTATTTCACAAAATTAATTTGATTTCATTACCCAAGTCATAAGTTTAGAGAGTTAACCAAGGATAAATCAAATTATCTTTTGTTTTTTTATTAATTATTTTTCTTTTAAGTTTTGACCTTCAATATTTAGTTGATTGAGAATTTAATTTCATGATTTAATTTTGTTTATTTTTTATAAATCAGAATCTTATGGTCATTTTTCATGAATAATGCATAAAATTCCAGGAAAAATAATTCTAAAAAGAGATCTACGTTTGCAGAAGGAATAGACAGACTACCAATTTAAAGCATATATAAAATTATTGATCGACAAAGTTTTATGATTCCATTTTGAGAAATTTATTTATAATTGAAGATGTCATTTTAGAATGAGAAGAATAGCTTCTCGACAAAGAAAAACACAGGGGAAGACTTTTAACCCTCTAGTTCTGAGCATTTGATTAGTAGTATAAAATATATTTTAAAATAGATTTTGTGTTTGAAAGTTTATTGAAATAAGTGTTTTTAGATTTTTTTTTTTTTATTTTTAATTTTAGCACATCAAAATTATTATAAAATCGCTAATTAAAAATTTAATATTTTTTTAAATAAAAAATATTTTAAAAAAAACAAACAAACAACCCATGAAAGCTCGAAATCGCTGTTCCACTTGGAAACAAAATTTTAATAGAAGCAACTTAAATTTAAGTGGAAAAAAAGGCATCTTTCTCTGGTAATTGCAAGGAAATTTTGTGCTCTGAGTTAAAGTGTGAATTAGACTTCTCACCTCATTGCACGAGAAATAAGTGAAAGTAGTACTACTTGGATTTTTGATCGTTTGACTAATAAAATTCAGCTAAAAAAAGGTTAAATTATTCAATGGGATTTTAAAAATGATTTTAATATTACTCTTTCTAACAATAAATGGTGAATAAAAATATTATTGAAATAGTGATGGGCATGGAGATTATCTTAAAACAAAACATGTAAAGAACAGGCACATGTATTTATTGGGAAAGATAGGAGTAATTGAGAAACATGTATGCAAGTTTGAAGCTCATTTCGTGTAAAATATCTATGTTCAAGTTGTCTGAATTAAGTTCTTCCATTTTTTATATGCAAACAAAAGTAAAGTGAACACTCACCTTAATTTTGAAAATTTGCTTTTCTATTGTTTTTCTTTCTTTGAAATAGTTCCATACTTGATTTTTACGTTTAATTAATATAGTTATTTCCAAAATTAACTTAATTTTTTATGGGAATATAACCAAATTAAAATTCTAACTTTGCAGTTCTATTTGATTTGGTGTTTACATATCATTTCTGTTTAGGATTTTTTTTTTATTGAGAATTTCAATTTTAAAATTTCCTTTTTGTTTTTTGGTTTCTAGGATCTTTACAATCTACACTTGCAATTTTCCAATCTATTTTGCTTCACACCACTCACTTTTAAGCACTTCTTTTGCTAGTGTCTTGGAAGGGTAAAATTAAAAGAGTACTGTACAATGATACAAGAGTTTTGAAGCTTTTTTAAACCAATTACCTTAGTCCCTTTAAACCCTAACGGAAGGATAGAAGATCAGTAAAAATTAGTCCTAATAAATCCATCATTTTTTCAATACTATTTGAGAAATTCTAGAGCAAACTTTAAAGAATTCTATAACATCACATAGTTGATTGATGAATTTTGAAAATTGATTGTTGAATATAACTATTGAAAGTGTGCTTCATGAGCACCTTCAAAACAAATCTTATAATTGTAATCACTTTATAATTTTATTTACAAATAATTTTGTTACAAGAATTTTATCTTTACTTTATTTTTTAATATGCATATTCCGTCTATAAAGCCATTAGTAAATTTATTAACAATGAACTTACTAACAAACTAGAAATTACCGAAAAGCATTTTTTGTTCTATAATCTTATTGATAAAATAATAATAAATGGATTGTTAGTATAAATATCAATAAAAAAATTCATCAATAAAACTATTAAATACGGTGGGAATGTCCATAGCCATTGCGAGATAATAAAAAGAATGTCTCGTTGCCTCCTTTCCTTCTCAAGCGCTACATAACATGTACTTAAAGAGAACAAGTTGAGAGCACCTTTTTTTTTTCTCGCTCCTTTCAACCTATCTTAAAGCCTCCTCCTTTTAATCTAAATAAATAAACAAATATTGTACAAGTAATTTACTAGCTATTGAATAAATAAACAAATATTGAATCATAAGGCTATTGATGAAGCAAATTTAATGAAGCAATAATTGGTAATTAGAGAAGCAAACATTGATTAAGAGTAACTAGGAGTTGATCTTCTGATGGATACCTTCTTTTCGTAAACAAGTAGTTAGCTAACATTATTATATATTTGGATTTATACAACTAATATATTATAGAGGCAACTCTTACGTCATGATGTTTTCTTTCACATCTCGACAAGTTGTTTTTCACGTGTGACCGAAGATCCTCATGGCCCATTATTAATTGCGAATGTATGGTATGTTTTTTTTATATATTATTTTCCATAAAAAATAAAATAAAATACGGTGAAATTGGATAAAAGACAAAACGAAAAAAGTTAGGGCATGAAATGTAGTGATGAGGTGTCTGGCTGGCTACGTATTTTCCATTATTCTCCTACGTGTGCCTGTCGGTGGCTAATACGCCCATTGATGGCTACATTTATGCTCTCCCTTGTTCTATACTTAAGACTATTTGGTAACATGATTGTATTTATATTTTAAAAAAATTTAAATTATTTTTATTAAAAATTAATTTTTTTATATTTTTTGGATCGTTTTAATACTCTAATCTTAAAAAAAATTTAAAAAAATAAAAAAAATTATTTTAATGTATTTTGGCACAAAAAATATTTTGAAAAGCAACCATCACCATACTTTCAAAACAGAACATTGGTTAATTAGTTTTAACGCGAGTCACATAATTTTTTTTAATAAAAAATTAATAATTTTTTTTAATACATTCTTTCTCTAATAGTGAAAAAATTTCTTAATGTATTTTAGGTTTTTATTTTTTCTTGAAAAATTAATACAACTAAAGATAGAGAGAGAAAGAGCTAGCGAGTAGGAAAAACATAATATGAAAAGAAATGAAGAAGTGCAGAAGAAAAAGGCATGGGAAATCAAAATATTGGTTTGATTGCTATTGGAGAAGAGAAATAATAAAAAAGGGAGAAAAATCACATCACAACATCCAATAATTCTACTGAGCTCACATGAAAGAAGCATGTGGTATGATTGTTTCTTGTTTGTTATTATTGTGTTTTTAAAAATTTTGAATTTTTTATTTTTTTAAATTAATATTTTTTAAAAAAATTTAAATTATTTTGATGCGCTGATATCAAAAATAATTTTTTAAAAATAAAAAAATTACAACCACATTTCCAAACAGCTTTTTATTTAACATATTTTTCAAAATATTTTTTAAATTTATTTTACTTGAAAAAATATCAAATTAATTTTTTTTATTTTTTTATAATTTTAATATACTAATAGTAAAAATAAAAAATACATATAAAAATAATTAATATTTATGGCACCCAAAAAAAAACGAAAATAATGTTTTCCATTTGCCACCGTTTTCTTTCTTACGTTGCTCTTTCTTTCTAGATGATTTTCTTTACCGAAGTCTTTGGCACTAGCTAGGAAGGAGCTCCTTCCTTAAGAGTCAAACATGCTTATTCGTGGAGCCCACAACACTTGATGCACTGTTGTCGGCCGTCTTCCTAATCTTTTTGTTGTATTCAAAAGTTAAAAAGAAAAAAGAAAAAAAAAAGGAAAGAAAAAGAAGAAGTTTTGTTTTTCTTTTTTCCTTTTCTTTTCTTTTTGGTTTTGAACAGTGAAGAAGAAGATTTGAAGTACTAAAATGGTATGATTTCCTAAATGCAGTGCTGCTTACGGTAGTCATCAAGCAAGCGTGAGGACACCCAATTCTATGGAAACTTCTTACGGGTCCTTTCCTAGCTAAGGCCAACTTGTAAAAACAAAAATTGATGGAATTTATTTTCATTATAGCTAGTAATTTCTCCTGAAGGAAAATGATCCCTTCCTTTTCTTTATACCTTCTTTCTTTCTTTCTTTTTTAACATGTTATTTGTAATTTCTTGAACGAAAGAGATCTCGAGTTGTTTTTTTATTAAAAAAAAAATGATTTTTTTTAACATGTTATTTGTAATTTCTTGAACGAAAGAGATCTCGAGTAATTATTTGTTTAATATTGAGATTAAACTTGTTTTTATTAAAGAAATGATTTTTTTTATTTTAAATTAATTTTTTTACTGTTTTTAGGATCATTTTGATATGTTTATATTAAAAATAAATTAAAAAAAAAAAAAATATTATTTTAATATATTTCCAAACAAAAAACACTTTAAAAAATCACATATATTATATTTTCTAACACCCCAAATACAAATAAAAACCCTTTTTAATTGGCGAAACAAAAGTAAAGATCTATAAATAAATATATCCAAGATAGTTTTAATTATAAAGATTTTCAATTCTTTCAAATAAAAAATACGAAAAACACAGGTTTTTTTTTCTCTACTATTTAATTACGTCCTTTCTATTACAAGATAGTAATTAATTAAAGATATATACCATATAAAATCAAATTGTTACATGACGTAATTAGTGTCCACGCATGAGGTTAGAGGAACGAGACACACACAATTGAGACTAATAATATCTTTGTTACAGAGCATGAATGTGTAAACTGTATTCTTATTAAAAATGTACACGTTTATGGAGTTGTTCTCATTTAATTCTCTCCCTTACACTTTATATATTTTTAGAGACAGAGATTTCTTAAAAACCAATCCATGGTCCAATGCAAAAGCAGCACCAGATTTTGCGTAAAAACCACTTGATTGCTTCACCTTCCTCAGCCCCTCCTCTCTCTGCATCTTCCTTCCCTCCCTCCCTCTCCTCTCTCTATTATAACGTCAATCCTAAGTATGGCTCGCTCCTCTTATTCTCTTTAAATCACCTGAACAAACTCTTGACTTTTTCACTCCTACAACTTAGGCATAAATGTGTACCGACTCCTCGTTTATACCTTTCCATCTTGTTATATAGTGGCTGCTGCAGCTGCTTAGAGTTTTCACTGATAACATACTGTCATATCGCTGTAATCTTTTGAGCAGAAATGGGACGGCATTCTTGTTGTTTAAAGCAAAAATTAAGGAAAGGTTTGTGGTCACCTGAAGAAGATGAGAAACTGCTCAATTATATAACTAGATTTGGTGTTGGTTGCTGGAGTTCTGTTCCTAAGCTAGCTGGTAACAACTCCTCAAATACTATTTGGCATTTTTGTCCCTTAATATTTGAGTTTCATTTGTCTTGGTTTTCGTAAGGTCTTAACATTAAGTACTGTTTGATTTGATTCTTCCAGGTCTGCAGAGGTGTGGAAAGAGTTGCAGGTTGAGATGGATAAACTACCTGAGGCCTGATCTTAAAAGAGGAATGTTCTCTCAGCAAGAGGAGGATCTCATAATCAGTCTTCATGAAGTTTTGGGAAACAGGTGTGTATTGATCCAATAATTATATCAACTAAAGAAAGCTAAAAAACTTCAACTTTTGATACACAAATGGAAATGGGAACTCACTTCTTTTGAATTCTTAATTGCAGGTGGGCTCAAATTGCTGCACAGTTACCAGGAAGAACAGATAATGAGATTAAGAACTTATGGAATTCCTATCTGAAGAAGAAGCTTATGAAGCAAGGTATTGACCCAACAACCCACAAGCCTCTATGTCAAGCGGGGGTGAAAGAGGAGAAGGATTGTACAGAAAAGGCATCTTTCCAAATACCACAGTCTAAAGGTTTGCCAATCGTATCAAACTTCACTGCACAAGAGCCAGCATTTCTCATTAATGATACTACTTACAATAGCAGTGGATTACCAGAAGTTTCAAGAGAGCAATTTCTCAACAAGCAAGCCTATGATCCCTTATCCTACTTTGAATTCCCTGCCGGTATTGATCTTACTGGGTATAATCCAAGCCTTTCAAGTGTGTATCATCCAACTGTTAGATCTCTCGATCAAAACCAATTTGAAACAAGTTCAAACTTTGGATTCACTTCAATGCCAAGTTTAACAAGTTTTGACCATGGAAGCATGAGTGGGACGGATTTCTCCGATAACTCGGCTTCAAGAATGAGTTCAATGTTCTTGAACGAGGCAAAGGAAAGTTCCAGTAACAGTTCAAACATCAGCAATTATGCAGGATACCAGATGAACAATATGGTGGAGAATGCAGCAGCTTTCTCATCATGGGATTCTGATGATCATAAGTTAGAGTCGGTGTTTCAATATCACCAAGTCAATGGGATCAAGACAGAAGAATTGAAGCCTAGTCCATGGCATGAAGCTGGACGGCTCCATACTCATCAGAATTCAGTAGATTTCAATAGCTATCCGTTAACGTCGCTGTCAGAAGATATAACAGGAGCAAATTTTGATGTCTTCCACCAGATATGAACTGTAAATTCATTAATTTACCCCTCTCTCTCTCTCTCTCTCTCTCCAAACAGATACGTGAGATGTTGATAGTACAGGAATGTTTGAGATTGCCTTTTTTCTTTTTGTTTAACCAGATTTAAAAAAAAAAAAAAAGACTAAGCTGATATTGCTTCTCTGAATTTTAATCTGCAATGTTCCTTCTTGTTTTCAGTGTACTTCTCTTTTTCTTTCTGTATTTGTTTTCAGGACAGTTCAAAATAATGTACTTACAAGTTCAAGAGTGAAAACTAATTCTGTGGTCATAATCTTTAATTAGTTGGTGTCTAACTAACCATCATTATTATATATTAGCTATAATGCTATTTTCATGTCTGTCTTTTTGCCGGCTTAAGCTATCTACACACACCGTTATTAAGCAAAAACCTCGCCAATTTTTAAATCAATTTCCCTTGCAGGAACTTTTAACAGCAGACCAAGTTGGACTCCATCACCATCATAAATAAATTAGTATATAATGTATTGAATGTGCATGAATCGTGGTGTATATATATAAATGTATACTTAATTTATAATCAGAGGGGTGGCGTGGTAGGTTTTGATTGTGATGTTTTTGAAGCTCTGGCAGAGTCCTAATAACAAAATTATCCAGGGGCCTATAGTCGTATCCGAGATGCTGATTTCCTAGCATATAATCCAGCTGCTATTCCAGGCCCCTCCATCTCCATGCATTGGTGTCGTGAGTCCCTCCAAAAGGCTTAAATTGGCTGTCTGTCGTAGCTTCTCTCCATTATTGGAGAGAGATATTGTCACGGAGATATAGATATCTTGAAAGAGAGAGAAGAAGGGCAAACAATTAGCAAGGGTCAACTGGAGTAACGTACATAGAAGGTCTGATCAATCATCTTGGTTTCCGGTGCTTTTCGTGGATGATATGTGCAAACTAATATACAAATAATTAAGGGCTGCCACCACCCCCTGAACTCAACGCTGCGGTGAAAGCCAGAAAACATGGCGCCTCGGTGTGCTTTCTTGGAGAGAGAGAGAGAGACAACGATGTATAGCTAGGAAAGTGCCAATTCAGTGCATTTCCTTGCCAGTCCCATGTATATGCCTAAATCCAAAGAGGTCCGGAATCAAATCTTTCATCATTTTAATTTTTTTCATCACAAGATGCTACGGCACCATATATTTTTTTTTTATGATTTTAATGTAATAATATCAAGAATAAAAACAATTATTTTCATACAAAAATATTTTTAAAAAAATACTACACTCATGCACACGAAATCACCACACGAGCATAACAAGTCTTTGTAGACAGTGGCGGAGCCACATGGTATATTAGGGGGGCAATTGCCCCCTTAATTGTTTTTGAATAATAGGAATTAATTTAATTGTTTTAAATTAATTAAAAATTATATTATTTTTAATTGGATTAATAAAGGTATGGAATTAATTTTTTTATGAGATGAATAAGCAAACATTTCAATTATTATCAGTAAATAAAGATTGATATTTGTAAAATTAAAGGTTGGTTTTTTTAAAAAAAAAAACTATTTTTTTATTTTTAAAAATAATTTATCATGATAAATTTAAACTATCAATGTTGATCTATATCCATGCATTATATATAAGATGTTATATTGTAATAGGTGTGTGAAATGAGTTGTAATGAATTGATATTTATTTTATCATGAATTTCATATGAAAGATTTATAATTAGTATGTAATTAAACTTAATTTTATTATTATAAAAATTTAAAGAGAATGATTATAATGTAAGTTTTTTTTTATGTTTAAAGTATTTTTAAATTAATTTTACTTTATGTGAGGTGGTATATTTATTTCAAATTAATTTTTAATGCATATTATATATAATATATTTGTCTCCTCATTTAAAATATTCTGGTTCCGCCACATGTGGTGGATGAATGTAATGGCAACAAAGCTGCTCTCTAGTATATATATTTTTTACCTAATTAAGACATGCAAAAATGTCTGCGTCTGGATATCCACAGTCTTGGAAGATGACGAGGTCAGGGCCAACTAAAGCATTGCTATATATTTTTTTGGAACCAATCTTTCCATGCTATCAATTCCCAAGAGGTTCTTCGGAAGTAACCTAAGGTCATCATCAAATAATATTAGCTAAGCTAGGTTTCAATTCATGACTTGGGTCATTTATTATGAACTACACGTAGAAATTAGACCAACTTGCGAATTGTGATCTTCTTCTACGTGACATTGAATTGAATGTAATTAATTAATGCTTTCCATAGGAAACAACGTATTTTTTCAAGATAAATTTGGCATTACTTAACTAAGAGTGATAGATGGTGATAGCTAGTATGCGAATGCTGATAAAACTTTTAAATTGATGGATTTTTTATATAATTTGATTCTTGAAATTACTTTCTCACTCAAGAATAGTATCAAGAAACGTATCCTTAGAACTCTAAAAGATATATTTTAACTAGTTAAATTCTAAATTTATTCTTTAGAGATCATTAATTCGAGTGTCATAAATCTCATGGCTATTAAAAATTTATCTAGTTGTTAACTTCAGAGCTTCAAGAGATTAATCGAGATATACATAAGTTAGCCCAGACATCCACGGTAACAAAAAAATAAAAGTTTCCTTTATATGTAAAACCTATTCCATAAAATGCTCAAACCCATGGTTTGTTTCAAAATATTTGACACCAAGCGGCTTTATACCCCGTATTGATGTTTATTGATGAAGTTGAGGTTCATCAGGATGATCGGTGTTGGACTTTAATGCATGCAATGAAAAAGTTTGTTTAAAAAGTGTGTTTCTCAAGATTTGCAAGATACATATCATAAATAATCATTAATGCAACGTTCAACTCTCACGAATCTGTGATCATATCATCATAAATAATCATTAACACAGTTAAACTTTCACGTCGTAGTTAACTATAGAAAACCTGGCTCGAACCAAGATTACTGCAAATTAATCCAGTTTCAAATTAATTATGGGATTGTAGCTTGTAAATAGCCATGATGCCAGTGATCAGTTGACCAATCTCAACCGATATATAAACATCACATTTTGTTCCCCAACTACTGATTGTTTTAACATGAAGAAGAAGGGCAAGTCAAACAAGGTCATTATTAAAGGATAAAAGGGAAAAGCAGCAGCAACAGTCGGTAAATATTAAACTTTCCATATCAACTAGGTATAATAATTAGTTTAACGGGTGTTTAGCCTGCAAAGTTACTTGACGTCATTTTAAATCTCATGGGATTAAATAAAACTATTAATAGAAAAAACTATATCAATTATCCCTGTGTTTTCGCATGTGATGAGTGATAATAATTATAAAAACCATCTCTTGAAGCCTTGTATTTTAAACTATAATAATTAATTTGATTTTTCTTAAAACAAATCTGAGTTCAGGGAAAGGAAGGGTCCAAAATGTAAGCCGATTGCATAGGAGATAGTTAAGAAAGCACTACAAATTAACATGTTCTAATTATAATCTAATCGAAACAAAAGATCATAACCATGAAAATGAAAAAATGGAAGGGGTAAAAACATTGGAAGTACTAAAAGGATGTACCTTTTTAAGATTGGTTGGTCGGATTATGGTGTCTCTATCTTGGTCAAATAACGGTGTCCCGACAAGTTCTAGTGATGTGCTTTGGGTAATGATAGCTCGTCGAGACATTAGTCCGATGGGTAAAACTACACCGACATGAATAATATTGGAGGGGTCTTAGTAACTTTACATCTAGTCAATGTAAGGGGTAATGTTCATGAATCTAATTAGAAGAGCTATCATCATGGAGATCACCTTAGCTGCTTTGCTAGCTTTATTCATGAGATTTACATGTATCTTCTATCGTTTTAACGATCACACAATACAGGCTGGCAATGAGAAAATTCTCCGGCTTAGGGCACCTATCCTCCTCGAGGAATTCCTTCCCAAGCTTCGAGTAAAACAGCTTGCTGCTAGAGCTTGATCAGTTGCTAGAATGGTATCGGGCTCCGAGTTAGGGTTGAAATATCCATAATAGCAAGTGTACATTTCTCACATATGGAGAAGATTAAGAGTATTATGTATGTTAGAGAATAATATAAATTATATCTTGAAATTTTATTTATCAACTTAAATTATTGTGTTGAATTAATTTTTTGAAATGATATCAGAGTTTTAATAATTAAGTAGTCGCTATTAGAGAATAATATAAATCATATCTTGAGACCTCACCTAATAGCTTAAATTATTGGGTTGAAATGGTTCTTTAACATAATATCAGAGTCTTGATGATCAAACGGTCATGAGTTCGAATTTCACCATCCTCATTTATTTGATAAAAATCAAGCACAAGGTAATGTAGGCATGTACAAGTTTCAAGTCTAAAGGGCTTTCACTTGAGAGAGTGTGGTAGAGAATAATATAAATCATATATTAAGACCTTACCTAACAACTTAAGTTATTGGGTTAAAATAGTTCTTTAACTCTTACGAGTTCGAATCTTATCACCCTTACTTGTTTGATAAAAATTAAGCACAAAAATAATATAGATCTATCAAAGTTTTAAGTTTAAAGAGCTTTCACTTGAAAGAGTATATTAGAGAATAATATAAATTATATATTGAGACTTCAAATAATAATTTAAATTTTTTGATTGAATTGATTTTTTAACAATGTGTGAGCATTATATATATTATAATTTATAAGGGTATTAGTTGTGAATAAATCTAATAACATGCTGAAGTATATATTATAGTTTTTTTTATTTTTTAATGGGGAAGATCCGATATCTTCTTACTCATTTGTTATTTTGACAATGGCATTGACATAGAAGAAAGTTCATGCTTTTGCAAGTCCCAAGCTCGCAATGATGACTGCTAGCACAGCCATCATGAACTCTGTATGATGAGTTAAAAGGCAGCTTTTGCCTGATTTCAGGCTTTATGCGAGCTGATTTTATTCTTAATTTTAGGGAGTTTAAGCTCTTGAAAATCGCATCCTCTTTACCAATCAACACCACCTGGGAGGCATGGAAGATAGAAATTGACAAACACAAAATGATTAAGTAAATAATCAAACGAATGTACGATTATAGATACGATCGAGGAGAATACAGAAATATTTTATTTATTGAAATACTGAAATATTAATTTATACCTAAACTTGTAACTTCAAGTCGAGGGTGCTGTTTTATCGACATAAGAAGCTAAAAATCCCTTGTTTGTAAATGTAGTTATGATTATTTTTTAATATTTTTTTATATTAAATTGTATGTTAATAATTTTTTAAAATTTATAAAAAATTATTTTTAATATTAGTTCATTAAAATAATTTAAAAATATTAAAAATATATTAATTTAAAACAAATATAAAAAATAAAAAATTTTCAAATAATTATACATGCTTTTTAAAATCATGAAATTTATTAAATGAATAATAGAAAGATGATGTATATGTTTAATAATAATACGAGTTAAGAAATATATTGACTTGTAAATAAATAAAAAATTATTAATATTAATTTAAAAACTAAATAGAAAAGTTAATTTTCCTAACATGAAATCAAAGAAATATAAAAATCCAAATATATATATTATCTTGAATATTTACTATAGTTGTTGCGTCCGTGTGTGTGTATATATATATATATATACACATACAACTAATCTATTTTAAAAATATATTAAAAAGAAGAAAAAGAAGATAAATTACGATTATCTTTTATATGTATAAAAACAGTCCAAAAAATTTATTATCATTTCAAAAATAGTTAAACTAAATAGATTAAAAAAATGAGAGAAAGAGGATATTATTTTAAAATCCAATTAAAAAATTTAAAAAAAAAATGCCAAAGGCTTATAGCCCTGGAAGACCAGGCGTATGTGCCTTGTCTAAAAGGAAAACGCCAATAAACCATGACTCTTTTTCTTTCTTTTTTTTAAAGGTGGATGATGTATTGTGATGTCAATTATTACCTTTTATAATTATTGGGGTAATTAGAGTTTAACTCTAACATTTAATTTTTGATTTATTTTCACTTTAAAATACTCTTAAAACATAGTAGGAATCTTAATAAATTCATTTATAATGCCAAAACACCCTCTATAACTACTCTAAAAATTCAACTAAATGTAAAAATACTTTAAGAAACTTAATTTACTTTTTCAAGAATATTCAAAAAGCAACAACACCTTTATTGAATTTTCCTCTTCTAGATAAATCTTTTTACACCAAAATAGGCTTTTTTTTTATGCTCATAATGCGACCAATCAAACGATGTCTCTCTCTTCTCTCTTTTCCCAGCAACTTCCTCTCTAATCTTTCAACATCAAGGAACTAAAACGTGATAAAAATAATCTAAAATATCTGAGACCAAATAAGCAAAATAGAAATATTAAGGGATTAAAGTGAAGTTTTTCATGTCTTTTGCATAGTGTAACTGGAAAAGGCTTTGTTTTTTTAATTATGTAAACTCTGGTCCTTGTTGTTTTAATTTTTTTTAACAATAATTTTGTAAAATTGGTTATTAATTTAAAATTGGAGATGCACAATCAAATATAGATCCCCGTTATTGTTCAAAGTTCAATTTGTTGAAAAATAATAATAATGGAGAAGCACGTTTGCCAAGTCCACAAATGAAGCAAAATATTACGAGGGGGAGAGAATGATGGCCATGTGAAGGAGATGATGTTCTTGGATGAAATCTATCTATACATTCAAGGACTTCTAGCTATGAAAAACACAGAGGCCGAGGTTTCATCAGGCTGGAGCATAACAATGGCAGCTAAGATAACCCCTTTCAACTTCCTGGAGATTGCTTCTTCAAGACTCAAAAGGGTTCGAGGAAAACGATTCCATCGATAGCATTGATTCTTTTTCAACGCCATAGCTGACTAATGCTCCCATTTTCTTAAAATGGATCGAACCCCCCAGGCTTAAACTACCAACTTGATACTTACGATACGCTTGTATACAAGATAATCAGAATTCAGAATGCTTCCAACTCTGCAAATATCGTAAAGAAGATGACAGATTCTCATGATCTGTGCTTTTAGTTAGGCTTGACAGTATAATGATGGCCTCAAACACGAAACTTTGGCCGCAAAGCTTAAGATTTCAACAAAGAACATCAAGTGATTTCTTAAGTTCAAAGCTTCTTTTGTAACTTCTCATCAAAGATAACCTACCTAATGGCGAAGTCTAATAGAAAAGGAAGGAGTTTTTTCATGTCCCTATTGATTGCCTATTTCTTAATATATGAACAAAGAAACTTCTAATTACATGATTCATGATTGTTTCTTCCACATTGAGATGGATTCGGAAATCGCTTTCTGACTCTTTGCTTTAATTTTTAGTTAATTATTTGGTTTTATATTGAAGTTAGGTGGGAGAGTAAGCAATTCCTTTATTATTTTCTCTAACACTACTCTCACTTCGTTGCTTATACTTGACACATAAAAAATAAAAATAAAAATAAAAAACATTACAAGAAGATTTAACCAAAAGGACAAACATTAAGGCTTTAGTCTTGATGACTACTAAAGTGTAAATATTCTGGTTAAACTTGACAGGTACCATTGGCAAGCAATGTAAGCTAACTCTCCACATTGGCTGCCGGGAAGCTAGCCCTTGACGATAGTCATTTTGAAAAAAAATAAGAGAGTTTGATGGCTCACTGAGACATGAGAGCTTCACGGCGGCGTAGTGGGAGGTTCGGTCTAGAGAACATTATTAGCTTCTAGGGCATCCCTTGTATAATAACAAGCTCGATGACTCGATTTACCGCAACAGAGATTTCCTGATGGAGGGGGGAGGTGGGTGGATGTATGGCTATAGCCAGCAAGTTACAGAAAAGCAGGAGGCCGGATTACCAAAGAATTAACGAGTCCTTTTCTAGCTTTCCTTCACCCCAATATCCTTTAAGCCTTTTTTGGGAAGCAGATTTTTTTAATTAATCAGCAGAGAGGTAGAAACCAGAGCATCATCATATTGAAGTAGGATTTAAGCATGGGAGTCTTAAGCATCCAACGATCAAATCTGGTCTGGAACCTTTCAAATAAAGAATAAAAAGTTGCTGTAGATTGAAGCACATGCTACTTTATTCATTTTGTCATTATTGAATCTACCCGGTTTCCTGGTGTACAACATCATGTTGTAATAAAATCTGATGCTTAGGGATAAGTAGAGAGCTTCATTTTCTTGGTTTGATTTGAAGAAATGGAGGATGATACTCGATCTATACCGTTTAGCTTGGTGCTAAATTGCCATTCCATAGCCATGGGCATTCAGTACAGCACCAAACCTAGCCCACAGAGCTAATTGCGGGCCTTTGAGTTGAACCTCCCTTTGTCTTTCTAAGCAAACAATGAAAAAAACAGGGCTAGCTTCTCCCCATCATGGTTCACTAAGATTCTGTAGGCTTTTGGTAAGATCCACCAGCGTTTTCTGTGATTGAAAATCACTGTGTGCGTGTTTACTCTACGTGTTAAATTGTGGCCTCACTTGAACCCATTGTGCTAAATTGCCTCTAGAATCGTGGATGGAGAAGCACTGCCATAGCTACTCGTGGGAAAGATCACAATTACAAGGGGAAGAAAACAAAAACCAATCAACAAATACTTGCTGCAACAAATTAATATGCCTTGAAAATGAGGAACAGCTCAAATACATGTATGTTCAAAAGAAGAATATCATGTTTTGTCCCCCAGTTCGCATTAAATTCAGTTTGAGTCTTCTTTCAACAACCGAAAACGAAAATGAAAAAGGGGCAATCGATTTCTTAATCAGATCTTCTCAAAAAATTATCTGATCGGATGAAAAACCTCCTCCAGAGCAAGGGGAAAACATGGAAACAAGAAACAGCCTCAGAGAGTCAGAATATGCATGGCATAAATAATGATAGTATTCTTTCTAGGCAAGCACAGAGAACTCAAAAACATAACACAGAATAATTCTTTGTTGGAAATGTATGATCATCTTGATAAAGGCTAGTTTCAACCCCTAAAATGTCTGAAGATACAATTTCTAAAACAGTTATCTGGACACGGATTAACAGGATATATGTTTATAACTGTTAATTCAAAAGGAAAGCTGCAAGTTTCTAAAACAGAATGAAGACCTGTATGGTAGCTGTTTACTGACATGATAAGCTAGCATCACATATGTTCATCCTAATAATAATGCAACCACAGAATCATTAACTATAATCAAGATGTTATGAGCCTCTCGGTAACAACTCCGAATGAAATCTATAGCTAAGATTTTTTTTACTCATGCTTGTAGCTAGCGGCATTTTCAGAGCTTCACGACAAGGTCGTTGGCTGCAAAGAGAGAACAACGTGTGCACAAAACACAGAAGAAAAAAAAACAAACTTGGCAATCCATCCTGCTGAACAGTTATGAATCCAGTCTAGCATACATAATAACAACACTGACAAGGATGAATGGTTTTGACGGCAAAAACAGTGAAATTCATTATGTTGCGAAAGGCTGTCTATGGGATGAGCTCCAGCCCAATGAAGACTAAGGTGATCATGTTTGTTGAGCTACAGAACGAGCTGTCCCCTCTAAGAGAATTTGAAGTCCACAATTGCTCAAGAGCTTCGCTATTACTACCAACCTTTAATGTTAGGTAGCATAACAATACAATTCCACAACTCTGAGCAAAATCTATTCAAATGGAAGAGGAAAGAATTCAGATCCTCTAAAGGATCAGGGACCATAACATTACCAACAGAATAGCATGTATTCTTAGGATGTGTTTGGGTTGCGGCAATTGGATACGACAGCAGAATAGCAATCCCACAGAAAACTCAAACAAAGGTGGAAACTAGGGAAGTAGAAATCACCAAGTTACTGTCTAGCAGAAAGCAATAAACACCTAGGCAGAAATCTTTAGGAAGTGGCAACCACAATTCTGGACAACTCAAACAAAGGTCGCTTACCTTAAGCTTATTAAATTGCCAGGCATAAACAAAAACCAACCCTAATGCAGAGGCAACTTCAAAGCTGTAAAGCAGGGTTGAAAAAAGTAAAAATACAAACTGCAGAACAAACAAAAAGCTTGGCTATAATTCAACATTACAGGAAGAAAACCTTGTTAAATTAGGTAGAACTGAAATCCAATACATTTTTCAAGTATGCACTGAATCTTGTTCAACAATCATGTCCCAATCAACCAAGTTTTCTCCAATTATCAGAAAGAATCTAGTGTAATGTATATTACAACACTCACAAGGATGAAAAGTTTTGGCAAAAGTCATTACGGTGCCAAATATTGTCTATTGAGAGGAGCTCCAGCCTGATAAAGAGCGAGGTGGTGTATGGCCTTGGCAAACAAATCCTTCAATTCAGGATGTTGGGCTAAAACAGAACGAGCTGTCCCCTCAAGAGCATTCAAAGCGCGTGCTTGCTCAAGAGCCTTACTGTTCCCAGCATTCAATGCGAGGTAACATAATAATACAAGTCCCTGCAGTTGAGACTGATCACCAGACCGTAGTAATTTCATTAAAAGGGGAACCCCATCAAACTCTATAATTGCTTTTGAATGCTCGGAACAATTGAAATTTTCCGGACATGCGAATTTCCCCAAGGCAATAGCAGCTTCTGTAGCGACTTCCACATTCCTATTACCAAGATGAGAAACCAAAGGCCCCATTATTCGAGTCTCCCTCGCAGGAAATGTTCGAGCCAAGCAACCAATTGACCTAATAGCAGGAATCTGCAACTGTGGATCACTTTCTTCTTGAATTACTCTTAAAAGCTGATCCAAAACTGCCTTTGCAGCAGGCAAATTAGTCTTGAAAGCTGCACGTCTAAGATCAGCATTGGACTCTGCCACTGCCGTGATCTCCATAATGGTCATCAAACAATTAAACTGCAGCTCCCCTTTTTCCCTCTCAACAATCTTCGCTAAGCAAAGCAAGCCTTTTGTCTCCGTAATCTTCCTACTATTGGACACACTCCCTCTTGACAGTTTCCACAGTGCCTCTGCACAACTAACCTTAAGCTTAAGCTGCATCTCTGGTGTCTCCATTTCCCTCTCCTTATTACTATGTGAACCACCATGACTACTACTGTCCGAATTATAACTAGGCTTAATATTCTTATAAGCTAATTTTTTGTTCATTTCGATAAGCGAGGGAATACTAGTTTTAACAGGATTATTACTCGCTATTTCCAAATCCAAATGACTAGACAGCAAAGACACCAGTGGTCTAGTCACATTCAATCTCATAAACTCCTCCTGTGCATACTCATCCAAAGCCGCCATTCTCGCCACCAAATTGGCCACCGAAATCTGAACCTTCGTTTGTGAATCCCCTAAAACCCCAACAATCATCGAAATCCCAAGTGCATCAACAATCAACCTAACTCTTTCTCTATCACTAGCAATATTAGAAAGTGCAGTGGCAGCAGCAATTTGTGCCTCCGCAGAAGCACCCTCCTTGAGCAACTTCAACAAAGGCAAAATCCCACCCTCTTCAACAATCATCTTCTTATTCCTATCATTATCACGCGCTAACGAAGCCAGTTGATTGGCGGCTTCAAAACGATCCTTAACTTGACCCATTTGAACAGCAGAAATAGAAGACCAAACCCAAGCAAGGATAGGATCATTACTAGCAATAGGAGGCAAAGATAAATGAGCACCGCCATCAGACTCAAAAACCGAAAGCAGCCATTTCATATCACCAATAGAAGACTCTAAAAGATTCGAAACCTTACGAAAATCAGCAGTTGTGGTAATAGAAAACACTTGCCGAAGCACCCCACTATGTTTCTTGCATTTGCGGACAAGTGTTAGCGCGCGGTCAAGATTCCTGGTGATGTCGGAGGCGATACGGCGGAGAGGACGGTCATAGAGGGAAGGGATGGAGACAGCAAGGCGGACGGCAGAGCGGAGCATTTGGGAAAGGCGGTCAACTTGTTTCGCTAAGTCAGAACAGTCTTGCCTTAAAGATTCAGCTTCTTGGGCTGATTTTATGACACGATCTGCAAGTAAGATTGGAAGAGAGAGTTCTTCTTGCACAGTTTTCTCTTCTGCTACACGAGGAGGGACTGTAGAAGAAGAAGTAACAGTAGCGGTTGAAGCAGATGACATTTTTGTTAACTGGATTTGACAATCTAGTTCTTGTAACCTCGTACCGACATCAATTCGGACAATCTAAGCAGCTGGGGGTTTGAGTTTGGCTGGAACTGGAAGAGTTATATAATAATCAAAGTAAACGTTTGGTTTTGGGATTGATTCTCCTTGTGACTCTGCAACAAAGAGGAATACTCAAATGATAAAAAATAAATAAATAAATAAAATTAAAATAATAATTATATATAACAGGATGCTTTCACCTATTTTTATGGGAGACCTCTATTTACACGTAGCTCTTCTATTGAGGCTCCAAACTACTGATTTCATCGATTGGATCCCCCATCTTATCTCCATTTCCTCAATTGGCTTCTTCTGCTAAAATAATTAGAGATTATACATGTTCTTATGATCTGAAACTAATTCCTCCTGAGCACTCAATCCCCTCCCACTCAGCGCGCACACACCCACAAGGCTCTATCAATTTACTGACTTAATTTATCTTAGCTCAAGGGCTAGATTGAGGAGAGGTGGATCCTCGGATAGATAGATTGATGGGTGATATTATGTATAAGATTAGCTGTTTCGAAACTCAATCTACAAACTACATATAGTTCGACGACTAATATAGATTTGTCCTTGTTCTATTCTGTGAGAAGTGCTCCCTGGTAACTACGACAACTACCCAGGAAAAGAAAGCATGAGAAAGTGGAGGATGGGAAGCTTCTCTTTTTTCCTTCTTCTTGTTCTGTTTCTCACATGGACGTGGAGCTGAGGTGGCCGATGGCTTTTGCAGGATGAGAATATTATTTACAAGGCAGTCTGGAGCGTATAAAATTATTGACCCACTTGAGCTTGAGAGTGATGACGATAGATGATGCGGGGGTTTGAATAGCCTACTCCACCAATCAGAATCCAAGACTCGATCGATGCCAGTGGCATGGACTCTGGTTGGTTTATTGACCTACTTAATTTATGATTCTTGGTGATATTTTATTTAGAATTTTTTTGTTAATCTTTTAATTTTGTGTAGGATATTTTTACTAATATAAAAAGCTTAGAAGATTTATAATATTAGTTTTTTATTTGAGAAAATATTGAGTAATAAAACTTTGAATTTGAGTTTTTGGATATTGATTTTATTTGGTAAAATCTAATATTGTTTTTGTATGTGTCAGTTAATATTAAAGTTCAATAATTATTAGTGGTTAATTGATATTTACTTTTTAAAAATAAAATTACTTTTCTGTAAATAAACAGGTCTGAGTGGCAAGTAAATAAATAAAAAATGATGGAGAATTGTTTTTGTATGAGGTTTGAACTCAAAGGTGATTTCCTGCCATCCACCATTATTAATGTCTGCTATTAATCCTCACATGCTTCTCCCTTTTTCATCGTGGCAGAGTACCATCCTTGATTTCTAAAATCGCCATTGCATGTTTTCTTTTTCCCCCTCAAGGACCTCCCTATTTTGTATTGGGTAGTATTTGGAAACGTGATAAAAATTATATTTTAAAAAAAATTATATTTTTATTTATTTAAAATTATTTTTTATATATTTTCATATTATTTTAATTCGTTGGTTATAAAAATAATTTTTAAAACATAAATATATATATTTTAATATATTTTTAAAAAACATACTTTAAAATTAACCATTACCATTTTCAAACACCACTGAAAGCCTCCTTCAGGCCACAATACTCCTGAACATCCTCACACCGCAAGTGCCACTCTGAGTCGCCCTCCAACACTACATTCGTCCTTAAGACATTATTCAAAGCATAGTTATGTTACCCTTCGTCTCCAATGCGATTTCTTTCACCAATACCCTAAGCTTCCATGCAATTTAATTATGCTCATCCTACAACCAATATAACAAGCAAGATCCCTATACTATATACTAGTTTAATATTTGAATCTTAATCCAAGAGACCCGTTTAAGCTGATGATGTGTCATAGTACAAGTGTGACATATATCTAAAAACCAGTAGACCTATCATATTTGGCTTTTACTCTGATGAAAGATGCAGCCTTCGACGAGGAAGCTTGTGATAAGAAAGCAGGCAGGTGTAATGTTGAGAATCTATCCTGGTTGGTTTGGCTGCATAATCAAAGATACTAATGGTGATGTTTCTGCTACTTTTGGCTAAAGTTTTTGCAGAAGCCATAAAGGAAGTCGAGTTGTGTGCTTTTTCTCGAGGCCTTCATGACCTAGTTAGAGCTTCGAGGAACCGTAAGATGCAGCAAGGACTTCTTTACCTCGACACGAAAGGTCTAGTCGCAACGTTGAAAACATACAGTCACATGAACCTGCTACTAACGGAGAACAATGTTTTTTATACATTGATCAATTAATCAACATTCAAATCCACAACATATCAACATGTCAAATCAAACCAGAAAAACCTAATCTAGATGTTCATGATGCACAAAACCAGTGAGACATTAATCTAGCATTTGGTAAGCACTTACTGCATGCAGTACCTTCTCAGCACCATGTCAAATCCAGAGCTTGACTTCTTTTGGTGATGAGGAAGACTACTATTTTGTAATTAGCTTAGAGCTTGGCCAGCACCCCATTTTGAAGTGGCTTTGCTACATTGTTGTCTTTAGCATCATGGTCTTTAGCATCCAATTCGCATGCACTGGGAGGAACGTCCACGGCAGGGGAGCAGTTGAAAAACCCATGAGGCTGCATTCCACAAACATCAGCAGAATGAGATGAATACAAGACATGCATGTAGAGGACCGAAATGTAATTTGACGTACTCAGTACTGGACCAAGATTTTCAGCACTAAAAGATAATTGGATATCTAATCCAATGTTAGTCATTACTCGTACTACCTTGAATGATGGGAGTAATCAATCAAGAAAAATCATAAGAATAATGTGATTAGAGCAAACTTAAGTTTTAAACCTGCGAGGCCTTTTGCAAAAAATCCACACAACTTTAGCAACACTATGCTTCATAATGTAGGGCTATATTCTTGAGCGTCAAAAGAAAACATTCAAGAACATTGGAGGTCAAATGAGATTATATATGCAAAGTAGATACCATAAGCATAAAACCGATGCGCTCCACTGGCATGACTGGCCAATCTTCCAACCGAGGAACATGTGTGATCCCAAATACATACCTGTAATAAACATAATCATACATGACACACATAAGAATTTCCATGAAGCTTAGCTTGTAAATGTTGTATTAAAAATGAATAAACAATCAAAGGTATGACAAATTATCAACCGTTCATGGTTATTATTATTGAAAACAAAAATACTTTTCGTAGATCATAAAACATGTTCATTCATCACTACTTTTTTAGTGGTCCAATCTAGTACATTCATGACAAATGGGTCTTGCCACTTTGTTCTTTCAAATAGCATGATGCGAGAGGCCATGTCATCAGAATAATAAAATGATGAATCCAAAAAAAGATGAACACAGGAGTGCTTTAGAGACAAACTACTGTTAACTAAAGGAAATCCTGAATTTATATTCATTGAGATAGAAATAAATTTATAAATACACAGACACATGTGCACACAAGAGCAAATGAGAGATTTTCAACTAACCAAAGAACTATATCAGTTTCTTCTAATGGTCGATTCTGCTTAACCCATGTAGCCAGTCCTTCACCAACACGTGGATTTTGATTTGGGAACTCTCCTCCAGGAAACATCTCTCCATGTGTATAAGGAGTAACCCAAAGATTGTGATTCAAAAAAGCAGCTCGTCTCAAAAACTTTGCCTCGGGACGAGCTAATGGCAAACAATTTGAACCAGGTACTAGCTTGTAGCCCGTTAATTGTCCAGTTCTGTTTACAGTTCTAGTGTTTCTCACCTGTAGAATAAATAGCATGATATGGATAACTAAAAGATTTTTCATCCAGGTGATTTGAAAACTTGAACTCTGGGTGACTGTGTCACTGGATCGTAGGCTTTTTTTTCCAGCACCGGCACTTAATCAGTCATTTCATAGCATTGAATCCAGGAGGAATAATCTTAGTTCCCAGTAATATCTAATAGATTCAATAATACAATGAAGTAAACAATATGCTGAACATAAAGCATTTCAAAGAAAGAAACAATTGTATTTAACAATCACTTAGCAAGAGCAGCTCTACAAAAGGGGAAAGAATGTCTTACAATCCAATGGCGAGCAGTTTGGGGATTGCAATCACGCATTGCTTGCAGTTCTGATTGAAGCAGTGTCTCTTTGGCATAAAACGCATTATTGTGGACATTTTTCTCCCCAGATTTCTCAACCTCAACATTTACCTCAACAACCTACAAAATGGAAAGATAAGTGAATGGAACCATCTAATATTCTACGAATAAGGATTATTAGTTTTTCAAAGTAAATCTTTGCATAAACATACAACATTTTTTTATTGACAGATCAGAATTGAGGAATTAAGAAACAAACACTACAATGTAGCATGCAAAGAAGTGCATCATCTCATGGTGGCAAGGAAATCCTTATGATTGACCATAAAGGCATTGGTATTAATGAGGTATTCTATTAATTCAAAGGAATGTCATGCCTTATTAGGTCTCTTAAAATTTCAGAAGGTCTTCAAAAGTAAATCCCAAGTCTGTTCTCTGTTAACACAAGCAAGCATCCGATCTAGACTACAGGTAAATCCAGGTTACAGTGAAGGCCAGAAATGAAGATTTAACCACAAGTAAATCCCATTTCCAAATAGCAGCAAGCACTGCACTACCCAAGTACTTGAAAATTTGAAATCGGACAAATATAGCTCAGAAATTCAATGCATAGTACCTGATTGAAAGCTTCACCAGATTTGCAATCAACAGCCATGTTCATACGAGCAACAAAGAAGTGTTGATGAACTGGTGCATAGAGACCCGGGGCAATGGTTGTACCATATTTTCGAGTTTCCCCAGGCTGTAATGCTCCTAAGCTAAGGATTCCTGTTAGCTTAACTTCAGCTTCGATCTTTCCATCCTGAAGCAATGAACAACTTGCATGTCATTCTAAATCTTAAGATTGCACAGTACAGCCAACAAACAAGGCACAATGCAATCTATCACTTGGCTTAAATCAACACTTGGAGAATGCAATCTATCACTTGGCTTAAATCAACATTTGGAGAATAGGTGCAAGTAGCTCAAGAAAAGGAAGCACAAAGAAGTTGTTTACAGATACAGCCTACAGTTAGTTGGCACTGCACAAAGCAAATAATGAAACAACTTAATTGTTGAAATATATATGCTTCTAGTTCAAGAAAGTGCATTCAACTCAACTGGTCCATAAAATAGTCTTCACAATAAAATTATGCATTTTGCAACAAACACCTTCTCCTTGATCACAAGTCCAACATCTGAGTTAGCATAAATGTGTATTGGAGTACAAATAGTGTAGGATTCAACTTGCCTGATAGAAGTGCCAGAAAAATCCGTACTCATAATTAGCGACGGTACAAATAAAGGACACTGTTAGCCGCCTAGACCTCCGTGCTTCTGCTAAACCTGTCCTCCAATCCTGATGCTTCCATAAAATTCCATGATCCTCTTCATGTAAACATACACAATTTTCAATTGTTTCGACACCTCCAGTGAAGTTAGTAAAGTGTGCGTCAAAGTATTTGATAAAGCCCAAACAATCACAGCCCTGCAATGGTAATTTGATGATGATAAAAACTAAAAACATGATGATTTAGTGCATCTCAAGCATAATAGTTCACGAACCTTTTTTAGGGAATGTGCATTTTTACCAAGACCATCTTCTCCCGCATCAAAAGCATTCTTACGATAATGTGGTTCATTTGGATCTCCATAAGGCACAACCATCTCTACAAAGCTTAACCTGTGGGCTACAGGTCGTCTACCCCTGCTACCATCAACATAGGCAACAGAATGTATAACCAGGCCCTCCCTAGGAGTAAATCCAATGCGAAAATTCCACTGCCAACCAGCAAGAATGTAATCAGATTCTCCATCAATGTTTCTGAAGTTAGTAAGAGATAAATTAGCTGATAAATTTAATAATTCTGACAGATACCTTCTGCCACTCTATATAGTGTCCATTGACACGAAAGCTTGGACCTTCAAGCTGGATAATTTGTAAGGGTTTCACATCACTTCGATCAACACCACCTCTTGTTTCACCAGGAGTATAGTTCCTCAATGGATCAGCTGGAGGTAAGGGAACAAGTTTGTGATCTTCAAATTCAACCACCTTCATGTTTTGCATATCAACGAGTACATGGATGCCCTCAACTGGTCTTGCATAACCATTTTCCATTGGGCAGTCGCTCTCAGTTCTACAAAATATAAGTGGTTTAGCAAGTCTTCTGCTTGGAGCATCAGCATCACTGTGATAACCAACACACCTGCAACATAAATATGAAAACAAAATATCAATAACTTCACACCACCCTATAGCAACTTTTTGACATATAATATGTTGAAAAAACTCATATATTAGCTCTAGCATACCAGGCATCAACCATCACAAGTTCCATGTCTTCAATACCTCTTTTTTTCATTGCCTCTCTAAATGGAGGAAAGTCTTTGACAACAGCTTCACATTCAGCATATTCTACAGCATCCTGAACTTGCAACAAATAGAATATTTAAACAAAGCAACAACACAAATGAGCATGCAAGTATAACTCATATAACAAATACTATGAAGTCATTTCAAATGTACCAGCTACTAAAGGTTTAAAAAGTGATTGTTCACTTGTTAGCTCAGAGACACAGGTTTCATTTTCAGATCAGGTCAATGAGCCATTAGATATGATGTGTACTGCAGCAAAATAGGCTTATAACACACAAAATCACACAGAAGAATGTAATTAGAAATAAAGTCAGTGAAATAACTTGTTATCCATGCTAGCTAGATGTTGGAATACCATAGGAACTTTGTTTCCATCAATTAGAATAGTGCGAGTCCAAAAGTTTAGGCACGTGGTTCTTTCAGGATTCATCATTGATAAACATGGCATCTATAATTCTAGTTTCTCAACCTTTTCATGATTAAGTCCTTGGATAAAGCCCAATAAATAATAACAGTCCTAAATATCAACTTTCATCTTCAGTGCAGCTCAAAGACCAAGTGAACATGAAGAGTGGACACAAATAGAATAAATGCCAGCGGAACATGACAAACCATTGGAGGCTGAACATCTGGAACAACTTGAGATGAAATCACTTTGCCTCTATGATGTCCACCTCGAGTTGCCGCGTGTACTTCAGAGAGCTCCACAATCCATATGCTTGTCTCATTTGACCGTTTGTTGTAAATAACAAGTCTAGCCCTTCTTGGAGGCAGCTTCATAGGAATTATAGGTCCACCTTTTGTTCTAGGTAGCAATGATGGTTGAAAAGGAGGGAAGAAATATGTATTTGCCAGCGCAACAACATCTTTATCTGGTTCAAGCAAAACCACCTCAATGAAGCGCATGCTGTCTCTGAGCTAAAACCAAAAATGTTAATTAACTAACTAGTTCAACAACTATCACATCATTTTATAAGGGAGTTTTACATAAAGAGAAGTTATAGCGCGTGTAATAACCTCAGGAGTAGCTCCAGCAGCCCTAACAGTTGCCACCGCAACAGAGATTTCAGCGGCAGACAAAGGATCCAAAGGATGGCTGGTCTGAGCCCTTAACATGACTGGGATGGCAGCTGAACATAATACAACAAAGACCACATAAATCAACCAAACCAAACCAGACAAAACATATACATTGCAAAATCATCGGTTGAAAAGCTCCTTCTGGAAAGAACACATTGATTCACAAAATACTCAAATCCTTAAAAAAAAAAAAAAATGAACCCAAGAAAGTCAGACAATTTCTGATATCACATGAGACCAAATAGGGTATTTTCCTTGTCGATAATTATACACTTAATTGTTTTCCTTAGAATTTTGATAATAAACATTCTTGACTTAGCTCACTGTTATGAATACTCTAATAATCTCGATTAATTAAAAATAATTCATCAAGCCAAACTACCATATCCATTTGTCAAAATTTTATATGGAATGACTAGGGATCCATTATACATAAAAGGAATTAAAAAAATAAAATGATATTTATCATATTTAGAAGCTTGAATAACAGTTGATAAATAATTAGTTGGAAGTTAAAAAAAAATATCTTGGAAAAATAAAAATTAAAGACATAAAAAATCTTTGTTTCTGTGAGATTGTTTTTTTCTTTTTGGATGTTTTCTAGATCTAATTGTCTAGCAAAGATCTATCTCAAAAAGAGAGAGAGATAAAAGAGGACTTGTAATGTAATGTAGAGGAATAGTATTGGCGTTTTAGCTACTTTCTTCTTATAGTGAATAAATACTATGATTAGTTGGAAAAATTTATTAATTTCTAGAGTGACTAAATATTAAAAAATTATTAATTAGTTTGTCAATTAATAAGTTAGTATATTTAATTCAAAGAATTTTTTCAACTCCGCACAATATTTTCTATGTAGCATGCTTGCAATAAAAAAAAAGGATATGATATCTTTTATATTATTCATATAAATTGGTTTGATAAAAGTAAATGCCTCTGTTCTTCTTTGAAAATAATGTATTATTAATTTATTAGTTTGACAAAAAAAAAAAAGACTTTCAGCTTCCCTTACGTACCTTTATTTATAGATCTAGTTGCCAAATTATATTTGATGAACCACCCAAACTGACTAAAAAGCAGGAATGAGAACAATAAATTGATTTAACAAAAAGAATAAATTATTAATAATTAATTATATGAGATAGTAAATTTTAATCAAATCAAAAGTTCAACAGATTTGGTATTTTTATATATAGTTATGGATAAATGGGAAAAAAAAAAAAAGCAATATCAAAGTTTTTTTCTTTTTCATGGAAATTAAAAAAACTACTCACATGTCTTGTAATAAACTAATCTAATAAGCAATCTGCACAGAATTAGCTATGTGTTTTAAAAATGAAAGGGGGAATAAAGATAGTAAAAAAGCAGGAATGGAGTGACACTCACATAATTTATGATCCTAATTTTATTCCCACAAAATCAGCTTGTATTAAATAAGAGAAGAAAAAATCTGAACAAAAATATTGGGGATGCTTGTTTGTTTGGCTTTTGTTTGACTATTGTGCATGCTTTAGTAGCCTCGCTGTGTTACTTATCTTGCTGGTGCGGTAGCTAAGAGTTTTTTTTTTTTTTTTTGTTCTGGTTGTAGTTTTAGTCATTTTCATTGTTTATACTTTTTTATGCTATGTGTTAGGTTTGGTACCTTGTTCTTGATTAGGTTCCTCATCTAACCATTGTCAGGGAGTACATTTTCTTTTTTGTAAATCTTGAATATAAACTTGTTGATTCTCCAGCCTAAAAATCTAATATATATTTACTTATCTTTGATAAAAAAAAATATATATATATATACCCATAGGACACCAGTGAAGCATTATTTAGATACTTATTTATCTCGTTAAGAATTGGGGAACCTCCAAAATAAACTTAATGTTTGTATCAATTTGAAAATCCTTGAGAAATAAAAACATTAATTTTTTTCAAATAAGATAAAAAAAAATTCAAATATATTTAAGAATGAAAAATTAATATTTTTTGAAAAAAAATCAATTTTTTATTTACAAGGAATTTTAAAATTTAACTTTTTCCAGAAAATCAAATTTCGTTTCTCAAACTTTTTTAAAAATTTCAACTTTTTTATTTTCTAGAGTTTTTTTAAACTTTATTTTCTGAAAAATATTAATATTTTTTTTATTAATTAAAGTCATATTAAAATTTAAAGCAATTTAATTTAACTGAGTTAAATTGACTAAATTTTCCAAAGCATAGGTAAAAATTTGACAGAATAATTTATAATGACTTATTCGCTAAATGGACACAAAGCAATTTCAAGGTTTTTTCATTAAGAATTAGTTAAAATTCCTAATTAAGCAAGACTTTTTTTGGTGATAAGATTTATTCCAAACAATAAAATTCTTTTTTTGTTAAGGTTATTTATCATGAATTAGTGATATCAATGATATTTTTAATTTCAATATAAAAAAATAATATATTTAATTTAATTTAAATATCAATAAATAGTGCACTTTGTTAAAGTTCGGCTGCAGGTAACTTCTATGTACTTATGAGTCTATGACAACTCTTTTATTTATTTTTATTTTTTTTTTCCTATTGAATTTTGCCTATTTTAGAATATCCATGAAGTAGATATCTTCAGCTAATAAGGTTCTACTGTATAATTTATTAAAAGCTTAATTAAAATAACACTAGTAATGAAATCCAATAAAAATAAAAATAAAAATAAAAAGGAAGGCAATAAATGGGTAGATTTTGCCTACATTTATTATCCCCTTTTTTATTAGATTTGGTCAAGAACAAAAAATCCAACTAAAAACGTGGTAATTAATATAATAAAAAACAGTGACCCTTAAGTACAGCATCCGACAGGGTATAAATAAACATCTTTATATCTCCAGGATTATCTTTAGAGCATTGTCATTTCAAATAAAATAAAATAATCCAAAAGCAACAAACAGGCGATTCATATGACAATTCCATGCTCGAGAAAATAAATTTATTTTTGCTGATTTTATGCATATCATGATGATCCATTCCCGAGATAATGGAGCCATTCAAACTAGAATCTCTAATATAGATTTATCACAAAAAAAAGAAAAACAATCCTAAAAAGCAATAGATGATTAAAAGAAAACAGAAAAGGTAGAGAGAGAGAGAGAGAGAGAGAGAGAGTTACATACTTTTGGTAGCGGAGGCGGTTCTGGAAGGTTCCGGGAGAGAATCGACGACGGGGCGGCGCTCAGGGGAGTGAACAGGAATAGTCCAATCTTGCCGCACCAAAGACGACGTCGTCGCAGCATCGCGGCGAATGGGAAGGGGAAGAGTGGTAGCACTAGAGTCACAACAAGAAGGAGAAGACGTCTTTTTTTTCGAAGTTGAGGCCATTGTAAAGGATTCACAAGCTCACCAATTCCACCCGCGTAAATCTCTTTACAATTAACTGACATACAACACTGCTTTTCTTCTTTACCACCCTCTGATCTCCCTCCTCTCCGCTACTCTCTCTCTCTCTCTCTCTGTCCCTTCCTTTAAACAACAAATGGAATCAAGAGAGAAGAAAATACATAAATTTCAAAAAAAAAAAAAAAAAAAAAGCAAGAGTGATCTCGAGGGCAAGAGAAATGGGAGGGAGAAAGGGAGGGAGGTTTAATATATAAAGGGGAAGGTGGCGTGACACGTGCAGAGAGCGGGGTAAAATTTTGGGGAAGATAAGGCGAGCAATGGGGTGATTTTGATTTATTTATTTTTGTTTTTTGTGAAAAGGAAATTTTGGTGGACTTATCAAGGATAAGTGCGTTTTGATAGGGCGTTCTGCTTGTGCTAATGGACATATACGTTAGCGTCCTGCACTAAATATTTTTTTCCCCTTTATATTAGCATGATAAGGCCATACAAGATTTCCATATTTTTCGTATAAGGACCTGTGTCTTAAAATATCTCATCAATTGCCCACTTGCTCTCTTTTTTTTCCTTTTAGTTTCAGGCTGTTCGCATGCTTGGCCCGTGCCTAGATGCCACGTTTACAGGAAATTTACTGCTGCCTGTTCTTCATGACTAGCGAGACAGGCTGGTGACTTTAGTTTCTTTAGTAATTTTAGTGCTAGAAGTAGAAGTAATGTGACAAGAAGGGGAAGTGTTTCTTTCTTGTCAGGTCCCCTACTTGTTTTTGTTTTTCTTCTATTATTTGATGAGTTTTTTTCTCTTTAGAGATTGATATTATTGATAGAGCAAATAGAATGACATATACATCACATATTAAAATATTTCAATCAATGAATTACATATATTACTATATTATAAAGCATAGGCTTTGATGGATCCAGATCAACCCAGCTAATATATATTTTTTATAAATATTGAAATGGTGACATGTTCAGCTTATATTTTTAAAAAAAAAAAATTGAGATAATAGTATAAAGAATAGATTTTAATCAATATAAGTTAACTATTAAATCGATGATTTAGATTATAAATTTATAATAATTCTATAAAAACCAAATTATGAAACTTAATTTTTAATTAATTGTTGAAAAATAAAATAAAAAAAAAATACCTCATGACTTCGAATCACACAAAAGGAGTGATTTGAACTGATTGTCTTTCAATTGAATTGGAGTAATTGCCTTTTCAAAATAAAATTTGCGAAACAAACTGTCGGGACGTTCTCTTGCTGGTTTGTAATCTAAAAGCTAAACTAATGCATCCCTGGGATAGCAAAAGAATAAAGAATTCATAATTTATTTAAAATAAAATAAAAATTATACCCAAGAATAATTAATGTGCAATTCCCTTGATTATGCCCGAGTCTTCTGGAATGAGGGTCAAAGATGTCGATGAATTTTGACATATTTTCAATTAGACCTTCACCTTATATATAATTACGCTTCTATACCTCTTAAAAAAGTCAAAGATTTTTAACTACGAGTATATATACCCTGTCTTTTTCTTAAAGTAATAAATGAACAAAAAAGGTAACATTAGTGTGTTTTCTTATGCCACGTGTCCAGACAATCTTCCAATATCTTATCGTGTATTTATTTGAAAAACGAAAAAGAGAATAAAAAGCTGAAAAACCTTCCTCGTGATGCACGTGATCGATGTCGGTGCATCTTGCGCGGAGATTTATACAGAGCATAAGCCCATGATTAAAAAACAAATTAATGGTCTCACTCGAGTCTTAAACATTTTATTATTTTTACTACAACAAAATACATGTCTTCTTTTCTTTTGTGTAGAAATTTACTAGATCATTGGTCTAATAAAAAAAAAAAAAAAGCATTCATTAAAAGTTTTTTTTAGTAAAAAAATTATAATTATAAACTCAAAATATAATGCACATTAGACAATTTTTTCTTAATAAATTAAATAATATTTTTTAAAAAAAATATTAAAACAATGAATTATTAGATTAAATTGTTAAATCTGTTACCTTGGTCTTCAGATCGTAATAATTATATAGACTAAAAAAATTAAAGGTAAATTTATAATTAATTAAATATTTAAGAATAAAATTGAAAAAAAAATATATCAAATTAAAAATAAATTGAGTCAATTTAAATTAACTTGCCAAACTTAATACTTATATTTTAAAATCAGGATAACTTCATAAAAAATAAATTAAAAAAATTATAAATTAATTTTCCTCATCATCAATAGAAAAGAAAAAAGAATTATAAGGAATTAGTTTTGTAAGATAATAACAAATTAGTCTTCCTAATCATTGTTGATGGTGGAAGCTAAAAGATATCCACTTTTGCTTTTTAATAATTAAAAAAAAACAAAAACAAAAACAAAAAGTTGAGTCACCTCGCCTCCTTTTGCATTATTACTATCTTATTTTTGAGATTTTTAAATTTTTTCTTGATTTTAAATTATCATTTTTTTAATTCACATAAATTCTCATCTTAATGTTTTTAATTTACATATGATTTCTGCATTGGCCTTTAAAAAGGTGGCTTATTCATGTTCGATCAGCTTCAATTAAGGTTTCATAAGCTCACTTCTTTTTTAATTTAATATTTTTTTCAATTTAGATTAACCGATCATCTAGTAAGTGATCTAGTGATAAAATGTTAAGATCAAGAGGTTTACTCCCCTTGTAGTTTTAAGTTCGAGCCCTGAGATTACTAATATGATAATCACTAGATGTTTATATGGTCGTTAACTTCAAAGTTCGTGGAATTAGTCGAGGTATACACAAGTTAGCACGAATACTCATATTAATAAATAAATAAAAACTATTGCACAAATCCCACTTTGTGTACAAAAATTTCATTGGTTGTGATTTTAAGAAATATTTAATTTAAAAACTCACAAATTTAGAGAGAGAATGTATAAAAATAGTTTTTTAATGTTAACTCTGGTTCTTATTATTTTAATTATTTCAAATTATAAACTAAAGTTTTTTTTTATTATATTAACCTTTAATTTTAATATCGGGATGTTTTATGCTAACACAAATACACTTAGAACATGCAATTCAAATTTTGTAAATATATAATTTCTTAAGGATAAAAAAGGGAATTTTGTTGTAGTAGAGTTGCATGCACACCACAGAAGTCAACTACGAAAGGCAAATAATGATCTTGTAAGCTTTATATTGTGGACTTTAAAGCATGAAAAATTTCATAATTTATTATTCATTGACTTCAATATCTCATGGAAAAACTAGTTAGATTTGCATCGAGATGCACATGTACATTATTGGTCCTATTCGTTTACAAAACGTTTTCGAAAAAAAAAATATTTTACATATTTTTTATAAATTAACTTTTTTATTATTTTCAGATTATTTTTTTATAAGTTAATATTAAAAATAAATTTTAAAAAATAAAAAATATATAATTTTAAAATAAATAACTCTTTAAAATATAGAATTAATAAATTACAAACCGACTTTAGTATTGTTACCTTGCAAGAACATGGTGGTCCCTATTTAAAAGAAAAAATGATTAAAATGAGTGTTCAAGTCAGTTTATATATATTTTGACTAATTTCACGGGCCTTGAAATTAATAACCATGTAAGCTTTTAGTAGCCCTGAAGTTTGTGGAGGTCGAATTGATAATACTTAAGAAGCAAATCCAGAACCTAACTAGTTAAGATACACCTCTTAGAACCATCTTGCAGGTGACCCAGTGGTAAAAGTTTCGGATCAAGGGGTTTACTCTTCCTGTTATCTTAAATTCGAACCTTGTGGTTGCTAATATAATGGTTACTAGAGGCTTACATGATCGTTAATTTTTAGGGCTCATGGGATTAGTTGAGGTATACATAAGCTGACTCAGACACCCACATTAATAATAATAATAATAATAATAACAACAACAACAAGATACTCTAAGAGTGTGTTTGGTATTATGGTAACTGTTGTGGTTGTGGTTCAAAACAAAATTATTTTATAAAAAATACTTATAGTTGAGTTTAGTTTAGAAAAATATATGTTTGGTTAAAACTGTGGTTAAAATTGAAGTTGAATAAAAAATAATTTAATGTGTTTGATTAAGAATGCTTTTCAAATTAAAGTTATAAAATAATTTAAAGAAATATATATTAATATTAATTGTTTTTAATTTAAATATTGTAGATTTAACTACTGCTATTATATCATGAAATACATAATACTTAATATAATTTTTTTATTGTTCCATTAAACTATCTACAATTCCATCACGTATAAAATACATCCGACAAGGATTACAGTTTTATTGGTTTCATAAGAGCATAACAACATTAGATAAAATATTATCAAAAATAAAATTGAGATTGTGATCAAATTCTACAAATATAACATCATCAAGCAATCTCCTTTTAATTCATATAATGTCATTGAATAAGAGCACAACTAGTTTTTCAAAGAAAACACAATTAAAAATAAAAAATAATTTTTTTTGTTGAATCGGATCCAATTCAATATATTTTCATAGTTTTGAATCAGGTTCAGTTTTTACTATTCATGTGAACAATGTCTTTGTTGTTCACTTAAGTGAATAATAGAGAGTTCACTCACGTAGGCAGGAGAAGAATGCAAGAGAAGCAGATAAAAATTACTTCTTATAAATTAAGGTTCGACCTTAATTTTTAAGTGGGATCCATATTAAAAAAAAATATAATTTATATTAACCAAACACTTTGAATCAATGTTTACTTCTTGTTATTGCTATTACGGCTGCTGCAGTACCAAACAGTCACTTACTTTGAACATGGTCCTGCTTACTTATTAGAAAGAAGCTGTGCTCTTTTTTCTGTCACCCTTTCTACTTGAAGTGCTTTCGTGTACTGACTCTGCATTATTACTTCAGGAAACCCATCCCAAAGTCGGAAGAGCTTTCAAGCTTTCCATCAATTATGGCGTTTTTCCGGTGAAATTTGATCCTTTCTCCCTCCTCTGTGATAAGCAAGGAATGATTTCATGGAAAATCACACTGATCAATTTCTTCCTCCTTTAAAGTCTTTTCTGCTCTCAAGACTTATACCACCTACTTCTTTTGTTATTTTGCTCTTTTATATCTCCGGTCATCGTCCTCCTCGTTGTCCCTGTCAAGATAATTCACAGAACTTGGACGGTTCAGGAGGAGGTAATAAAATAAATCAAAATCACAAGTGGTTTTATTTTATGGGATGCTGAAGTCAGGTCCTCATCAGAGCAATTCCTCATCTGGAAATCGGATCAGCTACTTTTCTACTGCCAAAATGTCATTGACGAATTTTTTATAAACAAATAGATTCACAGTTATAAAAGTGATAATTTTAGTTTAATGGTTGTTGTAAAATATATTTTAGTTAAAAAAATTATTTTTGTCAACCCGATAAATAATTTATAAAATTTATTTTCGTCTCGAAACATTTGATTTTTTTTAAAAAATACTATCAGATTTTTATTTCTTATGACAAGTAATTAAGGAAAAATAATAAAAACTAATTATATTAATTACTAGAATTAACTCTGCATCAAATGATTTGAAGAATTATTATAAAAAAGAATACCAAGCAATAACTCTTCTCCTTCTCCTCTTATTATAAAAAAGAATTATTGTATTTTCTCTTTATACATGCATATCTTCTTTTGTTTTATAAATTATATTAATTACTTCTTGGAACTCGAGAATTATTCCACACCTAACACAAAATAAATTATCAATTTTAATTAAAATAATGTACTTGTTCCTTTGGATGGTCAAGGGTATTTTTTTCTTTTTCTTTTTTTTTTTAAATTCAAACCTTAGAGTCAATACATATACATATAAAATCATACACATTTCAGTAAAGAAGATTTCGTCTAAATTACACTAAATAATCTCTTGTGTAGGTATAATTAGTCATACAATTTCATCATCCATTACTCAAATTCAAGGGAAGTTACTAAGAAAAATGAATGGAAATGATCATCATTTATACAACGAGTCAAGGAAGAGCTCAATTAGCAACCGTGTCCCGTTTGGAAAATAGATTGTGTTAGTCTTTGCTCCTTTCGATTCTCTTACACCTTTTCTACCCTTTACTAGAGAAAATACCCCTACCAATGAAGAAGATTTATGTCCCGTTTGGAAATGTGGTGATAACTACATTATGTTTTTAATTTAATTTAATTTAATTTTTTAAATATATTTTTAGATAGTTTTGATATATTAATGTTAAAAATAATTTTTTTTTAATAAAAAAATATTATTCTAATATATTTCTAAATAAAAAATACTTTAAAAAATAACTATCATCATATTTTCAAACACGTACTTAAAAATTAACTTGTGCTCTTGAACTTCGTTTTCATAGAGGAAATTTGCAAAGGCAACTTCCATGATGTTATTATCATTTCCTTTTTTGCTTCTGATTTTGTACTTTCATATGTTAGACTATTACTCATGAAATTGTGTTTCAATTTCCAAACAAGGAAAAACGACGTGGAGGAAGGGGAAACACATAAGAAGTTGAGAAAACATTTTTTACTTAGAGTTTTTAAACCCAGTCTCGTAATTAGTCCAGTTCAAGATTTGAATTTTGAATTTTAACTGGGTCACCTTAAATTTTGACTTTCTCTATTTTTTTAATACCTGACTTGGTTCCAACCTCAAATTGACCTATCGGACCGGGTTTTAAAACTATACGTTGCTATTATCCTTATTTTTATTGGGCCAAGTGGTCATAAGACCATAAGTGGTGTTGAAAAAAAAAAAAAATAATAGTGGGAAAAAACAATATAAAAAAGTTATAAAAATTTTGTATTACTGGTATAAACATAATCAAATTAAATAGTAAAGAATTATATTTTATTTGCAAAAATAATTCTTCTAAGAATTGATAAATAGTTTTTTTTTTCTTGAGATTCCTTCCTTTATATTTTTTTCTAAAGATAAAATAGATCTAATAAGATTTAATAACTCGACTAAAAAAAATCCTAAAACTTAATTTTTAAAACTCGTGAAGTGGATCACTTGATCATAAACACCAAATAAAAAAAAGCATGAAACTCAATCATCAACGAATCAAATATTAAATGATAAAAAAAATTCAACAATACAAAAGGATATGAAGGAAGAAAAAGAAATTAAACACACACAAAAACATGCAAGCTCACTCGGGTTAATCCGTTAAACCCAGAATAACCAAAGTACTTCTAACAATTATAATTATAGAACAAGAAATAAACTCCATGATAATACCATTTATCCTTTCAAAGTCAATTCATTTAATTTTTATTTGCCAGGGACAAAGACATCAATTCATGATTTCAATCTCCAGTGAATCACTCTTTTGCTAAAGTATTTTTGCTACACATTTTATTTTCTATTTTTATTTTTTTTGTAATAAGGAGTGACTTATCCTATTATTGAAGGGGATCATGGTGGGTTTTCATGGTGATTTTTGCCTCAAATAAAGAGAGAGATTACCTCGTTCAAGCAATGGAAACTTGGGTGAAGTATGTACCGTACAGATTTGACCAGGCATTTCATGTGGAGGAGGAGGAGGACACCATTGTTGCCAAATCGGAAGCTTAGAAAATCTGCTATTGACGATGATCATGTTTTCAGGCATCTAGATTAATTACACGGGATTCAACCTCCTTGAAGCGTTAGAAAAATGGTGCTATCCTCCTAAGCCCTGCTGCATTCATGAAGCTCCAATACCAGAGATCAGTGGTGCCCTGCATACATAAAGCATTGTAGGCGACAAAGAACATCTTGCTGAATAGCCACTACATGGTTCTGTTGTACCGAAAATCAATAATTTATTAATTTAATGTTTTGAAAACCATTCATTAGAAAAGTGCAGGACGCCAGAGACTGATTGAAGAATTGTTTGCGGTATACCAACGGGCACTTTCTCTGATCATTTTTCCTGTTTTTCCCAAAGAGATTTATCACTAACAAAAACACAAGCTCTGCTATACCTTTGCCAGTTAAACTGGCTTTGGATATTTGAATAACCACATCAAGAATTAAGCAAACCACAGCAGAGAACCTAATCACCTATGCTCAAACGTTACGCCAACCTAAAGTTACAATCACATAAATATGAATTGCCAATACATGAATTCCTATACTTTATTAGTTACAGCATTGTTTAACCCTTCATTTCAATACGAATGCACCCACTCGCAGAGATGGTTTTCTTAACATAGCTAAAGCTTGTTTGTTGATGATGGCAGTAGAGGCTGCAATTGTTCACTAAATTACCAAGGTCTACCAGCACCAAGTGGCACGGTATTGGATCCTGAAATCATCCCCCGGTTGCTGAAGCCAAAGCCGCCACCTCTTCCTCTGGAACGGAAGTTACCTGCAGAGCATATGAACATGAGAAATAAATGAGATTCATCATAATTGAATAGACTTAGCATTCAATCCTGATTAACACGTCCACATATATTTACCTCCAAAAGAACCAGCTGACCGAGTCATAGCAGATAATGACGGAGGCACAATCTGCCCTGCTTCTTGCAGAATTTTAATAAGATCCCTAGCAAATTTTGCATTTGACTCTGTGAAAAAGGTTAAGGCTGTTCCCCTAGCTCCTGCTCGACCAGTTCTGCCTATCCTGTGAACATAATCCTCGAGGCTGGAAGGAAAATCATAGTTGACCACACATTTTATGTCCTTCACATCTACAAGCAATTAAAGTAGAAGTTAAGTGAAAATAATTGATGTATAAAGTTCACTGAATGCACTTAAGCGCAGGACTATAGGCCCCAAGACAAACTCAGCTATGAAAGATGGCTCATTCTACTTGAGATAATTAACAAAATGAAAACATTGTTTGATTCTCGATCAAGAGATTACTCAGCTTTCAGAATTTTCATTCTCAAAGTAAAGCTATCAAAGCTTGACATAAGGTAGCTAAATAAAAATCTGGACTGGAGCCTCTTAGGATAAGCATGCCAGTTTACGAAGTTTTTAGCCACCATGCTAACCTGATTCACGGCTCTAGAAATGTATGAACACCCCCTTATCCCCACACCCCTAAGATCCGAATGATCAATTTAAGATAACACATTCAAGAGACAAATGTGCCCACCTTAACCTTGCAGGGATAAGGACAGCTTCACCACCACTATTTCCATATCCAGCTATTTAATAAACATGTCAGTCAACCCGGCTGCCAAGATAAACCAGCTCTATAACTGTGGATGGGCAACAATCGCTTGCAAACATGTTATGTAGACACCCGTTAGTTGGAGCTATGCGATATTAGAGAATTCTGCAAATTACTGCCTCATGAAAGCCAGATTTTTAGATTACTTTTCTTCCATGCAGAAACAGAAATGCAACTTCCCCAGTCACAGAATAAATCTTAAACTGCTGTCCACAACACCAATGGGCAGTGCTCCCTGTGTCCATGAAACATGAGCTGTAGCTAATGGGATATTCTAGCGAATATGAGAAACCAAGATGCCACTCAATCCAACTTTAAAATCCCTTTGAAGCAAAGAACCATGCTTACAAGTTAATACAGCAATCAGTAGGTGATTATTCATATTGGTAGCTCGCTTTGCACCCATACCACAGATTATATTCAGGGAAAACTGGATAGCAGCCGGCTGACTTGCCTATCTTCAAATTTCTAGACAGAGATGAATAGACCTAGGACTCCTACACACAATGATCCTACCAAGGCCCCGTGCAGCAACATCAGTGGCAGTCATTATAGGGCTTCTGCCACTTTTGAACTCCGCCAGGACCCAATCCCTTTCAGCCTGGTTTTTATCACCATGGATGGACAAAGCTGCCCATCCATCCATTCTCAACTGCCTTGTAACTTGGTCACAGCCCTTTTTTGTCTCCATGAATATTAGAATTCGACTTCCATCCATCGCTTCTTTCAGCAGTTTGATCAGCCTGCATAGATTTAGACATATTAAAGTAGCTATATCAACATGCTAAAACATCATTTTTTCTCTGCTACAAGCTGCTGAGACAAACCGTTTGTACTTCTCCAGGTCCATCATGACTTCAACAACTTGGTTTATAGACTGGTTTGCTTTTAAATCTTGCGATCCTATGATAACCTAAACATGGTAAAAATTTCAACAATATTGGGTGAACATGCCTTTATAACAAGCAAATAACAATAAACCCAAAATACTTATATGATAGCAATTGGGGACAACTATGACTGAGACCTTGTATGGATTATGCAAAAAATGCCTTGATAAAGCTTCAACCTCCCTGGGCCATGTTGCACTCCAATACAATGTCTGCCTATCTGGTCGAATCTGCGATAAAAATAGACCTCTTAGAATTCAGTTTCAAAGGACTTCCTGACTAATGAAATTCCATTGTAATAACAGTTTCTGGGTTGGTCCTCTGGCAAAAAATACAAATTACTTCAGTGTGAATTACTTTAAATTAGCATGAAAAATCCAAGTACCTTGCCAAAAGTCAAATTATCTCAATAAGAATATTCATTAAAATTCCATGGTTTGTACGGCCACATTATTGCAGGAGGAAGTTAAAGACAGATGCTTACCTGAGATACAATTTTCCTAATTTGAGGCTCAAAGCCCATGTCCAACATGCGATCAGCCTCGTCCAACACTAGGTATGTGACTCTTCGCAAATTCATGTGTTGAGCTCCCAACATATCTATTAGTCGACCAGGGGTAGCGATAACAATTTCAACACCTGGCATAAGACAGATCCTGAATCACTACCATACTTCACCAATCTCAATCTGCTTAGATTTGCAAATATCATAACAAGCTACTCAAAACAGACAATACCTCTTTGAAGATCACGAATTTGGGGTCCCTTGGGAGCACCACCATAAATGCATGTGCTCCTAATATTCGCCTTTGAACCAAACTTCAAAGCTTCTTCTTGAATCTGAACTGCCAGCTCTCTTGTAGGAGCTAATACTAACACAATCGGACCATCACCATGTACTAGACAGCAATAAAGTTTAAAACAATAAATATCACACAATAAAATGTGACAACTTCAAAAATTCAACTTAACCAGAAAGGCAATAAATACTAACCCAATCGAGGCTGAGCAGCAACATGCACAAAAGCTGGTAGCAGATATGCCAGTGTCTTACCAGAACCAGTCTCAGCAATGCCAATTAGATCTCTACCCTTTAGAGCCATTGGCCACCCTTGAGCTTGAATTGGCGTTGGCTCAACAAAACCCAACTTAGCAATCACCTGTAAGCAGTAATCTACCACATAAAATTAAAACAATCAGTCTAAAATAATACGTAAATTTTCAGAACGAACCATATAAGCATTGATGTGAAAAAAAATTGAAGTACCAGGGAAATTGGCCTCGTGGAAATTTCGAATAGGCCTAGGCACGTCATGACCTTCAACAGTAATTTCTCTTCTGGAACGAAACGTAACCACTTCATGTTCCGACATAGCCCTAATAGAAGGATTCTCGAAGTATAAGTTCTTCTCAAAAGGCACCAAGTCCCCAAAATCCTGCTTTGGAAGTGCAATATTATCCAACTCTCTCCTTGGATCCCCCCCTCCAAACCTCCCCCCTCTTCCACCACGGCCAGAACCAGAATTCCAGCCTCTCCCACGGCCAGCATCATTTCTTCTATCCCCGCCATGAAAATTAGACCCTCGGCCACCACTAAACCCCCTTCCTCCTCCTCCACCAACACCACCACCTCGTCCAACACTGAATCCACTAGCAGGTCGCTCAAAAACAGGATAAGCTCCACCAACTGGAGGGGGACCACCTCTACCCGCAAAAGACGGAGGCGGAGGAACCCCAGCACCACCGCCACGAGGAACAGGCCCCATCATTGTGGGTACCACTGGAGTTTTGTGGCCCATTAAGTCACTGAAAAACAGAGCCGGTTAACATAAGAATCCAAAATCAAAGTAAGAAAAAAGGGATTTTTCGATCAAAACTGAGAGAAAATAATTGCCTGCGATGGTGACGGTGACGGTAAGAGTCGGGGTCGGAGTAGCGGTTGTCGTAAGGGTTCATCACTGATTGGAGCTTGCTTGGGCTAGGATTTATTCGATTTGAGTTTTCTTCTTGTTGGAAGTTTGAGAGAAAGAGGAGAGAATATTTATTTTATCAGATCGCGGGAAAGATATTTTTCTTCTTTGAGCCTCCTTTATTCACTTGAGTACATATAACCTAAATATTTTAAATATAATATTATAGATATATAAACTTTCTAAATATTTTTTAAAATAAAATCTATTAATATTTTTAATTTTCAAAACTCCAAAATATTTTTTTCCGATATTAAAAAAATAAAATTAGTTAAACCTATTAATTTTATCAAATTCACTTTTATATATATATATTAATAACTTCCTTTTTCTAATAAAATTTATTTAATTTTTTAATTGCAAAATGAATTTTTATTGATCAAATTTATTATAATATAGCCATAAAAATATCTTCATGAAAATATTTTTCATCAGATTTGATAAGACGGCTTTGGCTTTTAGGCTTCTTTGTAAACGATTTGTCGAGAACTCTTGAACGACGCGTGGTCTTTACGATAGACACGTGTAGGGCCCCACCACTACTAACAAGGTCAAAACATGAAGAACAAACAAGGGAGAGGTCATGCAAGCTGCTCTTATTTAAATCTGTGACAGTAACAATGGCAGGAGAGGAGAGTCCTTTGATTTCTGTTCCTGTAATGAGAATCCAAAAGACTCCTTCTCCAATTCCTTTCGTGTGTATCATCACTCCTAAAAGAAACCAATATCTGAGAAATTCATCAAAAACAAAACAAGAAAGAAGGGAATCATATATATCTATGAGGATTTCGCCTTCCATTCATTGGTTTGATTTACATTACATCTTTGTATTTAATGTTTATTTAGTACAACCACGGAAATTAATATAGTGTTAGTTGTAGTCTTCAAAAAAATGGTAGCCACCGGGAGTCTGTTTCCTTCAGCTTCCACCTTGTATTTGAGAGTTTTTGGGTTTCTCCTGCCGGTCTTTCCAATATTGCCGGCTGCTTCTTCTTCTTCTTCTTCTTCTTCTGTTTTGGATAAAATCTTAAGAATCCATCACCATGTTCCTGCAAACTGGATGAGACAGGAAACGTCATTTTCTTCGTAGAAACTGATGGAAAACTATAAAAATGTAAGCATTCATGCTATCCATTTTTCAACTTGCCTGGGAAACATGGAAGGTTGAAAAACTTGTTAGCAGAGGATGACGCTGGCTCTATCCCATCCTTACCATCCATGATCTTCTTCCCATTATGAATAATACTAACCTCACAATAGTCTGGAGCTTTATTCTTCACAAATTCTCCTTTTCCCAACTTTTTCCTTAGCAGCCTGCAAGGATGGAGGTGAAATCATTAAATTGAATGTTGACTATTAACGTCTATCTGCAAGCATATGACAATAAGCTCGTCGATTCGTTTATTCGTTAGCATAGATTGGTTGAGCGGATTATATATGCCTAATTGATCTACAATTTGAAGAGAAGTTTTCTTGCAGTCCATGTGAAATATGAGTCGAATTGGCACTCGGATGAACAGCTTTGTCTGCTACAATCTAGATTTTTTCAAATCTCAGAAAACACAACAAACGTGTTATGAGGGGTTTATATAGAAAACAAGCATCTGCACCTTGAGCGAGGTAGGCATTTGTTTCCCATGACAAGGTGGGTGATGTTAAGAACAGAAATGAGTTCTAGAATAGTTTTGGCTGTCAGATTGCTCTCCAGCAGCATCGTATCTACTGTCACCTGTCACAAGAAACAAGTTCTGGTATCAATGGTCTTGGTGAATGATGAGTTACTGTGTAGTGATATAGAGTTGCCATTATCCGCACCTTGGCATTGGCACACAGGCGAATGTATTTTTGCAGCTGGTTCCTCCTCCTGTTATTCTCTTCATTAATGTAAAATCTCACTTGATCTTGACTTAATTGGCTCCTTGATAACCTTCCAACTGTCAACAAACGATTAAAAAGAGAAAACAACTCTACAAAATAATTAAACCTGTCATGCTCCACAACATTGGGATGTGGCAAGCGAGAAAACAGCTCTACTTGTTCATGTCAAACAATATTTTTATGACCTCCGATGATTCAAGTCATATTTTTATATGATGGTCCACACAATAACAAAGTCTGATTTTCCTGATCAGATTTCCCCTGCATTAGTTCTGGCCACAAGTAGACTCAAGTCATCTTCTTAAATGGTCAATTGCTACATAGGGACTCCATGATTCCAAGGTTTTGATTTGAGAAATTCAGAACAAAATCCGTATCACTTAGTTATGCTAGACATATCAGTAATGGACTAGTGTAACCTCCTGAGCAGCAGATATTCATTATTTTAGTTGATCAGATGTGTTGTTGTACGTTACATCAGGTTACTCTGGAAGAAGCACAATCATCTTTCCTTCCTCAGAGAAGCAAGAATTCATCCCTCTAAACTCGATTAATCTAACAACATGAACAACCTGGTAGGATATAAAGGCTTACCTGGTGTAGAGATATATGACAGAGGAGGAAAAACATGGACAAGAAAAACTCGAGCTCCAGGTGAAACAGCGTGATCTAGAGCCCACTTCAGTACATCAGTGTCATTTTTACCAACAGCTACATAAACATCATCATTGATTCCATCTATGCTGTTAGTAATAGTCTTGCTATCATCCCCTATCTCTACGATTTCTGGCGACATGATTCGTGCACTGTACCTCATAGAACTTGCCGGAACATATTTCTCTTCTTCCATCTCTTATCCTTGAATCACACAAGCATAGACTATACAGAAATCAACAACGTAAATCATGTGATAGAGATAGGTGGTCTTTTTTGAGAGCGAAGATAACAAGCTTTTGGCGCTAGTTAAATATTGACAGTTTTAAAGGAAATGGTCGTTGCTCTCAAGGCCACAAAGTAAAAGGAAAAATAAGAAGAGGGAATTCTCTTTTGTCAAGCATTGTAGGCTACTGGATATGTCACATAAGACCATTTCTCTCTTGTTAAGAGCCCTTTTGGAAACCCTTCGCTTTCCCCTCCTCCATATTGTCTTGTCATGAGGATTGACCTTACTTTGGGAAGATAGCATCTTGTGTACTATCCTCACATTTGAAAAACACAGTCCTTGTTTTACCTATTGTTAGGCACACAACACACCTCAGATTGCCATCAATGAAAAAGCGTGCATGAATGAGGTCATACAACCAGGCTCTAGATTAATTGATCACCTTCTTCTGTTCTTGATTTTAAAACATGGAATGGAAAAAGAAGAGCAAATCTTGTTTGGATTTTAACCGATCCTGTAGACGGAAAAGGATGATTCAGTGCATTCTACTGATTGTTTCGTATTGGGAAAAGGGGTCTCTTTTTCTCTCCGCACCTTCGTCTGGCAGCAGTGTCCTATTCCATAAGTGCTGCACAACTCAGCCATCCAATTACAAGAATACAACAATTCGGCTGGGTTCTTATTCTAATATTCCACCATCTTAGAGGATAACTTCTCGTCCAGATAATTCCAAGTTGATTTTAAATATTTTAAGCAGCTTGGTGGGTGTAGATGAAGTTCTTTAAAGGTTGGCCCTGAGTACAAATACAAGAATTTTGACCTGGGTTCAGTTGTTCTCCGGTGCTTGTCTTTCACTCTCCTTGCAGAAAACATCAGGAGATCTCAATTTGCTCCCGTGCTGCAGGTATTATAGATCCAAGTAATGATATTTCCTTAGCAGTAAATGTTCACTCATATATTAACAGATTCCAATACAAAATGATAAGCTGAGAACATCAATGGCCGCCGCATGTTAGTTATAGAAGCTGCAATGCAAAGATATTTGGGAAGATGAATCCATCCATGTTGGAAATTATTTGGAGCTGCAATGCTGAAAATGTTGAAATTAATTTTGAAGTATAAATTTAAAGTTACCTTTTATTTTTTTAGTGCAAGAATACTTGTTAAGTGTTTGGAGCTAACCTTAAACTAGTATAAACAATGTCTCAGGAGTATTGTAATGTAAGTTTAAGTCTGTAGAAACTTTTTTTTCAGAAGAGTAATATATATATGATATAAAATAGAGTTGTGTCTCCCTACTTATTCCTTTTGTTCCACCATGCTTCTTATAAAATTTTTTTAACATGGATATTAAAATTAATATGTGTTGTTGTGAACTGTTATATAAAAATCAAACCAATTAATTTTTGGAAAGTTTTGTAAAATCCGTTACACCAAGGAACAACCATAGTTATAGCCTTCAATCGTGAATATTCAAAAATAGCTTTTATGTATCTACATAAACCTAGACAATATCTTTGTAAGATAAGAGAAAAAATAAAATATTTACTACTATTATCATGGAATCAAAGTAGGATCCTAAAATCTCTACATCTTTCATGTTTCAATCAAATTGTCTTCCTCTTTACCTATTATTTTTACAACCATGGCAGAGTCTATTCTAGATAATTGGACAACAAAAGCCCATGACTAAAGTCCAAACTTTTTCTCAAGTTTCATCAAATGCATCCAATGCTTCTATTGGTTTTAAGTTAGACGGTTCCAACTATACATTATGGTCTCCGGTTGTTGAGATGTATATTTTAGAAAAAATAAATTGAAATACATAATCGGTGATACTTCTCAACACCCTAAAATTGATCAATATTTCTAAAAAATAAAGGAATGAAAACGCAATTGTCAAAGGATGGCTTATCAACTTAATGGATCCTTCTCTGATTGGAAACTTTATTTGATTCCTAACTACCAAACAGGTATGGGATTCCATAGCTACAAACTTTTTGATGGAACCGATACAACACAAGTTTACAATCTTTGACAACATGTAACCTGCTAGCATGTGAAAGGCAGGTGAGTCCATTGAAAAATACTACACCGATCTGCAAGTTTATGATGTAAAGTTGATTTTTTTCATCCTAGTCCTGCGATACGTGCAGAGGATATTCAAAAATACAATTTTATTCTACAGGAAAAAGGAGTTTATACCTTTCTTGATAGCTTAGATGATCAGCTAGACAAGGTTTATGGTGATGTTCTCCAATTGCAACCATTCCCTATAATTGAACAATCATATGCTCATGTTAGACATGAAGACATTAAACAAGAAATAATGACATTTAGGGGTGATATTGCTCCAAGTGCAATTATGGGGATTGAACACTGGAAAATTGAAACCAAAATATCAACCTGATGAAGGGAAAAACATTCATTGTGGTAGCCTAAAACATACATGTGAAACTTGTTTTAAGTTGCATGTATATCCTAAGGGGTGGAATGATTTCCAAGCAAAGACGAAACGTAAAAACACTAGCATAAATGAATGCACAAGGAGAAAAGTTTTTGCAAATGCCAAATTATATTTGTCCCTAATTGCTCAACCAGAATCAACAATATTTTCAACAAACTCTAACAATCAAGGTAATTTGTAAACATACCTTGGCTACATGTCAAGATCATAATGACAACAATTAGGTTATAGACTTTAAGGCTATTAATCATATGGCGTTTGATCCCCATGATTTCTCATATACTACTAAACCTAAGAGAATTCACATTACAAATGCTAATGGATTCAAACATCCAGTCACAGAAGTATGGACTATGATATTATCTTTTTTCCTCTCTCTGCACCATACCTTACTTATTCCATTCTTGTAAAATAAATTACTCATTATTAGTCAACTTACCATTGCCCTCAATTGTGTTGTGTTAATGTATCCTAACTTTTATATTCTTTATAGTATTCTCACCAATAAGATTGTTAGGTGTTGTACTAACAAGGGGGGACTTTACTACATAGATGTTCTTAGTACTGGGAAAGTGAATTATGTTCAACACACTACTAGTGATAAGGAATGACATATTTGGTTTACTTCATAATCATATAGGAAATCTTTTCTTTGGATATCTGCAACATTTAGTTCCAGCTTTATTTTCCACAGTGTAACCTCCATCCTTTAAATGTGATACATGCATTGAAACCAAGAGGCATTATGTTCCTTACTTCGTAAGCCATATTAGAAGAGACAAGCCATTTTCTTTGATACATTCAGATATTTAGGGACCCTATTTTGTTACTACTCCATTAGGACACATGTGGTTCGTCATTTTTGTTGACAATTGCAATCAGATGACATAACAATATTTATTTAAATGGAAAGAAGAAGTGTTTGTTGGGTTCCAATTGTTCCATATCATGATTCAAACATAATTTTCAGCTATATTAAAGCACTTTGTAATGACAATGGAGGTGAATTTATTAATACAAAATTCAAAGCTTATTTCCAACAAAATGGTCTCATCTATGAAACATCATATCCCCAAAATCCTTAACAAAATGGAAATACTGAGAGGAAAAATTGACATATCCTAGAGATGATATGAGCATTGTTGATTGGAACACATGTCCATTATTGATATTGGGATGATGTTGTTGCTATAGCAATATATTCACCTTCAAAAGTCCTACATTTTCAGACCCCCTTATAGACACTCTCACTACCTTTACTAATTGTGTTACTACTTCCCCCAGGATATTTAGATGTGTTTTCTTTGTTCATCTTCTTAAAAACCAACGAACTAAGTTAGATCCATGTACCATCCAATGTCTCTTCTTAGGATATGGTTTACACCAGAAAAGGTATAGATGTTTAGACATCAATACTCAACGAACGTACATCACTATGAATGTCACTTTTTTAGAAACAAAGACCTTTTATCCATCACCTCTAGCCAAATCATCTTTTTTATTGGGAATGTTAAAGTGAAGATATGAATTGGCTAGCAATAACAATATAGCAAAAACCAAGAGGTGACTTAGAATATAAAGATGACTTAGAACAAAATCATGGAAATAATAAGAAATGTCCTTCAGTAAGAGGCCTAACACTTGATGAACCTAATTTGAATTGTAATGGAATTCCACAAAGTAAGATGTCTTCAAGTGATAACTCTCGTGATGGTGATGCAACAACAAGTAACGATCCCCCTTCATAAGTACCTAAAAGCATCTCTCATGAGAATATCACTAAGGTAGGTTCCTCCGCCATACCTCTTTCAATTAATAACAAGGGTGGTGTTGTACCATATATGCTACCTTTCAGATATAACTATGGGAAACCATCAAGCTAATTTTCTTTAGAAGTGGAAGATAGAAGATCTAGATATTTTATTGCCAACTATATATCAACTTATGGGCTATCCAAATCACTCAAGACCTTTGTATATAAACTATCCATAGATTACATCCTTTAGAATGTAGAAGAGGCATTACTTGATCCATAGTAGAGTCAAGCTATACAAGAAAAACTAAAGGCCTTACAGAAATACAGAACTTGGAAGTTGGTTTAATTACTTGAAGAAAACAAAATAGTAGAGTGGTATACACAGATGTATAATTTTAATGGATCCATTGATAGGTACAAGGTGAGGCTTGTTACAAAGGGCTACACATAGATGTGTAAAGATTACCAAAAAATATTCTCATTGATAGCAAAATTAAACACAATTAGATTTTGTTATCATTTGCAATAAATTTAGATTGATCATCACACCAATTTGACATGAAGAATGTATTTCTCCATGGTAATTTTTTTTAAAAAAATTTCATATACATCCTGCCAGGATACTCAGCAACTTCAGAAGATAAAGTAGTATGCAAACTATAAAAAACCTTGTATGGATTAAAGCAATCACCCGGTGCATAGTTTGGTCGTTTCATTATAACTATTAAAACAAGTGGATTTAAGTAGAGGAACTTAAAATATACTATTTTCCTAAAGAATCAATTTGGAAAGGTGACAATACTAATTGTTTATGTAGATGACATTATCATCACATGTAAAGACAAAGAAAAAGTTTCCAAACTCCAAAAGCAATTATCAGCTGAATTTGAAATGAAAAACCTAGAGAGACTCAAATACTTCCTGGGAATAGAAGTCTTCATATCAAAGCAATGTATATTTTTATCCTAAAAAAATATGTCTTAGACTTGCTATTTGAAGTTAGGTTGTTGAAGTGTAAATTAGTCGAGACTCCTATTATCCAAAATCATCAACTTGGAATATATGTTGATCAAGTATCCACAAATAAAGAAAAATACCAAAGGATAGTTAGTAAGCTCATTTACCTATCACATACTCGACCAAACATTGCTTATGTTATAAGTGTGATTAGCAAATTCATGTACAATCATAGTGAAGATCATATGAATGCAGTAACTAGAATCCTTCAATATTTAAAGTTTTCTCCTAGGAGAGGGTTAATGGTTATAAAACATGATCATTTCAATGTTGATGATTACACTAATGCAAATTGGGCAGGAAAATATTTTAGATAAGAAGTCAATGTCAAGCTACTTCACCTTTATAAAGGGCAATCTTGTTATTTAGAGGAGTAAGAAACAAAAACTTGTTACGCTATCAAATGTTAAAGTATATTTTAAAGGTATAACTAAAGGTGTGTGTGAACTTCTTTGGCTAAGGAGGCTACTAACAAAAAAAGGTTTTTTCCCTGACTCATAAACGAACCTATTTTGCGACAACAAAGCAACCATTGACATCTCTCATAATCTGATCCAACACAATCAAACTAAACATATTAAAGTTAATCGGAACTTTATCAAGCAAAATCTTAAAGAGAAAATTACTCGATTCATATTTGTCAATTCAGAAGACTAGTTAGCAGATGTACTCACGAAGGCAGTATCTAGCAAAAATTTCTACATCTTACTTAAAAAGTTAGGTATTAGAGATATCTATACATTTACTTGAGGGGGAGTGTTGGTGTGAGTTGTCATACAAGAACCAAATTAATTAATTTATAAAAATTTTTGTAAAATCCCTTACTCTAAGGGATTACCATAGTTGTAGCCTTCAATCTTACACATCTAAAAAATAGCTCTTATGTGTCTAGATATACCTAGACAATTTGTCTTTCTAAGATAAGAGAAAAAACAAAAACCTTTATTACTTTTATCAATTTGGTCTAACAAGAAAATTTTCTAATGCAATATCAGACTATTTTGATCTAATAGGGTATTTAAAGGACTATAACATATGTGTAGAAGTAAGAGAAAAATCATAAAAGTGAGTATATAAACCAATGACATCAAAAAAAAAAAAAAAATAGAGGTGTTAACCTCGATGGATAGCTTAACTGATCATGCATTGTGTTTGCTCCTCAATAGTTACGAGTTTCGAGCCCCTCAGAGCCACTGGAAACTTATATGATCATTAATTTCAGGGCCTGTGAGATTAGTCAAAATACAAGCAAATTGGCCCGGACATCAAAGTTAATAAAAAAAAATAGAGATGCTAGATGATAAAGCTCAAGAAGCTAATTGAAACCTTGCATTAAGTATGTGTGTGTGTGTGTAAAGACAAAAAAGGCTAGGTGCAAGTTAATAAGTCCTTGCATAAGAGATATGTTGTGCAATAAAAATCACACATAAAGAGAAGAAGAGAGTTTTTCTTTTTTTTAAAAAAAGAAAAAGATATGGCCAAAGAGCCATGATGAAGAATATGACAATAGCCACCAAACAAGAAAAATAATTCAAAAAGGCATGTTCAAGCAAACATATTTGTTAAGAAAAGAAAATTTAAAGAGATGACAATGAAATGTCATTAGCTAGTCATGATAATTTAAAATAACTAAAATAATAATCCAAGAAATTCACAAGATAAAGACCAAGAAAAATGGTCACAAAAAGAAGAAACTATTTTGCAATTTGCAATCTTCCCAATCATGTTTTCAAACTTTAAGAGATTTGAGATTTTCAAAATTAAATTTTGAAGTATAAATTAGAAGTTTTTTTATAATTCTTCTAGATGCATAATAATGTGATTATCTTATTCCAAGTGAATATAATTATCCTTAGACTAGTGTAAAAATATGAATAAAATAATGATTTGTCATGTAAGTAGAAATCCATTTAAATTTCTCAAGTATAATAGTAATATAATATACAACAGAGGTGTGTTCCATCATGCTTCCCCTAAGTCTTTCTCCTAGCAGCAACAATTCAAACCGTGTTGTAGGTTTCCCAGTCAATGCCACCCATTTATTCTCTGCAATCCTTGCAAGCCTGCGCCATGGAGTCCCTTACGCTTTAAACGTGCACACACACAGGCTCACTTGACATGCAGAAAGTAAATTGCATCTGCTGCTCTGGTAATGGAACATTAATTCAATTTGAATATTGTCATGAGGCAGTGCTTCAGTATTCCCGTAAGCAAAGAACTAAGAACTTGGCAGGATTCGAAGAAGAAAGTTTAGTATTTTAAGAGCTGGTCAATGAACATAATCCCCCTAATGACAGTGCTTCAGTATTCCCGTAAGCAAAGAACAAAGACCTTAGAAACGCGATAAACAGGCCTCTGCCACGATTAGACCTGGAAGTTCTAATAAGGCAGGACTCCACGCCCTCTTTCTAGGAACAACAGGGGAGGTGCTCTTAATAAGCATGCCTCTTTACCTATATGCTTTTTTCCTCCTCCTTTAAAGTTTGATGTTTAAAATAGCACACAATATCATGAGGAGTTGAGATTAATAAAAGAGTAAATACCAAAAGCTTTAGATTGATAAGCTTGAGAAGCCCTATTCAGAGCATCCCATCAAGCCATCGGTAGAAGACTCTACCACCCACTTCGTGTGAATTCTATTTCAAGTTGGCCCACGTAGCTTATTTTCAAAGTTATATGGTCTACTTGTTCGATTGGTAACATGGTTAGCCATGGAAGGGACACATCCTATAGTAGAATCCTCTAAGCTGTAAGCTTAATCCTCATGAATCTGCAGGACAAATTTTATCATCTATCCACACAATTCTTGTATTTGCAAGTGATGATAGATTCCAAAATGGACCGGGAGCAAGGAAAAATTATGCGAGGAGAAGAGGAGAAGAATATTATTCCTTAGTGTCGGTGGACCATTTGCCCACTACATGATGCATGGGACCATTTCTAGAGTTAAAAGATGATTATAACAGAAAGATAAATCTGTCATTTAGCTACAAATGGTGATAATGTGTGTCAAACAGCAGATGAATAGAAACCTTGAACGTCATATGCATGAATTAATACCTCCTCTAGCTCATTCTTTTTGGCCATTACCACTCATCCAACTAAATCTTGATATAGACTTCTTGTAGTGTTTGTGTAGTGGAAAATATTATTAGATTGCTGAAATTTGAAGATCATATGAACACATACATATCCATTTCAGATACTGCAGATCATACTGCTATGGAATCGGGAGTGCACTAACAACCATAACGAAATCGCCATGTAAGTGACTGGCTCTTGTGAGAGGTGGCGGGGCTATGTACAATTTTGAAGGGTCAATTCTAGTTCAATGTTCTGTATATAAGCCGTAACTTTCAAGCTAATGAATCAAAGAGAAAATAAAGCATCTTCTTGAAATAATCTTGGAAAGCAGACATGGCAAAGGCCATTCAGCTTGCTGTTCTTAAAGTACTGATGATCATCATATTTGCTGGTTGGATTGCTGTCTGGATTCAAAAGCCTACTAACATGTGGACAAGAAAATGGAAAGGAGCCGAAGATAGTTCTAGGTATACAGTGTTTGGCTATTATGGTATGTATAAAAAGATATCATCTGAAAAGGTTTTTGCTTATTCCTAGAACATCTTTTTCACATATAATCACTTATTCACGACATGATTGCATCGGTTATTAATTTGTAGAATCAAGCAAGATTTGTCGTTCTCATGCTCATTCTTACTGCAAAACATAAAACATTCATGATTGCAATTACAGATGTTGGTATGCATGCTTATCCTGTACTGAATGCGCTGCAGGTCTCAACTTTGCTGTATACACATTTCCTCTTATTTCCCTGACCATAATTGGACTAGTTTACTTGAATTTGGTTTCGAAGGAGCCTCCTCGAAGCAGGTAATATAGTTGTGAAATCGGATTATGCTCACTGGAAATCAATGGCTTACTTTTTTTTATGATTAATATGGATGGCAGACCAGCAAGGAGTGCAACTATTGGTTTTTCAAATCCGGTGTTGGTAAACAGCTTTCTGGGAATTTTATCTAGCATAGAGATTCTAGCAGTGTTCCTCTTTGTCCTCTTTCTAGCTTGGACTTATTATGCCCGCATCAGCAATGACTTCAAGAAGTTGATGCCAGTCAAGTCACTGAACTTGGATTTGTGAGTTCTAACAATCCTAAATAACAAATGGTGGAGAGTAAAAATCAAGAGTAACACCATTACTGATGTTCAGTTGTATTTCAGATGGCAACTCAGGTATCTAAGAGTGGCAACCCGATTCGGATTGCTAGCAGAAGCCTGCCTAGCTTTGCTTCTTCTTCCTATTTTAAGGGGATTGGCTTTATTTCAGATACTTGGCATCCAGTTTGAAGCTTCAGTAAGATACCATATATGGCTAGGGACTTCAATGATACTTTTTGCCACCATTCATGGCGCAAGCACTTTGTTTATCTGGGGTGTCAGCCACCATATTCAAGATGAGGTATTCTATGCCCTTTCTGCTTTCCCTCTTGAAACTAAAGTTTGTCTGTTTTACTGGTTCAACTTGCATTTTTGTGATTCAATTTGGTATCTTTTGTTATTAACATTTAGCTAGTTTTTTCATTGTTCTATTGCTTTGCTATGAGTCTTCAATAACAGATGTGGAGATGGCAGAAAACAGGACGGATATACCTGGCAGGGGAGATATCTCTTGTTACAGGACTAGTGATCTGGATCACATCTCTTCCTCAAATAAGGAGGAGAAGATTTGAAATATTCTACTACACACACCACCTGTACATAGTCTTTCTAATATTCTTCTTGTTCCATGCTGGAGATCGTCACTTCTACTCAGTATTTGCTGGGATATTTCTCTTCGGTCTTGACAAGCTCCTTCGAATTGTACAATCAATACCAGAAACTTGCGTTCTCTCAGCACGAATATTCCTGCTCCCCGGCAAAGCCATAGAACTTACGCTGCCAAAGGATCCAAGTAAACTTTTCAATCTCACCAGTTACAATCATATTTATTAGTGTTGTGACAGTGAATTCTCTCATCAGAATGGCTCTCGTACTAATTGTAGGATTGAAGTATACCCCAACAAGTGTTATATACATGAAGATACCAAGTATTTCCAAGTTTCAGTGGCATCCCTTCAGTATAACTTCTAGCTCTAACCTAGATGATCACACGATGTCTGTTGTGGTAAAATGCAATGGGGGATGGACAAGAACTTTCTATGACGTGATCCAAGCAGAGTTAGATTCAGATACTGGTTCTATGAGCTGTATGCCTGTGTCGGTTGAAGGCCCTTATGGACCTGCTTCCCTGGACTTCCTAAGGTTTGCATAAAAGAACTTGGTATTGCAGGACAAGACTTTAATTGAACTAAAGATGATGATGAACTAGTTAAGAAATTTTTAGAGATTGTCACTAGTTAAGAATTTTTTTGCAGGCATGACAGCCTACTAATGATTGCTGGTGGAGCTGGGATAACCCCATTTCTCAGCATTTTAAAAGAAATTGCTTCTGTAAACAGCAGCAGATATAGATTCCCCACGCAAGTTCAGCTTATCTATGTCGTCAAGAAATCACAAGATATTTGCCTTTTAAACTCAGTTTCTTCTCTACTTCTGAACCAGTCATCCACAAAATTGTCTCTAAAGCTAAAAGTATATGTAACTCAAGAAGAGAGGTCTGATGCAACAGTGAGAGGATTAGTGCATGACTTATCTCTAGTAAGAACAGTTAACTTTAGCACCGAATGCACAAACTATGCCGTACATGGACCAGAAAGTCCAATTTGGATGGCTGCCATGGCCGCATTATCCTCCATCAAATTCATGGTTTCTCTTATTTGCTTCAATCACATTTTTCTTCCCCATGAAAAGAAGAGTGCTGTAACGGAAAAGATTCTTCCCTCGGAAAAGAAGGCCGCAAAAGAAAAGACCCCCTCTTCAGTTGTTGATCTACTTCTCCTAGCTTCTTTCATCATAGCACTGGCATGCAACACCTTTTTAGCAAGTATTTTGAGATGGAAAGGACTCAAGAAAGACATCCGACCTCTCTCTCCAAAACATGGTAAAGCCACAGAACATGGTTCAGTGGAGACTGGAAGTCCTGTTGAAGAACATGAACTTCATTTTGGAGGAAGACCTGACTTTCAAGGTACTATTATTCTATCATCCCTTTCCTCCAATTCTTGCTGAATCTACTTCTTGAACTTTCTGTTTCTAATTTCAGTTTGTGTAATTACATGTTGCCAATATATAGATATATTCTCCAAGTTTCCAAATGAAACCGGCGGGTCTGATATCGGAGTGCTGGTGTGTGGACCGGTAAGTATGATGGAGTCGGTGGCATCGTTATGCCAGCTGAAGTCTCAAGGACTCAACATTGGTTCCAGGGGAAAGAAAACATACTTCAGTTTCCACTCCCTCAACTTCACTCTCTAGTCTCATCATCATTATCGCCATTAAGACACAGGAAAACTTGCCCTGATGTAACTAGTAGTAGTATCTGGCTTTCTAAATAATGGATGGCTACATTCCACTTTGTACATTTCCATTGTAAAAAGGCTTAAGCAGCTCAGCTGAGAGCTTGTGGATTTAAAGTAAGTTGAATGGATGGAACTTTATCAAAGTGCTTTGCGGGCCACACTGAAATTAAATTTCGTGGTTTTATAAGTTATTACCCCACGTTTAAAAAATACTCTTATCTCAAAAATTAAGTAAATAACATCCTTTCATCTTTTATCACTTTTGAGATATAATATTTATTAAATTTTTTGTTATTTTTAAACACGACAAAATAATTATCATATTTTATAATAGCCGTTAGTTAAATATATCGAGTTTCAAAATAATGATAATTGTCAACTGATCAATCAGTCAAATCTAATTGTATAATTGATTGATCGTTTCACATAAAAACCATAATTTTATAAATTTTTTCTTTTAAATATATTTTATTAGTAAAAATAAACATCTTTGTCCAACTTTTAAACTCAAAAACATATTTTAATTAAAATTTTAAAAAGTTATTGTTCATACAGTAATTCTCATATATATAATTCTGAGCAATCAGATATGAATCTGTCATAATTAAATGAGGATCTGTTCTAAACAATTTATATAGATAACCTAATAAATATATTTACAAGCCAGCCAGTAAAGTAGGTCTAATCTCAATCCTAATTTTAAATTCTAAATTTAAATTGAATTTATATATCATTTCACCATTTATTTTCATTTTACATGCCCAATTTATCCCCAACTTTGAGGGAGTTTCGTAGTTAATAGTATAGTAGTGGCGTCCACTTTGTCATGAGACAGGATATTAGTATAACTTTCTTATGCCTCTATGATGAGCCTCTGCACATGACTTTAGGTATATCTCAAACAAGGCATTAGTGCTAGTCATCATGGCTTAAAATTATGTGGATGTTATGATGCTTTTTCGCCAAAAAGCACCTAAACCCTAATCCGAAGGGAGAATCAAGTCTAGCAGCCAATAAGGCATTTCAAGGTCAATTTGCCACTATAATGGTGGCATCTCCACAGTAACATGAGCAACCCAAATTCCAGACTTTGATAACAATTAACTTGTAGTCATGGTTATTAATCATCCACTTAACACCCCCACCAAGAAAAACAATAAAGAAACAAAAAGGAAAATCATTTCTTGACAAGAATTGAGATCTTCACCAATTTAGCTTCACTTGTTAGTTTAAACCAACGGAACTTCAACACAAATTCATGGGTGACAAGTTGTTCAATCTCATATTAGAGGCAGAGACAAAACTTCGTAAACAAATGAAAGCAAAGAGCCATGTATTATCACCAAAGTTCACGATTGGATTGACTCAGTCAGGAACTTTCTTTTTCAATTGTCGTTCTAATTTTCTGTATCACCTCCAAATGGCAAGGATAAGATGCTGCTAATCATAGAGACAGTCCAGAAACAGAATGCCATATACCTTGTTATGCCAAGAATATGAACTAAATACATGTTTGACAGAAGCTGATGGAATAAAAGCACGCAGGAAAGACATAGATATCTCTTTCTTACATCATAGGACATGTTTAATTAGCTTATTTAAGAGGAAAAAAGAGCATGAACATTGAAAAAGGAAAGAAGAAAGCACCACTTTATTGCGCATGGATTTGATGATTATTTCACATGTCTAATCTAACAGTATTTTGTTCTTGGAATAGATTCCTGATTACAGATCATGCTGAAGACGAATCACGCAAAATAAGCTCATGAACCAATTGATAATTATCCTAACCACGAGCTGGACTTGGTCCAGTCTGAATTACGACTGGGTACTGATTATTGAAGATTCGAACAAAGGGTACCACAACTCTGCAAACGCTGACATACAAAGTTGCTTGCCTCTAGATTCTTTGACCATGTTGTGAAGAATTAAGAATGCATGTTTGATTTAATATAGCTGAAAAGAAAATGGGAGCCATCAGACCAATGGGATCTTGCACATCAGTAAATACCCCTCAGTCTGAAAGGGAAAGAGAGTTCATTCTTATATTTCTACATCTTTGTTCCTTTGGAATGGTTCTATTCTTGTGTTTGATTAGATGAAGATGAAAAAAGCAATCAGTCAGAGGAAAGGTTTCGGGCAACTTGTTTGCATAAAGTAAAAACTAAGGAAACCTCCGCCAAATGTTTATTTACGAGAGAACTAACTCGTGCTTGTTCTTGGATGAATGTTTTACTAGTCTTTATTGAATTACAAATGTAATGGGAATTAAAACTATAATATCTACCACCACAAATTCAACAAAAAAATATTAACAGAAGAAGATCTATATTCGCACCTGCGGGTCATGTAGTGTTAGAGCCACCTCTTTCACCACCATGTGCACTACCTTCACCGCCCCCGTCGCCACTGGCCAAAACATTCAACAACTCAGCAGGTGCGGCAGCCACATCTTCCCCAACCAAAACTGCCACCACCTCCCTCATACTAGGCCTCCTCTGGGGATCAGGATGGCAACAAACTAATCCAAGCTTCAACGCCATCTCCATTTCCTCCACCTCAAACTCCCCCTTCATTCTTTCATCCGCTGCCTCCACCGCCTTCCCTTTAGCATGCAGATCTCTCACCAAATCAATCAGCACTGAATCTTCCTCCTCAATTGACCCCATTTCTATCGGCCTTCTACCGCAAGCCACCTCCAATATCACAACTCCAAAACTATAGATATCACTCGCGGATGTTGCTACAGCCCTTGTTGCCAACTCAGGAGCCAGGTATCCCAATGTGCCAACCACTCGAGTTGTGTTAGGTACTTCATTGTGACCATAAAGCTTCGCAAGGCCAAAATCTCCAAGCCTGCCTCGCATATCTGAATCTAACAAAATATTGCTTGATTTAATATCTCTGTGCACAACTACTTGGTCCCAGCCATGATGGAGATAGTTTAACCCTTCAGCTACATCAGCTAAGACTTGGCGCCGTTGTTGCCAGTTCAATAGCTTCTTAGGCTTGTGGAATATGTAACGATCGAGGCTGCCATTGGGCATGTAATCATAAACAAGCATAAGCTCATTGGATTTTCTACACCAGCCTCGCATTTGGACTAAGTTCTTATGTTGCAGCCTGCCCATACTCGATATCTCAGCCATGAACTCTCTTAGACCTTGTTTAGAGTCATGATTCACGCATTTGACTGCAATTTCAGAATTGTTTGAGAGGGTTCCTCTGTACACTTTCCCAAATCCACCCGAACCCAAAAGCTGATCTTTGGAGAATCCATTAGTGGCTTGACTTAATTCTTCATAGGAGAATCTATGAGGCCAATATTCGAGCTCCCAATCTTCGATCTCGTCTTCTTCTAAATCTTTCAACTTATTCTTATACCACAAACAATAAACCACAAACACACAAATCATAACAAAAACAGCACAACCAATCGTTATGCCAGAAATAGCACCAGCTGACAACGAATTCGACGAAGATGGTAGGCTAAAAACGGGCAAATTCGTAACATTGATATCTCTAGCAACACCTGTATCACTAAAACTCCAAGCTAAAATCCTTTGTGCTTCAACCCAAGTAGTCTTTGAAGCAGAAAACCCCACATACATCTCCTCAGATGTATAATTCGCAATCACGGGATTTTTATAGGTAAGAATCGGTACAGACGGACGAGAAACTCCAACAGGGGCAACTGTAACATTGATCTCAAAATTGGCCCCATCGAATTCAATCCACGCTCGGACATTCTGACCATTTCCCATACTGACAGGCACAAAACCGGCAGAAGAATTGTACCCACCAGGCGCGGTTTTAGCGGACTCGATATTGTTCAAATCAATACCAATATGATTCCTATTAGGATCATTAAATTCTGGGTTCTGCCCAGTATCAAATTCAACAACTAAAAGTGGAGCTACAGAGGGTACAGTCGGATTAGAAAAAACACCAAAGTATTGGCTAGCAAGAGCACCAGGAGGGTTAGTCCAGTTAGAGAGAACAAAAGCAAGACCAAAGCCAGGACTTGAAGCAATGTTAGGCAATATAGAGAAGACAAAAGAAGTTGAAAAGGAAGAGAGAGTAGTAGTCGAGTTCTGGGTTTGTTTCATCTTCATTCTTGTTGGATAAAAAGCACGTCCTAGGGAGTACTGGTTGGTGTCATTGAGGAGTCTGATCACCGAGGTGTCGACTATGGCATCTGGGATGAGAATGACTCCAGGGTTTGTGGCATTGAATGAATCAAAGAGGAAGTCAAGGGCGAAACTGGGAGAAATCAAGAAGAGGAAGAGGAGGAGAGGTGGTCGCGACGGCATCGCTAAGGATTCCGGCAGCCGGAGGAGAGAATTGAGGAGGTGTGTGGTTGTGGCCGTGGGTGATTAAGAGTATGTTTATTGGTAGAGATTGTTTTTTAAATAATTTTGTATATTAAAATATATATATTAAAACAATTTAAAAAATATAAATTGTATTAAATTTTAATTAAAAAAAATTAAAATTTTTAAAAATATGATTTGTATCAACATTCCCAAACTGTCTTTAAAGTTATAAGTAAAAATAATAAAAATTTTGAATTAGTTTTACTGATATCATAGAGTTTTAATCAGTGATTAATGATTATAAGTTTATTTTATATTATTTATATTACTAACATAATATATAAAAAAATAGTTATTCTCTACAATTAAAACTCTTTACTTTTATATACATATCAATAGCAAATGAGAGTAAAATATATATATATATATTTATATCAATAAAATGAGATTTAAAAAAGAAATACAGTAGTAGTTCAGTTTTGGATTATTATATATACTGTTATTTTACTTAAAGTCAAATTCTGTGTGCATTGTCTTGATTATTTATTATACGCAATATATTTTAGAGTTTTACTAGTTTTTTTAAAATAAATTATTTTAAAAAAATTTTAAATTTATTTTTACTAAAAATTAATATTTTTTATGTTTTCATATCGTTTTGATATGCTGATTTTAAAAAATAATTTTTAAAAAAATAAAAAATATTATTTTAATATATTTTAACATAAAAATATTTTAAAAAATAATTATAATTATACATCCAAACATGCGTTAACATGTGACAATTGGATGTGCATGCATCGGTTTGTTTTTTCTTTTATTTTCATTTTATGACGAACAGAAAAGAAAGTTTAAGATGATGCGTTGTCGATCAATTTGCAAGTGAAAGCAACCTATCGTTCACTAAACGCTGATGGCTTCGAGAAAAGAAGCCAAAATGCTTGACTGATGCATGCATGCGTAGAAACTTGAAAGGGCATGAGGTCAAGTTGAAAGGATAGAAGCCAGAATGCCTTGTTGTGATTGTGCTTAGATTGACGTTTATTTTGTTCTCACTTTGGATAGACTTCAGAGCTTTTACGATTCATGTTTAAGGAACTGTTCATGGCATCGCTTTAATATTTGGGAATTACATGTTGTCAACTTGGCAAACATGCCACTATTTATTTATCAAAAAATTAATTGAATTTCAAAACTTCACTTTTTAAGTAAAATAATTATATGATTTTTTAATATACTTTTGAAGGAAAGCTTTTCAAACTTAAACTTTCACGGATTCACACTATCTTCTATTTTATTTTTATCAAATAAATAGAAATAGTAATATTCAAACTCGTGACCGCTAAATCATTAAGATTCTGATATCATGTTCAGTCTAAAAATTTAAATTTATAGATAAAATTAAAAAAAATATATAATTATTTTATTCTCTAGTATTATATATATAAAAAAAAAATGGATGAAAGTGTCAAATTCCATCTTTTATCGCATAGGGCAAGCAAATTGCCAATTGCTATAGATGATGGGTCTTGTTGTCAAGGCTTCTTACCTTAGAGTGAAGACTGGAAAATAGAACGGTTAAATTAGCCCTAGCTCCATGGGTTCATTTTCTGTATTTCTATTTGCCCGTTTGGCACTGCAATGCAACCTGTTTTTTAAAAAAAATTAAATTTTTTTTTGTTTTACTAAAATTGAGTACGGTTTGTACTTTCTAGATCGTTTTGATGTGCTGATATCAAAAATGATTTTTAAAAAATGAAAAAACATTATTGGCATGCTTTTCGGCACGAAAAACTATTTGAAAAGCAACCGCTACCACATTCTCAAACACCCCCTTAATCCTTTTTATTATTATTACTATTAATATTTCCTTTCCCTTTGTAGTGCCTATAATCTTTCAAAGCCGTAATGATAATATTTAATTTATGATCAAATTATTACAAATTAAAATATCTATAGAATTAATGATGAAATATTAAAAGAAAACGAAGAGAATAAAGATAAAACCTTGTTTATGATGAATTTCTCAACCATTGATGAAGTCTGATTCAATTTCTTTTTTTCTCCTCTTCGTCCAAAGTTGTCAGTGATTGGAAAACATTTTTTCTATTAGCTCTGATTGAGTTCTCTTCCTTGCTCTCCCTTTTCTTTGGTCTAAAATTTCATTTTATTTGTTTCTTGAATTTATTTTCGAAAATGGTAAATTCTAACCTCTAACTTGTAGCTCTATTTTTGTCCATCATATCTATATATTTTGAGAAAATCATAAACATAAAAATAGTATATTTTCTCATAGTTTTCTTTTGACACCAAAATAGCTTAATTTAGATATTTGTAGAAGAAATTATAATTGATAACAAAACAAGTTTTAAATAGATTTTCTCAGTACGATGAACCTCAATCTAATTAGAACTAATATTTATCTAGAATTTAATGATTGAATGCTGGATTCTAAGCCCATAATTCCATAAATTTAGTTTTCTCTATATATAAATAAATAAAAACTATATAAAATAAAAATATTTAAAATAATCTAGAACAAAATTAAAAAATCAATCACATCAAATCACAAGCCAGCATGTACTAATGAATATTCCAATTTTAAGATTTTTCAGAACCTAGAAAACAGAAACATCGTCCAAACTAAAGAACCCAAATCTAATCTATCTCTTTTATTAATCATAGTTATGAGGTTTTTTTTATTAAAATATAGTTTCGGATATGGATCTTAGGATATTAATATTATGTTCTCTTCATGATAATCACTAAATGTGTCAGCATCTCACTACCTATCTTCTCCCTTCTATAATGCATGAGATAAGAATCTTGGATTTGATAATAATGTTTGTTTTTTTGTTAAAAAAACATTTTTGAAATGTTTTTTTTAAATTAATTTTTTTTATGATTTTAAATTATTTTAATTTGTTATGTTAAAAATAAAATTTTATAAATAAATATATTTAAAAAAAAAAACTCAAGCCACCAGTACAATACCTTATAGCCTATTTGAAAGTGTGGTTATGCGTATTTTTTAAAGTATTTTTCACTTAAAAACATATTAAAATAATATTTTTTATATTTTTTAAAAATTATTTTGATTAGAATACATCAAAATAATTTAAAAATATTAAAAAAATATATTAATTTAAAATAAAAAAATTTTAAATTTTTTAAAAAATATTTTTAAAACGAATAGGATCGAAATCAGTAGATAACAGATATAATATTATATATTGGAATCATCGTCAGTATTGAGGATAGTAGTGGACAAATATTAAAACAATTACGGCCCCCCATGAATGCCAACGGAGATGATGTTAGCTCCACGTGTCCAAGCCTAACTGCATTAGAATTTTAACTGTTCCACCAGCAAATGCCACGCATCCCTCTACGTGTCCACCACTGCATATCCACTCCTCCCATTAAAAAAAGTATGTCCCATTCCTTTATTATCTTTTTTATTCAAATGTCAGAATTAGTATTTAAATACATTTATTGATTTTTTTAATATAATTTTAAAAATATATCGATTAAATTGTGCAGTTTAGAATATAATTATTAAACTATTGATATTTCAATTTTCAAGGCTAGCACCACAATAAATAAATAAAATACATTAAGTGTAATTTGGATTTTAGTTATTATGTGATTGGTCTCTTTAAATGTCAAAACAATATTTTGAATATAAAATTTTATTTTTTTAATTCTATTTTTATGAGATGAAAAAAGAACTTATTGGATTCCAATATAAAAAAATAAAGTCATTATTGATGATGACTTCATCCACACAAAAAATTGATATTGGTGTCAATGGATTTCATTTAATAAAAGCAGTTTCACCTAGATTTTTTTTTTCTTTCTTCTTGCTCAAGGAGATAGATCTGACATCAAAAATATTTTTCAGTTCAGGTTTATTTCATTTTTGAGTTGTTTTTTGGGTGTTTTAGACCATCAATATATTTATCAAGTTGTTTATGGTGTTGTATAAATGTTTTAGATCAAAATAAATTTTTATAACAAAAACAACTTGAGGACCTGTTTTTCTAACAACCTTTGGTCGCCATAGTCTACAGAAAACAACGCGTCGTATGTTATTTTCTTTCAAAGAAAAAAAAGGCAAATGACAAGTCTTCTACCCTTTAAGAAAAAAAAATTAAAATCAGGCCTAGACACATGGGCTGGGTTGTTTTTTTGTTTTTTAATGTTTTTTGATATTTTTTATTTGGGTTAAAAAATTGATAAAAACAATAATTCAACATAATTTGGTCTATAAGTCGAGTTGCATGTGTACACATCAAAAATCATGTGTTAAAAAATACACTAAAAATGGTGTCATAATTACAAAAATGAATGTGATTACAAGAAAAGGTGGAAACTCTCTTATGGTGCTCTTCACATGTACGAATTATCTTATTAAAAGTTAAATTTGGATTTTATTTTGGATGGAAAGATATTAACATAAGCCCAACAATTTTTATAATGCGCGATCTTAACTTGATTTGACTTGACTTGATGAAGATTATACATACAAGCCTATAAGCTTTGATGAAGAACTTGACTTGATGAAGATTATTCACACGAGCCTCAAAGCTTGAATCGTATTACATCTTAACTTGATGTCATTTGATGAAAGAAAAGACTTTGATTCTTTGCTTCTTTGATGAACTTGAATTTTTTGAGAGAATTTTCAAGTATTTATTTATAGTCTTTAGTCTCTACATGTTGTCCTTCCTTTGCTTCTTCTTGTTTTTGTTTGCTTGTATGCATGTTATTTTTGTTGTTGTGTTTGATTTGGTGGCTTTGCTGAATACACATGCAAAGTGTAATTTACCTCAAATATCCTTTATCTAAAAGCTATTCTAGGAGAATTGAGATGAAAATTAATTAAAATACTCTTAACATAAAGAATATTAAAGTAAGGATCATAAAATATATTTAAATTGAGTTTTCAATTTAATTTGAGTCCAAACCTAATAAATTTAATTTCTTTGGTTATAAAGATTTTTGGATCATGGGCTAGACTTGTTGAAATTTTAATGTCTATAGTAGGTTTAAAGGGTTAATCAACAACATCTCACTATTATTTTATTTTATTTTTAGCTTTTTATGTCCTTTAATTTTTTTAAAATACCAAAATCATCCTTTTATTATTGATGATCTTTTTTTTTATTTAACTCAAAACTAAAAGAATGTAATTTTATATTTTGTTATCAACGATCTGCTTTGGTTATATTAGCCCCACACCCCTATCACATTTTTTTTTCTTTTAAAACAAATATTTTGTACAAAAAAATTATCATGCACTTTATTATCATATAATTAAATGAAAAATAATATATGAGATAAAAAATTTATTAAATTAATGACATGCATAACTTATATCGTGAGTTTTCTTTATTGACTTGAGTTTACTTAGTTTTTTTTTAAGTAAGTTTTTTTAATTCATTGTAGCTCTTACACTGATTATCATCTTACAAATCAATATAAGTTGGAATAGTTAATTTTTCTTCAATTCTATATTTCATCCTTAAACTCCCTATTTTTGCACAATAATCTCTAGAATAATAAATTTATTGAATTTGATGATGTGCATGACTTTAATTGCGAGTTTGTTTAGTTGACTCGAGTTCACTTAGCTTTTTTATTTTTTAATTAAATGTTTTTTTATATCGATTTAGTCCTTTAATATTAAATTAATTTGGAATTGAGTTTTTTTTTTTTCAAGTTTATTCCCGCAAGTTTCATAAGTCAACCTAAATTAATCTAGGTATATTAAAAAAATTTCATATAAATATTAAATAAAAATATCGTTCAATTCAATTCAATTCATTGTTAAAAATATTTTATTTCTTAACCATATCCCATGCAGCATATGCTGACATGAAGTATTACGGAAGGAATGCAAATTATTTCATCTGGCTTGTCATCTGATTGTAGAGAGATTCAACACACTCAAACTTTCTTTTTAAGGCAGAAAAAACAAAAACGCTAGGAAGAAACTTTTTCTGGTGAGACTTATTATGGAAGCAAGAAGGAATCAATAAGGCATTGTTGGTTTTGTTGGTTTTGTAGTGCAACTTTATTTAAAAAAAACTGATTTTTTTATTTTAAATTAATATTTTTTTTATGTTTTTGGATTTTTTATGTATCAATATCAAAATTAATTTTTTTTAAAATATTATTTTAATATATTTCTAAACAAAAAATACTTCGCTACAATATTATTAAACACTGTCAATTTTTAGATTTAGGTATCATTCTTATTGTAGCGGCTTTTGTTTTTTTTTTTTTTTTTAATTACAAGGAAAAATATTTAGTAAGTCATATAACTTTTGTGTTTTACACTGGGTATCGCATTTCAAACCTTGGTTTTATAGAAGCTAAAATAATTTATTTTCATTTAAGGAGTCTTATTTTTTATTTATTTTTTCATGTAAAAATTCATTTTATAACAGTTTTAACTAAACATGTATATTTTCAATTTTTTTAAAAAAAAATTCAGTTAAAAATATTACAATAATCACAAAAACTATGATAATGTCAAATACATAATTAAATAGTGTTTGAAATTGTGATTGGACCACGCTTTTTTTAAAAAAATTTAGTATTAATATTTTTATTTTATTTTTATGTGTTAATATCAAAAATAATTTTTTTTATATATATTTTAAAAAAACTTTAAAAAACAATATATACCCACCATTATTTCAAACTAACATGGGGTCACGCATGGGCCAGCATATACTGTATAGTAATTGTTTTGGAAATTAAATAAATATCTTAGAAAGAAAAATAAAATATCATTAATAGAGAGTTAATTGCTAATTACTCCTTTGTCCATGGCAGCACAGATAGTAGTATTATTTTATGAGTAGAAAACGCGTAAAAGTAAACTTAATTCTTAATTTAGATATCTTCTTGAAGACGGCTGCTTGGGGAATTAGTTATATTTCCCGCTCCTCTTATTAATGCAATTGGCGACATTAGGCAAGTTTTGAGAGCTATTTTAATCGGAAGGGGTTACCCTGTAGATTTGTTTTACAATTTCCTACTTTACTATTATGATTCGATGCGTGCAGTACACGATTCCAATCATAATTTTATTTTTATTGAGTTTGATTTGTTTGGTGTGTTTGGATTATAATTGTATCGTGTTTTTATAAAATTTTAATTTTTAATTAATTTATTTATATTATTAAATATTTTAATATGCTAATATCAAAAATAAAAAATAATTTTAAAAATAATTTTTATCACACTTACAAATATATATTAATTATTTAATTCCTTGAAGAAAAGTAATATATGAGTGGAAAATATTTTAAAATTACACACTAATTAACAAATAGACACTCCTAACTTTAATATTTATTATTAGTAATTAAATTGAAAAAGAAAATAGATAAATTTCTCCAAAAATATAGCTCTATTTTTCATGGATCTAATTTATTTTATATTATTAAGTTACTAATTTTAAATTCTATATTATTATTATTATTATCTTAAATCTTATGATAATATTTTAGGGATTCCTTTAACCAGTACAAGTTTTTATATATGAAAAAAATCTACTGGGACAATTAATCTTATTAATTAATTATCAGTATTTATTATTTATTTTGTAAGAAAAAAAACCATTCTTAAGAGATTAATTACCGAATTAACAAACATTACACTATATTTATTACAGCGTGCATTGGAAAGCAACCACCAATAAATGGTTGGGAAGAAAATCCCATGATTTACGAAACAACCAAGAGCATAATTAAAGGCGTCCCACTAAAAAGGAACGTAATTAGGCAAAGAAAAAAATTAATTTGATAGTGGGTCCATGCCTCTTTGGACCAAGAAAGCAGCACGATAACCTAGACGAGGACCCACCATGCCCCCAATTCTTTGGTAGCCAAGCCAAGTAGCCAACCCTCTCTAACCGCTTCGAATATCCGAATATAATTTGGATTTTTCAAAACGGTAACGTATGGTGTATGTCAGACTCCTTAGCCCTTCAACCTTCCTAGAGTGCTTCCGGCAGAAGTTGCTAATACCTCATGACATCCGTGTAGGTCCCACACTAACCTCAACACACTCCTATTTATACCCTCCGATTTCACCTAGGTTTTGTTTGAGAGACAGAGCAGCAAAAAACTCTCTCACCTTCTCTCTCTCCCTTTTCCCATCTAGAATCCTCTTTCTAACAACCAGCTTTCCTTTTCACTTTCACTCTCCGAAAAAAAGAAGAACATGGTGATGATTGACAGTAAAGCAAACACAAAAACAGAAACTCTCAAGTTTCTATGTAGTTATAGCGGGAAATTGCTTCCTCGTTCCAGTGACGGCGTTCTCCGTTACGTCGGTGGAATGACCAGAGTTCTTGCCGTCGATCGTTCTATATCCTATGCAGGTTTGTTATTTTTTTCACTATTCAACACATAATTTTTAGGTTAATTTTGATTTAGCTCGATGCTGATTCTTTTTTTTTGTACAGAGTTGATGGTGAAGCTAGGCGAATTCTGTGGATTTTCGGTGGAATTAAGGTGTCCATTACCAAACGGAGACTTGGAGACATTGATTTCGGTAAAATCGGACGAGGAATTAGCCAACTTGATTACCGAATACGATAGATCTTGTCCGGGTTCCAAGATTAGAGCTATATTGTTTCCTCCGAAATCGCTCAAGAAAATCTCTCCTCCGACCTCGAATGCTTCCAGCATCGAGTTTCCACCTACCAAATCAGTTTTTAATCATTACCGATCTGGCAGTTTTTCCCCTCCGATCGGACACAAAGGCCGTCGCTACAGTCCAAGCCGTCCACAAGAACTTCTACGTCATAATCATCGGTGTTGCGGTTATGGGCATTAGTACCTGAAGATTATATTAAATTTCCTAAACGCTGGAGTTAGTCAATTAGTTTATTTTTTTTACAGAAAAGAACAATAGATGATGATGACGACGACGACCGAGAAAAAAAGAGAGTAAATTTGTGTGTGTTTGGAATTATATAAATATGAGAATCAAATCTTTTTTTTTTGCCTCCACCACCAAATACTTAGTCGCCGGACAATATTTTATCCATGGCCTTTAAAAGAGAGGGAGGGGGTTCCGTTGTTTCGCCTGTGTGCCGTTTTAGGCACCGCCCGTCCGTCGGCCATTGAGGACAAATTCAATTTCTTAGTGGACCCTTTGACACGTACAGGTTGAGTGTGTTTTGGTTTGGGACCAATTCTTTGGGCTTAGGAAAAAGAGAAGAAGGTGTAAGCTACTTCCATTTTACTGGTCAAAAATACGCTGTTCTAATTAATTTATTCTTGTTTCTTTGAAGATTTGCAGGTCAAGAAAAGATGGTGGGAATCAGAATGTTTGGTAACTTTGATTGCGGAGCAGCTGAAAAATCACAAATCGACACCTGCGGTTCTGTGATTTCTTCCGCGTACGAGACGGGTAAGAGAACAGCTGGCTGGCTGGGTCATGGTTAAACTAAATAATTAAAATAAGAAACCCATGGACTGCCCTTGCTTTAAAATAATTATTATATTAAACCAACGACGAGTGGAGGAACCAGCTGGAAGGCGTGATGAGACGTGGGGTAAAGAGATTCACTCAAACCGAAAAAACGGGAAGCTTCTATTTAGTCCCTAACTAATACCCGTTCTCAATCGGCTCCCAAACTTATAGATTTCATCAATTCGGTCCCACCATATTCTATACTTCTCAATATGGCCCTTTTGTCGATTTCCCCCAACATTTCCCATATAGAGCGCATATTTATGCAGAACATTATGTGGGAAAGTTGATGAGCGTGAACTAAGGGATTTGTTGATAATATTTTAAAAATATCATGACCAAATCCTCAAAATTTATAATATTAAGGTATAATTGAGGATGGATGTATAATCTAGGGACTAAATCGAGGTTTCTAAGAATGTGATAAATTTCTTGGGAAAGTTAATGAACATATCACGTACCTAATTGAGAAATATTTAAGAACCCAGGGATGGAATTGATAGAATCTATTATTTTGCACTTAATCGAGAAAGAATATATAATTTAAAGACTAAACTAAGTTTTCTATAAAAATAAAACATAACCTCCCTTTTAGAGCCTCAAAAGGTGATATAAAAAGGGGTATTTAAGATTATAGTAATGTTTATTTTTTAAAAAGATATTTTTTATTTATAAATATATTAAAATAATATGTTTTTTTGTTTGTTAAAAATTATTTTTGATATTATTATATGAAAATAATCTAAAAACACCAAAAACTATTAATTTAAAATAAAAAATTAAAATTAAAATTAAAATTTTTTAAAAATACAAAAACAAAAAGACAAAGCTATTTTATTAAAAAATATTAATGTGGCCATGTCAGCATATATGCTCAATATAAAAGTCGTGTTGGCCTGTGGTGGTGCATCATCGTAAGCTCACTACGTTACCTTTCTGCCCTCACAAATGATTACCTAATTTAATTAAAGGAAAAGGGTTGCTATTATTTAATTGAGGGATTTTTTATTTATTTCAAGAACATTATTAAATTAGGTTTTTTCCCCTAATAAGTTGCAGGCTAAAAACTAGATCCTATCTAAATATTGTGATATATATATTCTCCTTTTTCTAAGATGAAGAAAAATGAAAATAAAACATGAAATTTATTATGATAATCATAAAACTCATTGGAAATTAGTTTATCATGGGGTTAACTGTTTATACTGTCTTTGTATTACAAGCAATTAATTAACCAAATTCTTGTATCAATCTAAGTAATAATCAAATCTCTTTTCTAAATACTAATAAAGTATTGATCTAGTTATTAAAATATTATTATATTCCTGCAAGAATGGAACACAAATTCAATTCCCAGAAAATATATTTATTGGAAGAAGCAGCCACAAACCACGAATGAAATTAGTTTTATTTTTTAAAAGAATTTAAAAATATCTGGATAAAAACAAAAAAAATCTCCAATTCTAAATTAATTTGCTTAATATGAGTCATTTGTTAATGATTTCACTAAAAGCATCAAGTAAATTGTAAAATCAAACGACTCATGTCTTTTGATTCCTATGACTTAGTTATTTTTTTTTTCAATTCTTTATAACATAAATAACTATTAAGATTATAAAGGAATAAAGAAATGAAAAAAAATAAAAACTACAGGTTAAATATTATAGAAATTCAAAATTTATTTATTTATTTATAATTTTAATAAGTTTTTTCTATAATAAAAAAAGAAAATAATTATTAATAGAGTCAACGAGCATCATGATGAGCTCTCTCGAAAAGCACTTACCTGATTGCAATATTTTCCAGATTTGGCCGACCTTACCTACTTTGTAAGTAATTTATTTTAAGTCTTGGGTTACTGTTTTTTTTTTTTCATGAAAAAATATCGATATCATTTTGGTAGATGTTCTGAATTTTCAATTGATAGAAAAACTTTGGGTACCGGTTTATTATTTCTTTTGAAGATAATATTCTAATATATAAAATAAATTTAATTATATTCATTTTTTACATATACCCATTATCTCATGATATATACTAGATGATTGATTCGTGCTATGTTATGAGCCATATTAAATTTTTCTTGAATATTAAAAAATATTAAATGTTGCTGATTGTTTTTTTTAATAGAAAAAAAAATTGTGTGAGGATTTACTTGATGTAATCTGGTTGGCTTTACTTGTCCAAAAATAATCCATACAACCCATGAAAATAATATTTGACTAAACAAAATTTTAAGATAATATTTTTTTAATATTAAAATAACAATATATTGAATTGACCTATAATAACTTGAGTTAATGTGTCAAATTCATGACTTCAGTTATGAAACTATGATAAATTATGAACCAAAATAGATAGTAAATCAACCTAATATTTAATGATGAAATTGAAAAAAATCAATTAAAAATGACCCGAATTAACATGTCAAACTTGCAATTCGGGTCATAAGACCGAGATAACCACAAATCCAAGAAAAACATAAAGAGAAAGAAGGAAAACAAAACAATAATAAAGAAGAGAATGAGACAACATACAACCAAAACTTTAAACCATTGGATTTTCCCTACCAACATGAGGTGATCGACACCATTGCTAACATTATAAAAAAAAGGAAAGTTTTGAAGTCTACGGGGTAGGTCACATGCCTCTTGCTGCGAACTATATGGATATAAAGATCTATTAACCCACAATGAAATACATAAACAACACAAAAATTCAAGTTGGATAAAAACCTTAACCCAAAGGTAACCATATACCTAATAAACAAAGGTATTGAAAAAAGAACTTTATAGCAAAACATGAACTTGCAGTATGAAAGACACCATAAGTTCAACTATACCTTAATAAGTTAGTAGCTAATTTTTATCCCAACAAAGAAAAAAAACATTGTTTCAAGCAAAACAAAAATTTATTCAAAACATCATGGATGTTGAATCTTTGCAGCAAAGAAAACAATATATAGTCTTCTTAAATAACCTTAATGGACCCTTATTAGGTTCCAAAAAAATAGATCCATGTTAATAATCAACTAACACAAGCCCAAGTCTTAAAACAATTCTAAAACATTGATTTTAGATCAAAACAAATCCAAACCCAAACGCAAGTCATAAACTGAGCGTTAATATCCAAATAATAAAATAAAACAACAAAAAAGCCTTACCCTATCAATCATTTCCAATATGGCTCTCCCTTTTCTATATCATATCCTCCAAATTTCTTATTATCTTATTAATCCTTTCCATTTATTTTTCACGACTTGAATTTAAAAAGCCTAATTTTCAATTGGTGGAGTCGTGTTGGTGTTCTTTGACATCTTTAGATTTGAAAAATACATTATTGATAAATAAAATTTTATTTTTTCATTTATTCCCTTACGTGTTTACACTCCTTATGTATTTCTCTAAATTAGACTTTTCTCTATAAAATTAAACACATGTTGTCTGTTTCAATTTTATTTTTTTAAAAAAGAGTTAAATGACGTGTTGTTTGTATTACCCAATTTCTGGCCAACGTGGTGGCTTGAAAAATAGGGCCGATGGTCTTTATGACCCAAAAACTGAATTTTTAACCCATTTTATTTACCAGAAACACTTAGAAAACATCATAGGGAACTTGATAAACCCATTTGTGGCCTTAAAAAAAAAAAAATAATCTAAAAACACATCCCAAAACTCGAAATCAACCTAAAACCAAAAATCTTGTCAAGATCAAACATGTTTTTCTTGGCAATTTCAAGGTAAAACCCCCGCTGATATGAGTTCCTCTTATAAAAAAAAACAATTTGACACTAATTTCAACTGTTTTGGTGGTTGTAATTAGTGTTAATAGAAATTTTTTCTTTAGCATTGGATTTCGATGACTTCCTGATCTCATCTCCCCATATCAAGGACCAAAAAATAAGAAAAATAAATTTGAGACCAAAATTGACTTTTCCCTTTAATTTTGGAAACTGAAAGGATCCAATATCTATAATTTGTAAAGTATAAGGACTACAATAAACATATTACCTAAACTCTTAAAGCCACTTGTTCCCTACATGTTTTTTATTTTGGTCCCATATATTTCAATCTCACTCTCCCCTAATAAATTGACCTATAATTTGGTTCAATAAGGGCCAAATTAAAAAAAAATGAAAAAAAAATAACATTGTGAATAGTCTATACATAATGTCATGTGAAAAGATTCATTATTTATTTTGCACAATAAATCCCTCATGCATTTTTTTTTTTAGTTAATAATTAATTATAACTAAAAGGGATCAATGTTTTACTATAGAGTGAATTATTGTAAAATATGAATGCTTTCACTGTGGATTGCATTGTTTGGTACTATAAAGTGAATTACTGTAGACTGTGAGGGATTTTACTATGGATTGCACTATTTGGAAGTACTGTAGATTGTGAATGATTTCATTATGGATTGCACTGTTTAGGTTTACTTTTTGCTAAAAGCATTGTGAATTGAAGTGGTTTAATGACAAAGCTATTCTTTTCATAGAGAGTTGTAAAGATTGCATGGGGGTGATGTTGTCTTTTTTGTTGGGAGAAAATTGTTAGTTTGGGTTTGGGTAGGGCTACATGCCCCAATCTGCAGACACTTAGCGTTGGCTACCAGGCCCTGGGCGCTAGGGCCAGACCTACGCGCCTGGTTGCAAACCTAGGTAAGGGGGTTTGAAAACTCGAGCGCCTAGGGCCAGACCTACGCGCCTGGTTGCAAACCTAGGTAAGGGGGTTTGAAAACTCGAGCGCCTAGGGTTTGTAGTACCGTGCGTTGGATCCTGTGTCAGGACCCAAGGCTCTTAGGTTTCTAAATATAATTATTTATATTATAATATAATTATTTTTATTATAATTAAAAGTGTTGATATAAAAAATATTATTAGTTGTCTTATGAATATTATTGTTTTTGTTATAATTAAAAGTGTTGATATAAAAAATATTATTATTTGTATTAGAAATATTATTGTTTTTATTATAATTAAAATAATTAATATAATACTTTTTAAATCTGAAAAAATATTATTAATATTGAAAAAAACATATTTTATTTGAAGGGTATAATTATAATAATAATTATTATTATTAATAATAAATTTGAAAAACTATTATTGCTATTGAAGAAAAATTATAAATTTGATTTAAAGGGATTAAAAACTTTAAAAACTTAGGTCAGACGAGTTTAATAATATTATAAATATTATTATATTATTAAATTTGAAATAAATATTATTACTATAAAAAAAAACATAGAATTGATTTGAAGGAAAAAAATCAATTATTATTATTATTAACTTGGTCAAAAATCCCCTTTCAGACCCAAGAAACTTGGGGTTGGAAAAGGGCGCCCCACCGAAGTTGCTTGGGTGTGGCATGAGCAAAGACTCAAATTCCTTAGATCTTGCAGCCTCGCCTGACCAAAGACTATGTATCATGCGTAAGGATCCAATTCTCATAGGTCCTGTGTCAAGACCCAAATCCCTTGGGTCAATCATTAAGACCCAAATATCTTGGATTTTACAGCCCTACTTGACCCAAGGCTAATTGGTCCTGAAGTCATAACCCAATTCTTTTGGGTCTTGCGTCAGGATTCAATTCTCTTAGGTCAGTCGTCTATTGGGTCTCAAACCCAAGAGAATTGGATCCCGTCGCCGGATATGTTAGCTTAGGACCTAAAACTGGATCCAAGCAAATTGAATCCCCTAACAAGATCCAATTCTCGTAGGTCAGCCTTGAACCTAATTCTCTTGAGTCCTAGTATCAGGATTCAAGCTTAGACAATGTTTGACATTGTGGTTGGAAAGTGTTTTTGAAAATTTTGGATTTTTTTATTTTAAATTAATATGTTTTTTTTATGTGTTCAGATTATTTTTATGTGCTGATGTCAAAAATAAATTTTTTTAAATAAAAAAAATATTATTTTAATATGTTTTGGAATAAAATACACTTTAAAAAATAACCATTATTATATTCTTAAATATGTTTTTTATGAGTATGGTGTCAAGAGCAATTTTTTTAGATTTATTGTAAAATTTAATTTTTTTAGTTCTTAAATTTTTATAATATTTTTTTATAAAAATAGAAAGTAAATTGGCAGCAGCTTAGCCCACGTAACTAGCCCACGTAACTAGTAGATAACTATAACTCGCACAGTAGTACTTGTACGAAACCAGGAGTGATCGAAAAGATTGAGGAAGCACCAAAGAACAACAAAGCTGAGATAACAGTTACGCAAAGGCTAAAGAATGGCTCGTCATCGTCATTGAATTCCAAACCAACCGCCTCTTAAATTTCTGCTTCCAATTTCCTGCATTTCCTCTTTCAATATTCTAACAGGTAAATCGTCTCGTGTCATATATCTCCCATGTCCACGTTTCCCTCAGCCTCGAACCAAATGCCATCTTCACAATATTCCTCCTCTTTTTAATACTAATCTCGCAAAACCAGGACCGAAAATCTTTGCTTCCTTCTTTCAACATTTGGAAACTCAAATCTCTTCAAATCCCATTTCAGTTCTCCACTCTCAAAGGAGGATTGGACTTTTAATTAAAGCCAGCCAGCCATGAGGTTATATGTTTACGTCTTGCAAGGCAAAGACTTGGCTGTGAAGGACACTTACTTTATACTTCAAGTTGGTAAACACAAGTCGAAGACTAGAGTTTTCAGAAACAACTCAAATCCTGTATGGAATGAGGAGTTTGTTTTCAAGGTTAATGGTAATAATGATCATCAAGAGTTGGTTGTCTCTGTCTTTAATCATGATGATGATGATGATTTTGGCAGCTTCTTTAATGGCTCTGGGGATTTAGTGGGTCGGGTTCAGATTCCTGTTTGGTCTGTTGCAGCAGAGCAGAATCAGACCTTGCCACCTACTTGGTTCTCGCTTGAAAAGCCCATGACTGGCAAGTTTATCAATATGGATAGTGGTTAGTGTCGTTACCTCCAGATTTTTATTAAAGTGTTCGTTATTGGAATATTTATTGAAATTGTGTTTGGTTTAAGCAAAAGATGAAACTTGCACTTGCTTGCGTGAGGATGAAATACTGAAATTTTGAGGATCCATTTTTCTTGGTGTTATGAAACAAGTGATGATGTGCATTGATGATGATAAAGAAGAATTTTATTATTTGAGTGAGAATTCCTACTTCAATTACCAACACATTGATTGGATTTTTTTTTTTTTCATTTTTTGGAGAATAATTTGTTGAGCCTGGACCCTTCACATAGGATTTTAGGTTGTTTCGTTCTGTTTTCTTATACATTGACAGAGACTGATTGTAAATTATAATTAAATTCATTTATTGATTCTCCCTAGGATGATTTTCCTTCCCTCCAGTGATTGTTTAACTTCAGATTTACCAGGCAATCAATTCTGTGATAATTTTTGGGTGAACATGATAGGCAATTTTTTCCTTGTATTTCTGTTTAGTCTGTTGAAATTCATCTAGTCTTGACGGTGGTGCATATGTAATTTTAGGTTAAGAATGCATGATTTGTCATGTTAGGTGCAATGGAGGCCTCAATTTTATAAATGACAATTTTCCTACGTGCACAGGGAAAATTCTTCTCGGTCTCTCCCTGAGCAGAAAATGCGACAAATCTTCTACAAACCACTTTGTTTATGAAAACTCAAATGTTAACGAGGACTATAAAGAATCTGAAGGACCATGCATATCATCTCATGGCATGCATGGCTGTAAAGCTCCTCGTGTCAAGATAGCAGAAGGGAAGAAGTTAATGAAGACCATCGTGAGTCGTTTGGAGAGGGTTTTCAATAAGCATGAGGAAAATTCAAGAACTGATGATTCTTCAGAGTTAACTAGTGCTTCTTCTGATTGTGAGGATTGTGATCATTCATCAAGTTGTAGTTTCGTAGAAGGATTGGAGATCATGAGTTCAAGAGATAATGAACAAGAAATGCCTGAAAACCTCCAGGGTGGTATTCTTCTTGATAAAATATATGTTGTCCCCTCGTGGGATCTCAATATGTTTCTTTTTGCACCCAATTCACTGTTTATGAAGGACCTAGAAGAGCTGCAGGGAACAACAGATGCTGAGGAGGGGCCTTGGAAATGGAAATCAGCAGACATGTCTCATTTGACGCGAACTGTTTCCTATACAAAAGCTGCAGCAAAGTTAGTTAAGTCCGTTAAAGCTACCGAGGAGCAAACCTATATAAAAGCAGATGGAAAAGAATTTGCAGTATTGACAAATGTTAGCACTCCAGAAGTTCCATATGGAAATACATTCAACATTGAGTTGCTATACAAGATACTGCCTGGTCCAGAAATATCTTCAGGAGAAGCATCTTCCCGCCTTTTAATATCATGGGGAATTAATTTCTGTAAAAGCACAATGATGAAAGGTATGATTGAAGGAGGAGCGAGGCAGGGACTGAAGGAGAGTTTTGATCAGTTTGCCAACTTGTTGGCTCAGAATTTCGAGACCATGGATTCTATGGATTCATCAAACAAGGACCATATGCTGGCAAAGTTGGAAGCAGCACACCAGTCAGAATGGCAATTGGCATCAGATTACTTTTGGAATTTCACAGCTGTGTCCACCATTTTTATGATTTTATACGTAGTTGTGCATATTTTTTTCTGTGAGCCACGCATAGTCCAAGGTTTGGAATTTAATGGTCTTGATTTACCAGACAGTTTTGGACAGCTCATCACTTGTGCAATTTTAGTCATTCAATTGGAACGAGTTTGTAACATGATGAAACACTTCATACAAGCTAGGATTCAAAGAGGTAAATCTTGTTCTACCTGCTTGTATCTTGTTTCAAACTTTTGTCTAAACCACCCTGAAACTGTTATCACTCATGTAACTCCATCCTAGGATTCGTTTAATTTGTTAACTATTTCATAGGCAGTGACCACGGTGTCAGAGCCCAAGGTGAAGGATGGGTTCTTACTGTGGCATTAATTGAAGGCACCAATTTACCATCCTTGGATTCGACAGGGTTGTCAGATCCTTATGTAGTGTTGACCTGTAATGGTAAAAGAAGAACAAGTTCTATACAGCTTCATGCGAGTGATCCCCAATGGAATGGTAAGGTGTTTTTCTTCTGAGGATTATTTGCGTATGTTTTTTTATAATTACATGTGCAAACCATGTTTGAAGCTACATAATGCAGAAATACTAGAGTTTGATGCAATGGATGAACCACCCTCGGTTCTAGATGTGGAAGTTTTTGATTTTGACGGTCCATTTGACCAGGCCACCTCACTCGGGCATTCTGAGATAATGTTTTTGAAGCACACATCAGCTGAACTAGCAGACATGTGGATTCCCCTTGAGGGAAAGCTCTCGCAGCCTTCACAGTCAAAGCTACACTTGCGAATATTTATAGATAACGACAAAGGTGTTGAGACTGTGAAGGAGTACTTAACAAAGATGGAGAAGGAAGTTGGGAAGAAGGTAAACACCAAAGATATCTGTTGGAATTACTTTTAAAGGGAACTTTCTCATCATCCATGTGTAGTTAACTGCTTCAAACTTGGATTAGAGAGTTTATTATGTCTCCTTGACACCTCATATCTAAAGTTCATAAGATTCTTGAGTCAAAGAGAGAAAAAAAACATGGTATAGGATTGCATTAATGAATCTGCATTCTTATTGCCTTTCATTTCTATTAGAGAAATGTGATCTAAATTATATCTCACATTGTCGCAGTTGAACTTACCATCACCTCACAAGAATTCGACTTTCCAGAAATTGTTTGGGTTGCCACCAGAAGAATTTCTCATCAATGATTTTACATGCCAACTGAAGAGGAAAATGCCTTTGCAGGTGCGAGTTACGGTTTCCATTTCTACTTCTTCACTCTTAAAAGCAATTGATTATTAGGCTATTGTAATTTAATTAGTTCGTTTTGTTTAAATATAATAAATATATAAGTTGGTAGCATGATGTGAAACCACTGTAAGATCGGCAAAACTGCTGATGACCTCTTTACTAAAATCCTAAAACGTTATTTATTTTATAAAATTTTCAAATAACACCTATAATTGCCTAACCTTGCTATTTATAATAGTAACATGTTAGATAAACTTAAAATTTATGCAGAACACATTGGATGATCATGCATACATACTAGGCTTGCTAATTTATTTCCAAAATACCTATGGCTTGATGCTGAGATGTCTCTTAAATGCAGGGAAGGCTTTTTCTGTCTGCAAGAATTCTTGGTTTTTATGCCAATTTGTTTGGACATAAAACAAATTTCTTCATTCTCTGGGAGGATATCGAAGACATCCAAGTGCATCCTCCATCACTATCATCCGTGGGGAGTCCCTTTCTGGTCATAATTCTGCGAATGGGAAGAGGTCTTCATGCAAGACGTTGGGCGAAATCACAAGATGAAGAAGGCAGGCTAAGATACCACTTCCAATCATTTATTTCATTCAACATTGCAAGCAGGTTCGGTGAGACGAATAATCTCTTGACTCGAAATGGTACATTTCTTTTATTGGAGCTGATGTGATTCACCATGTTGTATCAATAGGACAATCATGGCCTTGTGGAAAACAAAAACAATGATCCCTGAGCATAAAACACAACTTGCTGAAGAACAGCCTCGAGATGAAGAAAAACGGTCCATCATGCTTGAAGACTATGGATGCTTTGTGAGTGCTGAAGAAGTAAAGATGCCCAAGATTTTCTCTGCTGAACTTCCTTTTAGTGTAAGAAAACAATTCCTGTCTCATTCACCTCGCCATTTCATTTGTAACTATTGAATCAAGTAGAGGAGCGTTTCATCAGAAATTTGTCTCATGAACTAGCATTAAGACCACAAAACAGATGAGGATTATACATGTGGCTTCTCTTATTATATTTGCTTGCAACTTAAACTATAAGGTTGATACCTAGTGAGACTCGGATTAGGACTCTTCATGTAGAATATTTCTGATATGATGGCTAAGAGTTGACATTCAAGCCTTGTAATGATAATTCTGCATATACCTTTCAGAATCGAGTTAAGATTCAGCATTTATGTTTAGCTACTTGTGATACTGGTGCTGAAGCCTGTGGTGATGTTGCCAGGTAGAATCTCTGATGGAAATGTTTGATGGAGGAAAGATGGAGCACGAAGTCATGGAAAAATCTGGACGTCTTAGCTATGCAACTACACCTTGGGAGTCAGTAAAGCCTGGAGTTTTTGAACGGAAAATCACGTACAGATTCAAACACCATATTTCAATCTTTGGAGGGGAAGTCACCTGCACACAACATAAATCCCCGCTTGAAAATGATGAAGGGTGGACTGTTAATGAGCTCACGGTGATCCATGATGTCCCATTTGCTGACTACTTCCATGTATGATGTCTCCTTAGTATACAGACGTTAACGGCTAACACGAGTCATTTATTTGTTCTGGTTCTCTCCTTGATCTTGGTTTTCGTTCCCTGTCTGCAGGTCAATCTTCGGTACCAGATCGAGAAATCCTCCCTTGCTCATTGTGCATGCAAGTGTGGTGTTTATGTTGGGATCACCTGGTTGAAAAGCACCAAGTTCCAACAAAGAATCACTCGAAACATAACTGATAAATTCACACAGATAATGAAGGAGGTATTTGAATTGATCAAGAGGGAGAAACTTTTTGCGAATCATGATCAACATCCCTTTCGACACGAAGATGCTACAATGCGTATTTGATACTCTCTTTAATATATATTTATACATGGCTCTTTCTTTCTTTTTTTTTCTTTCAACTAGCACCAAATTCAAGGTGGCAAAAGTTGGACCTTGGATCATCTTAAATCCCTCTAGAGCTATGGATATGTCTAATCCAAAACAAGTATTATGAATACGGAATCCTAGAGTATGATGCGTCCTTGTCCTTCATTAATTAGTTTTTTACGTAAGGTTTTATATCAAGTAATAGGCATACTTTATTCGGACTATTTTTTTTCCTTAATCTCTCTCTCTATCGAGAATATCACCTTTTGTTTTTCACTAATACTATATTTATATAAGAGAAATAAATAAGAAAAAGCTACAACATTCGAATTCCCTCAGTTGTCAATCTAAAATAAATTAAATGTACACCTAACTACTTCAAAAAAGTTTGTCACTCATTTTAAATGTTTTTTAAAAACCTCATTGTTTATGTCCAGGGAAAGAACGAAGAAAGAAGTATATATATAATATATTTGTTAGACTTATTAGCGAAAGTGAAAACATTAGTGATGTTACGAACCCGAAGCATATCATTTTTATTTATTTATATTTATACTAAATAGGATCAACTCTAATTAGTTTATTGATATCATTATAATAATATTTAAATAAAAACATCATATCTTATGACATATGATATATGATTTCGCAACTAAGTAAAAACTCTAATTTTTCATTTAAGTTGTCATAATAATTAATTTTTCATTTAAGACACATTCAATGATGAGATATTCTTTGTAATACTAAATCTTTCTTTCAAGACCCAAAGATAGAAATTTTAATGTACTAGTATTTGCACCTATGTTGAACACTTGCTGATACTTAACAACTTTTAATAGTCAAAGAAAAAACACAACTAATGCAAAACCTTAGAGTTATTAATTATTAAACACTTAAATATGCTTTAAACCATGCGGTGAATTGTTCTTCTTGTAATTGAAACAATTGAGCTTTAAAAACATTTAGATTTTGACATAACAAAAATTGATATTACTGCCTTAAAGAAGTTATTGAATTAGTGCAATTATCAATCTTATAATTTAGTATAATTAATGAGAATTCCATATGATTGAAAAACTTACTTATTCAATAAAAAATTTTAATTCATCATAGTTAAGTAATATATAATTATGTGCTTGTCTAAATTCAAAGTATGTCAGCTATCTTCTCCTCACTGATTTTTTTGATAAAGTCATTCATGATGATAAAATATTGATAAATTCTCACTCAAAGACAATTCACTACCACCACAATTTCTGGGAATGCAATTGCTTCTTGTTCTCAAGTAAATCTCAAAATAACACAAGATAAATATAAATCTATTTAAGTTTTGTATATTGAAGCCTCAACATAATCTTTGTTTTTAACTTTTTTCTTAAAGTTGAATAAGTATATGCATAAAATTTATTAAAGATTAATAATTGAATGTTGAAAAAAATAATGGATAATTATTTAGGATGTCATCCATTACCTTTTGAATGGATACATTTATCTATATTACATATGAACTCTTAACTTTGCCTTGTATCATTTTAAGTTTGTAAATGGTCTTAATGAAGTTCATTTCAAGTTGCTCCATGTGTTAGGTATGAAACTTATTAAAAAATATATCTCTAAAAAAATGACTAATCTTAAGAGTGCATCATGTCACTTTGGTAATAAATCCTGAAAAGAAATATGAATAAAAATTTGCATAAACACATGGTAGCCATTAATCTTCATCCCATACAATATGCTTTCCTTATATTCATTAATTTAGAATTTTTTTTGCATAATCATTAGGAAATCACAAACTCTTTAGCCATTTATAGAGAATAAATTGCCTATTATTATCTAAGGTGAATGTGACTTTGGTTTTTACAACATAAAACCCATCATTAATCAACTTCATATTCTCATGATCACAATACGAAGGTAAATCCAATATAACTTTCATCTTGTCATTTTTTTTCACTTTCACTTCTCATGATCATGCTAAAAGTATTGTCAAACACATTCTTTTCAGTATGTATGACATTCAAATTCTGATAGATGATATTAATTTTTCAATAAGAAAGCTCCCAAAAAATATTTCGCTTGATCTAATTATGAGTTATACCAAAACTAGAGAACTTTTGTCTCCTTAAATGAAAAAAAAAAAAACAATGTCTTCATATTTAAAAACTTCATATATAAATAACCAAACACATTAGATACATCAAATATCAAAAACTTATGTAAAGTAAGATTTGGAACTAATAACTTACAAATACTAAAATGATAATAAAATATACCAATAGCAAATTCAACAATTTATTAAAAATAAATCACAATTAACCTACACAAACCAACTAATAATTTACAACATCAACTTAATAATCCATCATCTTTTAAATTCTAAAGTAACTCAATTCTTCCAATGTAGAAAAATATAATTCGTAATCTAATAATTATCAATTATTTTATAAGTTGAAACATACTTAACCCTAATTGTTATCAATTCTAAACAGACTCATTATATCTTTGCATTAAATGCAACTTAAGTTTTATTGATTTGATCTAGCTTTGATTAGGGTAAGTTAGTAGAGATGGGAGGGTGTGTCTTTTGAAATTCATCAGTTTATCTTTCCTTGGTAGGTTTTAATGAAAGAAACATTATGTATAATTCTATATTGTATTAGATTATGTAGTCATACAAACTTATCAAAAGTTATCTGATTTGATCTAAACTCTATATACAACTTGCTACAATCAATAAGAAAAAACAATCATCCAATCTCCATGTAAGACAAAAAAAGTCCTTTTTTTTAGAAAAATTAAAAAAAATACATAGTTTTTTCTCTTACTCATTATCTTCTATGATTTTGTTATTCTTTTCTTGTTTTAGTTGTTCATCTTCTAAAATCTTAGGCTTTTGAGTTTTAGATATATTTCTCTCATCCCTAATTACATCGTCCATTAAGTCTTCAAATGACTTGATACATGATTTTTTTCTCTCTCTCACCATCATTTTTAATTTTATCATCCTCTAGTTACCTTTATTTTCCTTGCTCATCTTTTAAAATATAAGGCTTATGTTTTTCAGATATAGTTTTCCCATCTTTAATTCCATTGTTCATTGAATCTTCAAGTAGCTTTCTCTCTCGAGCCCTTGGCCATATCAACTTGTTGTTTATAGGAATAATAAGTATAATAAAACATATCAAAATTATCATATGCAAGCTTAAACCATATAAACTCTCCATGAATAGAAAATGGATAATCAATAACACATTAGGCAAATAATTTTCCACCCTTACCACTTGCTACCCATCCTATTAAGAAAAGTAATATGTTTTCTAACTTTTTTTAAAAAAATAGAAACCAGGCTTGCTCTAGTTATCTATGCTTTTCCTTATATGTTAAATCTTTTTATTTTTTTCTATTACAATTATATAATATAAATTGTATCCTTATCTTCCTTTTAATATTAGCCTTCATATTTAATCAGCCCAACCAATAAATTTATGAGTGTGGGGATAAAATATATGTAACGGTGAAAATTAGAATAAGAAATTACTCATTAGATATTTTCATTAAATGAAGCTTGAGTCTTATTGATTTGTTATAACTTCGACCAAGATAGGTAAATAGGGATGGAAAAGTGTATCATTTGAAATTCTTCGGTTTATCTTTCCTAATGAAAAAAATCAATTTAAGTTGTTAAACTAAACTTGTGAACAATTCTCTATTATATTAGATTATGTAGTCATGGAGACTTATTAATAGTCATCTAATTTGATCTAAATTATTTATGCAGCCTTTTACTCTCGATAAAAAAAAAAATTTAATCTCTACATAAGGCAGGAAAAAAATTCATAATCCCCCCGTGAAATGGTCAATATAAAAATTAAAAAAATTAAAAAATATCTTTTCAGAAATAAAAAGTTATTAAAAACATCTTGAATCCCTGGTTGGTCGGGTCAATTCGTGATTTAACGTGATCAACCTGAATCTATCCTAAAATGTTGGCATTTCAAGATTTTTTTTTAAAATCAAATGACATTGTTTTGGAAAAAATAAAATAATTTTTTTTTATTTGACTTAATCAAATCTCACCAAATTTGATCGGGTCAATTGAGTCACAGGTTAGCCCTCTAGGTCAATTGGGTTTGACTCTCTAGGTCATGTTTGGCCCTCCAAATTATTTAAGTTTGATATGAGCAACTTTAAACCTTGTTTGAAAGCAAACTCGACACAAGTCAAGCTCTAAGTCAATGAATTGCTAGATCAACCCATAAACTCAGCTAGGTTTGTTAGCTATGTTATTTTTCATGGTTAACATAGTTAATCATAGCTTAAAGACCTAACCTGAGTTATGAGTTAGCAGAGTTAACAAATCAAGCTTAAACTTTATTGTTTTTTTATATATAAAATTCTAGTCCAAAACAAAGTCTTTTTAACACAATTTTCTTCTAAAAATTAAAACGATATTTTCAACAAAAATTTTAAAAAATATTTACCGGGTCTCATCTAAATTATAATAGTGTCACTTGGATCGCCTGGGTTTGCATAGGTAAACTACATGGACGGTCCAAAACAAAGCTCAACCTGGTCTGGATCCCAGGTTGATAGTACTACGGCTTGGGCTGGGCCGGGTTTTAGAATAATGTCCCTCCAGCAGGCTGGTCTGAGAACAATGGTTTGGGCATCTAACGTTGACATGGCAGGACATTATTTGTCCGTGACAATTAAATGTACAAGATGTAATCATTCTAGCCTTGCGGACCCCATACGTTTACGAATTATTTTGTTTTTGTTAAAAAAAAAAAACAGGAAAATAAAAGGAAGAAACGGCAACACCCGTTTTAGGTTTTGGTAGCATTTCACTGATACACAGATAGAACATAAACCCTAAACCTCCAAAGCTCCCCATATTTCTTTCTTTCTTTCTTTTTAATTTTTTTTATATAATAAAAAAATTATAGTAATTAGAAAGAGAAAGAAAAATGCAGCACGATGAGGTCATATGGCAAGTTATCAGGCACAATCACTGCAGTTTTATGGCCAAGTAAAACCATTTTTAAAATCTTTTTAGCATATAGTAATGTTTTGAATTTGAATCTGTTTAGATTATTATTAATTTGATTTTTTTTTTTTTTGGTTTTGTTTTGATGGGTTTGTTGTGCTTTTATTGTAGAATCACAACGGGGAATTTTTGTAGAAACCCATATAACATAACTGGGGTTTGTAATCGGAGCTCTTGCCCTCTTGCTAATAGTCGCTATGCAACTATCCGTGATCACGATGGTATGTTTTTACCTTATGTATTATTATTTTTTCTTTTTTAATTTTCAATTCTCTCAAGTGAATTTTGTTTGTTGGGAGCAATGTAGAGAGGATGAGTGATTATTGATAAATTTTTTTTCCGTTTTGTGTTGAAAATTAGAAATTTATACTGGGTTTTTCGGGGCATGTTGGAATAAGCTATTACTATTTCGGTTTCTGCTTCCCCGATGTTGGATTAGTAACTAATGGCTTGCTAATGAGGATTGAGTTGGTTCTTGTCAATTGCTTAGTTCCGATTTGGAATTGAATCCTGAGTTGGTTTTATGATCCACTTAAAACGGAGTCTTAGGTTCTTGTGGAGGTGTTGATCTTATTTGTAACTAAGCATTGGTTGGTTAGATGTATTATTGGATCTGGCGATGTGATTTATGTAGATACCTATCTAATTTGAGGTCTTGTCTGTTACAATTTAATAATCTTGTCTTTTATGTATATTTGTGAGAATTGGATGATGAATTTGCTTTTGAATTAGATGCTTGTTTGGTTCTGAACAGGTGTCTTTTATTTATATATGAAGACTATTGAGAGAGCTCATAAACCCAATGAGTTATGGGAAAGAGTAAAGTTGCCGAGAAACTACGAGAAAGCACTTGAAATCATAGACAAGCATTTGGTATTCCATTTCTATGTCTTCTGATGTTGGTTGTTTTTACTTATTTCTTGAACCAAAACTTATTTTTAACAACTTTCTATTGCTGATCTGTAAATTCTTTGGAACTTGAAGATGTACTGGCCAAAGTTTCTTGTGCACAAAGCTAAACAGCGCCTGACAAAAATGACTCAGATGCGTATACGTATGAGGAAGCTGGCATTGAAAACTAGGTTTTGCAACTGCCTTTCTTTTGTTCTTCTGTTCTAATATTAATTTATTTTGTGTGACTACTTTCTTGGTTCTAGTAATTATTTACAGTGTTTACTGTAGGATATTTCGTTAGAATTGGTTGCTGTCAAGTTTATTTATGATCTAAATTAGCAAGTTTCTTTCCTTTTTCTTTTTTTATTTTTGATACATTTGTTGGACAGATTCATTAAAATTGCCATGTAGCTTATGGAAGGCTTGACTCATTTGTATCAATCACATCACATTTAGTTTTTGGCCTACTTCTGTCAATAAGGCTTGACTTTGTTAGGCCTGGTTTCTAGTTTCTGTTATTATTTATTTTGCTGAATGAAATTAGTGATGCACATGTGGGTTTAATGTTGGATATCTAAAAGAGAAACAGTGTTCAAAGTGAAAACCATATGATTGGATGTGGTTATTGTGTTTTATCTTCATTATAGATGTTTAACACACCGATGTGAACAAATTCCTAAATGCTGAGATAGAGATATTATGACACTTGCTTAAACAAGACGAGTGCCAACATGTTTCTAACCAAGGTTTTAACCTGATAATTTGTGGAGTTTTTGGTGTTTCCTTGTAATTTTATGGTTATGTTACTGTTTGATGCCATTTTCATTTCCATTTTTCTTTCTGATTTACCCAAATATCAAATTCCAAAGCCCAGAGAGATCTTGTTTACCTCTACAGTTGATTTTGCATTAATTTTTGTTGCTAGGGAGAAGATAATGACTACACCCAGAAAAGAGATAAAGAGAGAATCTAGAAGGGAGAAAAAGGCTGAAACAGCTGCTGAACTGGATAAGGTTAAGATTCCTTTATTTGATATAACTGTCTCAACCATGTTGTGGATTTACATAGTTCTAACTGGTGCTGCTTTCAACAGAGTATTGAGAAAGAGTTGCTTGAAAGACTCAATGGAGGACTTTATGGTGACATACATAATATTCTACCAAACTATTTCAACAAAATTCTTGACGAAAATGAACTGCAAGCTGTCAGCGATGATGATGATGTAGCGGTATGTTTTTCTGGTAATTTTAAGTAGTTCATGTTGTGTGATACAAGAAGGCATTTCTGTTTTGTATACTAAGGAATTTTGTGAATCAGCAGGAACCTGAAATAGAATATGTTCAAGGCTATGATGATCTTGAAGAAGAAGATGATATAGAAGATTTTGGTGGTTTTGCTATTGACGAGTCTCTCAAGAATAATGGTAAAGTATTTTCTTTTTTTATAAAGAGAGTGGTGTGGTGTGGATTTTTCATATCCCCTTTCCCAGTTACTGCACACTCACTGCCATGAGTGCAAGCGCACTGTTTCCTGTACTTGCTATATAAAATTCCATTTATATGGATTGTGTTTGAAGTTTCATATGATGAAAATTTTTCACCTTAAAAGTGAATGCTAATTATGTTGACAATCATTGGTAGATGTGTCAATGCTAATTATGTTGACAATCATTGGTAGAAGTGTGAAGGTTTGATATATCAATTAATTTTTTCGTTTTTGCTGAAAAACAAGATTCAGCTCACTTGAGCATGCGATGTTTTACCATACTGATTCTTGTGATCTCATTCTGTGAATATCAAACCTCAGATTTCAGTAGGCTTATATATACATGAGGCAAAATGTTCAAATTTGAATTATATGTTTATGAAATTTATGCAGATGATACACCTGAGGATGAAGAGGAGATGGATACAGTTGATCATAAGAGGTTAAAGATTAGATCAGAGTCTGCTCGTCGAAAGGTGGAGGAAGATGAACCTAGAAAATTAAAAAAGAAAGCTAGGGTTCTGGTTGAGGTTAGTGATCAAAGATCTCCACTATTTTTTTAGATGTTTTTTTAAATGGGATGGAGAACATCAATTCAAAATTTATTTGATGTGTAAAATCTGAAATTTGTATTGGCATGACATGCAAATCTCTTGTAGTTGAAACACAAATGAAACTTATAGGTTGCATTAGGTAAATGTCTCTGGACAAAAGAGAAAAATACGGAAGGGACAAAAACATGTTTGGTTAGAGGGATGGAGGCATAAAAATAACACCATCTCTGGAACAGTTTTCAGTTAATCTCCTTTCTTTCAAAACAGGAAGGATAGGGGACATGTCCCTTCTATTCTAACTATTTTTGTTCTCCATCTCGAGATAGTAACCAAACACTAACCTTGAAATATCATTGACCTTCCCTCCCTGATGTTTATAAGTTGCATTAGCTGTTGCTGAGCAGTTGCATCTCTGCTTTTGTGTAAACATTGCTCCCCAATTTTAAAGATTCATTTTAGCGCCAAAACGCTAGTCGGATGGGTCCATCAAGTTTTTCTAAACAAGACGAAGTATTGATCTGTGCACAGCTTTCTTAGGGGGGGAAACCCAATATATACCACTAAAAATTTTCTTGCATTAGAAACTATGGTGACTGAGCATTGACATACCTTCACCTTTCAATTGTTTACCTTTTTATATCTGCCGCAAAAGATAAAAATGTGCACTTACTACTGTTTTTGGTGCTTTCTATCAGGTTGAGAATGAAGATGCTTCTGAAAGGCAGAGGGAAACCTTTTGAGAGGGTTTTAAGACATCTGCGTGTAAAATTGTTGTTCTTTACATCAATTTTGTAATTTAGGTTTCATACTTGGGAAGTTAAATCTCTACTAAAAGTTATCTTTTGTTTTGTCTTTTTTTTTTCCTTCTCTACTGTCTCTATTTTCTCTGTTATGAAATAATAACTAAAAACCATCTAAATTTATATATTATGAGAAGAAATTTGAAGTATTTTAAAGAGATTATTATCTGATTGCCAGGGTATAGGTAATAAATAAGGCGGCATTGTAATGGGAGATACTTGTTGCAATTAAATAATATTGTCACACACACATATATATATTGTCACATATAAATAATCTCTTCATTGTAAGCATCTAATTCAGCAATTACCTAGGGAGTGTTTAAAATCATAATATAGATTATTTTTTAAAGTTATTTTTATTTAAAAAATATATTTTTTTTAAAAAAATTATCTTTAACATATTAGAGTACCATAACAATCTAAAAATATAAAAAACTTCATTTGAAAAAAAAGCTTATTTTTTCTAGCTCAATTATTTTTTTGATCCGGGCGGGCACCATGGTGCTATTTTTTATATTCGTTTTAGAAGAAGAAATTTACAGTGTTTTACGACCCTCCAATAGTGCATTGACAAGTCAGTAATTACATCACCCGCATGTAATCTTATCAGATTAAGTACGAGTATCGGGATCCACGACGAAAATCCCCACCTTCTTCCCTGTCACCTCTCTCGTCTATAACAGATTCTAATCATCATCACAACAACTCTCTTACCAAGAGATCCAACAATGGACCCAGACCCGAAAACCCACCCGATTCTCTCTTACGTCATGGCCCGACTTCCCTCTCTCGGACACAAATCCCCTGGCCCCTCATTCGACATCGAGCAACCACCACAGCCATCACAACCACCACCACCACAATCTCTATTCCCTCGATTATCCGACCCGGCCCTCCTATCTTCAATGAGACGGGCTGTTGGCGATGTTGCCCAAACCCGATCGGTGCTCCATACCCTAGGCCCCCGGCCCGACCATGAAACCGTGGACACAGCGAAACTCAAACTCAGTGAAATCGAGTCCAATTTATCGAAGCAATTGGAGGATCTTGTGCTTTCTCAGCGGCCATGTGAGATTGATAGGTTAGAGTGGAGGGCGCATTTGGCTGAGAAAGAGAAGAAGATTCGAGAAGAGGCGGAGAAAGAGATAGGGTTTTATAAAATGGTATTGCAATTGGATGAAATGCACAGGGATTATGAGAAGTTGTTGAAGGAAGCGGAGGATAAGTTGGAGAAAATTTATAGGAAGGCGGAGCGAGGAGTGGAGGAAGATAAGGAGGAGGAAGGAGTGGAGGTGGAGGTGGAGGTGACTGAGGAGGTTGTGGGGGTGTTGAGAGAGGGGAGCTCGAAAGGGATCGAAAGAGTGGATTTGTCGAATCGGAGACTGAGGTTCTTACCTGAGGGATTTGGGAGGGTTGTGGGGTTGAAAGTGCTTAATCTTTCCAATAATCAACTTCAGGTTTTTTTTTAATTATTTAGTGTTTAGAAATGTAGTTAGGTTTCTTGAAATCTTTCATGTGCTGTGAATTAATAAAATCTTTTGTGTGATAATATAGATTTAATGTACGAGTTGATAAGGTTAGAGTGGAGTCATAATCTTTATGGTACTAAGATGAATTAAGAGGTTTGAATTTGTCACCAGTATTGAATAATCGGTACCGTAAAAGGATTTGTGCATATTAAATCTGTCATTAAAAGAAAGCAATGAATCTCAAAGACGTGCTCGAATCGGAATTTGCTAATTGGAAAATGTATCTTACTTGGGTACTAGCTATGCTTCTGATATGGGTTTGGTTTAGTTTAAAGCAGTGCTGGTGCATATGGTTGGTGTGTTTGTATTTTCAGCTGTAGATGAAAATGTTTATTTCAGTTAGATACACGGCATGCCATCTTTCAGAATCATATAGCTACTTGAAGTTACTGGCTGAGTATTCCTTCAATATTTTGCAATAGTTATTGTAGGATTTACATTGCCTGAGGTGGAAAGGAAGGGAAAATTCTCTTTTACACACCATATATAGGTTCTGTTAACGTGGTTAGTTATTACCATGTGGCAGTTCTAATGTCCAAAGCTTTCCCAGTAATGATCATACTGGTGAGAGTTCATAGGTGTAGGTGTGGTGTAGTTTAGGGATAAAACAGCAGTAAATCAGCAGAATTGACGCAAAAAACAAGTAGGGTAGAGGCTGGAACTCTATGTAGAACTTAGTGCTTAGGAAAACCTCAAGTTTGTTAGTTGAAAATAATTATACGATAGCTGTAAATCTGGCCTTAAAATCTTTCCCACTTTATTGTTCATGAATCCTATAATGCTGAGTATGAGATATGCAAATCATTGAGAACCAGCCTGACTTGTTAACTGCAATATGTAACTTCTCATGCTTGTTTTGCTTCGCGGATGGATATTTTTATTATGATAAATAAACATGGTGTTGTTTGTTTGCATTTGTGGTAGTAAAAAGTTTGTTCTTGGTGTAGCCCCAACTGAAATCTTGATGATTAATTTGTCAGTCCAATCCCATTTCTTGAATGGTTATTACTTGTATTATTTTTTCCTAGTAACTGAGTAACCTGTGTGAGTGAAACAGGTCATTCCCGATTCAATAACTGGGTTAGAAATTCTTGAGGAGCTCAATCTTGCTTCAAATCTCTTAGAAGCACTGCCAGATTCAATTGGATTACTGCAAAACTTGAAAATCCTGGATGTCTCTAGCAACAAGATAGAGGTCTTGCCTGACACCATTTGTCATTGCAGGTAATTCTAATTCATTACAAGTTTGTCCTTTGACCAGAAATCCTGTACAGTGGATTTTATTCATCAATGGTTCAGGTCATTGCTGGAATTGGATGTCAGCTTCAACTGCCTGACATACTTGCCGACTAATATTGGACATGAAATGTCAAATCTTCAGAGGCTTTCGATCCAGCTGAACAAGATTTCTTCTCTTCCCACATCTATTGGTGAGATGAGATCTCTGCGCCACCTGGATGCTCATTTCAATGAGCTTCGTGGCCTTCCCCCTGCTATTGGGAAATTGACAAATCTTGAGACCCTCAATTTGAGCAGCAATTTTAGTGACCTGAAAGAGCTCCCTGAAACTTTTGGTGATTTGACAAACCTCAAGGAACTTGATCTCAGCAACAACCAGATTTCTGCCTTGCCTGATTCATTTGGTCGGCTGGATAATTTGACCAAGCTCAACTTGGACCAAAATCCCCTTGTAATTCCGCCGCCAGAAGTTATCAAGGAAGGGGTCGAGGCTGTGAAGATTTATATGGCTAAGAGGTGGATTGATATACTGGTGGAGGAAGAAAGGAAGAGCATGCTTGAAGTACAAGAACAAGCACAGACTGGATGGTTGACGCGCAGCGCCTCATGGTTGAAAACTTATGCTACTGGTGTTTCTGCTACTGTTTCAGGATTCTTAAGTCCGAGAGTTTCTAGAGATCCTTATCTTGATCAACAGCTATGACTTCCCAGTCTCTGATATTTCAAGATCCATTTCTTCTCGACAGCATGTACATTTGATATGATTGATGAGATGGATTTCTTCTGCTTGCAGTTTCTTTTGAAGCTGCAACGATGCCAACTAGAAAGAGCTGCAAGTTCAGCAAATTTTGCTCTTCTTCCACTCAGTCCTATTCTGGTTTTGCCAGACAATAAACAGGTAGATTCTTGGCTACTCTGTTATCAAAATATCTCCTGCATATCGAATTTCACAACAGTTTCTTCTGCTGCTATTAATGTTTGGAAGTTGCTCATAATATCTTAGAACGTTCTTGAAAATGCATATAAGCTTTAGTGGTAGTTCTAGTAATCTCCTGATAACTCTAGCGTGAAGAAATGCACAAATGCCAGTCCTCCTGTGTAAAGACGCTAAGTATTGTAGGCCATTAAGTGAACTTAATGGTTTGGATTTTTGTGTGATAGCATAGACTTCAATGGTTTGGATTGGTCTGTGATGGCATACTTGATGGTTTGGATTACTTGCAGTTTTTGGGTGGACATTTCATTCATCAACACCACTTCACTAATGGAAGATAATGACACACTTGTCTCTCTTTTAACTCGCTTAGAACACATCATGAGCAATATCCACAGGAGTTTTGATGATAATTTGACTAGTATTAATGTATTAAATGCCAACACCACAAGCCAACCTCCTCCTCTCATCTTGCTACAGCTAAGTTCAAGTACGTGTGCTACCTCTGGTCCAGCAACTGTGTCATTAAAAAACAGCTCGGGCAGAGAGCAAGACCCCACCCTCATGCCGGTTTAAAACCCTCAAGGCCTAGATCATTCCTGTGTAGATTAGTGAAAATAGAACAATAAAATTAAGTCCAGAAAATCAAACAATTAAGGTGTTGGTAAACAATACGATTGTATAGATTATTTACTGGAATACTCTTGATAACGAAGGTGGTGTCAACTGTATCTGATCCTGAGGTCGTGTGAAAGAAATTGTAAGTTTGTGAACGTTTGTATGAACAACATGCATGTTATTTGGGTTAAAAAGGATAGGGGGGTAGAAGCAGGTTTGCAACGAAGTTGCAGCATGGAAACTCTAAAATGCATGGTGTTTTCTCGGTAGCAATCCACACTGATTTTTTTATATATATAATTTAGTTCTTAAACTTTATTCTCTCTTTAATTGCATCTTTTTATGTCTAAATTCACGATCAATTTATCAAGAATTGTTAAGGAGGGACCAGAGTATAAAACAAGGAGAAAAGAGGTAGCTGTTTAAAAAATGGGGAAAAAACTCACTTTTGCCCTTTTATATTTTAAATCACAACTTTTCAGTCCCTCAATATTTTAAAATGCCAATTGTGTAATAGAATTTTATTATTTTTACTTTTAAATCCTTGGTTTGAGAGAGAAGAAAGAAATTTGTCAAATTCTGATAATAAAAAGAGAGAATATTGATTGACATCGATTTGATTCATAAAAATTGTTGATCTTGATGTTTTTATTTAATAAGAGGAGCCTCACCTTGGTGTTTTTTAGCCTTTCAATCGTCTATAATAGTAGATTAGAACTTGGGGAGTTTTTTTAGTTTGTTTTTTGGGTTATTGGAGACCTCCACCATGGTTATAATATGGGGAAAAACAAGTGACGCCTTGCCTGGCTTTATTTAAAAAAAAAAAAAACATTTTAGAGTGAACAACATTATTCGTCCCGTTTTGTCTGCCTCGTTTCTAAATTTAAAAAAAAAAAAAATTAAGGGCCCAGGCGTACAGGGTCAATCCTAGCAGTACTTGATTGATTTATTTATTATTAAAATGCAAATACCCCTAAATTAACTTAACATTAACAAAAAAATAAAATAATTATGTTGAAAAGATAAAATAAAAAACCCTCCGTTTTGTTAATTTTGAATCTAATTAAAAATGATTCAAAATGTATAATTAAGTGATTTAACTTAATTAAAAATGTATAAATATATAAAAGCCCCTGGATTTAGCCATCAATCTTTTTAGTTCTCAAAGTATTTAATAATTTAATTGTTTATAAAAATATTAAAAAAACTAATATCCCCTAAATAATTTGAAAATAACATTGAATCACGATTAAAAAAAAAAAAAAAAAAAAACAATCTTGCCTCAAATCCTAGCTCAATGGTTTTTCAAGCTAGGGGCAAAATCATTCTAACACTATGCAATTATTCTTAGTCCAGGGTGTACGCTAATACCTTTTCATGTGCCAGCAAATCTTCTTTTAAACTTTAAACATTTATTAAAATACAAAAATATCCATAAATTAACTTGATACTACTAAAGAAAAAACCAAGTTGAAAAGACCATAAAACTCAGGGGAGATAGTTTTGTTAATTTTAATCCAATGAGTAATTAAATAATTTAACTTTAATTAAAAAAAAAGATATGAAAGCCCCTATATTAAAATTGAAAAAGTCTAATAAATCTTCAAATAATTTGAAAATAACATTGAATTGAAGTATTGTTAAAAAAAACATCTTGCCTCAAATCCTATCTTAGTTCATATATATATATATATATATATATATATATATATATATATATACGGATAAAGTAATAATAATGAAAGGTACGGCAAATTAATTAAAAGAGGGGTGTCTTGCTGATGCGTGTTTTCAAGGATATAGACAACAGACACTGTGCATTCCTCGAAAAGATGAATCATAGAGTACATTGAATGTTGGGCAAGGGACATTAATGTTCAAACCCACCACCATTAGGGAAAGAAGACACGTTATGGGTTGAAACGGTGATTAAATTATGCATCTCCAGCCCACTAATTAAATTAATAATAACTATGCATATATTAAAACAAAACAGTGTTTTGATGTATAAATGGTGAAATTATAGATTTTGCCAATTTTTTTTACTTTAATGATACTGTAGCAGTGGTAAAATATTAGTTTTTGAGTTTTTATTTTTATTTTTATAAAACAAGTTTTTTCATTTAAGTAAATAATGATTTTTTGATTTACGATTATCTTTGTTACTCGATGTAAAAAAAACACGTTAATAATAATCTACACATTAATTCTTTTGTCTTAAAAAAAAAATTATTCAATCTGCAATGAGACGAGTTGAATAGACACGTTAACATTTTGTTTTTTCATTTACTAGCACATATAGTTCTCAGTGTATTAAAATAAATGCATACATATAACTTTTGATTTATAATTAGATTTTTTAAAAAAATATATATTTGAAAAGCTTACATTTTTTTTTTTTATCAAAAACATTATTTGTCCCACAACAAAGTATGGGTCAAATAACTAGTAAATAAACTAAAAGAGATGTCTCATTGTTGATCTATGCACAAAACACTATGAATTTGAACAGTATAATAATAATTTTACCCTTCTCAATAAAAATAATTGGACTGGTTATTGGGGGTAATACAGTTATTTCACAAGGTTCATTAATCATTATCAAATTGTTTGATGACAACTTGATATTTTCATATTTTTACAATACAATAAAATAAAAAATTATCTTTAAAAGAAATTTTTATTTTATTGGTGTCAAGAGGTTTTTTTGGATTTTTATTTTTTAAAAAACACAATAAAATAACTAAATTACTCTCAAAAGCAAAATATTTTTCTGGCATCCAATGGCTTTTTCGTATTTTCACCATGAGTTTTTAGTTATAATCAAGTTGATCAAGGGATAATTTGATATTTTAATAAATATAAAATATTATTTAAATACCAAAACTAGTTAGACCGTAGATTGCATGTGCTAGCATGTGGGTTGTGTCCACACTATTAATGGCGGCACATGAGATATCTGATCTTCCTTTTAAGTTGAAGTATGACAGTAGATGAGTAGCAGTGCAATGACAATTACTTTTTTTGTTTTTTTTCTTTCTTTCCTTTTTTTTTTTCTCCCCATCTTAAAATTCGAGCCAAGTTGGCCAAAATTGAATGATGTTATGTCATTTTGATTTTGTATCAAATTCGATTTTTATTTTTTTTTTTATTTATTTTTATTTTTATTTATTTTTGTTCCATTTTATCCCTTGGTATTTAGTTTCATTTTCTTTTTAAGTCAAATTCGATCCTTATTTTTTTTACTTGTTTTTTTCTTATCATTTTCTTAATTGAATTTGTTTTTCAGTTTCATCACTTAGTATTTAATTTTATTTTTTATGTCAAATTTGGTCATAATTTTTTTGATTGCAAATTATTTTGTTTTGGATCCTTTTTTTATTGATTATTTTTTCAATTTCATCTTTTAATTTTTGGTTAATTGGATGCTTTGCCTTCATGTTTTTTCCAGGTTTGCATTTTATGGAGTAATACAGTCTTATGATCTAGGTCACAGATTTAAAATATTAGATTGAGTTGACTTTGAGGTTTTTTTTTCCTTTCATAAAATTGATTTATTTCAATTTTATTATTCAACATTATACTTGTTTGGGATTGGCCTTCATCATTTTTTTTTCCTATGAGGTTATCTAGATTTAATGTATTGAGTCGTGAGCATTGTAGGTTAGTCCAGATTGACTCAAGTTCTTCTTTTTTTTTTTGTTGATTTTTTTTTTTTAGTTTTGCCCTTCAACGTTAGGTTAGTTTAAGAATTGAGCTTCATAATTGTATTTAATTTTCTCTCCGCGGGGTTATCTCAATCTCACAACCAAGTCATAAAATTTGATAAGTTAACTCAAGTAGCTTCAAAAAAATTTTTTTTGTTTTATTTTAATTTTTTTTTAAAAAAATTATCTTCAACATTTGGTTTACTTGGAATTGAACATTAAATTTTTGTTCATAATTATCTCATTCTCATTTAATTTTTATTTTATTATCAAATAAGATATAAAGACCTTTCAAAATATTTGAATTTATATTTTCATAATATTCACAAGAGATCCCCTTTTGAAATTAAGCATTATCAATTTTCTTGTTTTATTTGCTTTATTTATTGTTAATTTTTTTTAATTATATTATTAAATTAACCAAACTTATTGATTCTAGTTGAACCAATAATCTGAATTTCATATTTTTCCTGCTTGTTTAAATAAAAATATTAGCATCGTCTAAACATTATTTTTTTATTTTTAAAAAAATTAACCTGGCTCACGATTAAGCACATACCATCTATTTATAGCGTGTTTGACAGTGTGGTAGCGGTTGCTTTTTAAATAACCTTTTGTGCCGAAATGCATGCCAATGATTTTTTTCATTTTTTAAAAATTATTTTTGACATCAACACATCAAAACGATCCAAAAGGTACAAACCACATTAAATTTTAGCAAAACAAAAAACTTTTAAATTTTTTTAAAACGCAGTTTCAGCTGTATTCTCAAACGCTACCTAGTCGGAACAATAGAAAAATAGTATTTCCCTGTACAAAGTATCCAACGGCTAGTATTGCCCCCCAAATCAACAATCTGAACCGAAAACAACATCACCATGAATAAAGGAGCAAGGCTGGCACCACCAACCTCCCCATGTGCTCACATGCTTTCCAATTTCTTTCCACTTTCCCATCAATTGATCAAGAAAAAATAATTCTCCAAGAAACTGCCCCTTCTTCTTTCTTCTTGCTTCTCTTTTTTTTGTCTTTTTTTTTTTTTATCAGAGACATGTCCAAGCTGTCTAGAACATCTTCTTCTTCCAAAACAACAACGTTGCTGTTGTTCTTGTTCCTGTTAATGTTGGCTCTCCTGGTTTCCTTCTGTGCTGTGGTGTGCTACTTCTACGCTTGTACTGCTAACCCTAGCAGACTCAACTGGGCTGGTTTCTTTGGGTCGGCCTTGTTGGTTTCCGGGGTCTTATTATTATCAACATTGCTTGTTATTGCTGCCCGTGCCACGGTGCTGACATGGATCACGGTGCTGGTGCTTCTAGCTTTTTCGGGGAAGCGACGCCGGGTGCTTGTTCAACAAGGGAGGAAAATCACTGCTGATGTTGTTATGTTCTTGATTAGAGGGGCTGCTTAGACCCATTAACGAGAAGCAACTCAGGATGTAAAGGGAAACTGCAGTATTTGAAAGATCATCTTTCTCTGTGATCGTCTTTCTCCTTTTTCGTTATGGCCCATGGGGTTTTTGCAGTTCTCACTGTCTTTAATTTGTAAATAAAACTGTCTTGCTGCATATTCTTGGTAAAAATCATGGTGATGCAATGACAACAATGCCTTTTTTCTAATTTGTAAAGGGTTTGCCTCAACAATTGTAGATTCGATCTCATAAACGAATTGATAAGAAATTTTCACTTCTTTAGCCTCCCTCTTTTCGCCATTTCTTTTACCATGATTGTGACGAAAACATACGTCAAGAAGAAATAGGAAAGGCCAGTTATGCTCCAACCCAACTAAAAGCAAACACCGAAGTTATTAATTATATCTCGTCAATATCAATCTTCTTAGTTGTTTTAACTAGCTAGCAACCCCATACAGGAAAAAAAGAAGAAAGATGCATATATTCTTTTTTCCTTTCATAATTTCCCATATAATTCGATTATTAAACGCAATTAAAACAACTGAATTTATTTATATAAGATATAAAATATAAAATCAGGTCTATGAGCTCTTTTCCTTTTTTTTTCTTTTTTTTTTATCAGCAATTAATTTTTTATGACCCATTTGGTGGATTTAATGTAGGGGATTACCGTTACTGAACATAAAAGACAAACAATTGAGACAGGATAGAAATGAAAACGATAACAAAATTATGTTTGATAGTTGTATATAAGATAGAATGATTGTTATTATAATTTATTTGATCATGATAGATAAGAAAAAATAAAATATAAAAAAATTTATTTTATTTTTAGTATGTATCATTATCAAATTTACATATTTTAAAAAGTAATTATATATGTTGAAATTAATAATAATAACCGTAGATATAAGAACTAGACTAACTTAATGGGTCGATCCATGACTTGGAATGATCTGGTTTTAAGAAAAATAATGGAAAGATTAACCTAGCTTAATCTAATCAACAACCCAGGTCAGCTAGTGGTATTGTTGGCCCACAACCCAATTTACCCAGGGTAAAACAAGGGTAAAAAACTTGATTTTTATTATTATTATTATTTTTTTTATCAAAATGAGGTTGTTTTGTTCTTATTAAAAAAAAAAACAAAACTTAGGCTAAACTAACTTGATCCTTCTAATTCGTGACCCGGGCCTTGCTCTAGGTTGACTCTTGAGTCTAGTTTTAAACTATGATAATAATTACTTTTATTTGCATGCTGGTCTAGATCAACCTGGGTGGTTAACTCTCTTGACTAATGACCCAAGTTTTGCTCCATATCGACCCATGAATTGAGTTTTAAAAATATGATAATCACCACTTTTATTTTTTATGATGATTTGGATAAACCTGAAATGATCCTCCCAATATGTGACCCAGGCTTTATCCTAGATCAACTTCCAAGTTAGATTTTAAAACTATGATAACGATAATTTTTATTTTTATATTGACCTGGGTCAACTCAACCCACCTTTATTCTTAAAACTATTAGAATAAGTACTTTTATTATTATGTTGATTTGGATAAACCCGGGTTGACCTCCTGACTGGTGATCCTAGACTTGTCCAGAGTTTACTCCTAAATCAGGTCTTAAAACTATAATAATAACTATTTTTATCTATATATATTCACCCTCTCAACCCGTACTCAGGCCTTGCTCTAAGTCGACCTCTAAGTCAAGTTTAAGACTATGATAATAATTATTTTTATCCTTACATTAACTCAAGAAAATCCTTGTTGACTCTCTTAACCCGTAACATGAGTCTTACTCCGGATTAACCTTTGAGTTAGATTTTAAAATTATAATAATAATAATTTTTATTTTTATATTGACTCGAGTCAATTAAAGTTTATCTTTTCGACCATGAGTATAATCATGGTATTTTTATATGTTTTAATTCAATAATTTTAGAATGAAAATTTCTCCATTAGAATACTTTAGAAATAGAAAATAATAAATTTAGTCTTTGAAAACATGCCCCCACTATACTTTTTATTTTGAAAATAAAGAAATTCACTTCACAATTATACCATAAATAAATTTATTTTTATGTTCTTATTTCTTCAACCAAACACATTTATATATTTATATCTTCATTTTTCTATCATGAAATAATAATCATTTAATAGAATTTTAACAACAAACAACGTCAACACTCTTACCTTTTAGGATGGTATGTTTGATTGGCTCATGGGTATGTTGTATTAAAGTTTGCCTAAGGATTAGTTTGTATTAGTTTTGTAGATTGTTGAAGTTAAATAAATTTTTTTGAAGTAGATTTTTTAAAAAATATTTGATATAGTTATTAAATTTAACCTAATAGATTAACATTGAACTCTTTCAATTTGACTTTTTATTTAATTCTAGTTAAAAATTAATTATATAATAGTTACTTGACATAACTTAGTGAAGTTGTTGAATCTAAAAATAATTTAGATAATCAATAAAAAAATGTGATTTAACTTTTAAAAAATTAAAATATATATATTTTTAATATTAAAATAATAATATATTAAATTAATAAAGGCTGTACGAATTAACTCACTAAACTCATGACTTAAATTATGAACTCTACTAAATTTAATAATTTTATTTTTTAAAACTATATATTTTAATAATATTATAATAAAAATAGATATTTATAAAAATTAAGCATGAACTAAATGCTAGTAATTTTTTTTTTGAGATTATAATAATCTTCTAAAAATTGAAATAAATTGTGGTAATGAATTTAAAATTAATAAAATATTATAAAATGAAAGCGAAAGAAATAAATTTGCAAGTTAATATAGCGTGTAAGAATGAAATTCGGAAAAAATAATAATTTAGATGGGAGACTTTTTTTCTTAAAAAAAAGTTGCGATGATAATCAATTAGTAGAGAGAGAATTAATAGCGTACCTAACTAAGCGATAACTTCTATGTCTCCACTTATCCCCAATTGCACACAATACCACTGAAGTCTTAACTTATCCACCAAGGACTTATACCAACTTAAACAACCAATAAAATAAACCCACGTATGAATTCACAAATTAATACAGTAGTCTCAGTCGTATTAAATCACATCCAATTCAGTTCCTTAATACCATAGGTTTTCTTTTTCAAAAAAAAAAAAAAAAAATAGAACTTATCCAATAAGCCTAAACAAAGAGTATAAATACATATATATATATATATATAGAGAGAGAGAGACATGAGGAAATCAAAGCAAGTTTTATAATCAAAGCAAGTTTTAGCTAGACGGTAAAAGCGGCTAACAGGTACGCTTGGTAAGTGATTGATTCTTCATATTCTCTCTTCTCTTACCGATTTTTATTCTTAATTTGAACCATTCCTCCCTTAATCCTTTCTTTTGTTTTTTAAGGTTTTCTTTTATTGCGCGGCTTACTGGAACGCGATGGATTCTACTATGGTGATCAAGGTTTGTTCTTTGACGTTTTCTCTTATTTGCTTTTGTGTTTTTTGTGAATAAAATATGTACAGTTTGGAAATTGGGGTTTTGTGTTTTGAACAATTTGGTTTTAGATACAGCCGTATATTGCTTCAATGATATGTTTGATCTCTTTGTGTTATGTTTATTGTTTGTTTGCTCTTTGATCAAGTGCTATTGTTTTTTTTTTTGTTGAGTCAAATATGAGATATTTTTTTTTTATGTTTTTCATTTATTATTTTCTCCTTTGTTATAGAGTAGGGTTTGATCCAGGGGGTCTATCGTATTATGATTTGTTTTTTTTAGATTAGGGTGTGTAATGAGGTGCTTAAATCTGTTGGGCTTATTTTAGATGTTGTTTTAATAGTTTGAACTCTGACCTTGGCTGGAAAAAAGAATCTTTTTTGGATTTTGTTTTATTTAGGGTTTTGCCTTCTTTTTCAAAATTGTTATTATATTATGCAGTTTTTGTTGGTCTCAAAGCTGGTGAGATTTCTTCTTTGATGCTTTAAAGGATCTCTGGACCAATTTACTGCACAATTTTGTTTTTTGATCTTATCTTTGCAAAGGATTTGAGTAGGGTTATGTCAAAACAGGGCGAGAACATGTTGTGGTATGAGTTTAGAAAATGTTTTTACAACAAATGGAATTGTATGTTAATTTGAATTTCTTTATGTTCTTTATATTCCAATTGCCTCCACTTTTATTTATTTATATTTGCTCATGTGGATACAGGTTAAATATAGTGATACACTTAGGCGATTTAATGCTCATGTAAAGGAGAATGAGCAACTCGATCTTGACATGACTGAGCTGAGGGAAAAGATCCTTGGTCTGTTTAATTTTCCTCCAGATGCTGATCTCACTCTGACCTATATTGATGAAGATGGGGATGTGGTTACTCTTGCTGATGATGATGATCTGCGTGATGTGATGAGGCAGAACCTGAAGTTTTTGAGGATTGATGTACAGCTTAATAATGATAAGTCTGGTAAATCTAATGCTAGATCTAGTGGTAGTTCTACCCCTATGAGGTCCCCCAGGGTCCAGAGTCCATTACCATGCCTCAACAATGGTTTTGCTGAAGTTTTGAAATCTGTGCCAGAGCCCTTCCGTGAAGTACTCTCAAAGATATCTCTCGACCTGACTTCAAAAGCTGTGGCTTCTAATGCAGTGCTCACTGAGCTTGTTGACTGCTTTTCAAAAATGGGGCAATCCCACCTGAATCCAACCTCACAGTCTCATGATGGTATCGGCACCCAAACTGGAGCTACAGCTCCTACAGTTCTAAATGCTTCCAAGGATGGTGGCTTGAAAGAACACTTGCCGAATTTAAACTCACCTCTCATAACTAGCCAGGAGGAGAGCTTTGAAAATGGTACTAAGACTGCAATGTCACCTCACACAGCTGTCCCTTCTACTGTTAATCTGAATCCTAACCCTCAAATTTCCAATTCGTTTGTGAATTATTCACCCCTTGCATCCTTCGTCCCGGCTTGTGATGATTGGAAGGAAACCAAGAAACGGAATACTGGTCTTCCAACTGGGAAGCCTGGCTGGTTTGGTTTCCCCAGCATTCCTATGAATCATGGCTTTCCTTTACACTCTGACTGTCCATTTAGTGGAATGCCAGTGGCAAATGACTCAGCTTCACGCACTCTCAAAGGTCATGTAATTAAGAGAAACAATTCTCTTAATAATCCCATGGTTGGCATTTTTCATAAGGGTGTTCAATGTGATGGTTGTGGTGTTCATCCAATTACCGGGCCTCGGTACAAGTCCAAAGTGTAAGATATACACTTAAAGCTTTGATGCTGTGCCTATGATTATAAAGATAATGGCTGTTGAATTGATGCTATTTTCTCATATTTATTTAGTGATCCCCTCTCTGCTCTATTTTCTTTCTAGCAGTAAAGAGGATTATGACCTCTGCAGCATCTGCTTCGCTGAAATGGGTAATGAAGCTGATTACATCAAGATGGATAGGCCGATGCCTTATCGTAATCGTTGGTCTTTCAAGGGGTTTAATGATCCTGTATGCAGACTTTGTGCCTAAGATATTTAATATCACATGCAAGTTTTCTCAGTTGATAAAATCATGCTTTATTTTTTTTTTCATTGCTGACTCGTCTTTTTTTATTTTTTTACCAAAAGACACAGAAATCTTGGGCCATCCCACAGCCTCTCTCTAAAGGTTCATATGGAGTAAAAGGAGCTCAACCTAAGCTAGACAGCCGTTTTGTTTTGGATGTCAATGTGTCAGATGGTACCATGATGCCTCCATCTACTTGTTTTACCAAGATTTGGCGAATGCGCAACAATGGTAGTGGCGCATGGCCTCAGGGAGTGCGGCTTGTGTGGATTGGGGGAGACAGGTTCTTCAATACTGATTCTGTTGAGATAGAGGTGGGCTTCTTCAGTTTGTAGTAACATTTAACAATTGCCTTTGCTTTAAGCTATTCATCTGATCTTTCTTCATTTTGTGGTCTCATTGATCCATGCAGATTCCAGTCAATGGTGTGCCTATTGATGGTGAACTTGATGTTGCAGCTGATTTTGTATCTCCTGCATTGCCTGGTAGATACATATCATATTGGAGGATGGCATACCCATCAGGTGGAAAATTTGGGCAGCGTGTTTGGGTTCTTATTGAGGTATTGGCATTCTTGGTGCTCCCTTCGTCGCCTTTTACTTGCACCTTTTCATTACATGCACACACACCAGAAAGTGCACAGTAGTTATTCCTTATTTTTCCTTGCAGGTTGATGCTTCCCTGAAAGATCCATTCTTCAAATATCTGAACTTGAACGAGTCCCCCAATTACAATGGTTCTAAATTCCCTGGTGTTTTAGATATGAATGTCCAGCCTGCTGTGGATGGCTGTTTTCTGGAGCCTCAGAACAATACCTCGCTTTCAGAACCAGCTGTCCCCATGGTTGATGAACAGCCTAAGAGCCAAGAACTAAAATTCCCTATAGATGATGCCTTACTGATTGGCCATGGTGTTTCAGCCTCTCCTCCTCCCCTGGCCATGCCTTCATCTGTTCCCGTTCTTTATCCAATGATAGACATTTCTGAAACAGTTCCAGCTACTACCGAACTCCTTCCTGCTGTGGATGCTTCAACTCCCTCTGAAGAGGTCATCGTTGAAAGTGCTGTTGAGAAGACCCTCCTAAAGGAACTCAATGAAATGGGCTTCAAGGAGGTTGATTTGAATAAGGAGATCTTGAGGCGGAATGAGTATGATCTGGAGCAGTCAGTGGATGATCTTTGTGGCGTTTCTGACTGGGACCCCATTCTCGAGGAGTTGCAAGAGATGGTAAGCCATCTCTGGAGTTCATTTTTAGATCATTTTGTAGCAAGACTAGGATTGTTTTTTGTTTATGTTGTTTATGCACAACACAAGATTACAGAATGTACATTGTATGTTGTGGTTGCAGGGTTTCCGTGACAAGGAAATGAACAAGCTGCTGCTGAAGAAAAACAATGGGAGTATCAAGGGTGTGGTCATGGATATTCTCACCGGAAAGAAGGCATAGTTTTAGAATTTTAATCCTCCTTTACGTTGTCAAGAGGTATTATAAATAAATCTAGGGTTGCTAAGGTTTAATAAGTTGATCTACGGATTCTCTAAGAACTGCTCAGGTTTTGAGCATTTATCGTGTTTGGTGCTCCAACCAAATGCTGGCTGGATATGTCTTTCTATATATATATATATATATATATATATATCAGGTGCACCGTGAATGAATAATTTATCAATATGGTTCCTTCTGATTTTCTGTGTACTTGTGGCTGGTCTACATTCTCGTTATTCTTGTGCCCTTCTGGATGAAAGATTTGTGTGATGCAGTATGTCATCAGACAACGTTTTTGGCATGTTTCTTAAGTTTCCTCATAATTTTTGCCAGCATCATGTTCTTTCTAGGACTTCTGTTAACTGCACTAAAAAGAAAAAGGTTTTTGAAATATCTGCCAGGTTAGGTTTTTAATGTACGGGGATGAAATAAAGGAAGGTTTTTTTTTTTGTTTTTTTTTTTTTTTTTTTCATATAAGCCTGAGCTTACAGATTTTTGCGATGTTGGTCGACTTTTATGACCTTGAGAAAATTAAAAACTGTTTTTCTGCTTTACGGGCAACATTTTCTTTTTACCAAAATGGGGGAGAAAACATAGCAGTGAGGCCCAGAATGCAATTTCTGCTAAATGATATTCTACTGATGCAGAAAAAGCAAAACAAAAGAGAAGCAATTGATATTTTGATGGTCTGGTTATGTGTTTCATTTACCAAGATGGGGATGAGGATCATTGATTCGATTGAAAATGGAAAGGCCGTAGTTCGTCGAAGGGTTTCTAGGCTTTGAAGAGGTGGAAGTGGGCGTTGTGTGGACTTAGTTTAGGCGTTCTGGTTGCTTTACACTTTTGTAAGGTTTGTGTTCTCTTGAAATTACTGGTTATGGGAGTTAGGTTTGGCGGGAATTTGAGAGAGAGAGAGAGGTGGCCATTAATTTTTTCATACTTGTTTATTGAGAATTGGATGCAACGTTACCATCTTCAGAGATTAAAGTTGAAATTTGGGTCTATAAATTTGCAGCTTCTTATGACTAGATCATTGTAAACTGCACAAATGTCTCGAGGTACTGTTTACCAAACTAGGCAACAGCATGGCTGGGACACTACGTCCGATGATTATCATGCCTATATTTCAAGATTATCAAGGATGTCAAGTGTTCTCCATGGTGCTCCCCACTACCCAAGCGTGCACAAGGCCTTCAACAACAAGGTGATTTAAGAGGAAGAGATTATGGAGGCTCGCCAAGATTATGTAATCAACAAGAGGAATCCCACCAAGTCTCCCAAGAAGGTCCAGGTGACGGAGCAAGTGCAAATTATCGAACAAAATGGGAATCATAAATCAGAAGTTACAGAAACTAAACTTCAGAGCAAATTACAAACGATGCTTCGCCTTATTATTATTATCACATCAAGTTCTGAATCCCACAGTTTGTCGATGCTTGAGATTCTCTGAAATACATGCACGATACCTGTTGCCAGAATCAATTATATAGCAGATATACAACATCTTTAACCCGTTAATGTTTTATATGTCCCCTTCTTTCCTTTGAAGTATCCAGGCTTATGCAGATAGTTTAAGAATATGTGAAATAAATAAAAATAAAAATAAAAATCTGAAGTGTATCGGTGAAAACAAAATAATCATGCAAGGCCTGTAGAAATGCTTGGTAGCTCATTAAACTAGGAACTGCTGGAAACTGTTGCTGCTGCTACAAGCCACCTGCCCAATACAATGAATGCCCTTTCTGTCACCATTGCCAATGACTCGTCAAACATATCAAATAAGCTGTCTTTCGATGCAGCTAATTCATGACCTCTGAGTTTCTGACTGCCTGGCTGGTTTTATGTTCAGCTGGCAGATTTGATTATTAAATCATCAACTTTTGGAGGTTATGCTGGAAACAGATGATGAGAGACGGTCTTCAGAACTGGTCCTGCCGGCGTTCATAGAGGTATTAGTCCTGGTATTTTCCAGCAGAAACCTGAACTACAAAGAACTTCTTGTGGCAAATATGTCCATCAATCAACGACAACAGTATCATATAGTCGACACCGGCCTAGAATTAAGTGGGGATTCGGTCATTGTTCCCAATTTAGCGGGAATATTAATCAATAGTTGGACCATGATGAGATCATGTTAGCTTACCTTATTTCAGTACAGTCATCAGGTTGCTGGAGAGCTGCAATCAAATTATGGTGACGTTGTGTGGTCAACAGTTGAAATTCTTTACAGGGAATCTACCATGAAGAGGACCAGACCACAATAATTGAGTAAAGAACAACACACCCTTTCCAATATCTGGTGCAAATAAACTGTTCAATTTGACAGAATCCTGAATTCTATTACAGTATTCCTCATCTGATGTTGACAAATCAAGGATCAAAATTGATTGCTATCATGCAATTTCATCTTTTGCTTGTACTAGTCTCCTTCTCAAGGAAAATAGTTAAAAAAAAAAATCATAACAAATCTGCTGGTTTTAAACTAGCAATGCTCTTCTACATTACAAACTGCTGTTATGAATAATAGCTCTGAAAAAGAGAACATATGTCGATTAGTAGAAAAACACAGAAGTGTTTTGCATTACTGAAAATACATTGTCTGCCAGTACAAGTCTTAGGTTGTTTGTGATGTGGTTTCATGACAAGGCAAATACTTGTAGCAAGACATTTCCATGTCACTAAAAGCACAGCATATGAATTTGATTTTAATTTTCCTCTTAGGCTAAAGTGTGAAATCAACCTGCAAAACAAAACTTGAATTTTCATGTCAGGTTTTTTTCAATGAAGATTGCACTATTTAGCATTCTTCACTGCAAAACCTGGAGATAGAACTGACATAAGCTGGAAGTCAAGAACAAGACAGGACTAGTAAAAATGCAACATCAAAATTGATTGTTATCCTCACGAGGAACTTCAGCCTCATTGAATCTCCTCGAAGACATGAGATTAAACAAATTTCTAAGACTTTTCTTACTCTCTCTTTTCTTACTATACACCCTTCTGTGAGTATCTAGCCCGCTAAATGGATCTTCCAAAACAAGCTCTCTCTCCAACCTCTTCGACACATTCACAATCTCATAGGAATCCCACAGTGATTGCTTGAAATCCCAACTTACACTCTCAACCCTCTTGGCTGATGACTTGTTCATTGCTTCTAGCTTGAACCGAGAAGGCTTGCTTTGAAAATTTTGGCGATATGCATCGTATTCATTGGTAGACCTTGAGCTTCCAGAATGACCATGCCATGCCTGTGCCACAGCCTTGAGTATTTCAAGATCACGCTTATGTTCATCTTCTTCATGCTCTGTCTTCTTCTTCATACTTTATGGTATCTTCTACAACAAGGTTTACTGTTCCGGGCCATGTTATCTTGGCTAAACTAGAGCCTCACAGTATTGCTGCTAAAATTGATAGATAAGCTTTTTTGTGTCGTTATGCTTTCTGCCATGAAAGTTTGTTATCTTCTTTCTTGATTGAATTATGGCCTCATGGACAGATAAGATATTGATAAATGGTAAATTTTTTAATTTCTTTATGGATTAGAAATATTTCCCATCCTTTTGAGAAGTGGTTAGTTTGTGTCCATTGATAAGTACACAATTACACAGATATTCAATGTCTTTTTTTTTTTTTTTTTCATTTAACGTGTGGACCATTTATAAATTCTTATAAGTATTTTTAATATCTGTGTTCTCCTAGGAACACGATGAAAAATATGTTCCACAAAATTATTTTTTTATTAAAAATTTTTTTTTTATGTATTTTAGATAGTTTTAATGCTATAATGTTAAAAATAATTTTTAAAAAATAAAAAAATAATAACATTTTGATATATTTCAGCATAAAAAATACTTTAAAAAATAATTATAACCATTAACAAGCAAGCTCTTAAAATTGAACTCTCGTTCATCTTAAACCATTTTATATATATATATATACACCTTTCATGACAATCGATGCCATCATCTAATTCTTTAGCATGATGATTCTTTTATTGGGTTTTTGAAAATAAAAATATAAATCACGTTGTATGCAATTTTCCAAGTTTCAAAATTTCAGTAATCCATGACAAAAAAAACTTTTAAACTTAGATTTCTTTGATATCATTTCCGTTTTCTATATTCTATTATTAAAAATAAAAAAAATTTATTTATTAATTTTAAACAACATAAAAAAATAACAACTAATTGTCCAAAAATGGTGATATTGTGGGGGTTTTTTTAAGACAATCAAGATTTTGCTTTTGTTCCAAAAACAAGTTAAAAACAAAATTAAGGAAGAAAAGCTTTAAATGATACTTAACTACTTTTTAATTAATTACATGGGGGTGACGTGGGTTAGTATTCACTAGGTTATTTCCTGCACTATGGTGTGGTTTAGAAAAAAATTGAATTAAAAAAAATAATATTTAGGTTGTAGAAAACTTTTTGATAGTGATATTAAACCTGATATAATTAGTCAAGTTTGAAAACTCCAAACTTGATTCTTTATTTAGTTTATATTTTAAATTAAATTATGTGTAATTATCTTTGAGATGACATTTTTAATTTTACAAGAGTAAAAAAAAAAAAATCTAAAGAAAGAAAAAGACATTCCAATTTAACTCTGGATCCATCTGCTAAATAAATGACCTGGGAATTGGATTCTAGTACATTCAATTAAATTTTTTATTTTATTATATGATAAAAAATACAAAAAACCTATTCAAAATCATCAAATATTAAAGGGGAAATTAGATAAATTTTTTTAAATAAAAACCCAACATTAAACAAAGAAATTAAAAAAAAAAAAAAAAAACTCAAGCAAGTGGGCCAATCATTATTTTTTTTTTAAAGAAGGATGACAAATTATTCACCCCTTATTCTTTAAAAAAATAAAATAAAAAAACAGGTAATGCATTGCTTGTTGAGTCAGATAACGCGTCATCTTCTGAGTTACTATCTAAATTCCAGCTATTATTGTGATGTCCGGAAAAAATATAAGAGGAATTTTTTTGGTTAAAATCTATTTTCAACTTATTTACATCTTAAATACCTTCAAAATACCATAAAAACCTTTCCATACCATCCAAAAAAACACTAAAAACTACCCGAAACACAATAATTAATCGAATAAAAAAAATCTCTAAACCAAGCACAATCTCTTTTCTCAAGAAAGTTTAAAGAAAAAAAAAAAAAACTATCATTGAACTCTTCTGATTAAATAAAACCCATTAACATAACAAACAACGAGTTTTTCATTGAAAAATAACCCAACGAAATCGCCAACCAGTCTGCCGTAGAGTTGAAAGTGTGTTGAACTTGACCTTCCAATATCTAGTCAAAAGCGTACACTCTCTAACAACCAAAGTATAATTATTGTCTGTTTTCTCAACCTGCTTTATAAGGAAAATCACTACCAGGAGAGAGTCTGACTCCAGAATAAGATGATATATTCCAAGCTCTGATGCAAGTTCAAGAACGGTGATACATGCTAGTCTTAATCCTTATTATACACCTTATTTAATTAATGAATGCATGCACCTTCTAAGCCTCATCAGTCTGTTCATCGCCAATGTTTTGTCAAACATATATTAGACCAGATACCTTTTCTTTTCTCATAACTCCGCGTTCCATGGAACATACTTTATATTGTACTGTAGGTTTGAACTTCATGAATCGACCTGGAAGCTGAGCTCTGATAAATTTATGATCCTTGTCTTCGAGGGCTGTTTAATATGCATAAACATTGTCTCATCGAGAGAAAATGCATGCATAAACTTAGTTAGCTTCACTAATCAGAGTCTCATTTTTCATTTTAATATGCACTCCATCTTAATCATAAAGTTATTGTTCTCCCATCCCCTGAAATCTCTCCTTACTGATGTCAACCCGATTTCTAGTTCTGAATCCAAGAATCTCAAGTAGTTTTAGCTAGAATTTCGAGGTTCAGATCATTTTTTGGGCGACAGATGATGATTTGTTGCTTCGGTAGGATATAGATGCTTCTTTATTTAGGAAATGGACAATATGAAGCCATGCCAGTTTTCCTTGGCCAGCTTAGTGTACAATTAAGCTTTAATTCTTGCAGTTTGATTGAAAATATAGCTAACAGACGTCAGGAAAGACAAAACATGATTTGCTTAGAATTACCAGAACGTTTTCCATCCTCAACAACGTGTATACATGCAACGAAAAAAACAGGCAAAGGGAATGCCGGCTAACATTCTTTCCATATAGCTTTCCTTTGATTGATACTATCAAATTCAATGTCCCAAATATTGGATTATTTGTCCAGGTAGATGTGCAGATCGATATACATGACAGTGCAAACGTACTCTTGTGATATGAATCAAAATCAAAGCAGCTCTCTCTCTCTCTCTCTCGGCCATGATGATGATGGATAGGAGATTTAGCAGGGAGTCCTCGAGAGAAAGCAAAGGGTCTATAACCCTGCAAAAGAAAATTGTTGAGAGTCAGAGACCAAACAAAACCAAGAATGTACCAGACCTCACAGATTTCATGAATGACATGTTCTTTGGAACCGTGGACAATGACAAGAGATCCTATGACTTAACTGGGGGCCATTCGGAAGACGAAGAAGAAAGTTTCGATGACAGTACAAGGAGCCACAGCAGTAAGTTAACTCAGGAGTGGCTAGAAGAAGCTATACGTATGGTGGCGTCATCTCCTTCGAGGTGTGAATCCCCTTCTAGACTAGTTGGATCACCGAGGTTTGCAGCCGTTCCTGGCAGGCTGTCGTCAGCCTCTATACTTGATAGGAGGGACCTACTCTCCAGGTCTGCTAGAAAGTAAGAGATGAATTGCAGTTAATTCATGTGCTGCGAGATGAAGGAAATGCAATTCAGTACTGTGGTATGCTAATGCAATGTTACATTTCCTGTGACACAATTATTCTCGTCTCTTCAGGCACAGATCAATGGAAGCCTTCAGTGGAGAAATACTAACCAAATCAGCAAAAAACATAGCCGTAATAAATCAGAATCATTAGTCGAGACTCCTGCAGAGCCATCCCCAGCATCACAATTCCAAGGGTGGTTCTCCAACATCCTCAAACCACCCTCTAATTTCAATGCCCCAGTTCCAGACCCCAGCAGCCCCCACCAATCTAACGACCGTTCCTCCCCACTCTTGGATCCACCGGCCCTGAATCTGCCACCTCGGCAGTCATCATACCGAAAGTCCCGGTTCCAAACTGAGCCCCCGGCGACCACCCCTCGGCAGTTATAGAAGTTACTCACTTTGTGCTTGGCATTTGGTGCAGGTAGATTTGGAGAGTCTAATGATGGAAGGGAAATTAAAACATTCTTGTTGTTGGGCAAGATATCCTCAGAACTAACGGCGAGGTCAGTCCACAACAATCAATATGATAAGATGAGTATAAGATGTTGGAATTATTCTGATTTTCTGTGTTAATGAGTGGTTTAAGTCATCACTAATTATCTGTACTTAATGCTACTGGTTCTCTGCATAGGTTGGATCACAGTGCACTATTCTTACCGATAACTACTGTGAAGATGCCTATGATCTACTTCAAGCTCCAGTGCTGAAAAAGCTTTTGGTAAATTACTAAATTATGTATTAACAGCTCAAGTATAGCAACGCAGTTAAAATCACTTGTTTTTCTTGGTTTGAGTTCTCGACAGTTTCCTCTGCTACAGCTACCTGTTCTATGACAAGAGATGCAGAGGCAGTTCAGTTGCTTCTAGTTGGCTCAACCCCAAAATATAGAAATGCCCTTTTCGATCAATGTATGGTTTTTCATACGCATTCAAACCATCAGGAAATAAGTTTCAAGTTATTCTTGTCTCGTGGTTTATTTCCTTTCTTTTTGGTTCTCTATTGGTGATGCAAGATCAAAGAGACAGCTCCTTTATTTGAGCATTAAGGCACAACTATGGAAAGCCCCCCAGTGAGAGTAAGCAGCTACCTTTACTTATTGTATTTATCTACTTGATGTCTCTTAGGATTGTTGATGTAGAACAAGAGTCGAAACAAAATTCTAGATAATCACCATGCAGATGACACTGGACTTCTAATTTTATAGAAATGCTTAGCAAGTACTTTGAATTGAATTGAAGTTGATCATTGTGGTGCATGAATCCATGTCCTTCTTTCCTTTTCTTACACTTTTTCTGTCAACGTACAAAGGCAGTTCATACTTTGTTTCTCTATTTTTGCTGCTGAACATATAGGTGGTCGTGATAATGGAGCACAAATGGACCATAGAGGAACAGAGAGCAGGCCAACCCCTGTCTCTCGACATGAAGCCATCCCACAGAATTCAGATAAAAATTCTAATAATGTGAGAAATGGGAAACCTAACAATACAACAAAAGCAGGTATTTAGTTCTTCTGATAATCTCTGTTGCTTCGAACTCCAACTCCAAGCTCTAATTTTGTTTTATTTTTTAATCCCACTAATATTCATTCTTCAAACTCTAATATTACTGTTTACAATCATTTTAATGACCTTGCAGCTCCTGCAGCAGCACCGACAGAAGCACTTCCTGGCAAAGTGGATTGGTTTTGGTAAATAAAGATCATAAAAACGTTGATTTGTGACGAGATTAGATTTTTTTTAGTGGACAGCTAGTTTCCCTGAAGAAAAATCTGTTATGCCTAATTTATTATAATTTTTTTTTGTTTTTTCTGGTGTGAAAGAATAACGATGGAAGGCACTGAATAGCCATTGGCAACATCATCTCATTGTAGCAATCGTTGTTGATGGCGGCAATCTTGTTGTTTACAAATAATTGTTTCCACTTGCTAGTCCAGCAAAAGCAAGTATTTTGTCGCCCATATTCTTCAGCACAAATACAATTATTATTATTATTACACCTTAATTTAGACATGATCCTGTAATTATTTATGTTTATTGCTGCATCATTCTATAATGACAAGCTACTGCTCAGAAATAGTATATGAAAAGGGAAAAAGGGAGGAGTAAACAAAGCAAGTGAAAAAGGTTATATATGCACAAAAACTTGCATGTGCTCTGCGTCATCCATAGCCCCTCTATATCCTCCCCTATGCCCATCATCACATGCATTTGCATTGTTTTGCCGGATACAGACATTCAGTAGCCTCCTGAAAACATGTCGTCATATAGCTTTTTTCCTGTATATAAAATTAAGACACTCCACATACTACACATAATTTGAAAGCAAACTTCTCATATTTCAAGACCAGATCAAGTGAAAGAGAGATAAACGAAAAGATAATTTTGGAGAAAAGTGAACATGAAGATGCCTCTAGATGTGAAATAATATTGGCCATGTTATCTGATACAATCTGTCTTGTCCAATTATGCCCACTTGTTCATCCCCAGCTGTAACTAACTCCCAGCCTCTCTCTTGGATCCCATTTCTTTCTCAACCCAATCATCTGTCACTCTCTTAACCCAATCTGTATCCTCACCACCCCATGCTGCTGGCCCCTCCCATGGAGACCCCATATTTCCTTTCCTTTTTACAACCTTATTCTTTTGGATGTTGATGACGATGGAGCATTGGCGCTACTGTCATTCAACTTTCCAAGCATAGAGAAACAAGCAGAAATCAGATGATCCGCCACCTGCATTTAGCCCCCCTAGTGAACCAGAACCTCCTGTCTGGGAGGACACTGGTGTCGATGTCGATGAAGATAGTGTAGGTGATGAAGATGAAGTTGATAGTAATGATAGAGATGTGCATGACATTATTGGCTTAAAGATAAACAAAGCATGCCTTAAACCAGGACTAAATAGCCAGTCATGGACATCCCAGTATACCTCCACTCTTAGTTTACGAAGGTTAATATACTCGTTACCTCTAAATTTCCATTGAAGATGCTTCACATGAATGACCAAATGCCCATCTATCCTTATCTCCATTTCTGGTTCATCCCCATTAATAGAATTGCCATTGCTAACAATATTGCCACTATTACTTCCGTTCTTGCACTCTATTGAGATCTCATGAAACCGACCTTTATCATGGAACTTGATTCTTGTAGCGAACTTCTTCTTGCCAAATATGTGCTCCTTTCTTGAAACCAAAATGGGGTCAATAAGAGCAGGCCTACACCCAGTTTTCCTGTAAGCATCTTTCTTTAGATCACCAAGAAGAAGCACAACCTCTTCGTCGCAAACAACAGCAACATAATACTCAGAATTAGGCTCAGTTTCACCATTGAATTTAGCAGCCTTGAGGTCCCAGAAGATATCCACAGCTTTACCCTCCACTACAAACCGTTTCGAGCCTTGTTTCCTCCAAAAATACCAAGGCTTCAGCTCCACTTTGCAGGTGTACTGACTCTCTCCTTCAGGACCTTCTACTGATACTGATAGACCATGGAGTAACAGATTCTTGCACCATGTTATTGTGATCAAACGACACTGATCGGCAATCTTCGTACGATAAGCAGACATGAAAACACTCTGCCCTGACCTGGTTACTGTGGCAGGATCATCAGCTACCTTCTCACCGGATGTAAAGCAAGCAGGAATCCCGATTGGATGGTCTTGCATTGCAATTAGCTTGAAAACCTGCTCTCTTTCAATTAACTACAGTAAGCGGGGGGGGGGGGAGCCTAGTTTAGAGCTGCAGGAAGTGAACAGCGAATAGAAGTGAGACAACAAGATGAGAATTAAAGAGAGAGTTGGAAAAAAAAAACAACTGATTTTGCTTGCATAATTAAGGAAAGAGAGGCAGGTAGATAGAGAGATCTTAGTGGTTGCAAGATGTATTGTATCAACGCACAGATGGTGCCAGAGGTTTCCTTGGCAGCATTAATGGAAATAAAGAAATACTATCTAAGTGGCAAATAGATGGCGGTGAGTGGACTGTGAAGAAGAACACCCCTTTTTATATTCAATCACCCAGTTGTTCTCTTACCTGGATTTTCTATTTTATAAACTTGTTTTTGTTTCCTTCGTTTTCATGACCTTTTTTCTCATCTTTTCCCTCTAGCAAGACAACTTTAATGAATCCAAGGTGTTTTTGCTTTTCTATACATAAGCTTAAAATACTTACTCCCATACATGTGTAGAATCCTCAGTAGCATGACAGCACACGAGATGGGAAGAGGTAAGAGATGACCAGTCAAAACTTTAAAAAACTGAATCATCAAGAAGTTGGCTTTCCAATGTGGGTCTTCCAGGATTTTTTTATCATTTGATAATTGGTTTAAGTTCCAGCATTTTTTTGGTGTAGGAAAAGGAATCTTGGGATGGTATAGTAGCTGAAAAGGCTTATGAAATCTACGGTTGCTGTTGCTGATCGGGTCCAGCTCCATTTTGGGTTTAAGGACAGAGGTTTTACAGTCTTTATGATCCAGCAAGCCTGGTGTTTGCAGTTTGACAGAGAGGACGAGGGAAAAAAAAAGTACAGCAGAAATTTATGGCTTGAAATCTTAGATGTGGTCAGTGGTTGACCCAGTCTGAGGAAGGTATCGATAATCATCACATAATTACGTTAATTAATGCATTTGAAGTATAGTATAAGACTCCTTGAAATTAAAGTGCATTTAATGTTACTGCATATCTATTAATTCTTAGTCAAATCCCTGTCATAATAGATTCCATTACAACAGTAACCACGATACACTGCAGGCTTGATTTTTTTTTTTTTTTTTGACTTGGGTTAATGGTATTAGGTACCATAGGATTAAATAACATAGTTTTGATTTAATTAGATGATAAAAAATTAAATAATAATAGTAGATAAATTAAATTTAAAAAATTATGACAACATGGAAAAAAATATTTTTTAAAAGAAGATAAATGATGTAACTCAATTCTCAGCCCATTAAATATATAATAACAAAGTTTGGTAAAAAATGTACTTAAAAAACTTAGGCCAAATTAACTCGAATTAACATGTTAAACTTGTAACTCTGGTAATCATGGTCGAAGCCAACTCAGGTTATCCAACCAGATCCGCAACCCAAGTCACGAGATTGAAAAGAAAATGAAGAAAGTCACAAACCTTTTTTTTTTAAAAAAAAAAAAAAAGCTCAGTGTCAACCCATGTTAACTTTTTAAAAGTATGAACCAAGTCATTAGTTTGAAAGCACTCTATCTAGAAAAAGCATAAAACTTAATTCTTCGATTCATCAAATATTAAATAATGAAATTGAAAAAATAATTTTAATTAGACAAAAGGATTAGAAAACAAAAAATATAATGATCAAGATTAAAATACAAATTAAATTTTATAAGGGTGAAATTGAAAAGAAAAAAATAATTTAAGAATGAGGATCAAGATTGAAATAAAAAATACAAATAATTTTTTTTATCGAATGGTGAAATTGAAAAGAAAAATTAATTTAATGGTGAAATTAATTTCATTATTATAAAAATTAATTGAAAAGAAAAAAACAATCAAAAGAATGATGACCAAATTGAAAAAAAAAACATATCACAAATTGGGATTGAATAATGAAATTAAAAAATAATCAAAGTTTTACAAAAAGGGAAAAATATAAAAATTAGAAATCAAAAGAATAAAGACTAAAGTGTAAAACCCCTATAAATCATATGACAACTTTGAAATTTTGCATTGCCGGTATGAATTTTGTGGGGAGAAAAGAAGGGGGGTAAAGAAAGCATTGTCGGTGACAAACTATGACAACATTGGCCACACATGCTGTCTCAAAAGGAAGAAAACACAACTTTGTTTCCAATGACACAACAAAATGGGTATTTTTGTTGCCTAGAGATGCCTCTCACATGCTTTAACTACTTTTTTTATTATTATTTTATATATTTATGCAAATATTAAGTTTCCTCTCCTTTGACCTAATAATAATAATAATAAATCATTATGAAAATATAAAACAACCTATTGAGGCCAATTTTAATATTTTTCTCCAAACACATTTTGGTTGTTTTGTTATGCTTTAATTTTTTAATATTTTTTTATATTATGAAAATATCAAATTGTCCTTCAGATGACCTGATAATAACAACAACAAAAAAATCATTATGAAAAAAACAAAAAAAAGTCCTTGGAATCCAGTTTTAAAATTTTGGCTTTTAAATAATTTTAACCGTTTCACTTTGTTTTTGAAATAAAAAAAGACTTATTTATCCTCAATCAATTTGGTGGTGACTAATACGCCTTGTAAAAAGACCACATTGCATCTAATAACGAGTTCAATATTTTTTGGTTTAAATAGCAAAGATTTCATTACACTATTCTGGTGAACAATACAAATGGGATTGTGTCTATAGTGCTTTTCCAATGTTGATTAGGTTTTGTTAATAATAAAAATCATTTTACACTAAAAAATGTTTTCTAATCAAGCAAGAATTGTAGGCAGATTTACTCATCAAGTTCCCATTGAAATAGGATCCACACAAGAAAATACATTTTCCATTTGTTGGTTATTAGGAGCATCCCAAAAACATTCGGGTTGAATTATAGTTTTCAAATTAAGTTTTGGATATGTGGATGCTACTACAGAGAGTGACGATGACATACACAAAAATAAATAGACTTATAGAATGACATGGGAAAATAGAGCTTATGTATATTTTCATTAATCAATGAACAAGATCTATATGTATATAAACATATAGACTCATGGAGCCATAGATGTTAATGAACCTTTATGAACCTCTATAATACCTATTATACCATGAACAATGCTCCAATTAGACCTATACATATGAAAATTACAATAACTAAATGGTGATGTGCAATATTAGTTAATCATGGATCTTTAGTTATTGGGTCTAATCCTTCATGAAAAGTAAGAAATTTGAATTTTTTTTTTTTACCAGTTCAAAGTGAAAAATAGGATTGCGTACTCAACAAAATTAAAATAAAGTTGAGCCAATATTAATTTGTTTTCATAAAATTTTAAAAATATACCTTTCACATCAACTAAATACATTAAAAAAATTAAACGAGTTTTTTTTTAAAAAAATCAAACATCTTATATGATCAATCTCTTAGAATTAAATAAAAAATCACATTAATGTACTAGTTAAAAAGTTGGAAGGCATTTTTTTGCTTTTTAACGAATGCAAGAAACTTTCTTATATATTTGGATAATTAAAGACTAATTGCTATTCTAATTAAGCTAAAATCTAATCACAACTTATCTTAATTTCAGCTTCATATATTGATTCTTCATGAGTGTTTGTTTTTGGTGTTATAACTTGTTTTTTAAAGTGTTTTTTCATCATAAAAGTATTAAATTGATATTTTTATATTTTTTTAATGATTTTGATATACGGATATCAAAAATAAAAAAATCTAGAAAAATATGATTTTGATACATTTTAAATTAAAAAAATATTTTTAAAAAGCATTCAACACCACAATACTAAATAAACACATGCATCAATCACTACTTTAACTGATTATAAGATTTAATAGGTGAGCTATATATAAATATGTGAGAATAGGTTATTGTCTTGGTGAGTTTTTTTATCATACTAAGATGTTATTGCTAGCTTCCTAGCTAAAGAGCAATGTATTATTTATGGTTTGGAAAAATAACTTTGTTTTTATACCTTGTTGGTCAACTCATTCCTTGGTATTTTAATCATAAAACCCTTAATATATAGTCATATCAATTTCATCTTTTAAGTACCTTTTATTTTGATTTTATCATTTTCTTGATTAAATCATCTTATAAAAGTTAATCTAACACAATATAATGGTGGACAACTAATCTCTCAAATATAAGTTGAGGAAAAAAAGTTTTAGAAGCTATATATTTTATTATATAGCAAACCTTCTATACTAGTTTTTGTAAGACATTTTGACTCCATAAAATTTTTTATTTACTATTTTCTCATTGTAATAGAATGTTAAGTTCGACATCAACCTTACCATTTAAACAAAAAAAGTTGGTGTCAATCATTTCACTTATCAAGGTTTTTCTTTCATGACTTCAAATTACTATTATTTCAGTTAGAATTGATTTGTTTTTAGTAACTTAATATGTAAATATAAGTCATTTATATTTTCTTTTTCGTAACAATATAAAATGAAGTCCCATAATAACTTAAAATCTATAACAACCATCTATTATTTACCAGTAAGACTTTATGAGAAGACTTTATGGTATTGAAACTATAACTAGTGACATTATATTAGTTACTCAATGAGATTCATTATAAAAAAAAGAGACAAATACAAGTGAGAGAAAGAATAAAATTTATGATCTATCAAAAGTAATAAGAATATTTTCACCTAGTTTTTCTCTCTCCTACTTATATCTATCTATTTCATCTAATTGAGTAATTAATAGAATGTCATTAGTTACAACTTGACCACCATAAAATTTTTCAATTTCATGTAATTGATCAAAGGGATATTAGACAAAAAGGGGAAAAAAAACCCAGAGATGTTACATAATATTAAGATATTTAGGAAATCTAAAAAAAAATATAATATTTAGAGATCAAGAATAAGATGTTTGTTATGTGATCAGAAGATAACCATTAGTTAGTAATATATTACTTATGGTAAACTACATAACATGCAAGCTCTTTGTTTTTTATATTAAACTATCTAGCATTATAGTGTTCAAGAAAAAAAAGAAAGTAAAAGGAGGATCAAGAAAAATTAAAGAAACTCAGTTCAAGATCTTTGAAGTACTTGTTATATATATACAAGTGACAATAACATATAATTAGGAATTAATAAATAGGTATCTAGGATAAAAGAATATTATTTTTACAAATATTTAAATGTTTTTTTTTGATCAAATAAGAAAATAAAAATATGTTTGCATATAGAGATGTTGGAGAATAATATAAATCATATCTTGGGGCTCATCTAAGAGCTTAAGCTGTTGGATGAGATGGTTCTTTGGCATAATATCATAACCTTATTGACCAAGTGGTCACGAATTTAAATCTCATTACCTTCATTTTATTTGATAAAAATTAACCAAGAGGTAGTTTGAGTCTGTGCAAGTTTTAAGCTGAATGAGCTTTTCCTTGAATATAAATCATATCTTGAAGCATCATCTAATAACTTAAGTTTTTAGGTGAAATGTTTCTTTGACAGGAGATAAGCAATTTAGCATACAAGGAATGCAACTCAAGAAAGTAAGATTAGAGCACCATTAAACCACTAAATCTACATAAGCAATGACATTTCAAAGAGATATATATATATATATATATATATATATATATATATAATAATCAAATGCATCCATGCATTTATGTAAAGGCATTTTATAACTTTTAAATAACCTATAAAACTTTGATGAACAAGTAGATGAAGTATAGAAAAACTCAGGAAAAGTGATGGCCTTATAACTCAATAATATAAATAAAAAAAATTAAACATACAAGTAAAGGAAGCAAATAAGTTACCAATTTTTGGATATTGGTGTTGGTTATGTATTTAAGTTACCGTTGATGGATATGAATCTTTGATCAATAAGGCTTGATAGTGTAATATATTCCCCATTGATTTATGGTGACTTAAACTTATTTGTAAGCATGAGAGGCTATAAGTTTTATGTAAAAGACAATATAAGTTTGAGAGTTTCAAATAAATAAAAATATTGATTGTTACTTAGAAGGCTAGTTTTCATTGTTGCTTTCGTCAAGGTCTTTTTTTAAAAAGTAAGATTTAAGTTGAGTTTTATCTTTTATACATATGTAATGTAAAAATATTGATGTATTTATGCCTCTTCTAGTATTAGTGAAATATGATGTTTCATTTAAAGTTATTTTTATCTACTCCTAAAACATTACTTTCTTAGTCACACTCAAAGAAACTTTTTTATGTAAAATAACTAGTTTAGGGAAGACTCATTTAATTAAAAAAGTTTCGGGTTCAATTGTCAATATTATCTTATTCTAGAAATGACATGTGTGTGTGTATTAATAAAGTATTATTTATAAAAGTAATTAATAAAACTTGAACTATGGGATAAGTATTGTTCAACTGACACTATGGACCCTCTCACATCTTAGTGTAGACATATTGTTTTCATTTTTCTTTTTTAATTTGGTCATTAAATTTGTTTCTTGTATAATTGCATCATTTTAGGGCCAAATTCAAGAGAAATTGAATCAAATTCTTTGATTAGAGATAAAATTAAAAGATAGAGGACCAGAGTAGAAAATGCATCACAAATGGATGATGATTTCAAAGTTCACATAAAAAGTTTCATTTAATCCTTATACTTTAAAAATTATACATATTTGGTACCTCAATATTTTTTTCAATTCAATTTTGGTAAAAAATTTCTTTTTTTTAGTTTTTAATTTCTCTTGTCATAGAGGAGAGAGAGTGGTCATTGAATTCTAATGATAGAGAGAGAGAGAGAAAGAGAGAGAGAGAAATGTTGTTTACAACGATTTAGGCCACCAAAATGACCAATGTTTGTGTCAAATGATTTTATTTGACAAAGAAAGTTCATATTATGTGTTTTTTTGCCTTTAAAGATTATGAAAAAACATATCTGAGCTCGAGAAAATTTTTAGTTTCGAATTGATTTTAGTTTTTGAGAGGGTGTTTTGGGTTTTTTGAGGCCATAAATAAATTTATCATGGTTCCTATAGTGTTTTCTAGGTATTTTGGGTTAAAATAAGTTGAAAAATAATTTTTCAGGTTAAAAACCTTAAGCCTCGATTTTCTAGCCACCATAGTGGCTAGAATCTGAGCAAAATTAGATAACATATTGCTTGCCTAAATTTAAAAAATGATTCCAAGCAAAAACTAGCAATTACAAGAATAAAAATCAAGTTTGAAAGATAAAAAAAATTTAAAAGGGATGGAATTGAAAATGCATATTAATTTTATAAATTATTCAAGATAAAAAAAAAAACCATAATAAAAATAAAAGGAACCAAATATGAAGAATCAACAAATTAAAGGGTTGTTCTTGAATTTTAAAGGGCTTGCTAAAAAATCTAAGTTGGGAGAGAGAAAAGGAGGAAAAAAAATGAAAAGGTCATGGGTGTTAAACTGCCATAAATCTTGGGCTAAGTACCACCTTATCAAGTCGGGGGTGTCGAGAACTTTGAAACATTATCCAAAACAGCGACATTTGATTATCAGACAGCCCCTCATACGTCACCCTAAAAGCACGAGGACATCCACATGCATGATGGTTTGTCCTTAGCACACATTAGCCAGTTCTTTTAATTATATTTAATAAATTTAATTTATGACAATGCCCTTGAATACCCTTGAAATTTACTATAAAAACAATGCAAAATGATAAAAAAAAAAAAAAAAACACTATTGAGTGAAAGTTTTGTTAGTTGTCTCCATCAAAATAACTACACTATTCTAAAAAATATAAAATATAAAAATATCATTGAGAAGGAAGCATTAAATTATTTTATTTTAGGATTAAATTAGTAATTTAACTATAAAAAAAAAAATCAATTTAAGCCTATACAAGTTGTAAAAAACAATTGTTTTATGATAAAAAAACCACCTTATCCCTAGTTGAAAGTTTAAATGATAAAAGATAATTTAGTAATTATTCTATTATAATAATAACTTTCGTTCAACTTTTAGTTTTTTTTAATGAATAAATATATTTTTCTCAATCCCCAGATTCCATTTCTCAGTCACTTGAATAGTTGGTTGATATGGACTCTGTATGATATGTCGGCCGTCAACCCCATTGAATCGTCGGTGGTTATTACTGTTAACAAGACGACACAACACACCCCACATCCACAATCATCACCAGTTATTAAATTAAAATTTTGTTCAAATTTTAAAAAATAAAATAAATTAATATAGTCGTAAAATTAAAGAAAAAAATTGAGAAGACTTATTAATTTTAGAATACGGAAACTCTTGAGGATACCCTTTTATTAAGAAGAAGAGTTAAAGAAAAATTGAGATTTTTGCTTTTTAAAAAATTATTTTTCAGAAAAAAGAAAAGTTGAGAACTTTTGAAGCTTGACACGTGCAGTGACCCCCAGCTTAAGTGACAACATCTAAGATCTCTGCCACTTGTGTTCTGTGCCATGTAATGAGGGCTCCTGTTTGAAAAATATTTTTGTAAAATTTATTTATTTTTACTTTTAAATTATTTTTATATATTAATATTAAAAAATAAATATTTTTTTCAATTTAAATAATTTTTTGATTTTTTTAACACACCTGTATACAGCAACTAATTAAGTCTAAGAGAAATCAATTCAAGATGACGATGAAAAAAAAAGTGAAGGCAATTAATACGAGGGGTCATAGCTTCTTCTACTGGATGAAAAACAACTCACCCTTCCCTCAACGCTCTTCTTTTTTTAATGCTCTTTCTATTACACTTCTTCCATTTCCATTTCTATTTCTGCCATTTTCTCCTAGTCTCAGAACAATAACACTATTGCTCTTTGAGTTTGATCTATCTTGGTAGACATAAAATAAATTTTAAAAAAAAGTTTCTGTTTTTTTTTTGGGGAAGCTGAGGATGCCACATGAATCCTCGTCCGAGCCAGACCCCGATGATTCTGATGCTGAATTCGTCGAGATTGACCCCTCTGGTCGTTATGGTCGGGTCTGTATCTGTGCTTCTTCATTCCTCATGTAATTTGAGATTTTGATTGAACTTTCCATTTTTGCCTTTTGTTGATCAAAGTTGAATTAGCCCATGATAGAAATAAATGATATTGTTGCAATGTCTCTTTCTCAGCTCAATGCTATGTATTTTGTTAGTTACTCTGGCATTTTGATTAATGGATTCTTTTATTGTCTTTCTTGCAGTATAAAGAGGTTTTAGGCAGGGGTGCTTTCAAGAAAGTGTATCCTTTTCTTTTTATACATCTTTGTCACTTTACAAAGGAAACAACTTTTGCATGAATAATGAAAGTGGCTGTTAGTATTGTTTCTTTGTGTGCGTGATATGCATGCAAGGTTTAATGGGTTTGAAATTATATATTGTTCTGGTCCTTGATTGAATTATGGGGGCTTAGATATAGAGCATTTGATGAATTGGAAGGGATAGAAGTAGCTTGGAATCAAGTTAAAGTGGCAGATCTATTGCGTAATTCGGTGGATTTGGATCGTTTATTTTCTGAAGTTCATTTGCTGAAGACTTTGAAGCATAAAAACATTATCAAGTTTTACAATTCGTGGGCCGATACCAAAAATGAGAATATCAACTTCATCACTGAGATTTTCACTTCAGGCACATTGCGGAAGTAAGCCTCTGAATTCTACTATGAAAACATCTCTTGTTTTTGGATTTTGTTTGATTGTGCTCTTGGTTGAGTTGAGGAGCGTGTTTGCTTGCTATCTAGATATCGGCAGAAGCATAAGCATGTTGATCTGAGAGCATTGAAGAAATGGTCTAAGCAGATTTTAGAGGGACTTTTATATCTTCATAGTCATGATCCACCAGTTATTCACAGAGACTTAAAATGTGACAACATCTTTGTTAATGGAAACCAAGGTGAGGTGAAAATTGGTGACTTGGGTTTGGCTGCCATTCTTCAGCAAGCTCGGTCAGCTCATAGTGTTATTGGTGAGGACTGCTTTCCGGTGATTTGCATGGTATTTTGTTTTATTTTACTTTTTACATGGAAGTTGTTCTGTACACAATGATAATGGTATTGTTAACGCGAAATTAGGTACACCAGAGTTTATGGCACCAGAGCTTTATGAGGAGGAATACAATGAGCTTGTTGACATTTATGCCTTTGGCATGTGCTTGCTGGAGTTGGTGACTGTTGAATATCCATATGTCGAATGCTCCAATGCTGCTCAAATATATAAGAAAGTGACATCAGTAAGGGATTCATCATCCTTGCTCAAATTTAAATTTATTTAACAAATTACTTCTGCAAGTTATATTCTTGCTACGTGTCTTATGTCATAGAGTCTAGACTATTTTTAACACAATTCAAAATATGCAGTTCTGCCTTTGTAGCTTAATATCTTGCTGCATCTTTAAACTTTTAAACACTGTGGTCTTGATAGTTTAGTTTGTCAAATTGTATTGGAAGTTGATTTTCTTTGTCTATTTTTTCTAGAAATTTCTCACCATTACTAGGTGTTAATCTCGGTTCTCTTTCTCCATCCATTCCTGACCACATGATTCACCGGGTATCAGATTTCTTACGATCTTGATTTTATATGGAAGTTGTAAAGTGAAAACCCTGGATTAATCTTGTGGAGTTTCTGTTCTCAATAGACTTTATGATTCTCATGATAGTTTATGATATGAGCTTCAGTTCACTTATTGTTGAAAGAATGTGGCACTAATATGATGTTCAGTTCTTTAGTTATTACATGACATAGTAGGGTAGATATCATTGAACCCCTCAGCTTCTGGACATGATATAGTTCCCCAATACACTTGAATACTGTGCTGGCATGCGTACGTTGTATTCCTCCTTAATGTTTACTGACTTTACCTCAGATGTCACATTCCTCCTCCTTGCAACATGTTTTCTTGCCATCATGGATCAGGCAGTATCTTCAGTAGGATAGAGTTTGAATCTGTACAGTAGAAGTTTTTAGACTTTTCTGCAGAGCATACCTTTAATAATAGCCAACTAGTTTGCGTTAGGAAAATTTCTACTACATAGAGTTTTGATGAATGGAGAAAAGGGAGCCTATCCACTTGTTGTGTTCCCATGCTTTTGTTGTCAGATTAGATCAGACACCAAAGCTTTTAGACCTTCATGCATTCATTAATGTCTTCTTTCCTTGACAAGTCTTTTCTGAATCAAAGCTTGTCCAGCTTTTAACACCCTGCTCCCATCCCAATTCATGCACAGCCAGTGTGGCTCCCAGCACATTATCATTTTTTCATTGTGTGTTACATTATGGTTCTAAGCTGCCATCGTGGTTTTTTTTTTTTTTGAAAGGGAATTAAACCGGCATCATTAGCAAAGGTGAAAGATCCTGCTGTTAAAGCATTTATAGAAAAATGTATTGCAAAGGTCTCTGACCGATTGCCAGCAAAGGAACTTTTGATGGATCCCTTTCTTCGATCAGATGAGGAAAATGTAAGTGGAGGTTACTCTTTACGACCCAAAGCCCATTCTTCAGGTAAACTTAAATAGCTTCCAAATTCTATGGTATTCAAATGTTTTTTACGCTCTGTTTGGTACTTGACAAAAATCATGGATAGAGAAAATGAGAGTAAAGGGAAATATATTTTCTTTTCTTTTTGTCTATCTATGAAAAACAACAATAAAAGTTCTCAAGTCCTTAAATCTGCACCAATTTGATGGGAACACACAATTCACAACTAGTACAAAGGTTCCCAGCTTGCTTGCCTCCTTTTTCTTTCATTTTATCAACCAAATTAGAGAAACATGATTCCTCGCAAATTTCCCCTTTCCCCCTTACTATTCTGTAAGCCAACCACATCATTAATTTTTCGGCTTGGACACCTTGCTTAAATTTGCAGGTGGTAGTTCTGATCAGCTTGATGTTAATGAAAGTGCCATGGATTCTGCTGCTGAACCAAGTAGAGATTTCTATGTACAAGGTCAGAGGAAAGACATTAAGACAATATTTCTGAAACTAAGGATAGCTGATTCCACAGGTTCTCTCTCTCTCCAGTAAAGGTTTTGTCCATCAGCATCCACAAATAATTCTAATTAAAAGTTGTTTCCATGCTTCAAGGTCATTTCCGCAATATCCACTTCCCTTTTGATGTTGAAGTAGATACAGCAATTGCAGTTGCTAGTGAAATGGTAGAAGAGTTGGATGTGACTGATCAAGACGTTTCAACAATTGCTGCTATGATTGATTCAGAAATTCGGTCCCATATTCCTGATTGGGATTCCAACAATGTTTCACCAGAAAATTTAGCTGCTGAGGACTCAGAACCTCCTTTGGAAACTAAGGATGACAGTTCACCTTTGTCAAATGAATCTAGTCTCTCTCCTGGCAGTCTTGTATTAGAAAAATTGTCTTCAGGCCGCAAGTATTGGCTTGACTCACCCAAGGATGTTGATGAAAACTCTCCAAGCAAGCTTGGATGTTCTAACTTGTCTTTTCACGGGTCTTCTCCAAGGAGTCCAAATGATGCTCAGTCACCTGAACAGTTGGAGGCTGGGAGCATGTCTGATGGTGATGATGGCAGTGGAAAAAATGGAAGTCATAGATCTGATAATTTGCATTTTGCTGATAGAAACAGTATGTCTGTCAAGATAATTGCTGAGAAACTCGAGAATCTTCTGGTAATGCAGCAACATGAACTAGAGGAAGTAGAGAGGAAGCACAAAGTAGCCATATCAGACCTTCTGAATGAAGTTTCTCCAGAAATCTGCGTGGAAGTTTTAAGTATATGTAAACTGAAAATACCTGGTTATGAAATCCGGTGACGGAGTGTGCATTGAGCGCGGTACAGACATGGGCTACCCTATAGAATTCGAGGTGTCTTGCATTGCAAATATTCAGCTTGACAATGGATTAGTAAGTCTGTAATTAGACGAACTCTGAAAGGTTTTCTACCAATCACGATGGATCAAGACATCTACGAGACTCAAGGATCTTCATTGCAGAAAGCCTGCTGCTTGACATGACTTGAAAGACATGATGATCAAGCCACAAGAGACGAAAGAGCAGAATCATAGCAAGAAGATATAGGTGGTGATCAACTCAAAATGTGCCAGAAACAGACGCAGCACAATATTTATCATACATTAATCTTTTTAATTAAGCACTAGAGAGGAGGCACAGTTCAGAAAGTCTGTATTTTTGTAATATTAGCTCACCTAAAAATTTTTCACCACACACACAGTTTTATCTCCCCATTGTTTGTTCTTTCTTCACTCTGATATGGGTCATCAAGATTTTGTTGAATGTATACTTGTACATTTGTTTCATTTGATTGAATTACACGTGAAGCCTTGCTGGTTCAAAATTGTTGTTGGAGTGATTGTATTATCCTTGTCAAACTCATCAAGCTAGGCAATGCTATGAAGGGTGTGAATTTTACCAAGACTGAAAGCAGTTTTTCGCTATTTGTGCCTTTTATTTTTTGGTTTTTATTTTTATTTTTATTATTTGTTATTCTTGCCACATGCTAGTATTATTGGGATGTGAAAATGCTTTTAGTTCGTTGCTAATGCTGGCAGACTAGTTTCTGGAGAAAGTAGCAAGGACAGAGTAATAAAACCTAGGAGATTGTCTCTCTCTGTTTTTGTTTTCTTTTTTCGTGGCATTTCTTGTGTCCAAATACTTCTATTTAGCTGGTAGCGATTTCATGTTAGCCATCTTTAGGGTAAAGATAGTTAGCTGTGGTTTGTAGCTCTCTCTTGCTAGGCAAGGAAAGGGAAAAATAATAATAATAATAATAATAATCTCTTGGGATTTTTTTGGTTTTTGTGTTTTAATTTTTTTTTAATTTAAATTTAATTTTTTTTTTCAAATTAATGTATTTTTTGTGTTTTTTAAATTATTTTGATGCATTGATTTTAAAAATAATTTTTTTTAAAAAAATATTTTTTTAATATATTTTTAAATGAAAATTATTTTAAAAAATAATATAAATATATTTTTAAATATATTATTTCTATATATTTCTGAATAAAAAATATATTGAAAAATAATTAAAATATATGCTATAAAAAACAGATTTAGGCCTTCTTCAGCTTTGTTATGATTTTGAAACGTGCCATCACTGTTAAACTAATTGAGATCAAACACAAAACGGAGGCTAGAATACTGAATAATCTGTTTATTATGAATGCATAGTCTTAACTTAAATACAAATAGAGTATATATAGGTTAAACTGAAAGTACTATTCTACCCTTAATAAATAAATCAACAAAAATATTATTTAACACATGCGTAGATCTTGATACTCGGAAGCCCCCCCCCTTTTTTTTTTTTTTTTTATTGATAGCATCTTGCTTTGCACCCAACAAATCCGGAACAAAAGCATTGATATCATTACTTCTCGTGTGGTGGATCACGAAACTTCGTGGATGCCCCCGTCCCTGATTTTTCCCTTTACAGCTAGTTGAGATTCAGAGGGAATCAATGGTGTTTGAAGCAGAACAATTGACGAATATGCTGCACCTTTAGCAAATATTATTCCAAGTATTAAGACCAGAAAAGGCTTGTTTCTAATTGGTCAACATGTATAACCATCAAGGCTTCTCCAATTACCAACAAAAATCACTTTTTGATTTTGAAAAATTTATTCTTCACACTATCATATTAAAATATTTTAAAATCATAAAAAAATTAATTAAAAAAAAAACAAATTTAAAAATAATTTTTAAATATAAAAAAATATATATACTTAGATTATTGTTGTAAACATGTTGCATGAAGTTATTTGTATGATAAACAATGTTGTAAAACCTATTTTCCAACTAGAAGTTTAGGGGTTTTTGATAATATAATAATGATTGTTTTTCAAATATTTTTTATTTGGAAATGTATTAAAATAATATTTTTTTTATTTTGTAAAAATAATTTTTGATATCAACACATTAAAATAATCTAAAAACAATAAAAAAATTAATTTAATTTTTTTTAAATACTTTTAAAACACAAAAATAAATACACCTTATCCATATTCTACATGTTACTCTAAAATATATACTAAAGAACAAGATTCTCCGTAACACCATTTATTCACAAGGTCAAATTTTTTAGCTTATAGCTAAAAAATCTGACTGCATTCAATAAAAAAAATTAATTGAACTAAAGAATAAGATTCTCCGTAACACCATTTATTCACAAGGTCAAAGTTTTTAGCTTACAGCTAAAAAATCTGACTGCATTCAATAAAAAAAATTAATTGAAAAAAAGGAAAGAAGATCAATCAAATACCTGAGCATCATCGTACATTACAAGGCCAGCATTAACCACAGTGAATTGGTAGAAGGGGATTGATTAGCATGTATGAATTCACAAGATTACATGGCTGGCAAAAAGAAAATAGAAACATAAAGAAAATGCAATGGCAGCAAGGGTGCCTGTCTCTAGACCTCTCAATGGAGATAATTATTCAACCTGGTGTCGAGCTATGACCATCTCTGTACCAAATCCAAGCTGGGCTTCATGAACGGTACAATCAAAATACCATATCTGAAAAACAAACCAGATGATTATGCGTTATGGACAGGATGCAATGATATGATCCTCTCTTGAATTCTCAATTCACTTGCACTAGACCTGGCAGATTGTGTCATATATTTGACCACAGCCCAAGAAACCTGGCAAGACCTTACATATTGTTTTTGTCTAAGTAATGTTCCTCGCATCTTTCAAATCGAGAGGGACATAGCTTGTCTCACTCAAGATCACATGACTGCTGCAGCTTGCTATACAAAATTGAAAGGATTGAGGGATGAGCTGGGATTCTATAATGACACTGTTTGTTCTCGTGTAGTATTCCATAAGTGTAAGATTTTTTATGGAAATGAGTGTTCAGAGTTAGGACTTTATAAATGCATGCTTATCTTAACTAATAAGATGTGTTTTGGAGTCATATGTGGCTGCAAAGAATAAAACCGTGATGAAGACCTGGATGGAAGCCATGGAATTGGGTGGACTGGGAGGTCCAAAGCTGACAATATCTTGCTAGTAAGGTAGGGTGTTACATTTGATATCAGAGCTGAGGATGACTCGTCTTAAGTTGGGGAGATTGTAAGATTTCATATCGGAAGCGAGCGTCCAAAGCCAGGGCTTTATAAGTGCATGCTCACCTTAACTAATAAGACGCGTTTTGGGGTCATGCGTGGCTGCCAAGAACAAAACCGTGAGGGAGACCTAGGTGAAAGCCCTGGATTTGGGTGGAACTCCTGGATTTCAGTGGACTGAGAGGCCCAAAACAAACAATATTTTGCTAGTGAGGTGGGGTGTTATAATAAGAGACATAGATTGATTCAATTTATTATGGGACTATGAGTCCTACAGTGCAATTAGAGAACAAGTTCTTTTTATGAATCCGCTGCCTAGTGTCACAGAGGCCTATTCTTCCATAGCGCAAGAAGAAAAGCAGCGAGGTTTGGGTGATGCACGAAAGATGACAGAAACTGCAGCAACAACGGTACAGAGGAACGAGCATGCAATATTAGGAGTAATTCGGCAAGGTTATTCATCCCACTCCAACTCTTCTAATCGCAAAATATTAAGTTGTTCTTGTTGTGATCAGGATCATCATGTGCGAGAGAAATGCTGGAGATTTAATGGATATCCACCGGGACACCCAGAACAAAAACCAAATCAAAGGGGATATCGTTTTAAAAACAACAACATCATTCATCCTTTTGCTAATCAGTCTTCATTTACTAATATGAAAGAGGTTCCAATGATGCAAGAAATGCGATCCATTATGAATGGTCTCAACAAGTTTTTATATGATTTAAAACAAGCTTCTTGTCTATGATTTGTCAAGTGTTCTACATCTATTCAAGTTGTTGGTTTTGCTCAATCCAAAACTGATTATTAATTATTCATCGTTCACATATCAAATCCAAAACTGATATTCATTATTCATTATTCACATATCAAAGAAGAAAATCTTTTATAGGTTTGTTGATCTATATTGATGATATATTTATTACAGGTAACGACTCTATTGCTATATCTAACTCTTAAGAAATTTCTATAGTGATTTTGAAATAAAAAATTTGAGAGATTTGAGTATTTTCAGGGTATTAAAGTATCTCAACTGAAGAAAAACATTTTTATCTCACAATAAAAATAAACTTTGGAAGGTACAACAAAAATACACTTTGGTTCTTAATAATACATAAGCCTTTTACAGCAAAGTGTCTTCTTTTATTTCTTTACAACAATTTCTTGTTAATGTTTTCAGCTATAAAATGAAAAATGAGACCTTTTTTCTTCACATGGAAATTTCAACAACAGTTTGCATGCAACACTCCATATACTTGGTTTCCCACATTAAATCTCAAATTTTGCAAGCTAACCATGTCCAAAACACCCTAAAATAGCTCATATTCTCAACGAAACCTAACTCTCCAATAAATCATTGTTGAACTCCGCAAATCAATCCAACCCACTTAAAAGGAAAGAATCAACAAAATTAACCGAAAAACGTGTTGCAAAATTGACATTCAAACAGGTACACATATACTAGAAAAGAAACTTACCAAGATGATGAGAAGCGGGATCAATTCAAAGAAATTGATCAAGCAAGGTTATTGAATTCTGGAGATAAATGGAGGGGACATGTTTAGATTTCTAAAAAAGAAAGAATTGAATTCTTAATTTATAATCTTTGCCATGAAAATCCTTAACAGAGAAAGATACTATTGTTTTTACCGTGGGAAATGCCCAACGGTTATATAGTTCTTTTACCAAAACATCTTTGAATCTGACAGGAGTTTTGGCTTTCCATGTCCCTATCCCGATGGAGACCAAAATTTCAATAATAGAGAGCTAATCTTGCAGTTAATGCAAGGCTTTCCATATCCCTTCTTCTCCGTTGGAGATGCTCCAAGGATTTATTATATACACTGAACTGCAGATTTTCTAGCATTCATCAATCTCTTTAGCAGCGATATTTTCCTAGGAGCTACCTTACTCCAAACATATACTATCAACAACACGAAAAAACCGTATCCCTCAAGGCAGCATCAATGGTTACTAGGTGCTCAAATAACCAGTAATGCGACTCTTTCGGCTTCTAAAATCTCTTAGCTCACAGGACATGAGCAAGAGCCACGCACAAGCATTCATACCTGCTAGACACATAACGAACCCTCAGTTGTTTGCCTTTTCATTGCCCAAATATAGGTATTTGGAGAAATTAACTTTGTTGGGTTTGGCAGTGGGATAAACCTTCCATGGCCAATTTTGTATATCAGCCTTTTGCAATTTTGCATTTTCGTTGGAGAAATTTGTAGTCCACTAGCTTTCTCAGGAGTGCTTCAGATTATGCCTGCGATTTCTTGCACAACTCATGGCATCAACTAAGTAATATCCATGATTCAAGGCAGACACAAGCTAGGTCAAACAGGAAAAAGATACACTCACTAATTACCCCTTTTGCAGAAAATGTAATGGCATAGGCTCTCTACAGCAAGTAATATACTTAGCAAAAGGATTCTGGGTGAGTGTCATTTCCTGCAGGGAATTCTAGGTATGAACTATTAAAAACATAACCAAAAGCTTCAGCAGAAACGGTACTTTCAGTACAAAGAACCATCGAAAATAACATTGATTTTTCAGAGCAGATTTGTGATGCACAAAAACAGGTCCCATAGCAGCACCGATAAGAAATATGACCATATACAAAAGAAAACTAGAGCCACGACAGAGCAAAGATCCCTCATTTAGAATCTTCTCAGAGTTTCTCCAATTCTCTTCCAAGTCTACCAAAGTAGATAACCTATTGCATTCTAGCAAGTACAAATGATAATCGAAGTGTATAAAGATTGTCCATTTCCTCGTTAATTCAATCAAAATCCATTGCTTCCCCATACTAACCAGACAGACCATCTCCTTCATCCTTGATCATATTTTAAGAGCAGAAAAATTAACTAATACAACATCATAACAACAAATAAGCAAAGCCCACAACAAGAATTTGAAGAAACACGTTCAATAAAAAAGAAATCAAATCATCTCTACTTAACAAAAAGAGAGCAGATGCTCCGCATAGTCTGACAGTTGAGATCAACAACTAAAAGCAGTAGTATTGTAGAAAAGAAAAACAACATAGTTCATCCAAAATCCATGAAAGTTTCTTCATCTCCTCATTCTCTCAAGCTTTACTTCTCAGATGAATTGGGCCCTCTCTTCTTGCCAAATCCCACAACTGTAATAATTATAAAAAAATCATTATTTTTGGTTCGGCTACAAAAAACAAAGAGCATTCAAATATTTAAATAAATAAATGGCAAAGAGAGACTACCGGCTGTGACAAAACGACGGTTGTATTGCATCCTCTTGTGGGCACGGCCACGGGGCTTCTTTTTCTTGTCCTGCTTTGCCACCTTGGGAGTTTGGCCTCTCACCTTACCAGCGCGAGCTAAAGAACCATGAACTTTGCCTGCAAATCATATCCAACGTTAGGAAAAATAAGATTGAAAAAAAAAATGAAATATGTCAAAGAGATGATTCTCAGGATGTAGAGCATTACCCATGACTTGCTGCTGCTGTTGTTTTTGTCCCTTCTAAGCGGCGAGAAGATGGTTTAGCTTCAAGAATCAGCTAGGGTTTGCTTTAAAAGCCGAACTCTTAAATATATGACGTTAATGAATGGGTTTGCTTCATACTGGGCTTTGTCTCCGACCCATATGTGTTAGAGATTTAAAACTAAAGTTATTAAACTGGTTTCGCTTAGATGTAATTTTATTTTTATTTAAAAAAAGAAGTTAAAAAGACTTTATTCATTGAAAAATCAAAATTTTAACTAGTTTATATTTTGATTTGTTGCACGGATCAAGTCATACAGGATCAATTTTTATATAATTTCTTTAATAATTTCATGTTATTTTTCTTTATATTTTATATTTTTATTCTTCAAAAAATCAATTTAATAATATGTTTTATTAGAGTCGTGGTAATTCCAATTTTTTTCAAATATAAAAAAAATTGGCTCTTATTTAGTTTCAATTTGAAACATACGTGTAGATAATACTAAATAGGTGGCTTTCTTGTAACATGAAAAAACAATGCTTAAATACTGGTAGTGTGTTTTAAAAGAAAAAAAAAATCAATGACTCCAGCTATATACCTTAATGAGTCCAATAAAATAGTTTTATTTAGTAAAAGGACCAAATTTTTTTAAAAAAAGATGATAACGTAAGATAACTAGAAGAAAAGGGGTGCTTGTTAAAAAGAGAAAAATTACAAAGTTAAGTTCCAAGATAACCCAATGTTAAAAGATAAAATAAAAAAATAATAAAAATTACCCCAATAAATACTTGGGTTACCTGGCCAAACCTACTGCCCAGATAATGAGATTATAATAAACTTGATCAAAATAAAACCGAATAAAATAATGAACCCATTTTTCAAAATGAACAACATTGAATGATGAAATAAAAAAAAAGTGCAAAAAAAAAAAAGATGACACCTTGTGTTAGCTTTTCAAAATTTATGAATCGAGTCACTAAACATAAAGTACGCCATTTGAAAAAACCACGAGTCCTAACCTCTAATACATTAAATGTTAAATGATAAAATAAAATAAAAATCAATTATACAAAAGGATAAAAAAAAACAAAATATTAAAATTAAAAAAAATAGGAAAATAATATGAAATAAAAATTAAATGAGAGGACTACCTAGAATTTTCAATTGAAAATAAAAATTAAATTCATAAAAGAATCCAAAAAAAATGAGGACTATATTTTAAAAGTTAACAAATTTAAATTATGGATCTAATGATTGCATTGAAAGCAAATTGATATTTGATAAGAGATCCAAGAAATAAAGTAAAAAATAAAAAATAAGGACTAAAGTTGAAATATAGAAGAACTCATGTCCTCGACTCCAATACTTTTTACCATTATTCCAGTGGATAACTATACAAAAAAAAAATCAATTGTACAAAAGAATAAAAAAAAATAACAATTAAGATAATGAGGACGTACTTTGAAATAAAAGGTAAATGAGAGGACTGCTTAGAATTTTGAATTGAAGAGGGAAATAAAAAAGAAAAATAAAATTCATAAAATAATACAACACAAAAAAAAAATGAGGTTTTAATTTGAAAAAATAGCATATTATAATTATGGATCCAAGGATCAAATTGAAGAAAAATTAAATTTCACAAAAAGACCAAGAAAAAAAACTATAAATAAAAAATAAGAACCAAAGCTGAAGTATTAGTAAATGAGAAGACAATTGTGAAAGTTTAAATGACCAACACGAATTTTGAGAGGAGAATAGAGAAAAGAGGAGGAAAAGAGAAAAGAAAAAGCCGTTGGCAACAAAACATTGTATAAAACACCACACATGTTAGTTTGAGTGGAAGATGTGTCCCGCTGCTTGCAATGCCATAGTGGAAGTCGATGTTTCATTGTTGGACGACGTGTCATGCACCTAAAAAAGAGTGCATAGGGCACTTCTCATCGAAAGAAACTTATTAATACCAAAATAACTCTTTTTCATGGCTAAAATCGCTGTCAACTGAGATTTCTTTTCTTTATCATCAGAATTCGGCCACTTTATCTCTCCTCTCTCAAACTAGAGAAAAAAAAAAGGTTTGGGACTAAAACTTAATTGCCTAAAATTTAAAGGACCAAATGTTTATAATTTGAAAAGTTGAAAGACCAAAGTGAACATTTCATCCCAATTTTAAAACAACCACCCTTTTTTTCTCTTTTCAATTTAGCCCCTTTTCTTTGAATCTTGACCTTCCTCAATAAACGTGCTTTAATTGGCCATTAATTTGGGCCCATAACGACGTAATTGAAAAACAAATAAAAAGAAAACACCATAATAATCCATAATAATTTGTCTCTAGGTGAATAGTGGCATGGGAACAATATTTTTCTCATGTCTTTTAGTGTTTTTTATAATATGTTTTGATCATGACTACACTTTCCTTTAACAAACGATAACAAATAAGCAAATATTAGTTATGAAATAAACTATATCAAGGTATTTGACTGATTAAAAGATAATTTATCACTTGATATGAATAAGAGAAACTGCTCCACATACTCTTAAATAATATTGATTGTAAAATCTTTGCATACGATGAAATGAAATTTGAAAAGAATTTCAAATCTTATTAAAAAAAAAAATCAATGATTATTATAGTGCTAAGAATAAATATGACTTGACAAAATAAATATACTATATGCTTAAATGTCTAGTAGAACATTCTAGATAAAAGGATAAGAACTACACTAAGAAACTTGTTTAGAAGGATCATGACACAATACTAAATGATGCACTTGATTTTCAAATATAAATTCAATCAATTTTTTGAATTAATAAAGGTTTAATTTTTTAATTTATATAATTATGTTTTGATTAAAATTATGATTTATACATGGACCAATGTTGGATCACACACATTAAGAATAATTAGTAAGAGATTAAACTAGAATAATTAATCAAGTGAGACTTGATGACTTGATTGTAAATAAATTAATGGATTACAATTCTAAATCTAGAAAAATTAAAGTAGGGACTTAATTAAATAAATTTATAATAATTATCTTGAAATACTATATGTGATATTTTTCAAGGGAAAAAGTGATAATTTGTCTTCAATAGAGATATTCAGTTTTTTTTTATAAATAAAATGTTATGTCTCATGTTTTATTTTTTATCAAGAGATCAAAGAGAAACACTTGAAAACATAAAAAAAAAAAAGAAAGAACTAGCTCTCTTATAAAAGAGTTTAAGATATTTCTAATCTAATGGTTTGTATGAATTACTATTAGAACCAGATAATTGGCGACTTGTTATTTATAATAATTCAACCTTGAAGAATTGATCAAGCTCTTGAAAGAAGAGCTAATATTGCAGGTAATCTTTACTCTAATCCTAAACTATCCTAAAATATCTAAATGAGATTCTTAAAACTCCTAAAAAAATTTAAAATTATTATTTTTGTTGGTTTTATGTTTTTTCTAAAACAAAACCCAACATAAACTTGGTACAACTCTCACATATTTGAGCACAATAGATAGAATAATTTCAGCTAATTCAAGTGCTTATTTGGTTGGCCACATATGATAGTAAAGTTGCCTTCTAGTATAATAAAGGTCTCAAGAAATCTTTATTTGATAAGGGTATTTAGTTTACTCGTTGTCTTTTAAATTTTATATTTGTTGTAGCTAACTAGTGTACAACATCTTGTTTGGCTTACCAGAAGGTTTTAGAAATATGTTTGATATAATCATTTAATGTCTTAAGCTTTTTAGGCAAAAAAAATACAATGAGATGTTTTAGGAAATTTTGGGACCAACTTTTTAGGATAGTATTATGGATATAGAAAGTTGGTTTTAAAAGTTAAATCAGTCTCTAAAAGTACCCGAGCAATAAAATAACATTGTAATACTAATCTTGATGATATATAGTATCATATAAAATGTTTTTAGCACAACTTTTAAACTTTATCAATAAATGTATAGCATAGTAATGAACTTATATAAACAGAATATCCATGAATTGATTAGAATTAAATTAATGGTTTGATTCATCAAAACTAGAAGTAATGATAGAAAACATATATAAGTGCATATATATACTTAATTAGAAATAAAGTATAATGTTCGTGTACATTTGGTGCATACGCGGGACGGGAATGAAAAGGAAGAGGTGATGGTCAGACACGCTGACTTAAGCCCTACTTGTTGTAAAGACCCAACAGAGGGAGGCTTTTAATAAGTAGTGGGCATACACTGCTTTTATCTAAAGAAAAATGTGTTTTTTATTTAAAATGTTTTTTAATCAAAATTATGTTAGAATAATATTTTTTATTTTTAATATTAACACGTTTAAATTATGAAAAACACATAAAAAATATAAATTTAATGCTTTCTAGAAAAAAAAAAAACACTTTAAACAAATAAAAACAAACGCTCTGTTAATCTAGCTTTATATATTAACCTAATAATCTAACATCTATTATTCAAGGGCTCAGGCCTTGTACCTACCTCGGTTTACGAATATCTCTTACCTTACTCATGTAAGAATGTAAGAACCATTAAGGCAAGAGATCATTGATTTTATAAGTTGATACAGTACTGTATATCAACAGAAGAATATACATATCGAGAAGAACTGATTCCGCATGGAATGCCTGATCGCACTGTAACACAAGAGATTACTTTTCTTTTCCAGAGGCGTTCGTGTTCTCCAACAGCTTGGTGCAGTGTATTTTGTAATGTGGACAGATCCTTATATTCATCCTCAGCATGTATTCATGGTGTCCATGTACAAATGGAAGGAGCGCAGGTTGATGTGAACGCATAAAATGTACAGTAGGACTATTTCTAGAAAAGGTTCCATACAGGAATCCATGGCGCTCTCAACAATTGGTGGATAAAGGACACATCGATCATACACATTCAATCCAGACTTTGACAGAAAGAGATAGGTACTCACAGTGTTATCAAGCATGGTAATAACTTTACTATGATTTTGGACCATCCTACAGTTTAAAGTAAGGAGGAAAATTAGAATTTCAATGATGGGATTTCCCTGTAAATCAAGACAATAATTTTCTAATTGTACTAGAAAAAGGAATTTTACACTATTGGGGTCCACAGGCTTTGGTGCTCCCCACAGACAGATGATCCTCATCTCTATGAAATCTATGCTAAGACAGCAACTTTAGCTATTGTTATCATTAAGTTATAAAGGAATAACGAGAGAAATGATAACAACCAGCAAATCCTTAGCTTTTAACATAAAAGATCTATATATATAGGTGGAATCTCCCTAAGGGTCCGTAGGCACAACACCAACCCTTGGTCAACCTAGATAATCTTTTCATGATTAAAGAAAGAAAAAGAAAAAAAGGAGTGTTTCTTACAGCTTGTCATGTTTAAATTGATGTCAGCAAGTGATTGTTAGTTTTTGAGCTCTATTTAATTTCAGCTTGAGGTGAGGTGTGGAGGCATAGCTAAACTGTGGGTCAAGATTAAAGAAAGAAAGGGTCAGCCCCAGCTATAATGTTGTCATCAACTAGCAAGTAAATAGCCCTCAAAAGCTTTATATATATATATACACACACACACATGGGGTCAGCTCTTGGGAAAACTTTCAGGAAATGAAAAACCAGATAAGGGCTTTGTCATTTCCTTTTACTGCCTTAAAGTGAATATATGAATCAAGTAATGGATATCCCCACCTGCTAACAAAAGTGCAATGATGAATCGACACTATAATAATAAAAAAAAAAAAAAAGAGAAAAAAATGATAATATAGTCAAGCCTAAATTAATTTCTTAACCTCTGGAAACATGGAGCCATCATTCATGTCTTATTTTCTACGTTTTATATGTTTAATTAGGTCACTGGCAAAGCTGTAGTCTTGTATATTTTCTTATCAGTGATTACAGAAGATATATCCATTTGAGGTGTGAAGAAGCACACAAGTTTATGAGAGAGAGGAAGGAAGACAGAAGAGTATATTGATTAGAGGACAACATGGAATTTTTTTAATTCGTTAAGCACTCAAACACACTTCTTACAGCCTAATAATAACAACTGTCTGCATCGACACAGATTAATCATCAAGCCAATATAACCACTTCTCTTTTTCCACTATTACAAGAGCACTTAATTATGATGATATAAAATCAAATACAGATCATACAATCCTAACTCTCAAAAGAAAATCAATAATGCTCGATAAGGAAAAGAACAGGAACAAAGAGAGGATCAATCTGTAATGAAAACAAGGACTGATAATTGTACAACTGTAGAAGCAAAATTCACATAAATATATAGTAATTAGTCGGACCAGGAACGCTCGATTCCCCTTGCATGGATGCACCCATGCATGTAATTATCCTTCGTTATGGAAGAACCATCTCTAGCTTGCACGAATGGAAGCTTGAAAGGTTACTCCTCTCATGGAAATGAGTAGGATACTGTCTAAATGGCCTTTCTTGAAGGAAAGAATTAAACATGGGTTTGAAAACCACAAAGTTGAATGCTACCACCATGGTGTGAGAACAGAAACGAAGACCGCTGCAGTTGATTGCCGCTTAATTTGGTTGAGACTTGAAGAAGAAGAAGAAGAAGAAGAAGAAGAAGAAGAAGAAGAGAAGTGACTCAAAAACATGTAGATGTCTATGCAAGTATGATCATTTATATTAAAATGGAAAGTGTAGAAGTAGAAGGAGGGGGGAGCTTTATGTTAAGGCAGCTGTGTAATATCGTGGCGCACGCATACTATACGAACTCTACCTAATCTTATATTCCCGCATGCACGATTCTCTCTTTAATGTACAGTAGTGACACGGCATGTTTCCACAGGAAAAGGAGAGAGAGAGATGGACAGTGGAGGGTTTTTTTGGAGGCAAAGCATGGTGCCCTAAAGCTGAGGCTGTTTTCTAGGCCTTAACCACCATAAGGGATCTTTATATGGAAAAGGGTTTGAAAATTTTGGCTCTCCACCCCCCAGTTTTTGTTTCGATCTATTGTGTCAAAAAGGACTCTAAATTTTTGGCACTGCCTTTCCAATTGTTGTGTTATGGCAAGTAGCTAGGGCTTCTTTTAAGATTTTGAAGAGATCCCATGTCCAAGCTCAACAATACCTTGGATATTATGTAGCTTAGATATGTATTTAGGAGGGGACAATGATGCTACCCTCACCGCTTAATTAAAGTCAATAATCCCACCGTATGAATTGTTATAGACGTTTGAATTTGTGATGATGCTCGCCTATATTAATAATTAAGTACGTACTTGCTTACGTTTTAATATTAATCATCAGAAATGCTTATTTACCTTATCGTAAATTTTGGCACGAAGCAAAATTGACGGGTACTACAAGCTTGCTATATATATATATATGCTTGAGTACATTCCATCATGAATAACTGAAAGTACTATAGATATACAGGTACGCTTTCTACTTGGTCAAGGAACCATCTTTTTCATTGCTAAAGATCACAGACCAAGTAAATCAGATTTAGCAATCACCATAATTACAAAAAGAGTGTATCGATTATGAGAACCGTTCAGCTCATGGCTAGCTAGAAGTTTTTCTTAAAAAACATAATATTTTTCCTCCATCCCATCACCCGATCTATCCAATCTTGCCTGGCATGCCTTTTTAGTCTAAATGGCTTAATTTCAGCATGAAACTCCACTCCCGACCCGGGATTGACCCGACCTATCCAATCATTTCTGATACATCTTTTTATGTATTTTTTTCTGGTTTCCATGAGCCATATGCACAAACTTTTTATACATATAATTTTTTCTATACACACATAATTTTTTTTTTATTACAAGACAAATATCATTTTCTACACCAATAATGGACTTGAAATAATGATCACAGTGATTTATATTTAAAAGTATACTTTTATCAAGGTTTTGTATTATTATTTTGCACTTGAAGTATCAATAACTCATTAGATAGAGTCATGTTTTATAATAACATATCTAATAATTTTAATTTATGATAAATATTTATCTTAAATGCAAGCCTATCACATAAATCAAGGGATTGATTAATGAGTTTAACTACTGAAATTGAGAAGACAAAGAGAAGACTAAGCTTAAAGAAGAGATGCTGGTTCAATCCAAATTAGAACATCATTCGGTTATTATTGGATCGTAACTAGAGTTGTAGAACTTGAATTTAGATCTGCTCTATATGGATGGAAGGCTAAGACATAGACTTAAAACTTTCATAGGGAGTGCAAGATTCAAAAAGGTTGTTTTCAAGTTCAAATTGTAGAAATAACGGAGAAGCCCGAATCAGTCCTGTAACCCATATATTGTTTAGTGTCCAGCTCATATCTCGAGTTCTAGAAGTCCAAATGCACTGATTCTTTTTTTTTTTTTTTTGAAAACTAAGACAATTTTCTAGAACTTTCATGACATAAATCTGTTCAAATTTTGATGTTAACAATGTTATGTTTTGTTCAAAGGCAAGAAGATAAGGATTATCACCAAAGTCAAGATGTGGCCACCCACTCAATAATTAGTCATCAAATCAATAATTTCAAATTTTAGCCTATAAAAGAACGTATTTGTCATGCATTTAATTATTTTGGTTGTTCAGATTAAGATCTTGCTCTTACTCTTTTTATTTGTATTTTGTAATGTTCAAGTTTTATTCCATGTTATATATTTTTTAATCTATTGTTTATGATTTTCCTTTCATTTAGTATACTTATATAATTATGTTCTTATCTTGTTAATCTATGTTTCTATGTTTCTCTCTTCATTATGTGTAGTTAAGTTCATTATGTCAAGGTGAAAATGTTTCACTAATGGTGTTCAAAATACTATTTTTTTTTTGTTTAGATCAGCATATTAAAAGAATAAAAAACACTAAAAAAATATTAATTTGAAACTAAAAAAATAAAAAAATAATAAAAATTATGGTTGGGCCACAATGTCAAACAATCCATAAGTCATTAATGTAATAATGACTTTATCATTATTTTCACTACCACCACCATCATTTTAACAGCATCACTACCATATCAACAATAACCACAACTATTCATTACCCCCTCCACTACCATTATCTAGTTATTGAAATAATTATCACTACAACTATTATTTTATTATTATTATATATTACTACTACTACTACAATCATCACAACTAACATCACCGCAATCACTACGACCCATCATTATTTATATCACTAGCATATAAAGTTTTTCAATCTTATTATTATCATGAAAAATATTTTATTTGGCATGATTTTTTTTTATCCAAAAAATAAAAAATAACTTATTTTTCAAAATAATATTTTCCTAAAAAACAAACGGATCCAAATACAGTGTAAATATTTCCATCAATGAAGATTACTGCAAGTACAAAAAGTAAGTTTTAGTTTGATTGATCTGTTGTCGGTATATTAATTGAAGTACGATGAACATTGTTATCAAAATAAACCTAAACTTTAGTCTAGCTTACCTGTCCAAACACATACACTCAAGTATATTCAAAATCAAGAGGAGGTAACATCATATTATCAAACCTAACCTGGGGGCTGACTTGGTTAAGGGTACGAGTCCTGAGCCGCACGAGTTAATATGGGTCAACCCAAATTTTTTATATATAAAAAAAAACATTTGAGGTTTTAATATTCCACATAAAAAAATTAATTAAGAAACAATCCATGTGGATGTAAGCTATACATGTTATAAATAATAAAGTTTATAAGATTATTTCAAAAGGTTTTTTATGCCACATTGAAAGAATATTATCTTTTTATTTTAAGTTGAAGTATTTAAATCAAAAAGGTTTTTTTTTTATCTCATATTGGAAAAACACAACCTTTTTCTTTTATGAACATATAGTATATATACTAAGAAGCTTTCAATTCCACATTGAAAAAAAAATAAAGTTTCTTTTAATATTTTATAATGAATTTTGATATGAATTAGTAACTAAAATGGAAAAGAGCCCCTCAAGCCTTGTTATACATTGATTTAATTTTTCTATTTGTAAGAAAATGTATTTTATATTCCACTTGGAAATGTTCATGGACATGATATATATATATATATATATATATATATATATATATAATGTTAGTTAAATCAAATATAATTTTTTTAAAAAAATATGTATCTATTGGGTTTTATTGTGTCACAAGTTGCCTTGGCCTAACCAAGCAAAATTCACTAGGCCAATTGTAAGTCAGGTTTTCACCAAATTCAAACCCGATTAAAAGCTTAATTCACTGGATCGTAGATTAACTTATCAGGTCATACCATATTAAATCAGGATAAACAATTTGCATTAAATTACCACCACTGATTTCTTTTATATTTCAAAAGTGATGAATTATACCAAGCTGACAATACTCTCTTTTAACCTTTTAAGAATGAATTCATAAATTCACAATGACATGGGTGTAACAGTTAAGAATGTAATACAATTCATTCATTTTAAAAAAAAAAAAAAAAAAACCTAAAAGGAATCAACTAGCTTTTTCCTGTTCATTGTAAAGAAAAATATTTTGACTATTTTATCTTTTTTTACACTTAAAATATTTTGACTATTTTATCTTTTATATATTATAATGGGATCTCATCAAGTCAACTTTGATACTATTTAAATTTATTTTTTATTAAAAAATATATTAACAACACCTAAATATTTTTTTAATATTAAAAAATTAAAATTAAATATCTAACCCGCAACCTAAGGTAATGCAATCATCTATTATATTCTAAGCTTCTAACTTGTCATGGCCGAGAGAAAAATTGGGACATATTAAATTTTCTTTCTTCCTTTGCCCGATTTAACAACACAACCTGGATGGAACATTTGTTTCAACTCATGTTCAATCCATCTAGTACTTGTCTTGCCCCCTTTTCATTACAAGGACTCCATTTGAATGAACTTTTTTGCGAGTGCTTCTCGACCTTTAATCATGAGGCAATTCTTGAAATTTTTAATGAATAAGGATTGATATTTAATTTTTTTAGATTTTGTTTCTTTTTGCATTTTACAAATATTTTTAATAAATTTGATTTTTTTATTTGTTTTAGAATATATTTTTTATCGCTTTAGCTCGTTTTAATGTGTTGGTGTTAATAATAAATTTTTAAAAATAAATAAAATATTATTTTTATAAATTTTTAAGTTAAAAAAACTACTAGTGTTAAAATTAAATATTTAAATTTAATGTTTCTTGGGAAGCCACATCACAAAACTTTATTGCCGATAAAGTCAATTGACAATCAAGAGGCAATCCGTCAATTTCCCATAGTGGACCACCTCTACATTCCCTTTCAATCAAGCGGCTGTTTTGTCTAGGCTCCCCACCGTTGATGTTTAGCTCCACCTGTACATCTCTCTCTCCTCTGCGTATTATTTCCTGTTTTATATTAAAATAAATATTATTTTTTTAAAATATTATTTATTTAAAAAATATATTGAATTAATATTTTTTTTAATTTTTTTAAAAAACATTTAGATAGACTTGGAACCCGGACCCACTGTCCAAAATAACCAAAGAACGACCGACACTTCCTGCGAGAAATTACAGCACGCCCGTTAAAAAAGGGGGTGGTGGTGGGACCGTAAAAGTAAGAATCCTTTTAACGGGTGAAACTTCGCGTGGAAGACAAATGAGGTGGGGGCCCATATTATATCGGTGGGCCTGTCTGTCTTGTAGTATCTCACTATTTCTGTTAGTATTCCACCAAAAGCTGACTTGGCAACTGAGAATCTTGTTGCCGCCAAAAATAGTTTTTTTTTTTTTCCTTTCTTTCTTTCTTTCGTGTTTCATTTTGATTTCTCACTCTTCCTCGGTAAAAAGTAAAGAAGAAAAAAGAAAAATTGAATTGTGCTGTGGTATATATCAAGATCAAAGTACTTGGTGGATAAGTTCTAAATATAAATATAGACAAAATCATTCATTTTATGTTCTCTCCTATTCATAAAAACAAAATCACTCTGTAATTAATTAATTCAGTCAATTAAGCACTTGGATTTTTGTATTTCAGATAAGTGAGTATAATTTTTAAAAATTTAAAAATGAAATATTCAGTATAAAGAGTGGAATAGATAATGATATTAATAGAAATGAGAGGAAAGTTAATGACAGTGGATAAAATGTAGGGAAGAATTTTTTTGTTTAATTGGTGAGATAAATTTTTAATTTTAGGAAATCATACTTAATTAACTAAAACAATAACCTAAGTTTTCTTATGAATTTATGAAAAACATGGTGCAAAGTAATATATTTAGCCTATAAGTATAAGAGATTATTCAAAAGTCTTGTTTTCGATTTCATTTAGCGTTTATTGTAGGGGTGATTATTTTTTATTCGATTTGTTTTTTATTAAAAAAAGAAAACCTAACCGAAATTTTTATATTAAAAAAAAAAAAAAAATGAACTAAAACCAGTTCAAACCTACCAGTTTTGGTTCCGTTCTGTTCAATTTTTAGGATAAAAACCGATTCAAATTGGTTTGGATCGGTTTTTTCAAGGTTTTTTCAGTTTGAGTTCGGTTCGGTTTTTTAGTTTCAGGCTTATAAAACCGAAACCGAACTAGTCAGTTTTTTTTAAAATTTTAATCGGTTTAATTAGTTTGTTTTCACGATTCGGGTTTTTTCTATTAATTTTTTCGATTTAATTTATTTTTTTTATTTTTTGCTCACTCCTAGTTCATCCTAATGCGCAATGCTTGTGCTACTCATGCAGGTGCGCTTCTTTTTTCTTTTTTTTTTTCTATTTTAAGTGGTTGATTTCTTTTCTTCCTTTAGCTTCTCTATTTTTTTTATTCATTTTTATAATTATAATTTAAATTATAATATTTGATTTATTTATTAGCATGCATGCATCGCATTCAATATTTATCTTTAAGCTGCTCTAAATATAATATTACATTCAAATCTAGGACAACTTACATTTAAACTGTAGTATTAAGATTTCAAACCAAATCACAAGATACCAAACACACAAATATACACACGAAAAAAGAAGGGAGAAAAAAAGAGTTCATACATTATTTTCTTCATTCCACTTCATTCTCATATACTGCTCCTAAAAATATAAAGAGACCGTTTATTTTTGTGATAAAAAATATGGTGTGGTATGACCACAATCAATGATTATTTGGAAAATATTAAAACACTAGTTGAAGAATATAGAATCTATATAATAATTATGGCTTAACTACGGGTTCATCAAAAGCATGCCATACTTGCTTTTCATGTTCTCCTGACCTGCTTTTTATTGTCCTCTTGTTTCCATCTGCAGTTTACATTTCCTTCGTGAAACTTGTCATTATTTTTTTATGATCATGTTCATACAACATGTTGACAATGTTTAATGTCCATTGAACTTGTCATTTTTTTTTTATTTAATTATCCAATACTTGAGAAATACAAGAAAAAATTTCTCAGGTATTGTGTTTATTTGAAAAACTAATGTTTAATATTATTCAATAGTACTACATAATTTATCTTATGATATAATAGCAGTAGTTAAATCAATAATATTTCAGTTAAAAATCATCAATATTAATATATATATTTTTTAGTTATTTTATAACCTCAATTTGAAAAGCATTATTAACCAAATACATTAAACTACTTTTTGTTGAATTACAGTTTTAGTCAAACATTTATTTTTCCAAATCAACCTCAACTAAAAATATTTTTTATAAAACAACTTTTTTCAAATCACAATTATAAAAGCTACCACAATACCAAACTTAAAAATATTTTATCTTAAAGCTATCTAGATAAGTCATTCGCACTATACAAAACAAACTAGATAAGTTGTCCCCACTACACCACCGTAAGCTAGCTCAAATTTTTATTGATCATAAAACGAGGATGCTAAGGCAATGAAAGTGTTTTCAAAGAAGCAAAACACAATTGAGAATCGTGTCATTACCTTGACTTGATTTAATAAGCTTGTATAATTTTGATAATACAAATTAAAAAAAAAATACAATAACAATAAAGAAAATGACAACAAAATCAACAACAAAAAAGGTAAAAAAACTGATATGAACCAATCTGGGTTAGCATGCCAGATATGTGACCTAGTTGCGATACTGAGGTAACCCCATCAAAAGTAAATTAAATAAAACAATGAAGCTCAATTATCAAACAATCAAATGTCAAAGAGCGCAATTAAAAAAAAAATTATTCGATAAAAACAACAACAACAAAAAATTAAGTCAATCTAGGTTAACTCGTTAACCTCAAGACCAAGAATATAGAATTGGGATATCCTCGTAGAAAATCTTCATCCTTAAATATCTATCTTATTTTTGTCACTTGTATTTTTCTTATCTTTATTTCTAATTGTGATATCGATTTGTTCCCTGGGATTTAAATCTTTGGGATCCAACTCTTTATCCCTAGACTTCTCCTAAAGGTAAATAAACAACTTGGTTCGTGTAGGGGTTATCATTTTCAATTCGATTTAGATTTTATCATAAAAAATTAATTAAACTGATTTAAAAAAAAATTGAAACCGGTTCAAACAGACCGGTTTTGGTTTTAGAAAAAAAACCGGTTCAATTTAATTTGGCTCGGTTTTTTCTGGTTTGGCTCAGTTTTTTTTCCGTTTTTTTTTTTATTTGGGTTCAATTTGATTTTTTCAGTTTCAAGTTTAAAAAACTAAAGCCAAACCGGTCAGTTTTTTTAAAATTTTAATATGTTTAATCTTTTTTTTTTTTACGGTTTGATTTTTTTGATTATTTTTTTCTGGTTTAATTCAGTTTTTCAGTTTTTTTGCTTACCCTTACTTGTAAGTTATTAAAAAATAGTTGTTAGTTTGCCTTTTTTTTTTTTTTTAATTTAATGTTTCTTCTACTTAGAAAAACTATGGATGATTTTTCTATAAAATTACACCGCAACGTATTCTTTCAAAATGATTTGAAATCATGATGATAAAGCTAGTAAGCGGATCTTTGGCAACTAGATTTCAATGCTTATAATGGATGACTTCAAGTGGTTTTGATCAATTGCATAATTTCTTATAATCTAATAAAGATTTAATTTAATCATGACTAGAATTGATCACAGTTATTAAACTTTTCATGGTTTCATCAATCTAAAACTTAACTTATCAAAAACTTAATTTAAACTAGATTTTAAATAAAAATCAACTTGGAGGGTAACTTGACAGATAAATTTATGATTTGTTTATCTATTTAAAATTTAAATTTTTTTTATATTTTTAAAAAATATAAAACTAAAAGAATATCCAGATCCAACTCTACTACTAATAATAATAATAATAATTTTTTTCAATTTTTTTTCTTGATTCAGTCTCTTATTTAGTTCTATCATCGTGATTTTAGATCACAACCTACTCTGCCCGGGTATAAGGAAACAAAATCAAACCTTTTCACTTGAAATTTTACTTTGCTTGAAATCCTTCAAGGTTTTTTTTTAAAAAAAATAATAATATGGATATTCAGATCAAATTAATTATATTCTGACTAATTTCATAAATTCTAAAATAAAAAATATATAAATTTCTAGTAATTTGAAGAATTCAAACTTATAATTATTAAAAAATAAACTCAAAAAATAACCAGTAAATTAACCCACAGTTTCTCTGGCAAGGTTTATTGTTTTGACATGAGATGGATAACAGAGTCAGAACCCATTCTCAGCACCTCGTTGGCCCGTCAACTGAGGCCTGCCTTCAATGACTGTGGGGGTTTCTCCCCCTTCCAACCATTTACGACTGCAAGCCCAAAGTCCTTCAACCTCTTAGAATTTCAGGGTTTTAGGTCTAACTTCACTTTCCTAAACCCTTCCTCTCTCATTTTTGCCACAACTTGGAGTCCCAAAAAGCAGCCATGAATCGAGCGAGAACAATCCTTAAATGTCTTAGACTCTACAGCTCGGTCTGCTCGAATCAGCTTTCCACAACGCGGTCACTCTCCACTCAGGTGACTCACTTCTCTTTCTCTCCTTTCTCTTTGCGCGCTCTCTCAAATCAATCTCATAATACTACTTACCGGTTCAATACCCATCAAAAGCTATACTTCTCATCAAAACCAAACTCAATTGTAGAGCTTTTATCGACAAATGAATGGTCTGCAGAGTTGGAAAACGATTTGGAAAGTTTGAGTCCCTCCTGGACCCATGAGACAGTCATTTATGTTTTGAAGAAACTAGATAAAGACCCACAAAAGGCGTGGGATTTCTTTAATTGGGTCAGTGAGAGAAATGGGTTCAGACCTAGTTCCTTGCTTTATAGTTTAGTTCTTAGAATAGTTGTTAGCAAGGATTCGATGAAGAAGTTTTGGATTACCATAAAGAAAATGAAAGAAGAAGGGTTTTATATTGATGAAGAAACTTATTTAACCATTATGGGGATCTGTAAAAAAGAAAAAATGGCTAATGATGTGGCGGCTTTGAAGCATTTTTATGATAGGATGATTGATGAGAATGCTAAGGATAATGTAGTGAAGGATGTTGTTCGTATTATTTTGGAGAGAGATTGGAATAATGAGGTTGAGAAAAAGTTGGTGGGAATGAGAATTGTATTGACGGATAATTTTGTGATTAGAGTATTGAAGGAGCTTCGGAGTTATCCTGTGAAAGCCTTGAGGTTCTTCCAATGGGTTGATAGGCGTGAAGGGTATCAACACAATACTGTTACGTATAATGCCCTTGTGAGGGTTCTTGGTAGGGATGACTCGATTGGGGAATTTTGGAGTGTTGTTGATGAGATGAAGAATGCGGGTTATGAGATGGATATTGACACTTATATTAAGATTTCGAGGCAGTTTCAGAAAATCAAGTTGATGGAGGATGCTGTCAGGCTTTATGAATTTATGATGGATGGCCCATTTAAGCCTTCAGTTCAAGATTGCTATATTCTTCTACGGAGCGTCTCAGCAAGCGATAATCCAGATTTGGATTTGGTTTCTAGGGTTGTAGATAGATACAAGGCAACAGGAAATTCCCTTTCTAAGTCTGTTTATGATGGGATGCATAGGTCCTTCACGAGTGCAGGGAAGTTTGATGAGGCAGAAAAGATTGTGAAAGCTATGAGAGATGCAGGGTACGAGCCCGACAACATCACATACAGTCAGTTGGTTTTTGGACTCTGTAAATCAAAGAGATTGGAAGAAGCATGCGAGGTTTTGGATGAAATGGAAGCAGGAGGATGCATTCCAGATATCAAGACTTGGACCATTTTGATTCAAGGGCATTTTGCTGCTAATCAAGTTGACAAGGGGTTACTGTGTCTTGTCAAGATGACAGAGAAAAACACTGATCCTGATGCTGATTTGCTGGATGTGTTAGTAAAAGGTTTCCTCAGTCAAAGGAAGATGGATGGTGCATACACATTTCTTGTGGAGATGGTGAACAAGCTTCGTTTGGTACCTTGGCAAGCTACTTATAAACTTCTAATTGAAAAGCTCTTACAAGTAAGAAAGCTCGAAGAAGCAACAGACCTTCTACGCTTAATGAAGAAGCATAACTACCCGCCTTTTCCCGAGCCTTTTGATCAATATATATCCAAGTTTGGGACTGTGGAGGATGCTGTGAATTTCTTTAAGGTGCTAAGTGTGAAGGAGTATCCATCATCTGTCGCTTACCTTCGGATGTTGGATTCCTTTTTAAGAGAAGGCAGAGATTCTGAAGCCAGAGATCTGTTGTTCAAGTGCCCTCACCATATCCGTAAAGATCATAAAATCAGCAAACTTTTTGGTTCTGCAAAGACTGGTGATAAGACTGCTTGACTTTTCTTTTATTTTTCTAGTATACATGAAATTTGTAAGTTATGCCATCACGAAACATCGTTGGAATCTTTTATATTTTCATGTGGTTGAAGCCACATTTGTTCAAATACCTGTTCCCACATTTTTATTTTTTTAAAGGTTAACAGTATCTTATAACCTGGATAACATATTTGACAGATTATTCTAAATTAATCCAAGTTAATCTAATATATTATTTTAATATTATTTTTCTTGTTTGGGTTATTTCAAGTTCAACTAATTCAAATCAAGTTAATTCCTATATAATTTTATTTTATTTTCTAATAAAAAACACGTTAATGACCCTATTAACTTGATTATTTTTTTATGTAGAGACAATTTAATCTAACGTCGCGCAGAGTTGACAATTATCCAGACGACTATAAAACATTTGCCCACCCAATTGTGGGCATACTTAAACGCACAAGGGCTCTAGTTGCAGAGAGATAATGTCGGGGCTAATCAGTTAATAGTATTGCGAGACATTCAAAAGGAATTTAAGAAACATGTTCAACACTCGGTAAAGTTAACTATTTACATGGGAAGTTTTCTTCAATAAATTTCTACAAGAGCTGGCACGAGCTTAAATAGGCAGGCAGGCTAGAAAAGATATCAAGTCTCTATATAACTAATTATTTCATGTTATGAGTAACCCTGAAAACGGACAGGAATCTCATTCTGAAGATGCTGAGACATGAGTTGCATTCGAAATACAAGGCAGGTCTTTTACATTTAGTGTTTGGCACATTTTTCAGATGGAGTAAAAGCTAATAATCAGGATTCAGGCAGCTCAGAATGCTCCCTCCTTGCTGTATCTATCATTGCACACAAGAATTCGCTAGCATTACAACTGTTTGGATTTGAAAGAGCTCCATGGGCCAAAAATGGAAGTTTTCTTAATGATCTTCCACTCATCCCCTGCATAAGTTGACAAGAAGCCATGCAATTGATTACTAGATCATTAACAGGATTCACTAGGGATTGAAAGATTTACTGCTCACCTCACATGCCTCTGCAGCTTCAAGCAATTGCTTGCAAAAGTTCAGCACAGGCTGAGCTTCGGTTGGTGCATTTAATTTCTCTCTCAAGGTTGAATAATCTGGAAGCACGAGATGGTCAGAGTCCTGCAGAAATTGCAACACTCATTAGTAATGAGATTAATTTGACCATTCCATGTCCGCATGATATCAGTAGAGTTCTTGTGATTGAGGAATCAATAGAAAACCTGAAAATTGAAACAGAATTGACACCTGGAAATTTGATACTATTCCTGTTCGCAGGAGTTCTTGCAAGCAGGATCTTAGAATTTCATAACGAGCTTGAAGAGTTGGAGGACCAACATATGCTTTGATGTCAGCTCGATCAACAAATGCAATATCTGCAACACAGTAACTGCTAAATCAATACATTATACCAATATATACAATATTCTTCCTGCTCAATCCAAAATCTAAACATATGAGAAAAGATGCATGCATTCTTTTGAATTCTATCAAATTATATTAGAGGGAATCTGATCTCGCTGGAAGAGAGAGAATATGGAATTCAAGCTAGCATCAAAGTCTGAGAAAACTGCTTGATATTGAGATAGATCATTGGCTCACCAATAGCAGCAGTTATATTTGATGTAGTCAGGATGATCACATTTGGTGATGCTTTCAATTTGTCCATCTGCGTTAATAGAGCATTCACAACCTATGGGACATATTTCAACAAGCCGAAGGCATAAAAAACCTCATAAGAAATCATGTTACTCATTTATTTATGACTTCGTTAAAGAAATTAGACATTAGTTTGGGAGTAGACAAAAGGGGCAGTACTCGAATAGAATCTGAAGGTTCAGAACCAGATAATGCAGCTTTTCTAGCAGCAGCAAGGCTTTCAACTTCATCTGCAGCATTACCAAATCCATAGCATTACATGCTAGAATGAAAAGAGCCCAGTATTGGATATTAAAAAACATAATGTCGTCACAAATCTCACCAATCAAAACAAATACCAGATTGTTTTCTTCCTCTATCATTTCCTGTATTTTTTGGAAAAGCTTTGCAACCTGTTCCAATAAGCAAATTCAATGTTTTGAGATTTTGCCTAAATTGATCTGTCAAACAAGGTAGATAAATAGCTAAATAAAGATCAGTGGGTTGAGAATTTGACATGAGCAGAGGAGTCATATTGAAAGGAAATGATGTACAAATTCTAAACATTTGATTTTGCACAAGATAATATGAAAAATGCATCAAGGTGATTTCAAGTAAAACTCCAGTAAAAAGCAACTCCCATTGCATTGGAAAGGAAAACCATTACAAGTAATTATGATCTGTTTTCTGTTTCCTCTTAATGCAGTCTGACAGAAAAACCTTTTCCATGATATTCTTTTGTGTGCGGGTGTTCCTTGGGAGAGTGGGCTGGAGATTCAATAAAGATATAACAATTTTTACTTCCTAGTGGGAACATAGATTTACCAAGAAACATAGCTTGGGTTGACTTCAAACATGGACAAACAACCAAATCTCAAACAAACAAAGTTGTGACTTGCTAAAACCAGAGTTATACCACCAAACATCCAAATGAATATAATAAGCTAGTGCCAGAGGTAAAATTTCTCAAAGCTTATACAGCTTGACCACATACCAGCTTGCCACTTTCAGAGAACCATTTGCTAAACAAAGAATGAGCATTCACTTCAATCAATTGGCATTGGGGGTATCTGATTAAAAAGGAAGCGTAAAGCTGAAATTAATATGAAATGAATTTGTGATAAATTATGTTCATCAGAGAAGGTTATGTATAAACCTGGAGTTAAATCGTATTGATAGTTTCTGAGCCAATGCTTTACATAAAGATGTCTTCCCAGTCCCTGGAGGTCCATGTAAAAGAATAAGGCTGCAAACATGATGGATATACCAATTAAGCATCAATTTAAAGCATGACACATTAGAAGCAACAGCTTTCCAAATCTGGTTTAGATAATCTAAATGCATTTGTGGTTTTAAGTTTTCATCCCATCCCAAATTATTGCATTAGTAGCAGAGCCATTGCGCTGAAAGGAGAATGCTAGGGGTAAAAAGGTTCCAAGATTCTCTACAGCCTCAAACTAGAGATTTTGTTTGCAAGAAAACTAATCGGAATGACCTGCAGACATATTAAACAAAACTTCCTTACCGATTCCATGAAACAAGAAAAGGATTAACACCCTTTTCAGTAAAGAGCAATGCACTGGCTGCATACCGCAGCAACCTTTGCTTGAGCCCAGATTCATAAATTAAGCTACAAAATCAAATTGCCATGCCATCAGTTCCTACATCAATTAACTTGAAAAATTAGGATCAACGGAAGTTTCAGACAAACCTTTCCCACATCCCATCAAATTCCATAGCTGGAAGGATCCATTCATTAAAGCTAGAAAGTTCACCGTCCCCACTTAGCTCCTCACATGGTCCTTCCTCACTAAGCTGGCAAAGCAGCAGTCATTTGAATTTTGAAACCACCAACTCAACAAAACATGACTTGAAAGTCAAAGAAACAACGGCGGCTCATGACACAAAAGGAAAAAGAAATTTGTAAATATTGAATCAGCTACTCATGTTTACCACCTTGAACAGGTTATGACGTTGGATTTTCCCAATTTTTTGTTCCTTACCCAAAACAAACCTTAAAGTGTCTCAAACAGGCATTAAAGAAACAAACATTCCTATACCAGCCAAAAAAATAAGAAAAAAAACACAGAAAGAAGAAAACCCAATAAACCTGTCCAATCCATAGTACCTGAAAGACATGTACAACAGGTTTGACTTGCCAGAAAAGAAGAATATCATGATTGCTCACCCATTCATCTATGATACAAAAATATCACACAACGTTAGTCAGCTGATAGACCAAAACAGCATTAACTTCCAAAACCTTTCATTTTCTTTTCCTCTATATCAGAAACCAAAGTAACAAAAAGAGAAAATTGAACATATAATGAAATAAAAACCCAAACCTGAATCGCAAACACTTATTCTTTGTACATTTTCAAATAGAAATTGGTCATCAATTGGCACCGGAATAGGTCCATCAGCATAGCTTAAACTCCTCTTTTCAAGCATTCTATCAAATAAAGAGAAAACCAAGAACTTGTCTTGTCTTTTAAGATTAAAAAACAAAATCCCACAAAACAAAACCTCAAAAAAAAAAAAACTGAAATCGAACCTTTCAACAGCTAACCGAACATCTTCAATGCGAGCAGTGCTTGAGGGTTTTAAGCAAACTTCAACTACATCAAAATAATAATAATAATAATAATAAAACACTTCAAGTTAAGAACTTCAAAATCAAAAGATAATATATATGGAAAACAAGAGGTGGGTACCAGAAACGAGGAATTTGTGATGAGTGTGAAAGGGGGAAGGGGATGAGGAGGGAAAAGATACACCGTGTCCATCGGATACATCATGGGTTGTGGTGGTTTCGATAGATTTTTGAATTGATATATCCATGGGAGTTGTTGCCATTTCTTTACACTGCAGTGGAGAATAGATTGGGTTTTTTAATTTTGTGGAGATTTTGGCGTGCCAAACCCTAATTTATATTTTCCTTTCGCTTTTTTTTTGAAGCTGGGCGGGAAAGATGATTTTTTGGTAGCGCCGTGTTTGTGTGGCTTTTGTTCACTTTCCATTCTTTTCGAGGTATTGTTTTAAATTTGAATAGTGGTTATTTTTAAAATATTTTTTTATTTAAAAAATTTTATTAAAATATTATTTTTATAATTTTATTTTTAATATTAATACAATAAAATGATACAAAATTATAAAATAAATTTATTTAAAATAAAAAAATTTAAAATTTTTTAAAAGCTCTTTATAAATGAAAAAATAAATATATTTTTAGATAGTATTTGATATTATAGTAATGGTTGTATTTTAAAATATTTTTTTATTTTAAAATATATCAAAAAAAATTTTTTATTTTTAAAAAATTTATTTTTGATTTGAAGCAAAAAAAGAATTCATCTGGTGTGGCACAACAAAAACATGAAATTTATATGTTTTTTATAGGATGCACAGTAAAAATAAACAAAAACTATGAGAATGGAGTTTTTATTCGATGTCAGCATAAAATTCTAGCATGGCATGAAAAATTGTAAAGAAAAAAACATTGGAACTTGGAAATAAATAATAGTTATCTTAATGTTTTATATTCATGATAATATAATGGTAGAATATTAATTTTATTTTGTCTAAGTAAAAATTATCATGAAAAAATTATATTAACAAAACTAAAAAGAATTATTGAATTCCCTGGAGATCTCCTCGCATAACACTGTTCTGTCTCTTTTTTTTTTTTCGTTCTTTATTTTTTTAAGTTTTTTTTATTTAGTTATTTAATATTGTGTTTATTAAAAATGTATCTTTATAATTTATTCCTTCTTATTTTTTATGAAACTATAATAGTCACAACAAAATGCCCAACCATTTGATTTGTTTTTAATTTTGCAGAAATAAATTTCTTTTTAATGTACTCTTTTGGGTCCTATTATTTAAGAGAAAAGAGAGAGTTGTTGCAAAACCAACGAAAGAATGAGAAAATTATTAAGATTCAGGTAATAAAAAAGGTCTTGGTGTTAACAAATTTTTTTCGACAAAATTACTTTTATTAATGTGTTCTTTTCACTTTCATCTTGTTTAAAAAAATAAATCAGGCTTTGAAAAGTTTTTTAGAATTAAACTATATTTTGAAGTTGATTTTTTCCAAATTTATTACTGTAAATGGGATTTTAAAGGCCTATAAAGTGTTTTTTATATGTTTTCAAGAGAAATATTGATTGAGAAATAGGGTTTAAGGGTCCAAAAGGTTGAACCCTAGTTTTCTAACAACCATCATGGTTGGAATATGAGTTTATAACCGTGTTATCATTACAACATTCAAAAAACAAAAAGAAGCATTGTTTACCCTTTTTTAAAAAAAAAAAAATGTTGTTCACCCCTGCACTTAAAAAAAATAAATAACTAAACCTAGGCATGCAATTGAGTTCTTAGGTCAAGCATGTCTATGCTTGGGTTTCTTCCCAAACCAGAAGCACCTCACCTTTTTTATTCATTTTTTTCTTTCAATTTTTTATCCAAACCCTTTTTTTTTTTTTTTTAGTTTGAGCACTTTTTATTTAGAATTTGAGTAAACCCCCCCCTTTAAGTTTTAGATTGGTAATCATTTAGTTAAACAAAACAAAACAAAAAATTTAAAGAACAAGGTTATTAAACCTAGTCAGCACTATGATCTAGGTCGCAAAGTTTGAAAAGTTTAACCCACTTTGATCTAAGTTTATCCAAAATGCTATTTTCATATTTTTTTTTTTTATATATATAAAAAAACATCTCAGATTGACATTGTTTTAATTTCTATTTTCTTTATGAAAAACTAAAGATCTTTTTATGATATCTTAGTTTTTTGGTATTGTTTTCACAAAAGCCATGTTATCATTGCCGCCATCACAATAGGATTAATGTTTGGTCATTATCATAAGATGAAAAGGATTAGATATATTGAAGATAGAGTGGGCATGTTTTTCTTATAATTCATGTTTTGAAAGTATAAAAATTCATTTCAAAATTGTTTTATAAATAAGATTTTTTTTTATCTTTATCTCTATTTCTTGTAACCAAACATGTTGCTATCTTTTTTATATTTATTTATTTTGTCTTGAAACAATAAAGTAGTATTTGGTTACTATTTATAAAGAAAGAAGAAACAAAGATAATGGGGATTGGGGAGACAGGGAAAAACAAGAGATGGAGAAAAAAAAATTTGTTTGGTAACTTCTCACATTTCACTATAGATTAGAGTAATGCATTTTTTATTTATTTTGGTCATCAAAACTTTTTTTTTTCTCAGTGATTTGATCCTTTATGGCTAATTGCTTCTAATTTATTAAGAAATTACAAAATTTAAAAATAGATGACTAAAGTGAAAAACACAAAGAGAACTAAATGGTAGTTTCAAAATTAGCATAAAAGCTAATTTTGGTGTTATTATTTTCCAACTAATATATTTTCAGTCCATTTAGGTTTTAAAATTTTTATTTTTATTCCACAACTTCATTTTCTTTATTTTCTACTCTATAAGTTTGAGATATGAGAGAGAAAAGGATTTGTCAGATTATGATTAAAGAGAGAAAGAATTATTATTGGCACCAATTTCACCGCAAGAAAAAAATTGAATTTTAGTTTCAATGAATTTCATCTAAAGAGATGAGATTCACCATTTATGTTTTTTGGCTTTCACCATGATGTTTTTGGCTTTCATCTTATTTGAGAGAGTAGATTTGGGTTGAGAGAAGTTTTTTGAACTTAGGATGTTTGAGGTTTGAGTTGATTTCTGGATTGTTTAAAGCTATAAATGAATTTATAAAGGTCTATGCGGTGTTTTTCAAGTGTTATTTGGTCAAAAATAAGTTTTTACATATAAAATAATCTCATCCTTTCTTTCGAGCAACCTTCTAACCACTTTAACCCAAGCTAGCAAATGGTGTATTGTTTGTACTATTTTTTTTAAAAAATTAAAAAGTGAATGACACGATGTTCATCATATAACATATATATTAAAAAAAAAAGGCCTAACATAAGGCCAAGCCTATTTTTAATGTGTCATATATGAAGACCCATTTACCTAGCCTATTTTTTTTTAATTGTTTTTCTACATTTGACATTTTAGTCCATTCAAAATATTTGAATGTTTAAAAAAATAATTTGAATTTTTTTTTACATAGCATTGAATTTTCAAAAATCTTTGGAATGAGTTATTATATTAGCTAAAACTTTTTTTCTTATTAAAATCTTTTCATGAAATTGTTTTTTCTGAATTTTTTTTCTTGCTATTATTTTTAGGTTTTGTTTAATTAAATACTATTTAATTTTTTTTTGTTTATTTTCAAGAAAGTTTATCACATTATTTTTTAAACATTAGCAAACTCTCCTTATTTTTTACTGCCTTTCATAATGGATTTTTTTTTAAAAATTCTTTTTGGTAGCCTTTTCCTTTGCATGTTTACTTTTATTGTTGTAGAGTAAGATACAATTTTTTTTTTTTAAAGCTAGTTATTAAATCATCTAGCTTATATATTTAACAGGTTAACCCAAGTCGATAAAAAATATTATTATCTTAATATGTAAAGAAAAAGGTTAAAACAATGCTTTCTTGAAAAAAAAAAAAGCAATTATTTTTTTATATCAAATCAGGTCATGTCATATCAATTCTTACTCAGTTAGATTTGAAACTCAAGTTAGAATAAAGGCTCAAGTTAGGGGGTCTCTCAACTCCTCGATTTATTTTGTAATTATGATTAATGACTCTTTTTTACATTTACTAATATTTTTCAGTCCTTCATTTTTTTAAATGGATAAATATAATTTTTAACCTGTATTAAAACTTTTTCTTGATGCTATATTAAAACACGTTAACAATGGCTATTATTTTTTTATTAAAAAGTTTTTAATTTGATACATGGCACAGCACAAGGCATGGAATTTTTTTTACCTTAAAATAATTCATTGAATTTTATCTTTATTTTTTTAATTGTTATTTTTTTTGTTTGAAATCATTTTTCAATTGATTTTTATTTTACTATTTTTCCTTTGCTTTTCTTCCTATCAAAATTAATCATTCCTTCTTTTGATTGTCATTTTTTTGACCTTGAGAAGTTTTTTATTTTAAATCATAAAATGATTTTATTTTATGATTTCACCCTTTTATGTTTTTTCCTATTAGATTTAAATCCCTATTCTTTTGACTGTCAATTTTTTTTTCACTTCGACAAGTTTTAAAAATTTATACTTTTAAATTGTCTCAACTTCTTAATTGGATTTTGGATCTAGGGTTTCACAGGTTGCAGGTTTTTAAAATTTGACTAGGTTTAGGACATTTGGCCGAGTTTGCCTAGTTTTTATAAATATTTTTCAATTTCATCCATATGATTTTTTATTATCTTTAAAATTTAGCCTTTATTATTTTAATTACTGTTTATTTTATTTCACATCACTTCTTTATATATTTTAAATTGCATCCTCCTTGAGTTTTTTTTATTAAATTCTATCATTTCTTTATTGAATTGATTGATAATTAGACTTCTTGATTGAATCCAAGTTAAAAATTTCATGGGTTGCGACTTTTTGAGATTAAACTAAGTTTAAGAGGTTCGCTAGGTTTGCTTGATTTTTTTTCTTTTTTCTAAACTGATGTTTTCTTCTTCTTCTTTTTATCCTCTTTTTTTTGTTTTGTTTTATTATTTTTGTGTTTTGATTCTATTGGGTTAGCAATCAACAATTTCTTTCTATTTCATCCCTAGAATTTTATAATCTATAAATAATCTATCAAATCATAATTTTTTTCAATTTCACCCAATATTATTTTTTACTCTTTCAAATTTTTATCCTTATTTTTAATTGAAATTTATTTTTCTTTGGGATCATTTTTTAATTTTTTTTTCAAATTTCATCCTCTTAGTTGTTTTCTTCTTATCAAATTTCAAATCTTTAGGAGGTTTTGTCCGGGTTTACTTGGTTTTTTTTTTTTTTAGCTTATTTTTCTTATTTTAACTCTTTTTTTTTGTTTTTTTTTTTCCTCTCATTTTTTGATTTTATTTTGTTGGTTAGCCCTATATAATTTTTCTCAATTTCACTCCCTACAGTTTTTTAATCTATAAACAATCTATTAAATAATAAATATTTTTCAATTTCATTCCCTCTTATTTTTTTTTAATCTTTCAAATTTAATATTCATTTTCTTAATTGTTATTTATTTTGTTTGAGATTTGTTTTTTCAAATTTTTATCATTTTTTAGTTTTTTTTCTCTTAAATTTTATCCTTGTTAGAATTTTATCTTTTTAGAGTCTGGACACCATGCTCCATTTTTTTTTTCAAATTTTATCCTCTTAATTCTTACCAACCGAACGCATGTATAAGTAGACAAGGTCTGTATTCTGGATTGATCATGGACCTATTCCATGCCCTTGATAAGCTTTCAATTGTAATCATATATCTATATAACCATGTTAAATGCAAGTGACCATTCATGATTCTAGAACGTTCTCTTTGGGCGACCAGAAGGCCACCTCATGGAGGCAATCGACCCTTCCAATTCATTTGTCTTGCTAGCTCAGAAATTCCCTTCACAAATCCTAGCTTCCCTGATTGTTTACTCTTTCAGAGTTGCTAGGGGATGTTTGATCGATCAAGCCATGTATAAAAGTCAACTAGAATGAAATGTATAACTTTATGCCAGCAAGTATTTCGTCATGCTTGAAGGTCTCCTATCTATCATATTAAATAAAAATTCTCTTTTCAAATTATGCCAGCAAGTATTTCGTCCTTGCATATAAAAGGTAAACCCAGACCGTCTGCGCCCTCCATCATAGCATCACCAGTATATATATATCGGTTATATACAGTGGGATCATAGCCTCTTCTTCTACCTATCCTAGCTTGTAGTGATTTGCTTCGAAAGTGTTACCTATATAGTGCAAGAAAAGAAAAGTATCTAGCGATGGCAGCACGTGCTCTTCTCTTGGCATCACTTGTTCTCTCCTGCTTTCTATTTCCTTGCCATGGAACTGTGCTCCTCTCTTCTCTGCAGAGAACTCTTGAAGTCACGGCCTCACCAACATCCGGACAAGGTAACACGATCCACATGACATCGTTTTCTTTCTTGTCTCTTCTTGATTTTCAACTTCTCAGTTCTACTTTCAGATTTAAGGTTGCTTTCCCTCCTTGATCTCACCATGCATCCAGTGCTCCATCCAGATTTAATGGCACAGTACAGAACTAATTATTAATTAACTTTGCAGTATTGAAAGGTGGTGTGGACAAAATCACCGTGACATGGGGGCTGAACCAGACCCTCGCAGCTGGGACGGACTCGACCTACAAGACCATCAAGGTCAAGCTGTGCTACGCTCCCATAAGCCAGGTTGACCGTGGGTGGAGAAAAACTGTAGACGATCTAAAAAAGGACAGGACTTGCCAGAATGATATCGTTGCTAGACCTTACAGCCCTGCCAAAAGCACCGCCCAGTCCGAGTGGACTGTTGAGCGTGACGTGCCCACTGCCACGTACTTCATACGAGCCTATGCTTACGACGCAGATGAAAAGGAGGTGGCTTACGGGCAAACAACAGATGCACAAAAGACCACCAATCTGTTTCAAGTCCAAGCAATCAGTGGACGCCACGCCACAATGGATATTTGCTCAATATGCTTCAGTGTTTTCTCTGTTGTGTCCTTGTTTGGTTTCTTCTACAATGAGAAGAGAAAGGCAAAGAGGTCTCAGTGAAGTGAGCATGGCAAAAGATATCATATCACACTACGGGTCCATGGAGTTTTAAGAGGATTCATGTTTACTTTCTTAAGCCTTTTGTATTCTGATGTCCTTGGGGAAATGTTGACTTTTGCAATGGGTCTGTGAAAATCTTTGATTGAACTACAATCCAAAAAAAAGCTAAGTGGACATCAACACAAATAAATGCTAATTGCAAATTAATGAAATAAATGGATGGAAGACTCATTTAAAATTATTAGGATTGTTTTCACTAGTTAATATCTTGAGATCTGCTCAACAAAAATTTATGATTGCTTCGTATCGTTGTCCAAGATTGCTAGAATAGTGATCTTTCTTTATAAACATGCAAGCTTTTTAATATACACCAAGGTTGTTAAAATCGCGATTTTAACACGGCACGGAAAGCCTTTCACAAACTCAGATCGTAAAATCGCGATTTTAACAGGAAATAATTAAAAATCAATTATTTCTGATTAAGTTACCAATTGTTAAACTTAACAACCCAACGCTCCAACACTCAAAACAACACACCCAGTAATAATTTCAAAATCTTAATCAGTAAACTCTTAACGTAATTACACCACCCTCTCCTTTCAAACAACCAAACATTTCCCATTTCAGTCCTCTCTTTGTTTCCTATCCTCATGAACTCCAAGTAATTATTTCCTTTCTCCTTTTAATTTGGCGCATTTTATCAAGCAGTTGGTGGGCGTTACTGATCGAAGTGCAGATATTGTTGGGTTGGCTTCACTGGTGTCAATGGAAATGAATGAACTGGTTGCTTTGGATGTGGGGACAGTGAAAGGTTTGATCTTGATGTTAGTGATTCGAAAAAGGAAACTTTCAGTGGCTGCTTGTGATGCCATTTTGGATTTGTCTACTACTTTGATTGGAAGAAACAAAACCAGGGAGGAAACAGAGACGAAAAACCAGAATAATACAGGGGAAAAAGAACAAACAACAGTAAAAAAAAAAAACAAAAAGGAGCATGCAGCAGAGACAGCAACAGAGAAGGAGAGAAGTTAGCTTTGGCCAATCAACACATCTCCGCCGTTGTCTTCGTCATCAAGCTCCAGCACCAGGCAAAAGCAGAGAGGAGACGAACGAACAGGAGGAGGAAGGAGAGACTCGACAAAGGAGAAGAGAACAGCCAATTATACACACACTAAATATATCTAAACTTGCATAAGAAATTAAAATACAGTCCTAGTATATATATACTAATCATATAATATATATTAAATTTAAACTTTAATTGTTGAAACATTTCAAATATAACAAAATTCGTCGAGGATTAGTAATTGTTTTAAAAGTTTTATTGCTTATTATTTAATGTCGGTTTAAAAAAAAACACTACAATCTAGAAATATTTTTAAACAAGATCCACAAACTAAAAGATATATATAACTCAAATGTCGTTTTATAAATGAGCTTAAGCTAGAGATTGGGAGAGAAAAAAAAAAAGGTTAAATAGAGGAGAAAACTAAAAAAAAAATGATCTAAGAATTAAGGTGAAGAAGAGTTGTAAAATTGTGTAAAATTCTAAGAAAACACTTTTTCTCTAGCCCATTTTTATAATGAATTTTGAAAATAAAACTGATATATAATTAATTTTGATAATTAATAATATTAATTCTTGCTATTATCATCCTAAATTACCCACTATAAAACAAAAATAAACTTGATAGTTTTAACTTTTAATTGAATAAAATTTATGTAGTAATCGTTTAGGTATAAAAAGGTTATTAAAGAGATTGATCAGACTATGTTCATTAGTCGGACATAGTAATGGACTTATAAAAAATAATTTTTCATGGGGAAATTTTTTTCTTTTATAAATTCAAACCCAAGCATAGAAAAATATATTAGCAAAAAATAATCCATTTATAGTTCAAACAAATAATTTATAATAAATTCATACCCAAGTTAAGCCAAGTCATGTGCATGTTTTAAGTTTAAAGTCTGCTTTACTTAGATTATTTTCTTTTAAAAACTTGGGTGTCATATAGATTTAATTTTAACTTTTTATTTTTTCATTGTATAAAACAACAAAAAAATCTTGTTTCTTTTCCTGTGTTGGATAGAGTTTTAGAGGGTTTTGGTTTTCTCCAAAACATGTTAATTAGAAGTTTTTTTATATCAATTTCTTATTTATCTATAACTTATTTTAATTATATCAATATTTTGTGTTAAAAAATTTATATTAAATAATAAAATTTAACAAAAATTTTATTTTTAAAAGTGAGTATGGGCACCCACTTTTAATTTCACTCTAAATATACCCTAATATATCATGTTTCAAACAATTTTTTTCCAACACCAATCACTTGCAAGTTTTTTAGTTTAACGAGCTTTTCGTAACAATTGTTACAATTAAAGGCCTAATTATTTTTCTCAAACATTAACATATATCATATGCTTTTCATCAGATGGGTTGTAATAGAAAAAATAGTATTAATTACACCTAACATAATCCTTGAAAATTTACACACTTACCAAATAGAGTTGGAAAAAAGGTTTTAATGAAATTTATTATTTTTTTAATTGATAGTTTAAAAAGAAGATGCAAAAATCTGATAAAAGATTTTAATTTATCATATTAAAAATATATTAATTATAAAATTTCTTTACTTATTTCCATAATAATAACAATCATGATAATTATACTAGTAAAAGATGTTACTTGAAATAAAAGCAATCATTTTTAATTAGTTATGCAAGTTTAATTAAGAAAAACAAATAATTCAAAACGTATAAATAACATTTAAAGACAGAAGTTTAGACATTAAATTGAAAAGAAAGACTAAAATGGAGAGAAGTAAAGGGCAAATATTAAATTTCAATGTTAAGAATACAATTTATAATGCAACGAGTAAAAAAATTGAGATGATTTGTATCAATCATTTTTTCTTCACATATAAAGAAATTTTTTTTTAAAAAAAGCATTTGACTTAAAAAAATCAATTGCATCAATTGACTAAAACCACTCTCCTAAATTTACAGAACCGACTCTCCAAAACTATTTGTATAGACATATACACAGACATCATGTTATTTATATTTGATGTGCAATTGTAAATTAGTTTTGAGTTCATAAAATTAAATTATCATGATAATTTTTATGATTGTGAGAAGACGAATAATTATCTCAATTTTTTTCCTCTTAAAATTTAACTATTTCTACATATATGCTTTTAAATATTCTATTTGTATAAGTTTTTTAATCGAGAAAATATAATAAACTATAGAAGTCATTTTAGTGGATGCTTGTTGTAGCATGTGGACGGTGTCGTGGTAAACATTCTTTCGGATCAGGGTTATTGGAATAGATTAGGGTGGAAAATACGAGAAATTCTTATTTTTTATCAATAAAAAAAGAAAAAGGAAGTCACCACCTAATATTATGGCCACTAGAAAATCTAATGGTCTGTAAGAGTCTGGGTAAAGAAATTAATTATGTAGAGGAAAAATATATCACCCTCGGTGCACCCTACATATAATAAGAAGAGGTTGGAGATGATGGTTCTCCTTGCTAGCAGCATAACTGGTATGCTACGGTTCAAAGGTGTTGTTGACGCAAAGGGTGGTCATTGCTGGTAGTGTTGGAGGTTGGCATGGTTGAGAAAGAAAAAAACCCCTACTTACAGCATGGAAGGCTAGCGTGGCTAAGAAGAAGAGTTGTTGCTGCTGGTTGGAGTTACGGGGTTGCTAATGGATGCCTGATATAGGGTTGGCCATGGTGGAGAAAAGAGACGGAGCATCATTAGTTGAGATATGGAGGAGCGGTTGATGGTGCTAGAAATGGAAGGTTGATGCTGCTCAATGTGGATGTGCAGGGCTGGCGCTGTTGGATAGTGGGAAGTGCAGGGCTGGTCACAATCAAGAAAAAGTTGCTCGCTATTGGGGTTGTTCTTGAGAGAAGGCTAGCATTGCTGCTGGAAGAAGAAGAGGTCGCTACTGGAGGTTGCTAGTGGTTAGGGAGTAACAAAATAGATTTAGGGTTTTTTTTGTGAATGGGGGAAGGAATTTGTTGTTATTTTTTTTAATTTTCTTTAAAGTTTATATTTTTGGCTCTCTTTTTTTTGTGTAAAATTATTGTCTATTTATAGGTGAAAATTTTTATCTTCTTCCTTAATTGCTTGGCCCCTCATTTTCTTCCTTTGTATTTTGGTCCTTTTATCCAAATATTTTTTATTTTTTTTAAGGCTTGAAAAAGACAATATCGACTCGATGAGAAAAATCAACAATTTTAAAAATAGCATGTGAAAAGTTGAACATATTGAAAAGAAATTTGTATTCTTTTGAGATGACGTTGGAAATATTAAAAATAAGGCAAATACAACATGAACATATATTTTTTCTTTCTTTCTTTGTATTTTGAAAATATTTAGAAAAACAGGAGGTCAAAAATTGAGTTATAACACTTGTAATGAATAAAAAGATTAAGTCTCTTTATAAAAACTAGACATGAAAGCTTGTTAAACCCCTAAAGACTAGAAGATTATTAAGTGCAAGTTAGTTTGCAAGAGAACAGATGGAATCACAGGGGTTGGGGATGCAAGGTTTAAAACACGTCTAGTTGCTAAGAGATTTACATAAAGAAAAGGTGTTGACTTAAATGAAGTATTATCTCCAGTTATGAAGCATAGTTCTATTTAAGTATTGCTCGCTATGATAGCTTTGTTTAACTTAGACCTTGGGCAGTTGGATGTTAAAATAATTTTTCTACATCGTGAGTTAAGGGAGAGGATTTATATGCATTAGCCTGAAGGTTTCATTCCTCAAGATAAAAAAAAAAAAAAAAAAAAAAAAAAAAAAAAAAAACCATGTGTGCTTATTGAAGATGTCATTATATGACTTGAAATAGTCATCGAGGTAATGATATAAAAATATTTGATACTTTTATTCTTGAACATGGTTATTTTAGGAGTGACTATGTTAGTTATGTGCATTTCATTAAGCTTTTAAATGGTTCGTTTATGTACTTGTTGTTGTATGTTTATGACCTATTGATTGTCTCCAAAAACATGTCTGATATCAACAGTTTGAAGGATCAATTAAATGGTGAGTTTGAGATGAAAGATTTGGATGCAATTAAGAAGATCTTAGGTATAGAGATACGTGAAGATCTAAGCGTTGAAAATTTATACATGTCATAAAAGAAGTATCTTGAGAATGTACTTGAGCTTTTTGGCGTGTAAGACTACAAGCCAGTGGGTACTCTACTTGTAGCCTATTTCATATCATATTCAGGTTTGTCACAAGAAATTGAAGAGAATAAGGAGCACATGTCAAGTGTTTAATATGCTAGTGGAATTAGAAGCATTATATATGTTATGGTATGCACTCATCTAGACATTTCACATGTTGTTAGTATGGTCAACAAGTTTATAGAAAATCCTGGTATAGTTCACTAACAAGCTGTGATATTGATACTTTGTTATCTTACAGGTATTACAGATGACTTAGTATATGATAGGGGGTAGTAACTCCAAAAATAATATTGGTGACTTCTTAGATTTAGATTAAATTGATGGTTTAGATAGGATGAGATTGTTGACGAGTTATCTTTTACTCTCTCGGGGTGTGCCATTAGTTGGAAAACAATTTTACAATCTATTATTACCTTGTCTATAATAGAGTTTGAGTATATGGTATTGACAAAGACAATAAAATAAGTTTTATGGTTAAGAGTTTTGCGGTTGACAATCTTGATTTGTCACATGAGTTGGTCGTTATACATTATGATAGTTAGAGTGATATTCATCTAGCTAAGAACTAGATTTACCATGAAAGGACCAGAGTGAGTTGACTTTTAGGTATCACTTCATTCTAAATATCATGTTACAAGGTGTTGTATCAATGAAAGAAGATTGCTACAATTAAAAACCCTGCAGATATGTTGACGATATCTATCTTGATAATCAAGTTCAAGCATTGCTTGGATTTGATTGATTTATGTAATACTTGAAATATGTTTGGTGGAGGCGATCAGAGAGGAGTTCAATATTCGTAAGTTGGCTCAATTTAAGCCAAGGTGGAGATTTATTGGATTTGTCTAAAATTATTGGCCCAAGTGAGAAAAGAAATGTACATGTATTAAGTCTATACATAAAAGACTACAATTATCATATTTTAAGGTTGAGATTTATTTATAAGTACCTTCATTCTCTACACTTTGGTGGTTAGAGAGGAGAGAAAATGTCAATTTTGAGTTATTTTATGATTTTTGGTGAGAGAATAATTTACATGACACATTGTAATCTTCTATTTTCTCATAGTTAATTTTCTTGATAATGTTGCCTATAAAATAGGCCTAAATTGTTGAACACCATAAATATCTTTAATAGGAATCTTGGGGAAAAATGCATTATTTACTTAGGACTTTCCTGAAAGCAGGAATCTATACTATAAGTTGCTATCGAACTGAAAATGAAACCCTAACGTTCTATATGTGTTCTTTAATGATTAATTGTGTTTATATATACTTGCTAATTAGTTTGAGATTCTTGAGTTGTTTTTGCAACACTAATCAATGCTCCCTTTGTATTATAATTCTCGCATATCTTTTAAATAGAGCGTTTGTGGTACTGTGGTACGTAATAATTATTTTCAAAATATTTTTTATTTGAAAATGTATCAAAATAATCTAAAAAATTATTGAATGAGATGAACAATAATTTTTAATATCAATACATTAAAATAATATAAAAATACTAAAAAAATTAATTTGAAGTAAAGAAAAAAATAAAAAATTTAAATTTTTAAAATACAAAAACAAACTGTTAATGAGATGAACAATTGAATGTAATTAGCAAGGCCAACTTGGCTAGTTTTCTTTGGTGCTTTTTGTTTCTCAAACATGTGGCTCGGTCATTGACAATATTTTTATGGAAAATTGTTTATTTTGAGAGGGTTTACTTGAAAATTTCCAGATTTCTTTTATACGAATCCGATTAAGGACGGATAATTCGGATGGATGTATAGTGCGATTAGAGAAAATCTGGCTTGATTGACAGCTACCTGGTTTTGAGTGGGATGATTTGGAATTAATTTTCATAAACGAGCTTACACCTTTCGCCTCTTCCATTCCATTCGATTTGGCTTTTCCTTCGATTGTCGAGCTAGGTCAGCAACTCCCTTCACAGTTCCTAGCTTCCTTGCTTGTTTAATCTTTTCGAGATTCCAGGGGACGAGCCAAAGCATAAAAAAACTCCAAATAAAAAAATAATAATAATCAAAGAACGAAAATGTACTTGAAACGGATACCATCCATGTCTTCTCATCAATATCATCCACCAAGAATTTCCACGCTTGTAAAATACTAATAGCCAAAACAAAGTCAAACCTCTTTTTCTTGATTAAGCAAAACCCGCTTTCACCCCACCCTTTCCTCACGTTTAAGGGTCATATAGTCTCCTGTGGCAGCTCATTCGGCCTTGTATTATATAAGGTCAACCCAGACAGTCTGCGCACTCCATCAAATCATCATTAGTATTGGTTATATACAGTGGGATCATAGCCTCTTCTTCTACCTTTCCTAGCTTTTGGTGATTTGCTTCGAAAGTGTTAACTATATAGTGCAAGAAAAGAAAAGTATCTAGCGATGGCAGCACGTGCTCTTCTCTTGGCATCACTTGTTCTCTCCTGCTTTCTATTGCCTTGCTATGGAACTGTGCTCTTCTCTTCTCTGCAAAGAACTCTTGCAGTCACGGCCTCACCAACATCCGGACAAGGTAACACGATCCACATGACATCGTTTTCTTTCTTGTCTGTTCTTCATTTTCAACTTCTCAGTTCTACTTTCAGATTTAAGGTTGCTTTCCCTCCTTGATCTCACCATGCATCCAGTGCTCCATCCAGATTTAATGGCACAGTACAGAACTAATTATTAATTAACTTTGCAGTATTGAAAGGTGGTGTGGACAAAATCACCGTGACATGGGGGCTGAACCAGACCCTCGCAGCTGGGACGGACTCGACCTACAAGACCATCAAGGTCAAGCTATGCTACGCTCCCATAAGCCAGGTTGACCGTGGGTGGAGAAAAACTGTAGACGATCTAAAAAAGGACAGGACTTGCCAGAATGATATCGTTGCTAGACCTCACAGCCCTGCTAACAGCACCGCCCAGTTCGAGTGGACTGTTGAGCGTGACGTGCCCACTGCCACGTACTTCATACGAGCCTATGCTTACGACGCAGATGAAAAGGAGGTGGCTTACGGGCAAACAACAGATGCACACAAGACCACCAATCTGTTTCAAGTCCAAGCAATCAGTGGACGCCACGCCACAATGGATATTTGCTCAGTATGCTTCAGTGTTTTCTCTGTTGTGTCCTTGTTTGGTTTCTTCTACAATGAGAAGAGAAAGGCAAAGAGGTCTCAGTGAAGCGAGCATGGCAAAAGATATCAGATCACACTACGGGTCCATGGAGTATTATAGTAGTGGGTTTTATGTTTACTTTCTTAAGCCTTTTGTATTGTGTTGTCCTTGGGGTTGGGGAAATGTTGACTTTGCAATGGGAAAACAAGAAAAAAAAGAAGCGTCTGTGTTTGGTGGGGAAGGTGTTACCTGTGTTGTCCTTGGGGAAATGTTGACTTCGCAATGGGAAAACAAGAAAAGAAGAAGCGCCTGTGTTTAGCGGGGAAGGTGTTACCTAAGGGATGAAAATTGCGTATGTAATTGCTGTTTGTTGAAGAAACTGAATGAAAGCTAGTTTTAATCGTCTTCGATCAATGTATAATGTGTTAGTAAATGGGAATCATGGTCTTCTTCAAATTAACTCAACTGAATTTTTCTATCTAAAGAAGTCTTCAGATTTTTCAAGAACCATCTTATCAAAATTAGCTGTAAGAGGAGAACCATCGACTTCAAAATCATTTCCAGGATTTAACCAAAAAAAAAACAAACGTAGCAGCACGAAAGAAAAAGAGTTAGAACATGATCGTGATTACGACAGCTTGACAAAAAACATTGAGATTAAGATGGTGGATGATGATGATCACATTGACTATGACAAGCAAAGAAACATTGCTAGTAAAGTATTTAATCGTCATTATATGAAAAAAAAAAAAAGAATCCTCGGACGAAAATTATAATGTACACATGAATGGCAATTTTACCAAAGAAAATTGAATTTACTGATATTCTCTCAAGTCAGCTTAAGGATTAAAGCTCATTTCAGTGCCCTGCATCCTATCTGTGCTTCAAAGCAGTAACCTGTTGTCATAAACATCAATATGCCGAAATGCATCTGTGTCAGGAGGACAGGCTGCTTCGAAGGATCTATGGTACTGTATTCCATGGGAATCAGTTGAATGCCCACCTTTGTGATCGTGTCATGAAAGGCATGCCTTGCCACAATTGCACTGGTGGATAGCGTTCATACTTCATCAAAGTTCCAAAGGAGTGCTTCTTGAGATGAGGCACAAAGATCCAAAGGCAGATGAAAACAAACGATCACTTTCTTCTTCTCTTGAAATTCCAATGCTTGTAGGGTTTTAGGATGACCTCGAGGCCATCCAATGGCACTGATACCATAGCCATCCAGTACGACAACTCTGTACTCTGGACCAGGTGAAAAATCATAGTAGGCATGGCCATTGAGACCTGGAATCTTCAACAATGGTAGTAATTTGTCACGGGGAAGATTATAGAGGCAGTGATTGCCAATCAAGTGAAAAACAGGACCTTTGAATTTCTGAAATTCATCATTTACTTTCTTTACAATATCCAGAGACTGGTCCGGCGGACATTTCCCATCCACAATATCCCCAAAGTTGATCACAAAGTTAAGATTCTGGTGGTTATTCCACTTTTTTACTGCCCTGTGCAATACACGAATGCTTTGTTGATAATACCGGGGAACACCAATGAATGAATGACCATCAGGAATATCAGCATACTGGACATCAGAGATTTCACCAAATGAGAAAAGAGGTTGCTTCCCAGGTGAGCTTACCAATACATTTGTCGATCCCATTGCGTTGTCAGAGCAGAATATCTGTCAGAGAAAAAGATGATTTATCATCAGCAAGGTCCTCCAAGAAACTGATCAAAAGATAAAGGAATCAGCATGGGTAAGGAGGGATCTCAGAGTCAGTGTGCTACTCATCATGGTTGTAGTGCATGTGTTTTCCACTGGAATAAAGGATGCAGACTTGGAATATACTTTCGGGTAGGTGGTCAACCATCAAACCAGATGCTATACATGCAGGGACATCCATGAACTTTTATGCTGTATTTACAAAGAAAAAGGCATCATTAGTATATATTGAGAATTAATTCTATCCCTGCAAGAATTCTCAAAGGTAAAAAAGCGAAAGAATTCAACCATCATAGATGTGCATACAAGAACCTATGATTTATGAGTCCACAGTTGTGATCATTGCATGGCAATTGGGTATATCACAGACAATAGAGAAGTGAACTTCCACTGATTTTTTCCTTTTTGTTTTTTTGATTCTTTTGGTCATTAGAACTCAAAACAAAAGATTTTTACAGAACCAGGCAACGCACTTGAAACTTATGAAATTCAGCAAAAACACAGACTTCTGTTTTAAAGATTCTTAGGAATGCAGAACTAAAACTTAAAAAAGAAAAAAATTGCAAGGGTCAGCATGAATCATTATTCCCATTGCAAATGGAAAATATGACTACATAGACAAAGTTCAATATAAACAAACTAATGGAAGATATTGTAAAATCAATAATAATCCAATCAAGGACTTTTTCTCTCCTGGAATTGAATTTCTAGAGATTCATGTTAATGGAAAGAGGTCAATTCCATTGGATACAGAACATCATATACCTAAAAGTCTAAAACACAATAGGTGGGCATTCATACAACATATTTTTCTTTGTAGGGCATTCAAATGCTTATATAAGGAATGAAGGAACGTTATATCCTTAAAAAAAAAAAACTAGACTTCTATTGGAAATGAAAAATGCTCTCTGAGAACACAATTTTATGAGCTCTAGAACAACTAGCTGGTTCTCAATTAATTCACTCTTATTGTGTATAATGAAAAGATCATGTTGAGGAAAAACTGCTGATTAACTTGTAATTTGCCACCCATTTCTAACGACACATTACAACAAGCACATCCCTTTTACTAACCTTTGAACACAACCCTAATATGCTATAATCAGTCATTATTGGGGGAGAACTACATCTTGGTCATAGTTCTCAAATATTGGGGGAGAAAACCCACACCTAAACAAATAATGTAAACAGATCAAGGAGATTAATCCTTTGACAAAGAGGAGCCGATTCTTAGTTACTGCACTCTGCATGATGCAGGATCTAACACAAGTTGATATATAAACAAGCAAGCAAACAAGAAGAAGAAGAACAACAATATAATAATAGAGTTTTAACTGGAAGTGTTCCATAAGAAACCATTGAATTTATCCTCTAACTAAGGCCAGTAGTAGACAATTGGAGGACTTGCAATGTTTTATGGCTAAGGCTACTGATGAAACAAACAATCTTTTCCAATAATAGGAGTAATAGAAAAACAAAATCACCTGCATTACCCACTCCAATAACAGGATTTATAGAAAAACTCTCAAGGAAAGTTATTAGATACTAGAAAATCTCACTAAAAATCCATTCCTTTTCCAATACCAAAAAAGAATCTAGTGCAGATTTGGGACTCAAATATGCTGCCACTTATATGAAAATTCTAACCAACCATAAAGTACACTGAAAACCCAGATAAAATAATAATAATAATAAATAAATAAATAAATAAAACAATTATGCCATGCTGGATTAGCCCAATTACCCACAGAGCTCTATGTGATGCAATTCAAACAACATCTACTGACTTGAGATAAACCCAGAACTTATTTTTTCTTCTACCATTCCCCAAAGCAGCGATAAAAAATCTTTCCGTATAATTATGAAAGCCAGAAACAGCATTATTGCCTTCTAGTATGTCAAAGCAAAGAAAATCCAAAACTTAAAACACAGAAATTCAAGAACATATTCGTTAATTTATCCATATATAGATAAACAAAAATGAAAAGGGAAAGAGATGACATTGTCGGTTGCTTACGATTGTTTGTTAGAGAGACAGACAGAGACAGTAGTGACGACGTAAAGGGGGAGGAGGTGATAAATCAAAACGATAAGGTTCATTTGTCTGGAACGGAAAGGCCCGTGGCGTTAGCCAGTTGTCCATGAATTAATCGATAACAACTCCTTTCGTATAAAATGGAAATAAATTGACCTGTATTCATTTGTCTTCACCTTCTCTTTCGTTGCTTTTTTTTTTTTTTCCTCTACCTTTCATTCTTATCAATAAACGAAACGATGGGATTTCCGAAGGCGGCAACAATCTTTACAACATCTGTGTACGTGCAGATCCTTACCCGGATGGGATATTCAAGAATCAATTCATCCCTGGCAAGAAAACAAAAGCGACTCTTCTTCTTTACTTTTGGCACAGAAAAAGACTTCTAGCTACGTGCAAACATTCTTGATGACCTTTTTAATCTTGAAAAAAAAATTATATATCCAATAATTTTCTTTTTTTTTTACTTTCTATTTATAAAAATTTGTAGGGTTTTTTTGAATTTTTTTTCAATATCACATGATATTATTTTAGTGGTTAATTTTTATTGATGAAATATTATAATTATAATAAGATATCTTAAATTTATTTTAGTCAACCTTTCATAGATAAAAAAAAATATATATATATATATATATTAATATATATATTTTAATTTTATTTTATCCTTATATATAAAAAAAATAAAATAAAATAAAGACACAGAGATTCCCATTGTGTCTACCAGAAATAATTGGTAGACAAGTTTTGCTTCTACACATTGAGATTCTCTCCAAATATCTAAACATTTCTGGTAGACACAATGCTAAAAGGGAACTGTAAACAAGAAAAAATAAGCCGAAAAGAAAAGCCCCAACATTTCTCTTCGTGCAAGAAAATGAAAAAAAAAATTCCATATATTAACAAGCGATGATGTGTTTGTTATTTCTTGATACATAAGACATCTATTTTATGTATCAAGAAATAACAAACACATCATCGCTTGTGAATATATATATCAGATAATCTGGGCCGAAAGTTCCATCTAATATTTTATTCAATCACACTTCCCGATGAGAGAAGCCGAGTTCATGATCATGGCCAAGAAAATATAGCTCATGAACATAATTGGAATTTAGAGTAAAAAAATTCAGAATGAAAACACTGAATTTTATGTCGTGTGGTCAGAAGGACAGGAGCATTACAGCAAAGAGGCTTAAATTGCAATTTCATTTCGAGTTCCTATAAACTTGCACTAAAGCTATATGAGATGTAAAAGGAGATCTTGAATTGAAATCTTATTTGATTTCCTGTAATCCAACAGTGAGCTATAATGAAAGAAGTAGAAAGTGATGATTCTAGTATTACAGAAGCATGCATCAAATGGAGGGAAAGAGATGAGAGGAGCTGTGAATAACAGAGTTGTACAGGATCCTGACCCCTTAAAAACTTCATCTGTATAGCAAGACCCTCATGTTTAGAATCTCTTGTATTTCTGGGTTTCTCTATAAATCAACATCACCTCCACTTTTACGAGGTGGATTTGTTCAACTTTACGATATTGACCTCCCATTGCTGTCTGGATAGAGAGCCTGATAAACAAGCTTATCTGGAAGTTCCTTTGTAGCCTACAAAGTGAATCAAAGGAAGATGAGTCTTCAAGCCCAAAACACTTTATAGCAATGAAACGAGAGATCAAAAATACTGTTAAGCCAACCTGGAAGTGTCTCATGTGCAATATCGGTTCACAACCAACATCTGCAATTGATTTTCCATTTGGAGTTCGCAATTTAAATCGTGCAGCTTCATATGCTGCAACTTTATTTTTCTCGCCAGGCAGGTGACGGCAAACTTTTAGAAGTGAATTAAGAGAATTCATCTGGTAGATCATAGTAAAACCAAATAAGCAGCATAACCAAGGTATAAATTTAAAAGACTTTACAGCTCAAGTAAAAAACCAGAAGGCAGCTTTCTCCCAGTCATGCTTGTTCACATGCCTCAAGAATTATAGCAAAATTAACATTAGAGAAGCCGGTCACACCATGTAAAATGTGACACAAATGCAGGTTGAATCTTCAGCAATTGATTCACTTGGGCAATCCCTAGGATAATTTGGGATAAACAAAGATATTTCCTGACTTCCAGCATGGAAGGAAGCATTTCAGATGTGTGAGTAGCACATTGGTATGGGGACCTTGACAACAGAGTAGTTTAAGATATACAATTACCTGCAATAGTATTGTGAGTGCATGTAACTGAGACAGACAGCAACCAGGACTCAGGACTGATGGATTTGATTAAAGAACGAAGTAAATAAACCAATGCAGACAGTGTGCTACTAAGAATACACTAACCTTCATGTATGGACAGGATGCACAGCCACCATGAATAGAGCATCCCTCCCCACTAGCAGCTCCAGGTATAACAGGCAATATGATGTCACCAACTTTAACTGAATTTAGGCCTGAGGTCGAATTTGTTGATGTTCTTGTTATTGCATCTGATGAGACTGGAAAGACAATTTCAACATTCACTTTTGCTTTCTCAGAAGACTTTGTAGAACCTAACAAATGACGAACTGCTGCAACAATTGAAGTAACCATTCCTGATTCAGTTCCTAACACAAACCGGAGGTGATCATTGACATCTCTATCCAGAGCCTCTTGTACCCTCTGCTTTATAAAATCTAATATATTTTGAGTGGAACCCACTACTCCCATTCCTCTTCTCTTTGCTTCCATCGCCAGGGAAAACATTTCTCCAGGGACCTCAAGATGAGCAGTTAAGAAAGCATCACAGTACATGTCATTTATTTTCTCCACAACTTCATGTCCAAATAGATGATGAACAATACATGTTCCATCCTGATACAAAAACAGCATTCTATCAGAAAATATTGGAAACAAGGTGGTTAGAGAGCATTAATCCACAAATGCAGGAGAAAATAAAGATAGAATGCATAGAGCGGAATATTATATTTGTGATAATCAGCCACGCGCAAAAAAATATAGATAATAAGCTAAAAAGATGTTGCAGTAAATACAATTATAAAATTGCAGAGACAGCCTTCCAAGGGCAAGAATGATGCCAAACTAACATTATTGATAGAAAAAGATGAAAACATGACAAATCATAAGGAAAATGGTAGCATGAGCAAGTGTCATTGTCTGCACCCTGTCAAAGTCAAGAGGATCTGTGACTCTGGCCTCAAACTGTAACATTAGAGTCTCCTAAAGAGGGAATAGCGATTGATGCCCAATTTAAAGGATGTTTCAATGAGCTTCCCTTCATGTTGCATTACAATGTTGCGAAAAAGTAAGCCCCTGCATTTTAGCATTCCAAAATCCCACAAATTTTGATAATGTGAAGAGGATAAAAAAAGGAAAAGTTAATGACTGCCACATTCTATCCATCTGCAATGTTGTAGACAGAAATATTTCTCATGCCAACAAAAGGTGGGAAAAATTGCTTAACATATAACCAAATGATGATTGCATGATGTACATCATAATTACAGCTTTCAGCAACAATCCCATTTTTGTAATACAAACTGAGCTGCAACTGCTTCATTTATGTCCTCAAGGGGATGCCCCAGCAGTAAACGCTTGGGACTTCCAGTAGGGGGTTTCACATTCAATTTTTGGGAGGCATGGATGGGAATTTAAGGAATGGAAAGGGCTACCTTCCAGTGGATAAAAAAAAAAAAAAAAAAAAACAATAAAGTGCTCCATGTATTGGCAGTCATCTTCAACTTGCTTTCCCATTTTAACAAGGAAACTTGTGCAATGATTCACAAACAAAACAACTGCAAAAACCAGGCTTCTCTAATGCATGACATGTAGCTTCATTACAGACAAAAAATCCAAAAGTCAACTCCATTGCATTTTAGCTTCTTCATGAATCAAAATGAAAGATTACCTGATAATAGTGTAAACGAGGAAGCAGTGATCTAATGGAATCTCCATTATGTGCTGGATGTATCTCGGCAATTTCTTCATCAGACATCATTGTCATCTGCTGGAACAATTTTGCAATATTGGCACCCATGTATGAATCAGGCCCATACCATATGTTTAAATCTGGAATTTGAGCAAAAGCCTGTGGATGAAGGGGACAGGAGAAAAAAACAGAAAACAAAAAAAAGGTAACCTTTTTAGGTGCTTCACACCACATTAAAAGATTCAAAAGGTAAAAGCACTCTTATAGCAACTACTAACCTGAAGGATCGTTTGCACAACATTTGAAGAAGTACAAGTGATTGTAGGCACAAGCTCATGAGCATAAGCTTTCGTCTCAAGTGAAGTGTTAATGTAGATAACATGTAAGGATGGAGGAGACCCAGAGGCAGCCCCAAGATAACTCATATAAGCAGGAGTAGACGCAGCATCTGCTAAAGAACAACCAATGCGCTCATTTGACATCCTGTACACGCCAACCTGCAGTAGAATTAACCGTACATGGAGACAACAAATTTCATTTCATCCATAATTCTGTGTACAAAATTCAAAAGGTTGACACGATGTTGAAAATTTAATACATTAACATACTTCATTTTATGCACCATCCTCTATATCAAACACTGACAAAGGGTGCATCATACCAGTAAAAGGTGCTTCATACCAGTAAAAGAAATAGAAAAGGACAAGACACTGAAACAATTATAATGAGCAACGAGAATGATATACCTCTCCAAAGCCAGCTTGATCAAGGATTGCACGCACATTTTCTGACATAAAATCTACACCCAAAACAGTAATGAATTTGCATCCAGCTTCAGCCATCTTAACAGCACTATCTGCCATGACCAATGAATCAGATATGTGGATGTGAGGCCAGTGCTTCTGTGCAGCAGTCAAGACACCTTGAACTTCAGGATCCATGTAAAAATGAGCAACAACACCAATTTTCTTCTCCTTCAGCTCCTTGACAAGCTCTTGAACCTTAGACTCATCTGGGAACAAATATCTTGCCTGCAATTAAACTAAGATAAAACTTAGGATTTTAATAAAGACATAAAGTTTATCACCAGTAACATAAACAACAAATACAATTAAATCATTTTAAAACATCATTATAATCTCATTGCCCACTCTCCCAATTGCTAATCCGGAATAGAAATGCAGACACGTCTCTAATGTAAATGTCTATCGCCTACAAAAGAACACCACAGGCCCGGAAGAATATGATTTCACCCAAAAGAGGAAAAAAACAGAGGATTTATGATAAAAATTAAGAACCAAAAAAAAACAAAGGAAAATCATATGCCTTTATCAAACATGAACTAGAATTTTCCAAGAAAAAATTAGTAACAGAACCTCAAAAAAATCATCTCAAAATTCAATCTCCAGGACTACAAACAAAACAAAAAAAAAAGGACCTACAAGCAATCTCCAACATGTGTAAAATGTATTCTACTGATCTCTTCAGTGCTTCTTTTTTTCTATAATCCTAGCCCCATCTGCCCAATTCATCATCAAATTTGCCTCCTTTTATTTCATCTAATCCAATCAATACGAAGGAAATTTGAAAACTTTGATCCTAACCTGGGCCTCAGCATAACTCCCCTTCGCCTGAATCCCATCTGAACTAACAACCAAAGATGGAAACGGATCGAAATCCTTCTTCCCATCTCTTTCAGCCACTAACATCCTCGCTCTCTTTTGCATGCTAACCAAAACATTATGCCAAGTATTCACTCTCGACCTCGCTCCAACAGGCAACCCAACGTTCAAAGCTGTCAAATCCTCTGTTGTCACCTTCAAAACCTCCTCTGGCACCGCCCCATCAAGCACCCAAATTAAACAAGCACAAAACCCTCTTGTAATCTCTGAATCACTATCTGCCCAAAACCTCATCTTCCCATATTGGTCTAGCTGTGCCTCCAACCAGACCTGGGCAGTGCAGCCCATGACCCGGTTCGAATCAACCCGAAAAGAGTCTGGTAGTGGAGAGAGGAAGGTTGCATAGTGGAGGAGGCGTTTAACACGGTCGACTGGTTGAGAGAGGGACTGGAATTCGGTGATTAAATGGTGAAGCTTACTTGGGACAAGCTCAGTTGTCTCTGAGGGAGAGAAGGTGACTGCTGTGCAGATGAAAGGTGAGGAATTTGAGGGTTTTGGATTTGGAGGAGGTGAGTGGATGCATTTAACAGATTTGAAGGTGGAGAAAGAAGGGAGTTTGGTTTTCTTGTAATGAAGAGTAGGAGTTTTCTTGGTGCGGTTAGGGTTGGGGTTGGGAGAGATGGTTGTTTTTAGGGAGGAGATTGTTGTTGTCGTGGAGGAGTCCATGGCGGTGGCGGTGGCCGTGGCGGCTTCTTAAAAAGTGTGTGCGCCTTGTGAAGAGGGATGGAGACTATGGAAAGCAGAAAAAGAGAGAGCCTTCTATTAATGCAAGGTCAGGAAGAGAGAGAACGGCGAAGGAAAGGGAAGGAGGCGCGAAACTTTATCGACCCAAGATCATAGAAACTTCCAATATTTTTATTAGAAAATTCAATTTAAACCCTAGCATATTACCTCATTACAATTAAATCCCCCATATGTTTATTTTATCAATTTACTTCAATGATAAACAATATCATATATCCTTTCATCACTTCATTGTTAATAGCAATAGCACTTAAAATACTTCATCTAGTTTACATGTATTGGTTAAGTATGCTTATATGTAAGGCTTCGAGGTAAGTTTATTACTATCAAATTAATAAAATATGAAAGTTCTAAGAACAAAAAAATCATTTATTTATATTACGAGTTTGTTTAGTATTATAATAGTTATTATTTTTTGAAATATTTTGTGTTTGAAAATACATTAGAATATATTTTTTATTTTTTAAAATTTAATTTTAACATCAGCATATCAAAACGATTTAATAATATAAAAATTAAATTTAAAACAAAACAAATCTAAGTTTTAACATAAACACTTTCCAAAAACAAAAATAAACAAGGCTTACATGTCATTTGTTGGAAGAAAATTTAAGTAAATTTTGAAATTAAAACTTTTCTTTTTGTTAAATTTTTGTTATGTGGATTAATTTTAATAGCATATCTTAAATTATTTTTGAATCTTTGGATGGATTCACTTAATTAATTGGACAAATATTTTAAATATTACAAATAATTTTTTTATTAATGTAAATGTCCGGACTAGCTTGTACGCACCTCAACTAATCTCACGGGCCCTAAAGTTAATTACTATGTAAGCCTCTAGTGACCATCATATTATCAACCGCAGGATTTGAACCTGAAACTACATGGAAAGCAAGCCTCTTGATCCAAAGCTCTTATCACTGGCTCGCTTGTTATATGGTTAAATATTACAAATAATTGATGGATAGAAAGATGGCATCATCTAATATTGAACATGCTTAGGGTAAGATTGATAAAATCAAAAGATTTTAGCTCAATCAATAGCACAACAATACATTAGGGGCTAAAGTGTGTGTGTGTGTATGTATATGTATATGTACGTATATAACACATTAGGTATCTCAGTCAGCATGTATGAGATCATGATCCATAGCAATAAAAAAAAGAAGAAAAGAACAGCTACTTATTAATTCATGAAATCAACGCCATGCAACTAACCATATGGTTTTGCGAAGGAAGGGACCTTATAATATAATCCCATGCGATCTAACATCAGATTTCACTTATTATTATCATCTATTTACCTATTTTCTTAAAATATTTACAACAACCACTCTTTCATATTTTAAGACAAAGTTGTGTTAGTCCAAGTTAACCTATAGATTCCTTTTAAATAACCACAAACTAGTCTATTATTAAGTTAGCTTTCCGAGTCACAATAGTTTTCGAGTTAAATCAAGTTTTGCTTATTAGTTTTTAGGGTTAAACCTGTTTTTTAAAGAAATTTTGAGATTAATTTTTAAAAAATATTAAATTGATTTTTTAGATATTTTTTAATGATATTAATATATTAATATCAAATATTTTAAAAATAAATATAATTTTTTAATTTAATATGTTTTAATTTTTTTAAAAAAATATTTTTATTACAAAAAAAAAACACTTTACTTTCCATTACAAATACACTTAATAGTGCACAAAAGTTTTTTTTTTTTTTTAAGTATAAGATATTCTAAAAATATAATATTAAAATCAGTTGTTTTTAAAAGTATTTTCTACTTAAAAATGTATTAAAATAATATTTTATTTATTTTTTAAAATTTTATTTTTAATATCAACACAACATAACGATATGAAAAAAATAAAAAAAAATAATTTTAAAAAATAAAAATTTCTTAAAAATACATACATTTTTTTTCAAAAATATTTTTAAAATATAAAAACAAATATACTCTTACATCTTATCATTGTGATATAGAGTCATTGACCCAGTTAATTATTAGTTAAACAAAATACCTCATGAACCAAGAAGTTTTGCCCTTTTTTTTTTAACAGGTCAATGGCATGTTTTGCCCCCTTTTTTTTTAATATGAATTTTACCTTGACGCTATTGATTCTGTTAAAGTTTTCTCCTTCCATCCGGTTAGATTATATTAAAAGTTAATTATTGGATTAAATATATTTCTTCTTGTAATATAAAAAAATTTTAAAATTAGAAATTAAGTTGATTCTAAAGAAATATTACATAAATTAATTAAAATAACATCAATTAAATCAGATTAGAAATTTAGAGTAAAGTATACATTCTTTATTCCTATAATTTTACTTTAATTTCTTAAACATTCAGTTTTTTTTCCTATTTTTATTAATTTTTAAATTTTCACACGTATTTTTTTTTTCCTTGATGTCCAGGTTTGCGACAGTGACATCCAATATAAAAGAACTAGATGGAGGGGAAAATCCCTTAATAGAAACTATAAGAAGGTAGAATCTATATATAAAAAAACTGCCCTTAGGCAAAATTTATGAAAACTCAATAGTATAAGGACAAAACATGTCAACTTCAGTGAATGTGTTCGGGAAAGAGATGATGTGGAGGGTTTTTTTTTTTTTGAGAAAATATTCAGAAATTAATAATATAATAAGCATAATTAAAAGGAGATGTTTGAGAATTGATGTTAAAAGATATAAAAAGATAAATTATAAAATTAACCCGTTTGTTAGTGAAGATGAGAAACTTAGGGAATCATGAATCAAAAGATTGTTTCCTCTTCTCATGATTAACTGTTTCAAGTGATTAAATGGTTATAATATTAATACTAATGCAAGGATCCAATAGAGATAAAAGAATAAAAAAATAGGCAGGGACCTATTCAAGATTATTCTTATAGTTTGGGGATCTTTTTGAAGTTTGCCCTTATTTTTTTTAATACGTGATGGATGGGACGAAACACTAGCCGTTGTCAAAAGAAGAAGAGAAATAATGTAGCCATAAAGATATGATGCGTCGACTAGCAATCAATTGTTCCTCACTGCTCATGTTTTGGTCCACAAAACAAAAATATTAACTCAAATTGGACCACTATGGACGTTGATTAGTCACTTTGTAAAGTTGGCTGGAATGCGTTTATTTTTATGTTTTAAAAATATTTTTAATTTTTTTATATTTCAAATTATTTTTTTATATTTATAAATTATTTTAATCGGATATTAAAAATATATTTTTAAATAAAAAATACTTAAAAAAACAATTATTATTATATTTTTAAATACCCGATATTTCGTGAGACTTTGACCACATTTGTGCTTTCAAAACATTTCCGCCTCTCTGGGGCCTATGGCCATAGAAAAGAGTGTCCGGTGCGATGTAGCCACTTGTAAGTTGCGAGAGAGAAGCTTGGGCTTGGCTACTACAGCCACTAAAACCAACGGACAAATTGCAAAGAGAACCTTAGCCGTGCCTGATTTTGCTTGGTTAATTGTTTCCATCCCACGCCAGCCACAAAAATGGATCTCTCTCAGCCGTCGTCACTACGGCTCCACCAAATCTCACTTTGCTGATATATTGGTATGCAAATTTCTATAAAAACACATTAAAATTATAAAAATATTTAAAAAATATCAATTTAATATTCCCTGCCATGCCTTCTCGAAGTTGCAAAGGCATGTGTACCTTTCAGTAATGCCTTCTTAAAGTGGCGAAGGCGTCATCCATCTCATCATTCTACGAAGAAATTTCCACTACTTCCCGCAATTTTAATCAAATAAAATCGTCTATCGAGTAAATAATATAGCATATCTAGTCTCCCTTGACTGGGAAAATAGATATTAAAGACTCGTTCTTCATAACAGTACAATCATATTTTTTTATTTTTTCTAGTTTTAAATTATTTTTTAGCATTTTATATCATTTTACTATATTAATATCAAAAATAAATTTTTTAAAATAAAAAATTTATAAAAATACACTTTAAAAAATAATTTTTATCAATATACCCTGTGTACCCATCAATTTTTACAAGATATCTAACTAATAAAAAAAAGACTCATTGCCCTTTTTTTTTTATTTGACCATTCCACGGTAGGTAGCCGGCACCTATTTTTTATAAGAATCAACCTTTCCCCAATTTATGTTGATTTTACTATGCTATTATTATTATTTTTACTTCGAAGTTATCGAAACCTTTATGCATTCTTGAATTTCAAATTTCAAATATATTAAAGGACATAAAAATAAAAAATTAATTTTGATTTTTAAAATGAAAAAAAATGGGACAATTAAAAATTACTAAAACGATAGTTACAAGCAATTTTATCTTATTTTTATTTTTAAGTTGATAGATGGGACGCGTACGCACGCGCGCACATATATATATATATATAAAAGAGAGAGAGAGACGATGATAACTTGGACAATCTTTATTTATACTTTGATAAGTAACCCATTGGCTATTCGATCGAGCTAAATTTGAATAACATGTTTCAAATACATAAATTTTCATTATGTAAGGTTGGGTTGGTTTGTTTATCACAAAAGCATGACTTCTAGTTTTGTAAAATTCTTTTCAACTTTTTCTTTTTAATATTGATGTATTCTAAAAATATGTTATTTTTTTATGATTTATGTTCTAACCTTTAATATTAATTAAGAAAAAACATTTGTACACATATTATTATTATTATTATTATTATTATTATTATTGATAGTAGAAGTTCTTAAGTGGACCATGATTCCATGTTTTTTTCTTCAAATCAGGGCTTTCCATGTAAAAATCTTGATATTAATGTTTTGTGATTGCTTGCTTACTTGATCTAATGTTTAATTGCAAAAGGAGAGAAAAATAATTATAAATTCTAGATTGTGAATTTAGTTATATTGGTGCATTTTTCCAACACACATGTATTAAATTAAGGTTTTAATTGATTAATATGTACTAAAAGGTTTGGGCATTTCACTGTAGTAATAGGCATTGAAATGTTAAGGCTTTTTTCATGTTGATCCTTATAATTTTTTAGGATTTTTTTTTATATCCAAACTTAGTTTTTTTTTTGTTCTAACTTCATCTTTCAATATTATGTTTATTGGGTATTGAAGTTTATTATTTGTTTTAATTTTATATCTATGGAGTTATCTCGGTCTCATGACTCGGGTTATGTGCTATGCGGGTTAGTTACGTGGACCTGAGTAATTTTTTTTTCAATTTATCCTTCAACATTAGGCTAATTAAGAATTGAGCTTCGTAATTATTTTTAATTTTTTTATGAGATTATCACGATCTTATGACTTGGGTTGCAAGTTTTGCATGTTAACTAGGTTGACTAAAGTTTTTTTCATGTTGATCCTTAAAAATTTTTAGGATTTTTTTTATATCCAAACTTAGTTTTGTTCTAACTTCATCTTTCAATATTATGTTTATTGGGTATTGAAGTTTATTATTTGTTTTAATTTTATATCTATGGAGTTATCTCGGTCTCATGACTCGGGTTATGTGTTACGTGGGTTAGTTACGTAGACCTGAGTCATTTTTTTTTCAATTTATCCTTCAACATTAGGCTAATTGAGAATTGAGCTTCGTAATTATTTTTAATTTTTTTATGAAATTATCACGATCTTATGACTTGGGTTGCAAGTTTTGCATGTTAGCTAGGTTGACTAAAGTTTTTTTTAATTAAATATATATTTTTAATTTTACCATTCAATATTGAACTGATTGAAAATTATACTTTATAATTATTTTTAATTTGTTTCTATGAAGTTATCCTGTTCTCCTAACCCAAGTTTGACAAGTAAACTTGGGTCGATTTGAGTCTTGTTTTTTGTTTTTTTTTCCTTTTCAATTTAATCCTTTGATTTTGAGTTGATTAGGATTGGACTTCATATTTTTTATTTACTTTCTTTGAGTTTATCATAGTCTTATGACTCGGATCACGAGTTAAGCAGATTGACTATGTTTTTTGTCCTTTTTAGCTGATTTTGTTTTTTAATTTAATGATTAAATATTGGATTGATTGAGAATTACGTGTCATAATATGATTCAAGTTTTATTCTTTGAGGTTATCTCAATTTCATAACTAAGGTTGCGAGTTTGGTGTGTTGACTAAAGTTTCTTTTTAAATGATTTTTTTTTTTAATTTCATCGTTTAACATTGAGTTGATTAAGTATTGAGCTTTATAACTTGTTTTAATTTGTTTTCTATAGGGTTATCTCGGTTTTATAACTCAAGTTTGATATGTTAACTTGGATTGACTCAGCTCACTTTTAATTTGTATTTTATTTTCAATTTCTTTCTTAAATATTGGGTTGATTAAGAATTAAGTTTAATAAGTTTTATATAGGGTTATTAGGTTCTTATGGGATAGCGAATTTGACAGATTAATTCAAGTTGATCTAAACTATTATCATTTTAATATTTAAAAAATATGTTATTTTTTATTTTTATAATCAAATTATATTTTTATCAATCATTTAAATTATTTTTATATTTATCAAGTCAATCATATTACACCAGTGTAGTCCCCGCATAGGATCCAATCTTGACTACATGTTATTGTATGTAACTTTACTGGTGCAAGAAGCAAAATGAATCTTGATGTCTGTATTATATGACGAGGTGTGTGAAAGTGAAAAGCTACAAATAGAAAAAAAAAGGAACCATATCCCAATGATTTAGACGTTTTGGATTCTAATGACATAATCAACATGTAAAACTCATATACACAAGTTCATGCCATGAAATGAAAGGCTCGTGAACCTCCACAAACACATATAGAGCTAGCACTATACGTGCCTTGATTCATTGAATTGACTATAAAAGTCGTATCATTGGGTGGGTGGAAGTTAAAGTTGAGATTTGCAAGTTTTCTGTCTTTAATAGTGCGAAATCAAAGGAAAAGGTCCAAGAACAAGAAGCGTTTAGAAGAGGAGGAAAAACAAAAGGGATACCATAAAGTTTCTAATCTTGATTTGGGAGATGAATGGAAAGCGACATGCAATACCTTGTTGCTTTTTATCGGCTATGGCCCTCCACCAAATCTTCTATAGTTAATTATTACTTTATTAGAATCATAATAATTAACCATAAACTAATAAAATATTGCCATGCTCAAATCTTAGAGGTAAAAGCAAAAAAAAAAAAAAAAAAACTTAAATAAGTCAATGTTAAATAACTATTTTAACCATAATTTAAGCTGTTAAGTGAAATTTCAGGATATAATTTATATTATTCTCTAACAGTCAGACAATTCATTTTAATATCAATTTCAGAATTATTCGTTATGGTAACTTGAAGTTTATTGTAAAAACTTAAAGAGATTAGAGAAAAATAATAACCTATTTCGATGGATTGAAAGGTAATATCGTCTTGTATTCATCATGTTGGGGCCAAAATTGATAAAATCAAAAGGTTTAGAACTTAATTAATAATGAGATAATATGTTGTGGGTTAAATTGAGGTTTGTTCAAGTAAAAAGTAATAGATTTACACATACACATGATCAAATATGTGAGTATACATGTATATGGCACTACATAATCTCATGTTCATGCACATATTTTTGTTTTTACGTCATGTTAGACAGGGATGAGTCCAAAGTTGGAGCACTGGGAGGGACAAAATGTGTAGTTTTTATTTTGGGAGGGTCATTTTGTAAACTTACCATAAAACATTAGTCGCTGATGATGATGGAATTTTTTTTGGATGAATATTTCACTAATCGAAAGGATTAGAAAGGCCCAGGCCCAGTGCTTCTTGAGTTTATCTTTCAAACTGGATCTTGTTTCTATGCACGTTTTGTGTCTCGTTTTATCACACGCCAGCCAGCAGGAAATATGATATGGCTGGAATGGTGGTGCTTTTTTATTTATTAATATATTAAAATAACGTATATGTATTAAAAAAATATTTTTGAATATAAAATATTAATTTTAAATAAAAAAATTCTAATATTTTAAAAATACTGTTCGAAATGCGATTTCAAACAACATTTTAAAATATTATTTACAAAGAAATTTTTCCAATGAATTACCTTGTTTTTTTGACTGACGTGCTTGCACTGTAATATCAAACGAACATGGATTTTTTTATTAATGTTTGATATTATGATATATAATAATTTTTAAAAGTATTTTTAATTAAAAATATATTAAAATATTTTTTTTTATCTTACATCAAATCCCTCAAAAGTACTAAAAGAAATACATTAAATTCATTAATTTAATTTCTTTTTCATACAAAATATATTTTTAAAACTCAGGTTAAACCGTAACGTGAACCAACATTCTAATCTCCATCCAGTTGGATTTAGATTAGATTCATCTGCACATTACACATGTCAAAGGAGGAAAAACGAGAGAGAGAGAGAGAGAGAGAGAGAGAGAGAGAGAGAGAGAGAGCTTCCACACACTGACAATTACCAATGGACATGAGTGTGTGTTGTTCTTGAGCATTTATTTAGTTTCTTCTACAATGGCGTCTCCTGATTGCCAGCCTTATTAACAGATGATCATCGTTCAGGACGGAGAAATGGCCCATCGATCTTTGAAACATTCATCGAGGGTGGCCGTCTTTTCCGATATTTTATTTCTATTTTGCCATAGTTGATGCTAAGTCGGAAGTTTAAAATATTCTAAGTTGTTTGTCATCACAGGTGTTGTTCGAAGATCAAAGATTACATTTCTCTGTTTTCATATTCCAGGAGTGTCGCAAGGATAGAGAAGATCTCGATGATAGGTGTGTTGACAAAGGAGCTCATAGCCAACCGATTTGTGGTTTTGTTACTGTTTTTTAAGAAGTTTCAACTGAGAGTTATACATTGTTATGTATGATATATTTATTTTTCTGGACTACGTACTGCAAACATCTACTTTCATTCCCTCCATTTATCCTCCAAGAACCAGCTTCACTTCACAAGCTTACGTCTATCATGATTTCCCTTCCCAAATTCATCTTTTCTTGCATTATTATCTTTCTTGTCAAGCCCACTGCCCACCTTTTCTCAACAATCCTATGATAGCTCCAACTGCGACTCCCTTTCACAAGTTCAAGGATCAAACTAGCTTTGCAGCCCTAGATTTTCAGACTGTGGTGCTTATTTAGTCTACAGAGCTCAAGAGAATTTCGACACAATCTCTTTAATATCTTCTCTATTCAATTTAAATCAATCCATTCTTCTCTTTGTCAACAAATGGCTGAAGATGATTCTAACTGGAGTCTCCCGCTTGGGCAAGATATCATCATCCCAATTACATGCCATTGCCTTGGGGGGTTCTCTAAGTTTATTTTCATGTATAAAATGTCCAAATAAGATTCTTTTGCATCAGTTCGCTGCAAAGTTTTTGCAGGTTTGGTGAAAGTGCAAAGTCTGATTGAGGAGAATGCAGATTTCGATGGCCATGATCTCCCTGTTGGTTCTCTGATCAATGTACCAATTCGATGCGCTTGTCCTGCTTCGCCTCAAAGAAGAAACGGAGTGAAATATCTTGTGACATAACCCATTTTAGAGAAGGATATCATTGAAGGCATCGCTAGTAAATTTGGATTACCCGAAAAAGACATCAGGGATGCAAATAATCTAAGACAATATGAAGCAATTTTTCCTCTTAACAACTTTGCTTGTTCCCGCAAAGGATGTCCCGGAAGTGAGGTGGCGTGCTGGTTCTCTTCCAGGAAGCTCACCTGCTCCTGGAGCAGTGTTTCCCCTGGAAAAAGTTGTACCTGGTACCAAATCAACAAAATGGAATTTACATGTATTTCTTGGCGTAGGTGTTTCTGTGGCATTTGTTATATATGATGATGGTAGCTTGTGGGCTTCTTATATGCATTCGGTGTCATCCTAGGAGGTTCCAACCCTTAACTCCTAGAAGTTCAGTGTCATCGAATGTCTCACCTGATTTTCTTGATGGAATGTCCAAGTTAAAGCAATCATTGATTAATTTCAGCTTGGAGGAGCTAAGGACTGCGACAGAAGATTTCAATGAGGCTTCTAAGATCGGTGTGGAAGTGTACAGAGAGGTAGAATTGGAGGTTTACTATCTAGCAATTGAACAAATGGAGTCAGAGGAAGGTGCTCGCCGTGTCATTTACATTTTGACAAAGATCAATCATCTAAACATTGTAAAGCTTGAAGGAATATACAATGGAGCTAATCCTTATCTTGTATACGAATTCGCTGAGAATGGTAGCTTAAGGGACTGCTTGTCAAATAAGAAATTGGATAGGCAGCTTACATGGTTAAGAAGGATGCAGATTGCTTTTGATCTAGCAGATGCCCTTCACTACTTAACACTTCTGCACAGCACCAGCCTTTGGTCATCAAAATATAAACACTCCAAATGTGCTTATAACTGCCAATTGGAGAGCCAAGATTTCTGGGTTTAGACTTGCAAAACCTGTCATTTCTGACTAAGAAAAGGAAGACATTGTCTGGAATAAACATATGACTCCAGGCAGAGAGGCCCATTGGACACCTGAATACCTTACTAATGGTCAGGCCTCTTTACAGGTGGATGTATTTGCATTTGGAGTTGTTTTGCTTGAGCTAATATCAGGAAAAGATTTTTCTAGGGATGGGAAAATCTTGAAGGATTCAGTCCGTTTTTTATTTGATGGAGGGTTTTGAAGATTCTTCTCATTGCTTGGAAAAGTTGAAGGAATTCATGGATCCTGTTTTGGGAGGAGATTATTCTTTGGGTGATGCTATGTGCTTGGCATTCCTGGCCAAGGGTTGCATGGAGGAGGATCCTCATCATCTACCCTCCATGAATCATGTTTTGAAAGCTCTTTCAAGAATCGTATAGTTTGTCGCACGTCCCCGCGCGGCTTCCGATGGCGATATTTCTTGTTAATGTGTTTTTGCTTGATTTGGTTCTTTGGAGTCGCCATCTAGTTTTTTGGTCACTGGGAACCCTAACTGGTCTTTCAGAGATTCTAAGGCAAGGGACTGGTTGCGTAAAGGGAAGGTATTAGCACCCCTAGTACGCCTTACCTAAGGTAAGCTGCTTGGTGTTTGGTTTGCTCTATAATTGCTACGGTGTTGATGTTTTGTAATCCCATCAATTTTCCTAGGTTTGATTCAAACTAAATTTATTAGGATAGAAATCCAAGGAGATTCCATGTGCTTCGAAAGCTCATTTTTCCCTTAGTATTTCAAGAGTTTTGCGACTCATAAATCACAAGGAAGAGGGACAAAAAATTTCGAAATCTAAGGAAATTCAAGGCGCTTTAAAAGCCTATTTTTGCCTTAGTGTTTCATACTCTCACGGCTCGTAAACCGTTGAGTAAAATTGAAATGTCCTCGATTATAATCAAGGCTTCTTTCAATGATGTTTGGTGACTTATTATTCCTAGAAAATTATTTTGGATATTTACCACTTAGGGTTTCTTTATCCAAATATTAACAGTGAATAATAACAAGTTATTCCCAATAATATTTTGGATATTAACAGTGAATAATAACAAGTTATTCCCAATAATATTTTGGATATTCATCCCGGTGGGATTTCTTTATCCAAACATTAACGGTGAATAATAGATAAATTCCCTCCAAAAATAAGATTTTTGTATTTTTTGAAATATTGGCCAATACCCTTTGGAGTTTTACAAACATGTAAAATCCAAAAATGCAAGAAAATATTTTTTTGTGTTTAAGAAATCCATGCGAAAACATATTTTTTGAAACTTCAAATATTTGTTTTTTTTAAGAGGAAATTCAAAATATGTTAGGGTATTGGCCGTATGCAACACATAAAAAAATATTTTTTTGATATATATGTATATTTGTCACATTGCGTCAAAAAAACCGGGTATTCTAAATACGAGATTGATATATTTTTTACAATATAAAAAAAAATCCAGACCTTGAAATAAATATGCCAGAAAATAAATCTCTTTCTCTTTCTTTTATTTTATTTAAAAAAAAAATAATAAAAAAAATATGTCCGGCCGGGTCACCTGCCCAAGCAAGTGACCCGGCTGGACACAAAAAAAAGGGTACAGTTACATCTTAAGGGTGCAAAACTGGCGAGTTACTGTTCAAGTGAATTAAATTTCACTTGAACAGTAACAAATTGCAACCAAGAAATGCATGCAGAATTGAATAACGGACCTGTAGAAAAACGAAGGAGTTGCAGTGATGTTGAAGGCGTGCTGGCTGGTCTGTCCGTGTTTGTCTGTTCCGGCTCCTTTCCCTTTGTTCTCTACTTGCGTCGGTCTCCTGCGTTCAGCTCTATGTCTTCGTCCCTTTCTCTCTACTGGTTTTAGCTTTTCTATCCTCTCTCTATTTTGCAGATCCTGGCGCTGAAACAGGCGAAGGAGATGGCACTGCAGCTTCTCTTGCGCACAACCGGTCATCGCTGATTCTGAAGACAACGAAGAATGCTGGTAACTGGTGTTGATCTCTGTCTTTCTCTGGAGACGACTGGGACCAGCTGCTGGTGCAGAGACGAGACTGGTCGCACTAATGGATTGTTGTTGCGGCTAGTACCTGCTTCCAGTAGTTGAGGAGCTGCGAGTTAGCGAAGGCTGCCGGGGCTGAAGACGACGCCGCTGTTGAAGCTAGAGACGGCTGCGTTCTGGTGCAGGACTCAGAGAAGAACTGTTTGTTTGGAATGTGAAGCAAAGCTCCTGACGTTGCTTGTGGCTCACGATTTTGGCTGATCTTAAGAGAGGTTGTTGGACCATGGGGGGGAGAATCTGGTGGTGATAGGGAGAAGCCAAAAAGAAAGAAGGAGAGGACGAAGCTTTGGTTTTCCTGCTGTTCGGGTGATAGAGGGAAAATGTGTTTTCGGTTTTGAGAATGGAGATGGAAAGGGCAGTGTGAGGCTGAAGGTGGGTGGTCGAGAGAGAGTCTGAAAGTTTGTGTTGATGAGCGGCCATGGGCTGTTTTTTTAGACTGACGGAAGGGAAAACTTTGCTGAGGGAAGGGGAAGGACGTTTGTGAAAAGAGAGATGGGGCTGTGACTTTAATGGGGTTCTCTGGTGTTGCAAGGGAAGAATGGAGATAGGGAACTAACAGAGAGGAGAGCTGCTGTGTTTTGGAGAAGAGATGGCGATGGTGGAACGGCTGAGAGGGGAATGGGGGTTCTGGTGAAAGGGAGAGGGGACAGTGTAATGGCCAGAGAGAGATCCTTAGTTTTCTCTAAGGGAGGGGCTGCTTCGTTGTTTTTTTATTTTTTAAAAGATGAGCAGGGCTACGCTTCTTTGCTAGAGAAATAGGGTTAGGGTTTTTCTGTGTTTCCCTCGATTTTTGTTTGTCTCTTTGCCCCCTGTCAAATTTTTCTCCCCTCGTATATAAGGCTGGATGTTTATTTATATAGAAAATCTCTACATGTGTTTATTTAAGGAAATATTGCAATAATTATTGTAGAGATTATCTTCTATAATCATCACCAACAAATCCTATATATATGGTATTTTATATTGTATTGATTATTTTTCATAACCAACACGAATCAAATCATATATCCATGGTATTTTATATTGCAGTAATTATATATGATTTAACAATTATCTCCTTGACATATTGCTTCCTTAATAATATTATCCCTGATACTTTATGTTATCGCCACATGTAAACCTTTATTTTTTATTTTTTTTATTTGTGAAAATTTATCGAAACATGGGTCAACAATTGGGTGGCAACAGATGCCCCCTCTTTACAATGCTTACGAAGCAAAACTCCTCAATGTTTTGCATAGTAAGCTTGTAAAGAAAAAAAAGTCTTCCTTACTGGCTGAGTGATCCATTCATCCAAGGACTTCACTTTTTTTTAAAAAAGAAAATTGATCTATTTTCACGAGCGACTTGCCCACACACACTCAACCTGGTCTATTTTCAGGGCCGACCTGCCCATATACTCATGCTGGTCTATTTTCATGGGTGACCTACCCTTTTGATTGGGTTAAACTAAGATCCCATCTGGCGATCTTCTTTAACTCGAAGCAAAGTCGGTGTGTAGCTCAGTCAACCTGAAATCCCATCTGGCGATTCCTTTTAACCAAAGCTAAACTCTGTGTGTGGTTGGGTTAACCTGAGATCCCATCTGGCGATCTCCTTTAACCACATCCAATATAAAAATGTGTGTGGTCTCATTATGACGGGTGACCTACCCGAGTGGAAAAGATGGTCTCATTATGACGGGTGACCTACCCAAATGGAAAAGGGGAAGAGTGGTCTCATTTTTATGGGTGACCTACCAGGGGGAAGAATGGCCTCATTATAATGGGTGACCTACCCAGGTAAAAAAAAGATGGAGAATGGTCTCATTCTAATGGGTGACCTACCTAGAAAAAATGATGGTTTCATTGTGATGGGTGACCTACCCAAGTGGAAAGGGGGAAGAGTGGTCTCATTCTTATGGGTGACCTACCCAGGGGGAAGAATGGCCTCATTATAATGGGTGACCTACCCAGAAAAAATGATGGTCTCATTATGATGGGTGACTTACCCAGGTGGAAAATGATGGTCTCATTATGATGGGTGGCCTACCCAGATGTAAGAGAAAATGATTTTAGAAAGGGGTCTCAATATTTGGAAACCTGCTCGTTTTATTTATTTATTTATTTTTTAGAAAAACTCCATGCTTTTTCTAAGGAATGGTCTCAAAATCGGATGACCTTTCTATTTTAAATTTTTTAGAAAAACTCACATTTGTTTTTCAAAAAAATGGTCTCAATATCGGGTGATCTGCCCGTTTTGAACTTCAAAAGAAATCATCTTACCTCGAGGAGTGAAACATTGCCGGCTCACAATTCATATTCTTTTCCGTAGTTCCGTTGACCTGAGATTCTGTATCTCAGCGAGTCCCAAAAACTTGGAACTATTTGGCTTTCGTCACACCTTTCCTGCCAGGTTAGTGTTATGACAATATAGAATGCATGTTTTTTTGTTACCTATCTTGGAAACATAGGTCCCCCTTTCCGTAGTAAGCTTCTTCGAGCTCTTGTTTCCATTTGTTTGTCCGACCTGTTCTCTTAGATCGGAATATACTCCACACGCTATATTTCCTATCCTTTTGTGCTTGGTGAAGAGATCTCCAGTTCCTTATGAGGCCCTTTCTTGCTCCATTAAACGTTGCTTTGTATTATACTTTTGCTGATGTTTTAATTGTCTTTTTTATTTTTTAGAGAAATTATTTTTAAAAGGAAAACTAAAAAAATTTGGTTTTGTTCATGAAAACTAAAACTTTCAATGCAATCATCATATTTTGTTTTTTTAAGCAACTCTCATAAAAGGTGTTTCAGAAGTTCTATAATGATACCCCCTTAGGCTTTGGTTCACTATAGACCCCTATGTGCACTTTTTGCCCCCTAGTATGGTGTGCAATACCTATCAGGTTTAAATTTGGTTTGGATCCCTTCAATTTGAGAATTGATGGAGTCATCTTCTTAGTCATGTGTAAAAACAGTTCTTTTAAATAAAAGATTTTGAATGCTATAAGACATGCGCTTTATGAAGAAAAGGTTCTTTATAGAGAGAAGTCACGGCCGAACTTTATTTTATGGATCATAAAGCATAGTATTTCTTTATAGAGTCAGAATTCACAAGTCTAACTAGATCTTCTCCATCCATTCTAGATAACAATAAATCTCCTCCCGAGAACACTTTCTTTACCATGTAAGGGCCCTTATTGTTTGGCGTCCATTTACTCTGATCTTCTCCTGGTAAAGGCTATATTTTCTTCAGTACAAGATCTCCTTCATGGAATCCTCGAGGTCGAACCTTCTTATCATATGATTTGGTCATCCGTGATGATGACAGATTGCAGTTATCCTTTTTTTTACTGCTCAGATTCAACTATTCATATCTAACTTTTACTCATTCCACCTCTTCTAAACTCAAAGTCTACCAATACTCTTAATAAGGGGGTTTCCACTTCTAAAGGCATTACCGCCTCCATTCTATATACCAAAGTGTACGGGGTGGCTCCTGTTGAAGTTCGAATTGTGGTGTGGTACACGTGAAGGGAAAATGGCAACGCCTCATGCCAATCCTTGTAGGTGACCACCATCTTCTATATAATCTTGACATTTTCGTTAGCAGCTTCTACTGGACCATTCATCTTTAGCCTATATGGCGAGGAATTGGAATGCTTAATTTTTCATTTAGCGTAGAGTTCTATTATCATCTTTAGCCTATATGGCGAGGAATTGGAATGCTTAATTTTTCATTTAGCGTAGAGTTCTATTATCAGCTTCTACTGGACCATTCATCTTTAGCCTATATGGCGAGGAATTGGAATGCTTAATTTTTCATTTAGCGTATAGTTCTATTATCATCTTGCTATTGAAGTTTTGGACATTATTAGTTATAATATTTTCTAGTAGACCATATCGACATATCAAATTTCTTTCCATAATTTAAATTTCTTTCCATAATTTTCTTCACCACTTTTTGCCTCTAAACATCTCAACAAAGTCCTATCAGATGATTTCTTATACAAAGTTTCCTCATCAAGATAGAAATCCCTTACCAACCTCCTCAAAGTCTTCTTGTTGATTGTGGATGCCCCTATGGGATATGTCTGGTTTTGGATGAAATTCTTGATATCATAATACCAAGAGTTTACATCTATTTCTCTTTCAACTGAGCAACAATGAGCTGGGTTATTTCTGGTATCAATGTGTACCGATTGTACTTTGTGGCCAAAGTCTATTCTAACTATAGAAGCTAGCGTGACCAAAGCATCAAAATGGTTTCCTTCATTTCCTAGATGAGTGAACTTTATTTCCTCAAATTCTCTTGCCAAATTAGACAGGTATTCTAGGTAAGGTCTCAACTTCTCGTCCTTGGTTTACCCTTTTTCTTTCATTTGGCAAATAATCAAAATCGAGTCTCCAATACACATCTATCTTTCTGATGTTTAGCTCCAATGCAGCCTCTAAAATCGAGAATGTAAGCTTCATACTCAGTTGTGTTGTTAGTGCATCTAAATTGCTACTTAACTAAAACTAGATATTATTTCTTATCAGGAAAGATTAGCAATGCCCCTACTCTATTACGACAACACCATTAAATTACATAATCCACCAATCTGATTTCCCTTCCTTGACTGAAAGCACATCTTTATCAGAAAAATCAAATTTTAACGGCTCATAATCTTTCCATAGCATGGTCAGCTAGGTGATCGACGATGACATTCATGGCTTTCCTTGTCATATATACTATGTCGTACTCAGCTAGTAGAACTTGTCATTTTGCAATTCAACTTGATAGATAGGGGTGGGTTCAGTAGGTGCTGCTTGATTTTCGTGAAAGCTTCTTCACACACTTATTCAAAATTCCAAGATTCTTCTTCCTTAACAATCGAAGACTGAGTCACAAGTCGTGATTAATTGGGATATAAACCGAGCAATGTAATTTAACATTCCTAAGAACCTTTTTACGTCCTTCTCAGTCTTGGGAATTGGCATAGATTGAATAGTCTTTACTTAACCGGGGTCCACTTCTATCCCTTTGTTACTCATCATAAATCCCCACTTCCTAGATTTCACCCTGAATGAACACCTTGCATGGTTAAACCTCAACTTGTCTTTCAAATAATTCCTTTAATATTTGGACATGATTCTCTCCCTCTCTAGATTTAGCAATCATGTCATCCACGTATACTTTACTCTCCTTTTGGATCATGTTGTGAAATAGAGCCATCATGGCCCTTTGGTAGGTGGCCCTGACATTCTTTAATCTAAATATCATGACTTTGTAGCAAAAGGTTTCTTATGGTGTTACAAAGGTTCCTTCTTCTTATCCTCTTGCGCCATTTTCATATGTTTGTAACCCGAAAATCCATCCATAAAGTAATATAGATCGACCAACACATCTATGTGTGGTAGAGGAAAATTATCCTTATAGCTAGCCTGGTTTAAGTCCCTAAAGTCCAAATATTGATTTTATCTTTCTTTTTTTTTGCACGACAACTATATTGGACACCCATTGTGGATACATGACTAATTTTAGAAAATCAACGTTCCACTCCTTTTTAATTTCTGCCTTTATTCGGATTGGTCCTTCTTAACCTTTATTTAACCGATTTACATCCTTCTACTAGTGGTACCCTATACAAACCAGGCATATCCTTGTAGGACCAAGCAAAAACATCTACATAATCTCGGAGTTGTGCAATCAACTCTTCTCTTTCTTTAAGGGTGATCAAAATCTGTATCTTCAACTCTCTCTTGATTTCTTCATCGCCCACATCTATGGTTTCAAGCCCCTCTCTAGCGGGTTTCCAATGTTGTTCATGTTATTAATTTTTATGAAACCCCTAATGTTATTTTCCTACAATTCTTCCTCTCCTACAACTAATATGTATTCTTTAAAGTCTGGCCATTCATTCTCAGTGTAAAGTGCAGGTGTAGTTATGGAAGATTTGCTTTGAAAAAGGAAAGTGATGTGTAAAAACACAAAGATGAACTTTTGAAAATGCATGATCTCATTAAAGGGAAAAGTTTGGCTAAAAAAAAAACAAGGATAAAATCCCATTAACATTTGGAACCTCGATTTAAAAAGTTGAAAAAGGCAAACAACACAATATCATGATCAAACAAACATTGTTGATTAAATTTTGAACACCAAAGGAGCTTCTTGGATCTCCCAATTCTGGAACATCTCTCCCTTGGCTAGCTTTTGAATGAAGGTCTTGAGATTCTAAATGCTTTGAGCTTAGGCTTGTTTGGATGCAAAAAGATATTATGGAGCATACATCCTAAGGATAGGTTCTATTTCCTTTATGTGAGACATTGGGTAGGTTTACTACTTGGTCTCTAAAAAGGATCTCTTACTGTCCTAGTGATCACCCTCGTAAAGGCAATATAGGGGTTCAGCAGATAGTGGGATGGCACATGTACCAATCACTATCAGTCTAAACATTCAGCAAAGAGTTGGGGTTTACACAAACTTAAACCTTGACTCAAGTCATAAGGCAAGCTGCTAGTTCCCCACTTAACTTAAAATTTAATGTGTGTGCTCTCCAAAAAGAAAATAATAATAAAGTGATGAATGACAACATCATGTATGACAAAATGTAAAGATACATGCTAAAGCTTTTAAACAAAGTATCATTCATAGTAAAAAAAAAAACAACAACACATAGCATAATAAAAAAAACAATTACCAAGCTTAGTCCAAGGGTCCCCAGCGGAGTCGCCATTCTATCGCACGTCCCCCGCACGACTTCCGGTGGTGATATTTCATGTTAATGCGTTTTTGCTTGATTTGGTTCTTTGGAGTCGCCACCTAGTATTTTGGTCACTAGAAACCCTAACTGGTTGTTGGCATTTGGCAAAGCATTAAGAGTGTGCTTGGTATTGCGGTAGCTGTTGTGGTTGTGATTTAAAAAAAGTTGTTTTATAAAAAGTACTTTTAGTTGAGGTTGGTTTGAAAAAATAGGTGATTGGTTAAAACTGTGATTGAAATTGAAGTCGAAGAAAAAATAGTTTAATGTGTTTGGTTAAGAATGCTTTTAAAATTGAAGTTATAAAATAATTTTAAAAAATATATATTAATACTGACGATTTTTAATTTAAATATTATGGATTTAATTATTGCTATTATATCATGAAATAAATCATACTTTATATAAAATATTTTTATTATTCCATGAAATCATTTATAATTCCTTTACGTATGAAATACATCCGACAAAAACTACAGTTTTCATAATATTTTTAGCATGTAATAAAATTGGATAAAATATTATCAGGTATAAAATTCACTCTAAACTAGTTTTTTTTTTAAATGTTAAAAAAATAACACACTAAAAAAAATAACATACTTAAAAAAAAAGAGGGTTCCTGCAGGTAAGTGAACAGTGCAAGAGAATTGCACTGTTCACTATTTTTAAGTGAACAATGTACACAATACACTGTTCATGTTAATTGCATTGTTTATTGAATAGTGCAATTAACATGTATAGTAAAAAAAAAGAGTAAGAAATGACTACTTTTTCTTTCCTGCGTTTCTAACGCAGAAATTAAGTAGGGCCCAGTGAACAGTAAATTGATTTTTTTCTTAACCAAACAGCTGCGCACTACGTTTTAAATAAAACGCAGTTGCAGCCGCAGAGCCAAACGGGCTCTAAAACATATGTTCGGTAGATTTGCTTGAATGTTTTTTTCCTCGACAGTTGTACACGAGAGGTCAAGGTTTCTATTCCCTAATTATCGAGCATCATATGCATAATGTTCTTGGTCCTATTACTGAATGTGACAGTTTGTTTTCTGCTCTTTAGATGATTTAAGTGAATTACTTACAAGTGGGCTGCGTGGAAGTACTGATTTGAAAAAAAAAAAAAACTGAACTAATTCATCAAAAAAAAAAAAAACCAGAAAAAAATCTTGATATTTTCAAAAGGCTAGAGAGAAAAATCTGAATGGTAGAAAATACTGGAACAGAAGCAGGACATGTTCTAAGACCGCATCTCCTATTATAAACTGAAAGGATACTCAGGCTTTCAGCTCTTTGTAGCTATATATTTTCATCATCAGGCCTTGAATATTATGATGAACAAGACAGATGCTTGATCTCTTCAATACTAGAAAAGGTTTTCCTTCTGTCTATCCTGCGGAAAACCTGCAAGAATGCTCCCAACCAAAAAACCTGCCCTTCTGTCTATCCTCCCCTCCCCTGCAACTCAGGTCTTAGCAACCTCCTTCAAACCTCCCCTTTACAATCCAACCCCACAAACACCTGCAAATGTCCCTCTTAAACATACACAACACCGCTCGCTTCATCTTGCCACCCTGAACTTTTTGCAACCTATGTGTTACACAAACAATAGCCAAAACAACAAACATTTACCTAATACAGCTCTCACTCCCTCTGTCTCTACTAAGTTTTATTTTGAACGTTTCTCATCTTGGCTTGATTACTAAGATCTCAAAAAGGCTTTTTCAAAGATTAGTCCTGTCACCAACCTCTTTGTTTCCAGGAAAAAAACAAAACGAGGGAGACGGTTTGGTTTTGTATCTTTCTTCTCCTATTTAGAAGATACATACCTTTATGATAGATTGAACCTTGTATGGTTCGACTCTTTTAAAATTCGTGCAAACCTAGCAAGATTTCAAACACCTACAGATTCCAAGGAAAAGACAGCCCTCACCACAAAGCTAGAAATCAAAATCTCACCTAAACTAGACCTTAGAGACAACAGGACCTTTGTTGAAGCTCTTTTGGTCCAACAACCATCAAAGAAGACTGTGATGTATGAGTCTATACATGATGATAAGGAATGGCTATTGAGAAGTTTAGTCGGTTCTATAGCCACAGAAATGGACTATGCACAACTGGAGCATATGGTTTTGAAAACTGTCAAGAAGGCAATTGGATTTCGCTTCCTGGGAGCAAGCCAAGCAATTATCATCTTTACATACAAAGAGACTATGGAGAAAGAATTAATAAACAGTAACTTTGCCTTGGCAAACTACTTCTCTAGTATCAAATCATGGAAGAGGGAAGTAAAAGCAGTAGACAGATTTGTTTGGGTATCTATTCTGGGACTTCCTCTGATTGGCTGGAACCGAAGATGTATTGAATCCATGGTAGAAGATGCAGGCAAGATGATTGGTTACGATATTACAAGTGTGAGTAAAGGTTCACTTATGGGAGTCAAGGTGCTTTTGTGCACAACCTCTTTCAAGACTTTAAACAAACAGCTTTCACTGATTCTAGACGGAGAGGAATTTGATATATCAGTCATGGAAATGAAGCCAGGTTTTAGCCCCCTGCTTACCACAATTAAATACTCAATGGATACATTAGGCACTGAAGAATCAAATGAAGAGTCATGCAGTAAAATCACACCTCCAGAAGAGTTTTCGTCGGCCAGTATAAATGAACCAGAAGCTGACCGAACCTTAACAGATTAACAGGACAAGGACATGCAAAATGACCCCTCTCTCATTCTCTACACAAGGTACACTGAATCACTCAACAACCTATACCAAACTGACACAACATACAAAACCTTCTGCCTCTTTCCTGAAACTAAGGAAACACACAAGCTACAAACAAAAAACCGGCAACTGCACACCACCTCTCACCAATTGTCCTCTATAGAGCTATGCTACGACATCATTAAGAAAAAAATACAAGTGGCAGAAACCAACTACAGCAACCCAGATGACTCAGCAGCAATATCCTTTTCGAGAGTGGGCCTCGATAAAAAACAAACACAAACTAAAGCCTCCTCAGCCCAAGTTACAAGGCCTACCCCAAAACTAACCAGACCCATGATACTAGCCTAATACACATCAGGAATCTTTCTCTGCCTTCATACGTGACCTGGTAGAACCACAAGAAGTAGTGGAAATGGAGTTGGAAGGAAAAATGAAAGATAAGAAGCTTAAAAGAGCTAGAAGGGTTGCGCTTAAATCTTTTTTCAGCAAAAGAAAGAATGTGATGAAAGTTAAATCGTTTGCAGCTCACATACCTAATAGAGCACCCAACCTTCTTGCAATGAAGGTAACCAGCACCCAAAACAACACACCTCTACAAGACACCACATCATCCCCTATTATTGAGTCATCCGGCATTGGAAAGAACCATAACTATGCCTCCACGGATGATGAAACCAATGTCAGGCATCTCCATTTACCACCCCTGCTGAATCCTCAAAGCAACCCACAAACCTCTTCAGACGCGACCAATGAAAATGCAAACGAGAATAACAGCAAAATAAGAAAACTGAAGTTGCAACAAGCAAGTGGTAGTGTTGCTAACACTATAGAGGATTGTGATTCTTCCGACTCCTTAAACTCAGGAATCCAACAAGGAAATATTCGGTTTCAGATCACTTGTATGAAACATCAAGACAATGGGTTTGACAGTGAAAAGGAGACTCAAGAAATGATACAAGATGCTGTGGCTCTAGGTTTGGGAAACCCGTAAGAACTAAAAGGGTTTAAAGAAGGAATAATAAGAAACATTGACAGAGAAGTAGATGAGTGGACATCAGTTAATCAGTTGTAAGTTCTCTACCCCGATAAGTCTAGCCTGCCTTGGTTTTTTGCTCTCTTTATGAATATCTTTTCTTGGAACAGCTGTGGTTTAGGTATGTCACAGAAACAAAATTCCATCCAGAATAGGCTTATAAACAATAATATTGGCATCTGTTTTCTTTTAGAAACAAAGAAAAATAACTGTTGTGACTCCTTCATTAGAAATCTGTGGAATATTGCAATTGTCAAATGGGCTTTTCTAGAATCTATAGGGAAATCAGGAGGGATTATAGCAATGTGGGATAGCTCTGTCTTTGAAGTTAACTCTGTAGAATTTAGGGGGGGCAGTGGATCAGCCTATGCGGCACGCATATTCCCTCTTCCTTTAATTGTATGATAGTTGGTGTCTATGCTGCATCTTCAGTGAAGGAACGTGCTGATCTGTGGGAAGTAATCACCACTCTTAAGTTTGCTTTCGAACTACCACTGGTGGTGTTAGGCAACTTCAACGAAACTCTACACGCTCATAAGAGAAGTAGTGGTCACCTCAATCCATCAGGTTCAACTTCATTCCGCAGATTCATATCAGACTATGAACTGGTTGAATTCAATCTGTAAGGGCATCGGTTCACTTGGTTTAGGGGTAGCTCTATGAGCCGCATTGACAGAGCTTTCGCTTCCCTGGATTTTCAGCTGCAGTTCTCGTCTTTATCTCTCTGCCGCTACCCTAGAGGGATGTCCAATCACTATCAGCTGCTTCTTCAAAGCCCTGAGGTAGACTGGGGGTGGAAGCCGTTTCATTTCATAAACTGCTGGCTATCGCACCCTTCTTTCTTAACAGATTTTGAGGCCCTCTGGTCTGAAAACTACAAGGAATTTCCAGGTGAGTTTAGTTTGATTAAGAAGCTGGGGAACATGGGAAAAAAGCTGAGACAATGGAATAAATCCACTTTCGGGGATCAAAATCTAAAACTTGCAGACATCCGGAACTCCATTACAACACTTAAAAACTTAAGCGAAGTGCGTCCCTTATTTGAGACCGAAAAAACAAAGCTCCAAGGGCTGAACTCTGAACAATGGGAGGTTAACATAAGGGTGGAAGATATATGGAGGCAAAAATCTCATTAGAGCTGGTGTAAAATGGGGGATAAGAACACATTTTTTTTTTTTCACATATCAACAAGTCTAAGGAAGGGCTGCAACTACATTAGTAAGATTGAACATAATGGTAGTCATCTAGTCTCCTCAAATGATATAAAAGAAGGCGCTGTCAATTTCTTCTCATCCTTGTTTCGCAAACCAACATGTAAAAGAATTGAAATGGGAGGCTTGGGGTTCTCTAAAATTTCAGAAGCCAAATCAATTTGGCTAGAAAGACCACCTTCAATGGAAGAAGTGAAGCAAGTTGTGTGGGACTGTGATGGTTCTAAAGCCCCTGGCCCCAATGGTTTCACCTTCTCCTTCTATAAAAAAGTATGGACTATCATCAGCTCAGAGGTTTTTATGCTGGTTAAGAGTTTTTTCAGAACTGGTAAACTTCCAAAGGGTATCAACTCTTTTTTTGTAACTCTGATTCCGAAATCAAAGGGGCCGAGCAGATTCTCTCATTTTCGTCTGATAAGCCTGATTCACGGGCTATACAAAATAGTGGCAAAGCTACTGTCCACTAGGCTTCGACGTGTCATGACAGATGTGATCAATGTTAACCAGTCTGCATTCATTGCTGGGCGTCAGATTCTAGATGGGTTCATAATAGCAAATGAGGTTGTCCATGGTGTGCGCAGCAAGAAGAAGCATGGCCTATTACTGAAGGTAGATTTCCATAAATCCTTTGACTCAATTTTATGGGAACATATTGACACAAGCATGGGATACATGGGTTTTGGCTCACACTAGAGGAAGCTGATATTCGAATGCTTATCCACTTCTAAATTAGCCATCTTGATAAACGGTTCTCCTAGTAGAGAATTCAGTCTGGACAAGGGTCTCAGGCAAGGGGACCCTCTCTCTCCATTCTTATTTGACATCGCAATTCAGGGATTGACAGTTTTATTCAATAGGGCATCAGCTTCAGGTTACTTCAAAGGCTTACAGACTACTCCAAGGCATTACTTAACTCATTTGCAATATGCCGATGACTCTCTGATTTTCCTACCAAATGATTTTCCCTCTCTTCTACATGCCAAGAGGATACTACGTTGGTTTGAGATCATTTCCTGACTGGAAGTTAACTTCTATAAAAGCTCACTAATAGGTATCCACTTGGACAACGACTACACCTCTAGCCTGGCGAACTCAGTTTTCTATCGTAGTGATACTTTCCTGGTTAGGTACCTTGGACTACCTTTTGGAGCCAATCCTAGTAGACTCTCTACTTGGAAACCAGTGTTGTCCACTATCAGAGCAAAGCTACTCACATGGAAAGGGAATTTTTTAAGCATGGCGGGAAGGTTATGTCTAATTAAATCAGTCTTGAGCTCTCTTCCTCTATTTTACATGTCAGTTTTTGCTATGCCAAAGGGTATTACTAAAGCCATCTCTTCTTTAACCCGGTCTTTCCTCTGGAAAGGAAGCTCAACTTCTCATAGCCTTTTTAAGGTGGCTTGGCACAAGGTAATAAAGGATAAATCTTCTGGTGGTCTCGGGCTGGGATCCATCCACAACAAAAATCTAGCTCTACTCTTTAAATGGCTATGGAATTTAGACAATGGAGTGGCAGGAGGCTGGCAAGAACACATTCTTATAAAATACTGACCTCACTTTATAAATGGTATCCCTGAGTTTACAGGTTCTTTATCTCCAACTTGGCATGGCATTGTTTCGGCGATCTTCTCAACACAAAACATAGCCAGTCTTTTTCATGTAAATGTCGGGTTCAAGGTGGGTGACGGGAGGAACATCTGGTTTTGGACTGACTCTTGGCTCAGCTCTGCAACCACTCTCCAGCTCTTATTCCCCAGACTTTATAACCTCTCCTTGCAGCAAAACACCAGCCTTGCAGATATATATAATTTGACAGATACATCTTTCAACCTATCCTGGAGAAGAACCCTTCGGCCCCGTGAGATCTGCATGAGGGAGAGCTTGATCGCAGAGGTGCAGCATGGTCTTCTTTTCTCAGATTGTGCAGACTGCAAGTTATGGAAATTCCACAGCTCTGGCATGTACTCAGCTCAATTAGGTTGCCTCTTCTTTGATAGTCTATCGGCCACTGAAAATAATCACTCCCCTGTTCTGCTATGGAATGGTTATGCCCCCCAAAAGTGGATATGTTCATATGGCTTCTTCTTCATGGCAGTTTGAGTACAAGAAGTTTTTTAGCTGAGAGGAGAATCATTAATTATGACGAATCTCACTGCCTATTCTGCTGCAAGGAAACCAAGACAATTAATCATCTTTTCCATTGGTGTCCTATAACATGGTCTCTTTGGGGTCGTTTCTTGAAATGGTTCGGGTGCTCAGGTTGTTTGCACAAAGACCCAAATCAAAATCTACAGGAATGGTCCGGATTGATTAATGGAAATTTTCAGTGACGTGCTATTACCCTCCTCTGTAAAGATCTGTACTGGTCAATTTGGATAACGCGCAACCGCTTAATCTTCGAATCCAAGGCTCCGGATTAGGATATGATTTTTGATCTCACCTTTCACCGTTTGGCTTTCTGGTTGAAGTCCTCAGTTACAAATTTCAGCTATACAGGCTCAAATCTTTTTAGAAATCCTGAATGTATTATGAATTGGACTAACTAATTAAGTCCCTCTTCACTTTGGTCTTTTCTTTTCTTTTATATTCCCATTATATTCTATCTTTCGTTCAGCCCGACCTGCTTGATGAGGCTGCTTAATTAATATATAATTCTCTCGTTTACTATATATATAAAAAAGGTTTTCCTCTTTCAAGTGGTTATTCTGTGCCAATTAATGATGTTTAGATACGTGGCATTGGAAAATCTCACAGCATGCATTCCACATGAATACGTGGCATTGGAAAATAAATAAAGAAATTTTCAATATAATTGACAAACAAATTTTCAACGTGGTATTCAGTTGGCATTGGAAAATATCAACAAAATATGTGGTCGATGTTTTGCAATTCAAAATGTTTTCCATACTTAACAAAAGGTTTTCGTTTATCAAATTAAAAGTAATTAAAACATGAGCAACCATGTTTAACAAAAGGTTTTCGTTTATCAAATTTAAAGTAATTAAAACAGAAGGTGTTGAAAATTATATATATTCTTACGTGATTAATCAACACCGAAACCCCCCTCAGCTGCCTATAAATACACCTGATCTATGCAGATGTTGTTCACTGCTCTAGTTCCCTAACCGATAAACAACTTGCCATCTAGTGAACATCCTTGCCGAAGCAACATGGCTACCCAAGTCTCCCAAGAAGTTGTACCCAAGACTCCTGATCAAGCTCATCATAATGAGATTATTCGCCGGACAGCCAATTTTCATCCAAGCATTTGGGGTGATCAATTCATTTCCCATCTCCCCAAAGACAAGGTCATTGCATGCAAAAAGGACAATACTATGTCTATATATATATATTCTTTGTTATTTTCTTCTCCCTTTGAGAAATTTAATGACGCGTTTAATATTATGGTAACTAATGCAGGTGCGTGAAGCCATTGAATTGCAAGAAATTGAAAAGCTGAGGGAACAGTTTAAGAGGGAACTCCTGGCCGCAGCTAGTAATTCATCGCAACAGCTGGATCTTATAGATGCAATCCAGCGCCTGGGTGTGGCTTACCACTTTGAAACAGAGATAGAAGAAGCACTACAGCATATCTACAATAACCGTATTGATATGGAAGATGATGACCTTTACAACACTGCTCTTGGTTTTCGACTACTTAGACAACATGGCTACAACGTTTCATGTGGTAATTAGTATATGTATGGCCATCTGTTATAAGAAATGTGCATAACATAATCTTCATACAAATTTTCAAGTCCATTTCTTCGGTGATTTAATTCAGATATATTCAACAAGTTCAAAGACGACAAAGGTTATTTCAAGCAATCCAATGATGCTCGAGGCATCCTAGGTCTCTATGAAGCAGCACATCTAGCGGTGCATGGAGAAGATATTCTTGATGAGGCCCTTGCTTTCACAACCATCCACCTCAAGTCCATGGCATCTAGTCCAAACTGTCCACTAACAGCAAAAGTTTCTCATGCCCTAAAGCAGCCCATCAGAAGGGGCGTTCCAAGACTGGAGAGCAGGCGCTACATTTCTATCTATCAGGACGAGCCGTCATGTAACAAAACTTTACTAAGGCTTGCAAAGTTGAATTTCAATCTCGTCCAAGACTTGCATAAAGAAGAGCTTGCAGAAATTACAAGGTGATACTTGTATTTTATTTGTGAAGCTATTTACTTCTTCACATAGTGCTCAATATTTTATTTGTTTCAGGTGGTGGAAGGGTTTGGACTTTGCTAGAAGGCTTCCTTTTGCAAGGGACAGGGTGGTCGAGTGCTTCTTCTGGATAGTAGGTGTATATTTTGAGCCTCACTACTCCCTCGCGAGGAAAATACTTACCAAAGTAACAGCCATGACATCGATTATTGATGACATCTATGATGTTTATGGCACCCTTGAAGAGCTGGAACTTTTCACAGGAGCAATTGACAGGTTTGTTGCATGGAAACGGCTCTTTTATTTTATTTTTTTTAAAAAAGTAGAGCTTACTTAAGAGACAAATAACGGTTACATTGCGATTACAAAAACCTGGACACTTAATTTTCAGGTGGGACACTAAAAGCATGGACCAGCTTCCAGATTACATGAAAATATGTTATGAGGCACTATTGAATGTTTATAGTGAAATTGAGGAAAAAGTGGCGAAGGAGGGATTGTCCTACCGAGTCCACTATGGAAAAGAAGCAGTATGCACCACACTCTCGACTCTCTCCTTAAATCAAATACCAATATACTATATGTTGTAGTTTACCTAGTAGAAATTACTCTATTATGTTTAACTTAGTATTCATTTTTATATGTACGATGTATAACAGATGAAAGTTCTAGTCCATGCCTACTTTAACGAAGCCAAATGGTTCCATGAAAATCATATCCCAACGATGGAAGAATATATGCAGGTGGCTCTAGTAACGTCTGGTTATTTCTTGCTCGCAACCGTGTCTTTCATTGGCATGGCCGACATGGTGACCGAGCAAGCATTTGACTGGGTGTTCAATCGCCCTAAAATTGTTAGAGCCTCAGAAACAATTGCCAGACTCGTGGATGATGTAAGATCACATAAGGTATGAGCTTATTTTAATTTGTTAAAAAACATTTAAGTAAAGATTGTTTGAAATTCATGGATTTTTGAGGAGGAAATAAACAACTAATTACACTGATGCCATAAATATGGTAAAGGTCTTATTATGTATACTTTTCAGTTTGAACAAGAGAGAGGACATGCTGCCTCAGGAGTTGAATGTTACATAAGGCAATATGGTCTCTCGGAACAAGAAGTGTATAAAGAGTTTCACATGCAAGTCGTCAATGCTTGGAAGGATGTAAATGAAGAGTGTCTCAAACCTACCGCTGTGCCTATGCCTCTGCTTGAACGCATTCTCAATCTTTCGAGAGTCCTCGATGTCATTTACAAGGAGGAAGATGAGTATACCAATGTTGGACAATTAATGAAAAACAATGTTGCGTCATTGTTTATAGATTCAGTGCCAATATAACTGATATCTTGCGGGTTTCCGCTTGCGAGTACAATTATGGAAACAAATGCCTGCCTATTATAGCCCCATGCTAATGAGGAGCAAAGGAGACTTTCTAATAGAATAAGGAGACTTATTTTTCTTATTTTGTACTTTTTCTATTTTAGCTCGATATGTAGATGGTGTGCTGTCCCAAGCAACCAAAAATAAAACTTTAATAAAAATATGGAAGTGTGAGCACGTGTTATTTCCAAAAAAGTAATTGATTGTTTTTATTGATTTTATTTTTTAATATATGATATGATTTGTTAGAGATTCTGTTTTATATAATCTTATTACTCTGCATTTGTTTTTTTTTTTTTTATGTTTTTTTTTTAAATGTGTTTTTGAAGGTGTTATAATAATTCATTTAGAATCTTTTTTTTTTTCTTGTGTTTTATACAAATACAGTTTATTTTTAAAATTAAAAAAATATTTATTTTTAAATAATATTGTTGACGTGTTTGGCCTTGCATAATATTTTTTTTAGACATGTGTTTATTTGTCAATTTCATTTATGTTTATGTTTTAAGTCATGAGATTTTTAAATTGTAAATTTATCTTTTATTGATTTAATAAATAAATTAAATAAATGTAATTAGATAAAAGTCTTATTTTATATAGTTGAATATCTTAATTTACATCTTTTTCTTTTATTAATTTCTATTTTCATTATTGTATTAACAATTTTTTTCCCATTTATTTACGTTGCGAATGGAATATTCTTTTCATTGCCCGTATAATTGAAAACAAATTTTCAACATAATTGACAAATAAATTTTCAATAACAGTATTACGTTGGCATTGGAAAATATCAACAAAATATGTGGTCGATATTTTGCAATTCAAAATGTTTTCCATAAAACACCATCAGCAACCTTGTTTAACACATAAGATGTTGAAATCAGAAGGTGTTGAAAATTCAGGTCAAATATTATTTTAAATAAAGTACTCAAGTTTAAGATAACAACCCTTAATTATAGAGAAAATTATAAAGAGACTCTGATGTATTCATAAAAGTTTTTTTCATTAATTCTCTTCTAAGAAGTAGCCTCCAAGGCTATTTAAATGTAAGGAAAGCATTCTAATTAGTATAATATTAATTAAATTGAAAATTCTAATATAAATAAGAAAAAAAATCCGAAAAGAAGGAAAATAAAGATGATTTTGAAATAGTGGCTTCAGAGCTAATTTATGCATGTAAAGGAAAACAAATGGCAAGCTTGTTGCCCCAAAATAAATAAGTAATCAGAATAATTTGATAAAATTTCAGCCTAATTCAACAATTATATCTAAAATTACACTTGTTTTTATGGTATTAGCGTTAGAGTATTTCAAAACTTTTTAAGACCTGAAAAACAAAAAAAGTAAACTCATGACTGAAATATTAGGCTAGATCGGTTACTTGCATTGGAAGGAAAAGTAAATGATATTACAACCAATAAATTTGACAAATTAAATCTTCTGTTCAGCAGAGTTGAAGTTAGGGGAGAATGAGTTTTACAATATACTAGTTACATGACCCGCGTGATACCGCAGATTATTTTTTTCGTATAAAAAATATAAAAAAAGATAAGATCTAAAAGTGTTAAGTTTTTTTGCGAATTTATACCCAAAAGTCCTGGGTGTGACTACAACGTCTGACCCAAAAGTAATATTTATAATATTAATAATAACATTAAACTTACATGACCCAAGTTTAAGTAGATTTGGCTGCAATACCAGACCCAATAGTCTTGGATGCGGGTCTAACTGTAAGGTCATGTCATAAAAGTGTGACAGGAAGAAAAAAAACTAATGAAAAAAAAGAAAAAAAATTTGAATTAACTGGGTTAACCCTTTAAATTAGGTTAACCTGTCAAATCTTGAATTCGTGTCATGAAAGTTTGATAACTAAAGAGAAAAAAAAATTGACAGGTTATCCAGAATTAACTAGGCTAACCCGTCAAACCAGGTTAACATGTCAAACCCGAGATCCATGTCTTGAAAGTTTGATAAGTAAATAGAAAAAAAATTGAACATTAACAAACTAAAAATTAACAGGCAAACCAAAATTAATTTAGAAAAAACAAACAAAAAGCATCAGTTTATATAAAAAAAGCAAAAAAGCAAAAAGAAAAAAAACTAAAGGCATCAGCCAATAATTAAATTAAAAAATTAATATTGATGAAAAAAATTAAATAAAAAAATATTAATTAAAAAGAAAAAAACTTATAAGAAGAAAAAAACTAATGAAGAAAAAGAAAAAGAAAATCTAAATTAACTTGGTTAACCCATCAAACCTGAGATCCGTGTCATGAAAGTTTGATAACTAAATAGAAAAAAAATAATATCAACAAATTAAATAAAAAAATTAATAAAAAAAAAACATCAGCCTTTTCACTGTGAACTGCACTGTGCAGTCCATCGTGGAAGGCATAAAAAGAAAAAAAGAAGCAAAAAAAAAAAAAAAACTAAAGGCATCGACCTTTTCCATGTGGACTGCATACAATATGAAAAAGATGAAATCGAAAGAAAAAAAAAAACTAATAATGAAAAAAAATTTTTTTTGAATCAACTGGGTTAACTCGTAAAACCTGGGATTCATGTCATGAAAGTATGATAGCTAAATAGAAAAAATATTTAATATTAATGAACTAAATTTTTAAAAAAAGATTAATTAAAAAGGAAAAGCAAAGAGGAAAAAACCCACAGGAAGAAAAAACTAATGAAAAAAAAGAAAAAAAATTGAATCAACTAGGTTAACCCATCAAACCTAGGATCGTGTTATGAAAGTCTGATAACTAAATAGAAAGAAAGTTAATACCAACAAACTAAAATAAAAAATAAAAAAAAAAAAAATGAAAAAAGACAAAAAAAAAATTAAATGCATCAGCTTTTTCATTGTGGACTGCATTGTGCAGTCCACAATAAAAAGCTTAAAAAGGAAAAAAAAAAACATACGTCACGGGTTAATTTTTTTCTTTCATAAAAAATATAAAAAGGCTAAGATTAAAAAGTGTTAGGTCTTTATGCAAAGATATACCTAAGAGCCTTGGGTCTAGCTGCAACGATTAACCTGAGAGTAATATTTATAATATTAATAATAATATTAAACTTACATTACTCAAGTTTAAGTGAGTCTGGTTGCAACACCGGACCCAAGAGCCTTGGATGCGGGTTTAGCTACAAGGTCGTGTTATAAAAATATGATAATTAAATAGATTAATTAAAAAGAAAAAAACAAAGAAAAAAAAAACAAACAGGAAGAAAAAAACTAATGAAGAAAAAGAAAAAAAATCTGAATTTACTGGGTTAACCCTTCAAACCAGATTAACCCGTCAAATCTAGGATTCGCGTCATGAAAGTTTGATAACTAAATAGAGGAAACAAATTGACGGGTTAAACTCAAAATTAAATGGGTTAACCCGTCAAGCCGGAGATACGTGTCATGAAAGTTTAATAATTAAATAGAAAAAAATTTAACATTAAAAACTAAAATAAACAAAAAAAATAATTAAAAAGAAAAAAGCAAAAATAAAATTCCGAGTTCAAGACTACTCTTAGTTTTTTCTGTATGAGTAATTGGAAGTAATTTCTATTTTTTCGATGAATGCTTGGGATACTACTGAATGCAATGTTTTTCAACCGACAAACAGAAGCTTTAAGCTGTTGGCATTTGGCAAAGCATTAAAACATATGTTCGATATATTTGCTTGAATGTTGTTTTCCTCGGCAGTTGTACACGAGAAGTCAAGGTTTCTATTCCCTAATTATCGAGTATCATATATATGCATAATGTTCTTGGTTCTATTACTCCTTGAATTGCTCTTGGCCTGATCTTGTAGATGTCTATTCAAGACTATGCAAGTCCTTTTCTTTTTTATTTTCAAGTTTATAACAATTTTAAACATCAATTTTAGTTTTTTAATTTTAAATTTTGTATAAGAAACAACCATTGAAAAATTGTTCCTTTTTCATTCGCTTATAAAGAAAGTAATAAGTGGCAATACTCAAACTTCATCAATTCTATTATATCTATATAACCCTTGAACAAATTTATTTTTATGATAGCAATGAACTTGTAATTAAAAGAATCAAAATAGTTTAAATCAATAATTTTATTTTGTTGAACTCTTTCCATATTTTATATGCATTGAATCTCTAACTTATTGACAAAGACACCATTAATACTATCATATTTTCCATTAGTGTCATTATTTGTTTATGTTATCATTGTCAACATAATTACATCAAAATAAACATCATAGATTAATGTACAATACTAATACATATTTTTCTCATCATAAACGAGATCACCAAAATCTTCATAATACTTATTTTGATCAAGAAGTTGCATCTTCTATTCATGAACTCAAAATGGGTTTTCAAACTAGTCATTTTATGATATTAAATATCTTAATTTACATCCATTTCTTATTTTTCTCGGTTTCTCTTTTAGTTATTATTAACAGTTTTATTTTTTTATTTACAGAGATGATTATTAGATATTTGGATAAATTTTTTGATTTACACTTATAATTCATATTAAGTAAAAAAAACATATCAAAATAGTCTATACACTCAAGTTGTTTTCGAGAAAGAAAAATCATGGCCCGCTACAAACACATATCAAATCAAATTCTTAGTTGTCCTTTAATTAATGTTTTATTTTCACTCTTATTTTTTAGATCTTTTTATGTAATTGATTTGTTTTTATTGATTTTATTCGAAATTTGATTTGTTAGAGATTCTGCTTCATATGATCTTATCTCTGTATTTTTTTAATATTGTTTTTTAAATGTGTTTTTTTTTTTCAAGGTTTTATACTAATTCATTTAGAATTTTTTGTGTGTTTTATACAAATGCATTTTAATTTTAAAAATAAAAATATTTAGTTTTAAATAATATTTTTGATATGTTTGGCCTTGCATAATTTTGTTTTTAGGCATGAGTTTATTTATCAATTTCATGTATATTTATCTTTTAAGTCATGAGTTTTTTAGATTATAGATTTATTTTTTATTGATTTTAATAAACAAGTTAAGTAAACAGAATTAGATAAAAATTTTATTTTATACGATTAAATGTCTTGATTTACATATTTTAATTTTATCAATTTCTATTTTGGTTATTATTAACTATTTTTTCCCCTTATTTTTTACGTTGCTAATGGAATATTCATTTCATTGCCCAAAGAATTGAAGAGCATGTTTAGATATGTGGCATTGGAAAATATCACAGCATGCATTCCACATAATTGACATACAAATTTATTTATTTATTTTTTTTTTTGGTAACCCGGGGTGTCCGGGCCAGCTTACGCGCACCACGACTATTCCCCGGGCCCACTGAACATCCTGCAAGCCCAGTAGACAGGTAAGGCACCGCGGGGGTGACAGGCTGGTACTCTTGAGGATCGAACCCAGGACCTTCACAAAGACAAATTTTGTTGTTGACCAATGGACTAGACACTCATGTTTAGATATGTGGCATTGGAAAATATCACAGCATGCATTCCACATAATTGACATACAAATTTTCAACGATAGAAAAGTGTCAACAAAATATGCAGTCGATATTTTGCAATTCATTTAATATTGTCTGGGGCCTATGGCCATAGAAAAGAGTGTCCGGTGCGATGTAGCCACTTGTAAGTTGCGAGAGAGAAGCTTGGGCTTGGCTACTACAGCCACTAAAACCAACGGACAAATTGCAAAGAGAACCTTAGCCGTGCCTGATTTTGCTTGGTTAATTGTTTCCATCCCACGCCAGCCACAAAAATGGATCTCTCTCAGCCGTCGTCCCTACGGCTCCACCAAATCTCACTTTGCGGATATATTGGTATGCAAATTTCTATAAATACACATTAAAATTATAAAAATATTAAAAAAATATCAATTTATTATTTTCTGGCATGCCTTCTCGAAGTTGCAAAGGCATGTGTACCTTTCAGTAATGCCTTCTTAAATTGGCGAAGACGTCATCCATCTGATCATTCTACGAAGAAATTTCCACTACTCTTTAAATCAAATAAAATCGTCTATCGAGTAAATAATATAGCATATCTAGTCGCCCTTGACTGGGAAAATAGATATTAAAGACTCGTTCCTCATGACAGTACAATTATACTTTTTTATTTTTTCTAGTTTTAAATTATTTTTTAGCATTTTAGATCATTTCAATATATTTAATATCATATATTTTCAACAAAAAATACACGTTAAAAAATATTTTTTATCAATATACCCTATGTACCCATCAATTTTTTACAAAATATCTAACTAATAAAAAAAAGACTCATTGTCCTTTTTTTATTTGACCATTCCATGGTAGGTGGCCCGCACCTATTCTTTGTAAGAATCAACCTTTACCCAATTTATGTTGATTTTACTATGTTATTATTATTTTTTTACTTCGAAGTTATCGAAACCTTTATGCATTCTTGAACTTCAAATTTAAAATATATTAAAGGACATAATAATAAAAATTTAATTTTGATTTTTAAAATGATAAAAAAAATGGGACAATTAAAAATTACTAAAAGGATAGTTAAAAGCAATTTTAACTTATTTTTATTTTTAAGTTGATGGACGGCGCACACATATATATAACAAAGAGAGAGAAGATGATAACTTAGATAATTTTTATTTAAACTTTGATAAGTAACCAATTCTCTATCATCAGCTAAATTTGAATAAGAAGTTTCAAACACATAAATTTTTATTCTGTAAGGTTGGGTTAAATATTAAAGGTGTCTAAGTTGATTTGTTTATCACAAAAACATGACTTCTAGTTTTATAAAATTCTTTTCAATTTTTTCCTTTTAATATTGATGTATTCTAAAAATATGTTTTTTTTTTTTATGATTTATGCTCTAACCTTTAATTTTAATTAAGGAAAAACACTTGTGCACATATTATTATTATTATTATTATTATTATTGATAGTGGAAGTTTTTAAGTGGACCACAATCCCATGTTTTTTTCTTCAAATCAGGGTTTTCTATGTAAAAATTTGATATTAATGTATTGTGATTACTTTGCTTACTTGACCTAATGTTTAATTGCAAAAGGAAAGAAAAAATAATTATAAATTCTAGATTGTGAATTTAGTTATATTGGTGCATTTTTCCAACGCGCATGTATTAAATTAAGGTTTGGTTTGGGCATTTTACTGTAGTAATAGACATTGACATGTCAAGGCTTTTTTTACATTGATTCTTAAAATTTTTGAGGATTTTTTATTTTTAAATCCAAACTTAGTTTTGTTTTTTTTCTAACTTCATCTTTTAATATTAGGTTTACTGAGTATTGAAGTTTATTATTTGTTTTAATTTTATATTTATGGAGTTATCTCAGTCTCATGACTCGAGTTATGTATTATGCAAGTTAGTTACGTGGACCTGAGTCATAAATAAGACATTTGTTATGTATGATATATTTGTTTTTTTATTTTAAGAATATTATATTTATTAAAAATAATATTAATGTTAATTTCAGAATAAATTATTATCAAAGCATATTGAGATAAATTTATATTGAATTCATTTAATACATAGGTTAACGAACTCGAATCCTAATTGAATTCTGATCATATAAATTATATATCAAATCCATCAAATTATATCAAAATCAAATTGAATTGGAGTGAAATAATATGATCAAGCTTATTCTTATATTTTAAGAATATTATATTATTAAAAATAATAAAGATGAGGTTTATCGTTTAAAGTGATCTATATATGAATTAAATCAAGCACCATGTATTTGATTTGAGAAGTTTCATTCTACTCTTTTTGATTTTAATTTTATTTAGATTATGTTTCATTGTTGTATTTCTTGTATATAAGAGTGGTATTGTTATTAAAGGGCCTGATTTTTAATTAGTTGATTGGGCATCTATAAATGCATTTTAACACATCATTTCATATAAAAGATCTCTATACCCAACAATATTTTTTTAAATGTACACAAAAAACGTGGTTACCGAGTGGCTAAGGATGGAAAACGAGAAGAGACAGTGCAATCGCGGTAGCTTTTATTTATTTATAATATAATAGCTTTATGGCTCTCCATGCGACAATCAGCAAACTTAAAGTAATTAAACAGAAGGTGTTGAAATTCAGGTCAAATATTGTGGACCATCTCTTTCTCTTTTTAATTTTACTTAAAGTGAGATATTTGAATCAATTGGCATATATATATATATATATATATATATATATTCTAACGTGATTAATAGACACCCAAGCCCCCTCAGCTGCCTATAAATACAAGTGATCTATGCAGATGTTGTTCACTGCTCTATTTCCCTAACCGATAAAAAACTAGCCATCTATTGAGCATCCTTGCCGAAGCAACATGTCTGCCCAAGTCTCCCAAGAAGCTCATCATAATGAGATTATTCGCCGGACAGCCAATTTTCATCCGAGCATTTGGGGTGATCAATTCATTTCCCATCTCCCCAAAGACAAGGTAATTGCATGCAAAAAGGACAATACTATGTTATATATATATATATATATTCTTTGTTATTTTCTTCTCCCTTTGAGAACTTTAATGATGCGTTTAATATTATGGTAACTAATGCAGGTGCGTGAAGCCATTGAATTGCAAGAAATTGAAAAGCTGAGGGAACAGTTTAAGAGGGAACTCCTGGCCGCAGCTAGTAATTCATCACAACAGCTGGATCTTATAGATGCAATCCAGCGCCTGGGTGTGGCTTACCACTTTGAAACAGAGATAGAAGAAGCACTACAGCATATCTACAATAACCGTATTGATATCGAAGATGATGACCTTTACAACACTGCTCTTGGTTTTCGACTACTTAGACAACATGGCTACAACGTTTCATGTGGTAATTAGTATATGTATGGCCATCTGTTATAAGAAATGTGCATAACATAATCTTCATACAAATTTTCAAGTCCATTTCTTCGGTGATTTAATTCAGATATATTCAACAAGTTCAAGGATGACAAAGGTTATTTCGAGCAATCCAATGACGCTCGAGGCATCCTAGGTCTCTATGAAGCAGCACATCTAGCGGTGCATGGAGAAGATATTCTTGATGAGGCCCTTGCTTTCACAACCATCCACCTCAAGTCCATGGCATCTAGTCCAAACTGTCCACTAACAGCAAAAGTTTCTCATGCCCTAAAGCAGCCCATCAGAAGGGGCGTTCCAAGACTGGAGAGCAGGCGCTACATTTCTATCTATCAGGACGATCCGTCATGTAGCAAAACTTTACTAAGGCTTGCAAAGTTGAATTTCAATCTCCTGCAAGACTTGCATAAAGAAGAGCTTGCAGAAATTACAAGGTGATACTTGTATTTTATTTGTGAAGCTATTTACTTCTTCACATGGTGCTCAATATTTTATTTCATTCAGGTGGTGGAAGGGTTTGGACTTTGCTAGAAGGCTTCCTTTTGCAAGGGACAGGGTGGTCGAGTGCTTCTTCTGGATAGTAGGTGTATATTTTGAGCCTCAGTACTCCCTCGCGAGGAAAATACTTACCAAAGTAATAGCCATGACATCGATTATTGATGACATCTATGATGTTTATGGCACCCTTGAAGAGCTGGAACTTTTCACAGGAGCAATTGACAGGTTTGTTGCATGGAAACGGCTCTTTTATTTTATTTTTTAAAAAAAGCAGAGCTTACTTGAGAGACAAATAACGGTTGCATTGCGATTACAAACACCTGGACACTTAATTTTCAGGTGGGACACTAAAAGCATGGACCAGCTTCCAGATTACATGAAAATATGTTATGAGGCACTATTGAATGTTTATAGTGAAATTGAGGAAAAAGTGGCGAAGGAGGGATGGTCCTACAGAGTCCACTATGGAAAAGAAGCCGTATGCACCACACTCTTGACTCTCTCCTTAAATCAAATACTAATATACTATGTTGTAGAAATTACTCTATTATGTTTAACTTAGTATTCATTTTTATATGTACGATGTATAACAGATGAAAGTTCTAGTCCATGCCTACTTTAACGAAGCCATATGGTTCCATGAAAACCATATCCCGACGATGGAAGAATATATGCAGGTGGCTCTAGTAACGTCTGGTTATTCCATGCTCACAACCGTGTCTTTCATTGGCATGGGCGACATGGTGACCAAGCAAGCATTTGACTGGGTGTTCAGTCACCCTAAAATTATTAGAGCCTCAGAAACAATTGGCAGACTCATGGATGATGTAAAATCACATAAGGTATGAGCTTATTTTAATTTGTTAAAAAACACAATTCCTAAAGAGTTGTTTGATAGTTTTGGAATTCATGGATGATTTTTGAGGAGGAAATAAACAATGCCTAATTATGTCAGGTCTTATTATGTATACTTTTCAGTTTGAACAAGAGAGAGGACATGCTGCCTCAGGAGTTGAATGTTACATAAGGCAATATGGTCTCTCGGAACAAGAAGTGTATAAAGAGTTTCACATGCAAGTCGTCAATGCTTGGAAGGATGTAAATGAAGAGTGTCTCAAACCTACCGCTGTGCCTATGCCTCTGCTTGAACGCATTCTCAATCTTTCGAGAGTCCTCGATGTCACTTACAAGGAGGAAGATGGGTATACCCATGTTGGAAAAGTAATGAAAAACAATGTTGCGTCATTGCTTATAGATTCAGTGCCAGTATAATTGCTATGTTGCCGGTTTCCGCTTGCGATTACAATGGAAACAAATGCCTGCCTTTCATATCCCCATGCTAATGAGGAGAAAAGGAGACTTTCTAATAGAATAAGAAGACTTATTTTTCTTATTTTGTATTTTTTCTATTTTAGTTTGATATGTATATATATATAGTTGGTGTTTAAAAATAGATTGTTTAACAAAAAATGTTGTAGTGCAAGTAAAGATTGTTTCCACAAAGACTATTTATCCTAATATTGTGCTCCATAAATGAAAATGGGGGGTTTGAGTGTAACAGTTTAAAGCAAAATAATTGAGAAACAACTCAAATTAAAATATTGAAATCAATCAAAAGAACAAATCTTGATCCAAGTCAACATTTATCATCGAGTCTGTAACAATTGATCATCGATACATATATATCAATTTGCACTTTGTAATCAATTATAAAACAAGAAATCTAATTAACCCTAACTACTAAACAACTTAAGACAAGCCTTAAAATTTAATCTAATAACAGCCTTAAAAATTAGAGAAATTGATGAAGCTAAATAACACAAGCACAAACAATTGCATTTTATTTAGTTTAAAATTATTTCTAAGATTTACTAATTTCTTATGTAACAAATCTTTAATTTTTATTTGCTTTGTAGATTAAAGAGATCAAACAATTACAGATTTGATATTTATTATGAGATGTGTTGTAAAATAGAAAGTATTATGTTTCCTCTTGTATAATTTGATTATGTTTAATAGGTTACACGATAATATATGTACAATGTCCTATTTATATAAATAGTAGAGGAGTTGCCTTTACTAAGCTATTCATCATATTATTACAAATCTCTGCTTGTATCAGGGTCTCTCTACCTAAAATAAATTTTGGCTTTCTTCTTCTTAGCCTGGTCGGCTCTGCCTCTGCTGTGATTCAAGTTTGTTATGATTTTATTTTATTTGCCGCAAACCATTCCCCTCTCTACCGCAACCCATCATGTGCTTGTTAATTATTCTCTGCTGGCACTATCGGTCTCCTCTCTACCGCAGACCATTATTCTTCTCCTCTTATCTCTACCACAGACGTGATCTCATTATTATGTGCTTGTTAATTATTCTACGGGATCAATACAGACGTGCTCATCTTCTTTCTCCTGGTTTGTTTTATGATAATGCTTAGTAGTTTCCTTTTCCAGCAGGTTATTGCTACTGCCATCTTCTCTCCCGATCTCAGCTTCTGTCATCCTACTATGGATCGATTAGTGAGTGTTGCTGCTGGCATTAATGTCAGTTCATTCTCTCCAGTTCCCTCTGTTGGATTCACAACAGCAACCCACATAGCCCTGATTCCCTCTGCTCTGCAACAACATTTATTCCCCTCTCCAACACCCAGCAGGTGATCAATCTCAAACTCAACAACAACAATTATTTGTTTTGGCGTATGCAGATGAAGCCATATCTGATAGGTCAAGGAGTCTTCTCATTTGTTGACGGCTTGGCTCTATGCTCCTCTTTGCAAAATCTGACCAGTATGAACTCTGCTGTCTCTGCTACCTTTAATTATGGCCCCTACCAAACGTTTATATCTTGGAAATAGCAAAGCCAACTTATCTTTAGTGCTCTGTTGTCCTCTCTTTCTATTGAAGTTCTTCATCTCGTGGTTGATTGTCAGACTTCTGCTAGTGTTTGGAGCACCCTTAAACTTGCTCTTGCCTCCCCATCTAACTCTCGGATCATGCAGTGCATGGCTCTCTTTAGAATCTTTGACAAGGTGATGATACTGTTACTTTCTACTTGTAATGCGCAAAAGGTTTATTTGATGAATTGATTGCGGCTGGTAGAAATATTTCTCTCACTGATTTCAACTTAAATGTGTTTCAGGGACTTCACGGTAAATTTTATGATTTGGTTACAAGTCTGTCACCCAAAGCTGACCCTCTTTCATACTCTAAGCTCCATAGTCACCTATCTACTGATAAATTCATACATCGCAGCTCAGTACCTTCCAGTCTGCCTACTGAACCCCTACTGCCCACCCCTACACAGCCTCCCTTAGTATATGCTGCCCAACATGGTTTTTCTAGGTCTAATAGCAATGCTTTCATGGCTCATCAGGGTAGAGGACGAAGGAGTGGCTAGCGGCATCCTCGCAACAACTTGCCTCAGCCCAGCGATCAGTTCTTTCATGGTGCTAGTGTTGGTTCTCCTTGGCAGCAACCCCGTAGTCATAGTGGACAGTGGCAACACCATCCACACTGTGGTGCAGTAACAAATCAGTGGCCGCACCGGCAAATAAAATGCCAGCTCTGCCACATCTTTGATCATTCCGCACAGTCGTGTTCTCAGCTTGATCACCATGGAAATCACGCCTTGGCTAACCTCTCCTTTTCTCCTTTAGTACTACATCAGCCGAGGATTCTACCACTTGGTTTCTTGACACGTGTGCAAATCATCACGTTTCTCTAGACATTACTGGTATGACACACACAAAACTTTATCTTCGTTATGATCAATTGCATGTTGATGAACGTAAGAGACTTATTATATCTAACACGGCACATAATCTCCTGTATACACCAAAACAAGTCTTCACCTTATCCAACATATTACATGTTCCTCATATTAAATATATATATATATATGTGTGTGTGTGTGTGTGTGTTATTTGTTTAACAATTTTGTCATGAAAGTTATGTCTTTTTTAGTTTCACTCTTTTATTTTCTATGTCAAGGATCTCATCACCGAGGAAGTCCTTCTTTCCGGTTGGAGTAAAGACGGCATCTATATCCTCTTCAAGTTTTCCACCACATCTCTGCCACAAGCATTTTTGTCCACTAGCATGGCCACTTCTGCTGTTATTTGGCATCGTCGCCTCGGTCACCCCAGTTCCCGTATTCTGAGTTTCTTAGCTTCTAATAAAAAAGTTGTTTGTACCTCTCGTCATCTTAATTTTCAATGTCAAGCTTGTCCGAAAAGAAAATCCTCTTGTTTGTCATTAAGATCTACGGGCCATAAAACATCTACTCCTCTTGAACTCATCTTTAGCGATGATTAGGGCCTTGCCCCTATGCTATCATTTAATGGTTTTTGTTACTTGTTGATTTGTAAAGTTTTAGAAAATTGGTTGATCAAGAATCTGGAATCCCGATCAACCGGCAGATTGGTTGACTTGTTGGTGTCGGTCGAATGGTTGTCTTGTGATGGCAGTAGACCAATTGATCATTTCAGTCAAATGATTTATCGAGCAATGGATTTTGATTGGTTTTTTTAAGTTCGGTCAGTTTAGGACAAATTCAGGATCGGTTAGGTGAATTTGTTTTGGTTTTATAATTAAGTTTTGGTCTCTAATTTTAAAGTTGTAATCTTTTATGTTATCTCATACAAGTTATTTTTGAGTAATTTATGTACTTGTTATAGATTCTGCTAACATTCATCTCTAATCTTAAAGTTTTAATCTTTTATGTTATCTCATACGAATTATTTTTGAGTAATTTATGTATTCGTTATAGGTTCTACTGATGTTCATCCTAGCAACCATCAGTAGTTTTCCAGGTGAGTAGGGTAATTTTTAATATGCATGTAATATAATATATATATATATATATATATATATATATATATATATATATGTTGGTTTTATGATGAGTATGGATGACATTCTTGAATATCTATATATGATGATTTATTTTCATGTACTTATAAGTTTCTTGAATATATTTACATTATGTTGAATTAAGTTTTATTTGATATGACATTCAGTTGCTTTGATAATTATATAACTATATTTTATGTCTTGATATCAGACTTGTTAGACTCCATATTAGTAGAGAGTAGTTAGTCTTTGTACACATTATATTTGTACACTTAGCTGGTGAGAGATGCATCAACCTGTGTGTGAATAATCATCTCACAGTGCTCTATTCTAGAAATCTTAGGGTTTCATATGTTATCTATTATATAATCTGACATGTATTTCACTATCATGTGTTAATATGCTTAGTATGTGTGCACGCACGCACGCAACATATAATTTGTAATATCTAAGATGTATATCAAATGTTATTCTCTAACTGAGTTGATTGAATTCACCCTTTCTTTTTAATATTATATTCAGGTTCTTAGTTTCTGTTGGTATATTAACTTTGTTGAGTACCTTGTTTATTTCCGCGAGACTTTCATTTTAGTCTTGATTTGATGTTTTAGAATGCTTCATTATTACATTGTTTTATTTATAGTTTGGATTTTAATATTGTAATAAGTAACATTGTTTTATTGAAAGTTTGGATTTTAATATTTTAATAAGTATTCTAGATTATGATTTGTTTATATTGGTCTTGAAGGATATTAGAAATTTTACAAAATGTTGCGAGATTTTATATAATTTATTTTATGATACATATATTTCAAGACTTAGCGTAGATATGGTGTCCTTATGGCACTGCTTTTGCGTAGCCAGTCACAAACCTTGAATTCATGTTACGACATGACCATTAAATCGAGCTTAAATTTTGTAAAATGATTCTAAAGTTTCGGTTTTACAGGGGAATCGACTAGTATTACTAGTAAGGATTTAAAAAAAAAAAGCCTTTAAATTAGGTTTAGAAAATGTTGTTTTTGTTGTTTTAATTATTTTCAAGTTAATTTTAAATTTTAATTATTTTTTTCTGTTTAGGTTGGTTTTAAACCTAAATATAAATGGTTAACATGCTATTATATTTTTTATCAGGTTATTAATTTATAGGTTTTCAGAAAGTTTTCTGTACCTATTTTACTATCATCTAAAGTTGAAATCTTAGAATTCAAGAACCTTAGTTTTATCCAAACAATACAAAACAGAAAAATAATAAGATTACTGCAATATGACACTGTTATCGACATTCCACTGGACATATCTTTCTTTAGTTGTCTAAATGAAGAAAAAATTGACAGTAATCTTGTCTACTACGTTGTCGTAAAATTTGAATAACTGCAGCTGCAACGACATCTCTGTAGCAGCTATATTTTTAGATATTTTGGTGTCAAAAAATCAAGATTCATCAATTAACACACGAAATAGGAAGAGCGTAAGTATCAATTTCATTTTCAGCTGCAGCTATTTTTACTAGCCAGTTTATGAAGGATTTGGGGATTTTCCAGATTTCTTGTCACTTGTGAAAAAAATATGTTCAAAATTCGAGTCAGAGGTTAGAATGAGAAATTAGACAGGCTGCTTGCAGATCAACATTCTATTTATCATTCTCAATAGACTTCCATACTGTACACTCTTGGAGAAGGGTTAGCAGTTTGTTACAAACACATTCAAATATCCTGGGATTTATGCCCCCGTTGTTTACAGCAAAAATTTCTGCAGACAATCAATTGCCAGTCCATTTCTCAAATCCTACGATGATCTTTTGCAAAGAAGGGATGTCTGAGAGCTTCTCGAGCTGTCAACCTGTCCATGGGATCGTACCTAAGCAATCCTTGCAAGAGATGTATAAGATCTCCGGCTGAGTGGTCCACATGTTGCATTACTAGATTCTGCCAAATAAAAAAACATATGCAGACAAGAGATCGTGAGAATAGAACCAAAGTAAAAACAAAATCCTCAGCAATAACTGATCTCACAGAAACATATGCACATAAAAAAAAAAAAACATAAACCTGGAGTCGAGGTAGCTTCAAAACAGCTTTGATACTTTCTCTTGAAGCAGCTCCCTCTGGCCAGTCCAATCTACCCCTTCTAACATACTTCTCTGCATGTCGACTGAGAAAGCACAAGAAAGGATTAAGCAAAAGCTGAAATAATAACATATGATTATATATCAATTAGCAGATATGATATACAACTCACTCCACTCTCTTCAGCATATTCTGTGGCATAGGACCAAGCACACGTTCCATCATTGCAAGATGCTCCAAATTTTCATGTGTTTGAAATAAAGCCTCACCCTGTTCAACAGATGCAAAGTTGTACCAGAATCATTTGCATTTTGCTACAGTAGAAAAGTAGAAATGCAAAGTTCAGAAACATACTGTGCACAACTCCACTAAGATGCAACCAACACTCCATACATCACAAGGATAACTCCATCCAAGTCCTGTGTTGAAAATTGAAACTTGTAATCTCCAATTATTTACAAAAAATAAGTGATAAAAAAAGGACAAATAACAAAAGAATTACCAAGAATAACTTCTGGTGCCCGGTAATGTCGTGTTGATACAATGTAATTCTGATCTTGACGCTCATAGGTAGTGCTACCAAAATCAATCACCTTGATGGCACTTGATTTTGGGACTCTTTTATAGTAGGAACTGTCTTTTGGAGAGCGAGTCGAGTTCTGCTCGAAGCAACATATGTCAGTGGCCTTAAGAAACCAATTCATCCAGATTGAGTTGACAAGGATAAAGCAAATGCCACATGAAAACCATAAAGCATGGCCAGCGCACAGCATAAATAGCATGGTAAAAAGCTAAGCATCACCTTGTAATCAGGAACTTTTACATAGTCAGAAGAAACTAGGAGTATGTTCTCAGGCTTCAAATCAGTATGTATCATATGAAGGTCGTGCATAACTGCAAGATTTTAAGAGCAGAAGCAACATAAGTAAATGAAATACAAGACTACTCTTTACTTATTCTAGCCTAAGAATACAACTACCTACTCTAAAGAGTACCAAAACAAAAAATCTCCCTAAAAAATATACATTAGCTAATCTCATTATGTATTTCCACGTAGCTAAGAACTTAGCATTTGATAAATAAATAAAAAGATTGAAGGGAAAGATAAAAGATAAAAGATGCATGAAAAGAGACTAGCTAAAGTGATTACTACACACATGCTACACATTCCAACAGTTGTCTGCCAATCTCACGGACATGATCAATAGGAAATGAGCGATAATTGTTTTTGCGAAGAAAATCGTATAAGCTTGGTCCAAGCTTCTCAAATACCTGTTAAAACCATTTACATTCACCCAGAAGTCTTAACCCCCAAATTATTTGTGAATTGAGGAAATCATTCCATCAGAAACTAATCATATATACTTACAATACAGATATGGTTACGATAGTCAAACCAGTTCCGTATTTGCACACAACTGCAAGGAATAAACCCATTTAACCATTGACAAAGAGGCATAAATAAGCAGGTCACATGATTGGCATTGGCAATAAATCAGGTAAGAGGTAGGTCAAGAAACTCACTGGTTGCCACCTTTATCGTGTTTACCAAGCTGTTGCAGCACTTCAATTTCTATCATGGCTGCCTCCTTATATTTCTTGATGCCACGTACAATTTTGATGGCAACCATTTCCTTTCTTTCTCTGTCCCAGCATTCCAAAACCTGACCAAAGGTGCCTATACATAGAGCGAACAGTATAAATCCAAGAGGTCAGATGAACAAAAACTAAACCTCACAGCAATGAGGAATGCAAATAAGTGACAGGGCATACCTTCTCCCATTTTGTTATGTATCTTATCTGCAACAATAGAGGCAAAAGGAAGCGGGGAAAAAAACTCAGTCAACAACCATCACGATTAACATGTCAAAAGAAAATCTCAGTCCTATTTTTACTCGTTAATAGGACTCTAATGCAACAAACAATTCAAAGTCAAATTTAACTGATACACTATCAAATCCATAATTGGTGGAAAAGAATTCTTGAAAGCCCCAGTAGCAAAAGATTTGCAACTTGAGGACCTTATATATAAACCTATTCATTGTTTATAAGGTATGGATGGTAAAGTGTAATTACAGCGAGAAGTTAAATTATCTCCAAGCGCAAACATGTAATGGCCATCCTTGTCATCTTCCCTCCATGGGGGAGAACCATTTTGAGCCACTCCTTTAACAAACAGAGAACTAGTATGGTCTGAGATTGCTCCTGAAGATGCATAGCTTGCTACATTCCCAACCTCTTGTCCACAAAAATTTCCTACCTGAGCCTACACACAGCCACCCATTTATGTACCACTCAAGATATAAAATCAAAATTTTTCACCAGATAGCTTCATATACCCTCGGCATCCCCTTTCTCTTTTCCAAAATTCATTTGTGAGAGAAACAAAAAATTACAGAATCAAATAATATTGCTAACATTATGAATAGAAGAAATCTTCATTTTTAGCACACGATTTAGGTCTGAATTACCTCAGCAACTTTTCAGCATATCTTATCTAATTATTTTTAAATTAAAATAAAAACTTTAATCGAATTAATTATTTTTCTGCAAATAAAATATTTATTAGCATATATAATATAATAATAAAAATACAATATTAATCTAACATATTGATTTTTGTGGAAAATAATGAAAACAAAAAACAAAACAAAAAACTATTCAATTAATTTTATAAACCAACATCAATATAATCCGTATACAAAACAATGATCTGCGAAAGAATAACCATAAACGGATAAGAACTAATCGAAACAGATCTAAAATCAAAAGTCGAGATCCATTATTTATAAAACAAGAGAACCGGAACTAAATTCAAAACACAATAAAATATTTTAGATCCTTCACGTCAAGAACAAATTGAAAAAAAAAAAAAAAAAGAGAGAGCTGATGATACCTGAGGCACGTCCCAGCCGAAACGAGGTCTTTTCCTCGGTCGATCCAGGTGCGTTATGGGAAAGACGGTCACGTGCTCCATCTCCATTATCGAAGGGAAATCCAGAGAAGATTTAGCGATCTTGACAGGAAATAAAAAGGGAGAAATTTGGGATTGTTTTTTTTAATTGGTGCGAGGAGAAATCTAGCTAGCTAACCCTAGTTTTAGGTAACGTGAACATAATGGGAGGCGAGGCGGTTAGGAAGAGATCTGACCGTCAACGTGGGTTGGTTTTAGCCGAGGATTTGAACCTGACATGTGTTTGTTAGGGTTTATTCTTTTTGTTGATTCCATGATTCGGTTCTGTTTGTTTGACTACAGTTAGGATTTAACCGTGGTTTAGTTAGCTGTTTTGCGGACCATGGGAATTGTCTAAGCGTGACAACACGCACGTCAAAAGGCCTGATCAACGGTTATGGATAATGCATATCTATTTTACCCGCGTTATTTTGCGGGTTATTTTTTTTTTATTGAGAAAATTATATATAAATGTTTTTTTAATGTGTGTGTAGATTATAAGTATATTTTTAAACCCTTAAGCATTTATATAACTAAATAAATTAAAAACTATATGTATTTAAAAATTAAAAAAAATTATTAATGATAAATGAAGACAAAAAAAAAAAAAACAAGAGATTTATATAAATTAAGATTTTTGACCTTGTAGCAAGGACATTTAACCTCGTTGTGTTGAATACTTTTGTTTACAAAAACTAAATTTGTATTTAATCATAATAGAAATAAATAAATAGATAATTTATTAAATAAAAAAATATTATGTAAGGTTACAAAAATTAAAAATGCTAATTATATGACTCATACTTCGTCGCAGGTCAGATATTTTAATTTCCTATAAAAAAAATTAGATATGTAGGTTTTTTTCAACTCACTTATGTCGTTTGAAATTTTTTAGTGCAAATCACAAGGTTTATGTATACATGTAATCAAATAAACCGAGAACTACATGTGTTAATAAATAAATAAAAAGTCATTAATGATACTTAAAAATAAAACTTGAAATATCTAGAGACATGTGGAGATCAAAATATTTAATCTCATAAGATGAGAGATTTACCTGATTATGTTTGCTACATTTTATTTATTATAATATATTTTTTATTCAATCAAACGATAACAAAAATAGATAAACACATTAAATTGTTTGAATAAAAAAAAAATTATTATGCAAGGCTAGACATATTATAAATATTATCTTATAGTAAAAAAAATATTTTCAAAAATATAATTCATTCATACAAAAGATTAAAAAAAAAGTAGATAAATCAGAAAAACCTCTATGAAAATTAAATGCATAACCAAAAAATAGTTATCATTTAATAGAAACTCTCTAAACAAAATCAATGAGAGAATGTGTATTAATCTAAATATACATATTTTAAGAAAAACATATAAAAAGAAGCATTCATTGAAAAACAATTAGAAAAAATAAAGTCAATGTTACTCGGCATGGCAAGTTAGGCTAGCTCACCTATCTCATTTTGTTAGGTCTTGTGCTATTGCACTTAGGGTGGACGACACGTTGCCTACTAAGACAAATAATGTGTCCTTTTATCTTGCCTAGATTTTGGTTACTTTAGTAGTTGAAAAATCAGGGTATAAGGTTTGTTTTAGCTATATAAAAAAATTATTTTTCAATCTATTTGGATCCAAAACGCCTTAAAAATCATGATAAAACCTATTTGTAGCCTCAAAAAACCGTTCTAAAAACCAAAATCAACCTTAGCTCAGATCTTTTTCTTTTCATGAACTTTAAAAGTAAAAAAAAAAAAAAACACTTAATATAAGCTTTCCTCATCAAAAGTAACAATTTGATATAAATATTATCCATTTTGGTGGTCTAAATCGATGTCAAAGACATGTCTCTCTCTCAACCATGGAAATTCAGCAACCTCTCTCTCTCTCTTCTCTTAATTAGAGACTAAAAAGTAAAATTTTGTACCAAAATTGAATTTGAAAAATATTGAGGTACCAAAATTTTATAATTTGTGTTATTTTTTAAGTTCGGGGACCAAAGTGCATCCTTTTCAAAAAATTTATGGCACACCACCCATGCTTGACACCTTTTTCATTTATGTTCCTCTTTTTTCCGACCCCACCCTTTTACATAAAAAAAAAAATAAAAAAAAATCAACTAGTCTTCAATTAGGACTAAATCACTAGAAAAAAAGTTTGATGACTAAATTAAAAAAAAAAATTATAGTCCATCCATAATAATGTGTGAGATGATGAACAGTGAAATCATACATAGTGAAAAAACCATGCCTTTTTAGTTTTATACTTAATTATCCAAAAATAACTATTTTTTTATTTATATAAAACATAAAAAAAAAATTATAAATGAATTAGAATAATTTCTTCAAAAATTTAATGCATACAGAAGAACTAAAACATAATCACCACTTAAAAGAAGTTATGTAAAAAAATAAAAAGAGAAGTTGTATTAATTTAAATATAAATTAAAAAAATATTTTGAAAAAAATACATATAAAAAAAGTATCAATTAAAAAAAAAAGTTAGGCCAATACGGCTTATCTATTTAGTAAGGGCTTGTGTGTTTAAGCCCTCCTTCTTTTTTTATTATAAATGGGGACAATTGTTTTTGAAAAAAAAAATTAAATCATATGACACATTGTAGTATGATTTTACTCATATTTTAGCTATTATGATATATAAAAAATCAAAATTTAAGTTTTTTAGACTTAAAACACTTGGAAAATACCTTAATAAATTCTAAAACATTACAAATTTTGAATTTTTTTAAAATTAGCACCGTCTACAATTATGGTAAAAGAACACGGTTTAAAAAAGTTTTGATAAAATAGTTAAATTACATATTAAGATTGGAAAACGCACAGTTAAAAGTTTGCTAAATGGAGCCTGTTTCAATGGTCCTGGTCATTGATGCAGTATGCTGGTTTTGATGAGGTTGCTGCTGACCTCATCCTCTAGCTATTTGTATCGGCTGATCCTTTGGGCTTTGTATATGATTCTTCTTGTTTGCTGGCCATCAACCTAGTTTTATCTGCATTCAGATGTTTTAGTTAGTGTTTATTATACATGTCTGTATTTTTACTTGTAGGACTTCCATCATGGTTATTTATGATCTCTTTATTTATTTATATTTTGATTTAAAAAAAATTAGAAAACACAGAATATCAAATAAATTGTTAAATAAGCTAGCACAGATTATAGCGAGAAGAGAAAAGAGAGAAAGAGAAAAAGGACCATGAAAGCATGCTAAAGCTTCGATTATGACACTATCGGTATTATAAATAAGATCTTAATGGGATAAATTCAAAATGAAAAAAAGTAATTAATGGTGATCAAAAATAAGCTACACTTATTGACCAAAAGTGACGGATGAATCCCTTGTCTTTTATTGGCAAGTATGGCACATTCTAGTTATTATTGGTGAGATTATTTGATGTTGTTGAATTTATTTCCTTGATATCTTTCTAAGAGTACTTAAGTTGTCATCATTGGAGCTTCACATTGCCTCCAAGTTTAGAGTCATAAATCATATTAATTGCTATCATCTTATATCTTAACAATCATTGTGTCAGTTCTATGTTAGTGATGAATGGCAACCTCAAAATTTGTTATAATTATATTTTCAACAAGTTAGGAAAGAAATAAAATTGTTTACTAAATTATATAAATTATATCTTATTTTTTTTAATAGTTTAAATTATTAGATTGAATTAATTTTTTATATATAATATTAAAATTTTATTAATTAAGTTGTTATAAGTTTTTAATAGTTTAAATTATTAGATTAAATTATATCTTATTTTTTTAATAGTTTAAATTATTAGATTGAATCTTATTATTTTTATTTTGTTTAATAAAAAAATTAAGAACTAAATATATTTAAAAAATATATAAATTATACTCGCTGAAAAGATAAGATAGCGAAAGAACGAAAATCAGGGTACTGTGAGAGCCACTGATTTGTAGTTCACCAATCTCTTGGTATAAACATTGAATTTGGTCACCCGAGAGCAGAGGTTATGACATGATCTCATCTGTCTATCCAGAATTTGTGAAAATGTTGGAGGTTCATTCAATTATATTGCATCCATACTCTCTTGCCTGCCTTCTTTTTATTTTTGTTACCAGATGGTTCTTCTTCAATTCTGCAAGGAACAAAAACTTACCTCCTTCACCATTAAAGATTCCTGTTGTGGGCAATCTCCTTCAGCTAGGCTCGTACCCACATCGCTCTCTGCAATCTTTGGCTAAACGCCATGGTCCACTCATGCTCTTGCACCTTGGCAACGCTCCTACACTCGTAGTCTCGTCTGCTGACGGAGCTCGTGAGATCTTGAGAACTCATGATGTCATATTTTCAAATAGGCCTGATTCAAGCATTGCAAGAAGACTTTTGTATGACTACAAGGACCTGTCCTTGGCCCCTTATGGCGAGTATTGGAGGCAAATGAGAAGCATATGTGTCGTGCAGCTACTTAGCTCTAAAAGGGTGAAGTTATTCCAATCCATAAGAGAAGAGGAAACAGCTTTGCTAGTCCAAAACGTCGAGCTATTTTCTTCAAGATCATTACAAGTTGATCTAAGTGAACTATTCTCTGAATTAACAAATGATGTGGTGTGTAGGGTTAGTTTTGGCAAGAAGTACAGAGAGGGGGATAGTGGGAGAAAATTTAAGAAACTATTGGAAGAGTTTGGTGCGGTGTTGGGCGTTTTCAATGTTCGAGATTTCATTCCCTGGCTTGGTTGGATAAATCATCTGACAGGTTTGAATGCTAGAGTGGAATGGGTTTTTAAAGAACTTGATCGCTTTCTTGATGAAGTTATTGAAGAATCTAAGGCAAACAGGGTATGTGTGAATGAGGATAAAATGAACTTTGTGGATGTTCTGCTTGAAATCCAAAACAATAGCACAGATGGTGCTTCGATAGCATAAAAGCCATCATTTTGGTAAGAAAACTGACTACCCTAATCTGAATATATCTATGATACTGCTCTGTTAATGTTGGTTTAAATTTTCTTCCACTTACAAAGTGATTTGTCTCTTATATCTATGATACTGCTATGTTAATGTTAGTTTAAATTTTCTTCCACTTACAAGGTGATTTCAATCTTATATTGGTTTCCATCATAAAGGAAAACAGCAAGTTAAAACAATTTTGGATCTCTGACTTTTTTATACAAAACAAATACATAGAAAAGAATGATCACTTCACTCAAACTCAACTCCTAGCTAACATTGTTGCCCTTGCAGCTCTCTCTCTCTTTCTCTCTACTCTATTATACACACTCACCACTCTTTCTTGTTTTGCTCTCTTTTTTGGTGTCTATTTATAGGCAAGAATAGTGTCACCAGCTCTAGCTCATCTTCAATGAAAATAGTTGCACATAAATTGTACTATTTTATCAATGATTGATGTAATTATTATTATAGTCTTTTGATAATTACAACTCTAAAAATATTTTTTAGAGTAGGTTGCACATGTTGTTGATTGTTAATGACAACAATCCTAACATTTATACCCTCTTGTAGGATATGTTTGCCGCAGGAACTGATACAACACAGACCGCCTTGGAATGGACGATGACGGAGTTGCTAAAACACCCCGAAGTTGTGAAGAAAGCACAGGATGAGATTAGAAGGATCACCGGAAGCAAAAAAAGCGTAACCCAGGATGACGCAGAGAAAACGCTATACTTGAAAGCAGTTATCAAGGAATCTCTTCGTTTACACCCACCAATTCCCTTGCTTGTTCCGCGAGAGTCAACCAAGGATGTCAAGGCACAGGGCTATGATATTCGAGCCAAAACCAGAGTAATCATCAATGCTTGGGCGATTGGGAGAGACCCTTCATCGTGGGAAAAGCCAGAGGAATTTAGACCAGAAAGGTTCTTGGAGAGCGCTGTAGATTTCAAGGGAAATGACTTCCAATTCATTCCTTTTGGAGCTGGAAGAAGAGGCTGCCCAGGAACAACATTTGCTTCTTCTCTGATTGAGATTACGTTGGCTAGTCTTTTGCACAAGTTCAATTGGGCATTGCCTGGTGGAGCAAAACCTCAAGACTTGGATATAACAGAGGCTCCAGGGCTAACCATCCATAGGAAATTCCCACTTGTTGTTATTGCAACTCCTCACTCTTTCTAGAGTGGAGAGGTCCTGCTGTTACCATTCTGCTTAATTGGTATCCAAATATTCTACCTTCTACAGGAATAATTGTTTTGATCTTTATTTCCTTCCCTCACCAGTGAGGATCTCATAGTAATATTGTCACTTTTTCTGTAATAGAATAGAACTTGTTCTCCCAATGGTGAATGATGTTTTAGGATGCCCTTATTGTTACGTAGTAATATAAAACTATTCTTAGGACTTCATGTAACAATTTAAATTTTTGAGTGAGATGATTTGTTAATATAATATCAAAATTTTAATGATCAAATGATTACGAATTTGAATCGTAAATCTTTTTGACATGTTAGAAAATTATATAATTTTTTTTTAAATTAAAGGTAATTATTTAATATAGTATCAAAGTTTTATTAACCAAATAGTCACAAGTTATAATTGATAGAAACTAAACATAAGCATAGATTAATATGAGCTTGCACATATTTCAAATTAAAAAAAAAAAGACAGTAGCTTAACTGTCATATGAACACTCCATAATAACACCACATTTCTCAACACCTGAGCGCAGCAAGGTCAGGGATGGAGGGTCTTTACCCAATAACTACAAGACTAAATACCTCCAGCCACAAACTGATCTTCAAAAGATACAGCTTTATTGTATTTGCAAATCTCTCGAGTGACGAGCAATCTTCTCCACAGTCCACATTACTGTATCTAACATGTGCATGTTCCAATCTGCAGAAAACAATTTCATAAATTACTTTACTTGATCGGACATTGGGTATGCAAACGATCGAAATCACCTAACATGTTTTGCATGAGAAGCCGAATTATTTGTCAGTGGCCACATTTTTGTGTGCGTTTTTTAATGTTAGAAATTTAGAATCATCCAAACGATGTTAAAGATAGTTTTTTGTTGAAGTTGTATGTGCTCACAATGCTTTTGATAACGCATTAATGCTTTTGGTTGGTAACTCATATTCTTGTACAAATTCCTTTGCATCTTGCCTTGTGATCATTAACCCTTGATTAATCATGATTGTTCTGGGAGTTCAAATTTCTTTTGTTCCTCAATGAACTGGATTAAGATTGGTTGACAAAGAATACTTCGACTTATTTGGTGAAATAATATGTAGCAACCAAACTATAGTTATGTCTCTTTGAGGATGGTAAGTGTATATTTATTTTTTTATTATTAACATGAATGTTCAAGTTAGTTTACGCGTATCTCGACTAATTTAACAGGCCTTGAAGTTAACGATCATGTAAGTCTCCAGTGACCCTAAGATTTATAAAACTTGAATCAATAACATTTAGGAAGCAAACTTAAAATCTAACTAGTTAAGTTACACCCCTTAAAGTTGGTGGGTGTATTTTATTAATAATATCTAATGCTTAGCTCCTAAAGGCTATGATTTGACTATTATATTAAGTTTAATTGATGGCACTTGTTGAATTGAATCAAATTGCTGGCATGTTTGACACCCTTTTTGCATAATTAATATATACAATATTTAGTTATGCTTGGCAAATAAAAATTATAATTCATGATTAATCATCTTATATGTATTCTATACTGATGAGCTTAGAAAAGTCTTTCATGAATCTCAATCATCATTAATAATGCTTTCTTTTTTTTGTCCTAAACACTTAAGCAAAATTCTAGTTCTATGTGTTTTACATAATATATTTAAATTAGAAAACCTATCAATAATGTTTTTGGCCACCTGCACATAGTATAGAGTTAGAGTAGGATATTGTTCATACTAATATTCACCATCCAATTTATTTATAATTGATAATGAATTTCTTGTACGTTACTCTAGTTAACTATGCTCTAACTCTAAAATGTATTTTCAAACCTATAATTAAGGCCTTATACTCAACTTGATTACTAGTACATAGGAAATCAAGCTAAAATAATAAAGCCATCTTATAATCTACTAGAAAAATTACTGGTGGCTATGAAACAATATTTTTCAACCTCTATAAGAATACGACTGGGATAATAAACAACCTATAAACATCCTGCTTTGTTCTTCTATACTAGCATGCTGCCATTCAATCCTTACATAGCTAAGAAACTATCATATTTTTTAGGGTTTTTGAAAAAGAAAAGAAACAAGAAAAAAAATTATTTTCCAAGCAACTCAAAGAATTCGTAGAGTGATCTGGTATTGATGTTAACATTGACGTGAATATATTGGAATATGTGGCTATACGACAAAATTGGAAATTTTGAGCTCTAATTTCCACCACTAGATGGAATCGAAGAGTTGTCACAACTCACAAGTGAGAATTTGAATTTGAATAGAATTCTAACATTGACGTGAATATGTGGCAGGTATTATTTATGATTTTTTCAAATTATAAAATTGATGTACACGAGATTTAATAAGAAAAGAGAAAAAAAAAAAAAACTTCAAAGATGCATCAAAGATAACACTATTATTATGAGAAGATATTAACAAGATAAATCTAATTACATCAAAATGATGTTTTAAAGATAATTTTTTGATGAAGTTGTATATGCTCACAATGCTTTTGATAACACATCATGCCACCCCTTTTGATTGTTTTTAACCAATTTTTTTATGTTAAAGATCAAAGTTTTATTGGTGGATCCTACTTGCTTCTTTACCTAAGCATAATAAAATTATTATTATTATTATTTTTTGTTAATAGTCAAAAAATTTTAAAAGGAAAAGCTACAAAGATAGTAGCCTAACTTACATCAGAAGAACAAGTAGAGGAAAGGAAAGCACAAAAACTGTTGCATGAAATAGGGGATAGCAACAAAAAGAGAACAGACAAATCAAAAGAAACCAACTCCTCCCGACTAAATATTTTATATATTAAGCTCGAAAGAGTTGAAGTCAAGCCTAATAAAATTATTTTAAACTCGTATTCTTGTACAAATTCCTTTACATATTGCTTAAAGGTAGCTTGATGCTCTTTAGTTCATGGAAACATATATGTGTTAATTCCTTTCAAGAGTTTACTAAATGGTCAGATTTTTCATTTAGTTTTCGATACGAACTATTTTAAGAAATTAATTTTTTCAATAAGGTTTTGTATTTCCTTTTTAGCTTGTAAAGTGCTTTCATGATCACCTTGGCTTTGCTTTTATCCACCTTGATTCCATGATAACACATATATGTTAATTTGGATTTTAACAATTATTATGTGCTTGGTGTGTAAGTTTGGATTTTAACTTGTGGTTAATTTATTTATGTGTGGTATTTTTTTAGCTTCCAAGATTTATTGAGTTTCTTTATTTTAAAAATTAGATTAAATAGATCAATATTTATTTACGTATTTTAATTTTAATTTATTTAGCAGTGATAGTTCGTCAACTGATACTAGTAAAGTGGGATGAGGTTTTCATATGATAAGGTAAAAATCAATAAAGATTTTTATATTGATATAAAAATTATAATGTTCCAAGTCCGAACCATTTCAAGAGCATCAATTATTGGACGGATAAAGCTCACGAGACTCGCGACAGTGCACAGAAGACAAGAAAGATGGAAAACAGTATAGATACATGAAAAGACTACAAAAGAAACTGATCTGGTTGATATTTAACATGCTTAGGCTTGCTTTGATAATAATTTCTTGATTTATTCTGATTTTTCTTTAACATCCTGTTTGTTTGCAGGAAAGTGAATTCCTTTTGGAAAATGAATTCCGGGGAAAGTGAATTCCTGGAAAGTGAATTCCGGGAAAGTATTTTCCGATGTTTGGTAGTGTTATGGAAAACACTTTCCAGTGTTTGGTTGTGTTATGGAAAATGAATTGGAAAATAATTTATTAATAAATTAATTTTTTTTTTCAAATTTATCTAATATATATAAAATATTTAATCACTTACAATAAAAAAAATAAAATATAAAATGTATAATGATGAATTTTTTTTATTATATTCTATATTCATACATAGCTTATTTTATAAAATATAACTATATATATCATATCATATTATAAAGAAATAAGCTTGTGAAATATTTTTTACTATTCTATGAAACCATTTATAATTTCATTACGTACGAAATACATCCGACAAAAACTATAGTTTTAATAATATTTTTAGCATGTAATAAAATTGGATAAAATATTAAGGTATAAAATTCACTCTAAACTATTTTTTTTTAATGTTAAAAAAATAGCACACATTAAAAAAAAAGAAAAAGAAGTCCCCGCAGGCAAGTGAACAGTGCACTAAAACTGCACTGTTCACTATTTTTAGTGAACAGTGTATGCAATACACTGTTCATGTTAATTGTACTGTTCAATGAACAGTGCAATTAACATGAACAGTTACGTAAAAACATGACAACGCAGCATTGGCCCACATCAGGAAAGTGTTTTCCGAGAATTAAAAACGGAAAACACTTTCCTTATGTTAAACTTAACATTTTCCTTTGACTGGAATTACATTTCCTTTGACTCACTTTCCATATATTGCCAAACATGGAAAAGTGAGGAAAATGGTTTCCAGAAAAGTGAATTCCTGGAAACAAACAAGGCCCTAGCTTCATAGGCTAAACATCTATATCCCATTCAACAAATCTCATCCAGCTTACAGCCTGAGATATGCCAAAAGTAATTTTGGACTCTAGCATAATATATATATATATATAAACAGTGTAAAAAATATTTAATAATATAATATAATTTAGAAAATCCAAATAACTTTTGCAATTTATGAGTTAGCAAGTGTTATTTATGGTTTTTTCTAATTACAAAATTGATGGAACATATAATTTAATAATAAAAAAAATAACATTAAAGACACATTAAAACTCCAAACTTAACACTACTACTATCATTGAAAAGATATTAACGAGATGAATCCAACAACATCAACAATGATCAGATTGGGCCACACGAGCAGCCCAATAGCAAGTGATCTTAACACATTTGGATGGCTCCTATTGTGGCCCACTCCATTCATTGTGATCTTCTTTAATGTTGTTGAATTAGTCTCGTTATGATATTTCAAATAGTACTAGTAATGTCATTATTAGAGTTTTGATGTGCTATCGGAATCCATTTTGTTCTTTCTTTATTATTTCTCTCTCCTCCCTCTTCATTATAATTTGTGAAGAAAGATGAGAGAGAAAAACGTAAAAAATAAAAAGATTGTGGAGGTACATTGAAACTTCGATAATGACATCATCAATATCGTTGGAAAGATCTCATCGAGATGAATTCCAATAATATCAAAGAATCACAAACAGTGAATGAAGGTGCCACATGAGTTGTCCAAAAAATGTCAAGGTTTACTTGCCTTTGAATGGCTCGTGAAGACCTGCTCTGATCATTATTAGCAACCTTTCTTATTATCGTTAGATATTTTTTTTGCTGATAACTTGATATCTTTCCAACAGTACTAGTAGTGTCATCATTAGAGTTTTAGTGTGTCTTTGAAGTTTTTTTTTTTTTTTTTTCTCTCTCCTCACTTCTCTTTTTTTATTAAATCTTGTATCTGTCAATTTTACAATTAAAAAAAAATAAGAGATAACACTTACGGACTCGTAAAATACAAATATTATACTCTCTGAACCATATTATTTCTATGAATATATTTTGCACTATATTTTATTCTATATATTTTTTACTACGGTAGAAACCAAAAAAAAAAAAAACTCTACATCCACTGCACGAGGATTTGTTCGATCTTACTTTGTAACACTGGTACTTTAATTTCAGTCACATTACTTCCTTCATATAGGTGTGTCTGGCTCAATTTGTGGTGTCAACACCGTAAACCCACTCAATCCACTAAGAAGTGTCTGGGGGAGATCCATTAATGGCTTTTCTACAATGGCTGAAAGAAAGCTCCAATCCGACCTTGCTCTTTGTAACTATTTCTCTAGTAGTAGCGCTCAAGTTTCTCATGAAGGGGAAACTGAAAAACAGAAAGCTTAATCTCCCACCAAGCCCTGCGAAGTTGCCAATCATTGGCAACCTTCACCAGCTTGGTAACATGCCTCACATATCTCTCCGAGGGCTTGCCAAGAAGTATGGTCCAATCATATTTTTACAACTTGGGGAGATCCCAACTGTAGTGATTTCATCGGAGCGATTGGCAAAAGAAGTTCTGAAAACCCATGATCTTGTACTCTCTAGCCGTCCTCAGCTCTTCTCAGCCAAACACTTGTTCTATGGTTGCACTGATATTGCTTTTGCTCCATATGGTGCTTACTGGAGGAATATAAGGAAAATTTGCATACTTGAGCTTCTTAGTGCCAAGCGTGTCCAATGGTACAGCTTTGTTAGAGAAGAAGAAGTTGCTCGCTTGATTCATCGGATTGCAGAATCTTATCCTGGCACGACCAACCTTAGCAAGATGATTGGACTATATGCCAATGATGTTCTTTGTCGGGTTGCTTTGGGAAGGGATTTCTCTGGAGGAGGAGAGTATGATCGGCACGGGTTCCAGAAGATGCTTGATGATTATCAAGCATTGCTTGGAGGATTCAGCCTTGGAGACTATTTTCCTTCAATGGAGTTTGTGCACAGTCTAACTGGAATGAAATCGAAACTCCAGCACACCGTCAGACGGTTTGATCAGTTCTTCGATAAGGTAATAACCGAGCACCAAAATTCTGAGGGTAGACAAGAGGAGAAGAAGGACCTTGTTGACGTTCTACTTGATATTCAAAAGGATGGATCTTCTGAAATGCCTCTCACCATGGATAACATTAAAGCTGTCATCTTGGTCAGTGAACATTTCATGATTGGTTTAGTTGTATCTTCAATTCCAATGTTCCAAACATCAAATTACTTGTAGACTGAGTCATTCGTACATAATTTACAACTAGTGAATATAATTATTGTTCTGTTGTTTCAGGACATGTTTGCTGCAGGAACTGATACAACCTTCATAACCCTTGATTGGACAATGACAGAGCTTATCATGAATCCTAAAGTCATGGAGAAAGCACAAGCTGAAGTGCGAAGTGTTGTCGGAGACAGAATAGTTGTGCAAGAGAGTGATCTGCCCCGACTGCACTACTTGAAAGCTGTTATCAAAGAGATCTTTCGATTACATCCTGCGGTTCCAGTTTTAGTTCCAAGAGAATCTTTAGAAGATGTTATCATTGATGGGTACAACATTCCAGCTAAAACACGGATTTATGTCAATGTCTGGGGAATGGGGAGGGATCCAGAACTGTGGGAAAATCCTGAAACATTTGAACCAGAAAGATTTATGGGCAGCAGTATAGACTTCAAGGGGCAAGATTTTGAGCTAATACCATTTGGAGCTGGTAGAAGAAGCTGCCCAGCAATCACGTTTGGAGTAGCAACTGTCGAAATTGCTTTAGCTCAACTCCTCCACAGCTTTGATTGGGAGCTTCCTCCTGGTATCAAAGCTCAGGATATAGATAATACAGAAGCTTTCGGCATCTCAATGCACAGGACAGTTCCCCTACATGTCATTGCCAAACCACACTTCAACTAACGCACTAGTCTAGTTTTTTATTTGTCAGTCAACTTTAAAAATAATTGTCTCCTAAATAAAAGTTGTTAGTTATGGTTTGCTTGTAAAAGAAATTGAACTTATTATTAAATCCTACCTTGGTGACATTGGAGTGTCACCTAATGGCTGCTTGAGTTTCGGTTCGCAATGCAAACCCAAACTACCTTAGAATGATGAGTAAAAACTATTATATATACGAGTGACCGGTTATATTTCCATATTTATACCATCCCGGTTAGTCCTTAGTGTTGGAACCTAAACCCCATAATCAACTGATAAGTTGTGTAACCTTTGAGCTTCAATTAATCATAAAATTGCAAGGATATAATGCTTGTCTCAGTAAATTAGATACATTTCCTCAGGCCACAAAATACTAAATTGAAATATATATATTTCATCGTATGCATTCTTAGGTGAAATAAATAAGATTAAGGGTAAATAGGATTAATACCAAACAAATGACAACGGTGCCACGAGTAAATCCCTGATCTGCTTAGCCTGAGAACTGGATTGACTCTTTAACATTTCAAAAAAGAAAGTAAACGACATCCATGACATTGAAAAATAAGCTATGTGAAGAAACTATCAACTCCATAAATAAGGACTTGAGCAATTCTCTTGGATAATTGAATATAGCGAGACATAATTCAGAGCACATACATCATAGCACATGGAATAAAGCCATGCCTAGATACAACATGATTGAACATTACAGACATGAGATGGAGGTATGTACTTGGCATTCTACACTACTCTTGGCTTCAAAATTGGTATCCCATGCACTCTCAGTCTATGTTGTCACTGGGACTGCAAAAACATGCTGGTGAATCAATCATGTGCCTTCAAGCTCAACTCAATGTGATCTTAGATCCTGAATATAGCGACCTACTTGCTGAGCACCAATAAACAAGGCATCCGCAACGAGAAAGATTCCAACCTGTGCCAGAAACAAAGACACTAATTTTCTATTCTAACAACTGGACTATGCAGATGATTTTAAAGGAGATAAAAAAAAAAAAACATATACAATTACCAGACGAGCAGAGAACAATAATCGATAACCCCAACCTTCTTTGGCAGCAGCAGCCCTTTGCTGATCTGTCCAGCTGAAAGTCATGCGGGAATTAGCAACAAATTCAAAGTATGGAAAGGTCAGATATTATATAACAGTTTCAAATATTCTAGGGCCAAAGACATTCATTTGTCAACCTACAGTGCATAATAGGAAATTGTTAACATGACAAAAAAAATCATCAAGAGAGTACCAGGGGTATGATTATAAGCCTCTCTACAAGCAGATATACCGAAAATTACAAGAGCACAGTTTAGTCACAGACCATAACTATAACTCATAAATTTCAAAATTGATTGTGATGCCGATCCACAGGAGACCAGCATTACCATTACATATCATCCATAATAGCATTGATTTTCCCACCTCATCTCTCTTTTCCTAAAGTATGACATTTTTAAGGTCAGTGAATGCATTATTTAGTCAACATAAGTTAACTGGCATAAAAAATTATAGATGGAGCGTGGGCCAGGAACAGGCACAATGTAAAGCAAGATCCACATACACAAATACACGACTGAAAAACAAGACCAGCATTACCATTACTTACAACCAAAGTAATCAATGCCAATTTAACTTACAAGCATTTACAGGAATTCGACCATGCATAATCATGGAAAGGCATAGATACATCTGCTACATATTTGGGCATGAAACCATCTAGACAAAACTTATGTATTGCAGGATAGACATTTTATTCATGTACTGTATCAGGGATCCATATCTGAGACTGTCAGGTACATTTACAAGGAGAAAAAACATCAAACTTTCCCCTGCAAAGTTAAATACTAGAAGGTGGTAAAGATGAGACATACCCCAGGAATTCAGAAACCCCACCAATTCCAGCAAACTTAAGAGGCTGAGGACCTTCACCAATAAAATCCTACATCAGAATCATTAAACTTTTTCAATTTCTTTACTTGATTAGCATAAAGTGAAAAATATAAAATGGGAAGGTGATGCATAAGAATGACAGGGAGTGTTCAACTTCACATTGGAAATGCATATACCTCTTCTTCAGCAGCCTCAAGACCCCCTTGGACCCAAAAAAGGTTTCTATACCCAGCATTGTTTAGCAGATCACAAGCAGCTAGAGATCTGCCAGGAAATTATAGTTGAAATGATGCGAGCAAATATATTTCGAATATAATGACAATTACATTGATTTTCCCACCTCATATCTCTTTTCCTTAAGTATGGCATTTTTAAGGCCAGTGAACACATTATTTAGTCAACTTAAGTTAGCCGGCATCAACAAATAATAGATGGAGCCGGGGCCAAGAATAGGCACAAGGTAAATCAAGATCCACATAAACAAATACACAAGACTGAATAACAATAACTTGGCTCTACTTTTACCCCCCTCCCCTTTTTTTCCCCTTTTCATGTTATGTTGACTGACTACACTAAATAAGATTTAAACTGTTAAGCAATTCTCTAAAGCCATCAAGTTTCCACATATATTGGTGTCCGTGTCATGGTCTTCTTGCGTTGCGTTAGAAAAGAAAGGAATTCTCATCTCCATCATCCAATCAATTGTTTAATGTTGCTTGGGCATCCGAAGAATATCAAATCTCACAATTACCTAAATCAAAAGTTCATTCTTTCAGATGAAATTATTGCAGAACATGCTATCAAGTTCAAGTTCAAGTCCATGACATAAAATCACATTGAAAGATGTGATTGCTATAATACATCCTAGTTTCATCAAATAAAACAGTAGCATGTCTGACTCATGGTGAGAAATCACATGTTGCTGCCCTTATATTTCACACAACCATGCCTGACATGTAACTAAAACAAAATGATTCTTCTGGAATGATAAAAATTATTGCAAACACAAAATGACAAATTCACTCCTACAAATGCATGTTGATGGATTGATATCTGCAGTTGTGATTGTATTAAACTAAGAGTTCACCTCAATCCTCTCTGGCATGCAACTATAAGGTCTGCATCTTTTGGGAACTTCTCCTCAACCTTTGATAGGAATTCCCTGGTTAAAGAAGAAACAAATGAATATGGAACTGATTTTTTAAGCAGACAAAAAAGTAAAACCAAGTACTTTGGGGAGGAAAATGGCAATATTCAACACATACTTGTCATAAGACAATGTAGGCATACCACTCCACCAACCTCCTACAAAAACACAAACCACTTGAGATGATTCTACTATGCCCAAGTAAGATTATTATTATTGTTATTATCTGTGATGCCCAAATAACAATCATATAACATAAATTCCTGCTCAGAGGCCCGGTAGATGTGTTAACACATGATGTAAAGCATATGGTCAGCTCATGAGTTTAACAAATATATAATCTACGAAAACTGAAATATATGAGAGAAGGAATTGTGAAATACCCATCACAAAATTTGTGACCTTTCTTGCAACAGTTCCAGCATCAAAATTATCATCAGCTTCAAAGATTGGAATCCAAGTTGAGGCTTTAACCCATGCCTTCAAACAGGCGAAAAGTCATTAACTCAATTATGAAAGAGATGATACCATCCATATAGTTATTGAGCATGATAAAAGTTTCCAATAAATGAAAATGGGATGAGGGAAGAAAAAGGATTCAATTACCAGTTTGTCAAAGAACAAGCAAAACATGAGTTAATTATGGGAGAATATGAGCAGTCATTGAAAACGTAAGACCTCTACATGGCAAAATTACAATATAATGCTTTCAATGATAATAATAGATAGAGCATGGCTATTGCGAAATTTACCGTTACAAATACTAGCTATTCATCAAAAAAAAGTTGGCATGATCTATGTTAATTTGGGTTAACAACTAGTTAGTAAAGCAAATAGAAATCCCAATTGGGTTAAAAAAGCAAGCATCAAGAGAAAAGATATCCCACCTTTTTCCGTTCCACAGAGGGACGAACATCAAGCAGAGGTTTGTTAGACAGTTGAATTGCATACCCAGCTTCCCTTGGTGTAAGAATCTTTACTTTTCCTTCCCTAATCTACACGTAACGAAACAGTCACATTTATCGAACTTAAAAGCATAAAGCACATCACTTGAATTTAGAAGGTCCATCTAAAAAATCGAAGCAATAAAATCACTTTTTTTTTTCTTTTCTAAATACTTGAGACAATGCTACAAGAATTGAATCCAAGATTCGTGCTTTTCCTTGTCGAAACCAGTAACATTATACTAAGACAACATAAACAACAAAACTATGATGCTTAAATAATACCAGAGCATCCCATCTTTTCTTAGCAGCAGCCATGTCTCTCATTTGCTTCAATTCAAAGTCTTCATCACCAGCTTGCATTTGTATCACACTCCTTTGCTAATCAGAGCACAAAAAAAGGGACAGTTAATGTACAAACCCATATAAAAATAACAAGAAAATAAGCGGAACAAAAGGAGTCCATAAACCAGAAATCAAGAAAGATTGAAACTTGACATACTGAACGTTGAGCTCTATAAGTTGGACTGAGTTTCAAAGAGGGTGGTTGCATTGAAGAGTTGAAGTGATGCACTTTTGATAACAATCTTGTGCTTTGTTCTTTTGGCAAGTTAAAATGTGAGATTTTGTGAGCATTGAGAGAGGGAAGTTCAAGAGAATCCATTGTTAAGAGCTTTCTGTGAGAGATTCGAGCTTTTAGAGATGTCTTTTAATTAGTTTATCCAGTTTGCTTATTCTGGATAGCTATATGCTTGGGACAACCTTGACTGGATTAGTCTTATCCATCACCTGAATTGGGTTTTGTGTATTCTACATTATAGGCTAAACTGCACAAAGCCCACTAAACTGTTGGACATTTTGATGGACATCCAATGACTAATATTTTCTTTATTTTGAGGCTTGGTTTTATTTTGCACCCTCTCAATCAATCAACTTGAGTAAAAAAATTAAACAAATTAATTAAATTTAAAAAATAATAACTAAAAAAATCAAAACTGTAAAAAAAAATCAATTAAATTGATTAAAATTTTGAACAAACTGACCGGTTCGATTTTATTTCGGTTTTATAAGCCTGAAACTGAAAAAACTGAACCAAACCCAAACTGAAAAAACTGAACAAAACCGAAAAAACTAAGTCAAAACCGAGCCAATCAGGTTTGAATCGGTTTTTTTCTAAAAAACCGAACCGAACTGAAACCAATCGGTTTGAACTGGTTTCGATTTTTTTTTTTATAAAAACCAAACCAAACTAAAAATAATTAATCCTATTTTCAATATAATTTCTTATTAAGCTTATGAGTTGTTCCCTAAGAACCTTAATTTGATTGAGTTGGGCTTATTTTATTTAATTGAAATTCTAAAATTCTTAATTTGATTGAGTTGGGCTTATTTTGTTTTCCACATTAACATTATTCATTCACTATTTAATGGTAATTTTCAATAGTTTTTGGTTAGTTTCTTACTTTTTCAAAGTTGTAATTTGTTTTTACATTTTACTCTCCAAATTTCATAGTATTTACATGTAGTAACAATTTTCATTTGATGTTTTGTTTTGGTCCCTAAAAGTAAATACAAGATGGAATTGAAGGGGGAGAGTGGGAGAATCCAATCAGATCTTTTACAACCATCAAAACCTTTGCCTCTATTTATTCTGGTTATTAAAGGGAGTTGGTTGTCTTAGGTTTCTCCAACAAACATGAACGAAACAAAAATAATAGTTTTAATTTTTTTTTAATGAGTTTTATAAATCTCGTTAAACAATATAAGATTGATTAAAATTTATGTAAAGATTATTTAAAAATTAGTTCTTTCTTCCTAGGTTTTTGATAAATTTTTTAAGATTAGTTTGTTGCAAACCATAAGTCATTTTATTATTCTACATCTAACAGTAATTCACACACGATACTAAATAAAAAGTCTCATAAACCTTTTTAGGAGGGATAGATTGTTATACTTGAGTGTCAACTCTTTTCTTTCATTTCTATTGTGTTTTTTCAATTAAGAAAAATATGAGGTATGTCATTTTATTTATAGAAAAAAACCGATAATCCTATTAATTATAAAATATTACTTTGTCTCCTTAAAAAATATTACATATTCCAGGATAGTTATTAGAAATTTATGCAAATAAATCTCTACTTGATTTTTCTAGGTTTATATTATAATCTCTATATTAATTATATTCTAGTTTTTAATTTTTTAAATACGACTTTAAACTCTTTTAAAATTTTATTTCACCTTGTGCAAAGATTTCTTAATAATACTATTTGAGAACATATAAAAATATTTTTTTTATTCACCTATAATGATGAGTCATTTATTGATCATTCAAAATACCTTTTTATATAGTTTATGTTAGACCTAAAATTTGCTAATTTATTACCTTTAGTTAAGATAATATGTAGTCAGAATCAAAATATGATAATATATGTATAAAATAATTTAGTAATCTCAAATATAAAAATTACTTAAACAACTACTACGTTAATCTTTTTATAGATATTGGTAATATCTCTATATAGAATTCGCATGCAAGTTAGTTTAGTGTATTTGTTATTTAAAAAGTACATATATATTAATTTAGGTATCTCTCATACCTCAACTTTTAAGAATAATTATTTCATTATATATATATATATATATAAACATAATATTTACTACTCTCAACATTTCTAATGAATGTGTAATTTTAATATAACGTTGAGTAGGAATAATATTTTGATGCAATAGAAATTTACATGATTATAATCACTTTATAATTTTTTTTGTAAATTATTTTTGTCTTAAGAACTTTATCTTTATTTTATACTCATTATTCTAACTTCATGAATATTAAAGATAAAAATTCATTATATATATATATATATATATATATATATATATATATATATATTTCACATGATTAATGGTAGTTAAACTTGTAACCATTTAATTGTTTACATGATATATCCACTAATAGGATAATGATGGTTACAAACACTAAAAAAAAAAAAAAAAAAATGAGAAGGAGAAGAAGAAGGAGATCTTATCATGAAAAACACGGAGTTTTTGGATATGATTTTTTTTTTTAGTTTTTTAGGCAAATGGAAATGTGTTTTGAAGTTTAAAATGAGATCACTCCTTTGTTATTTTTAAAATTTTTTTACCTAAAACATTATTTTTTTTTTTTTTAAAATAAAGACTTTTTTATCATATAATTTTATTTATTATAATTATCATAAATTACTATGCTAATGCTCATTAATCTTTTAGTTTTTTTAAAACATGATTTTCAAATTCAAGGAATTATATATATTTTTTCCTTTACAATTGTAATTTAAATTGAACATGGTCAACATTTTCAATAATAGTAATATAAAAATATATTATAATTATAAAATATTTTTCAAATGAGAAAGGTTGTACATTTTTTTAAAAAAAAAAATTGTGATTTTATTTTAAGAAAATAAAAAGTTAATTTAATGATAATTCTTAAATACATGAAGGTTATCATTGAAATTAATGATAAATTATATTTCAAATATGTAATTAACTGTAAATGATCTTTCATAGGTTTATTTTCTCTGTGATTTTTCTCGAGTCTTTTGTTCACTTTTCAAAGTCAATAAAAGCCTTGAAGATGAAAGCCACAGTGTTCCTTGCCGGAACAGATACTGCATCGGCCACTCTTGTTTGGACAACGACAGAGCTGATCAGAAATCCAGAGGGTGTTCGTCAATTTATACATATATTATTTGTTTCTTAGTTTTTGTTTTAGTTTTTAGCTGATATTAAAATTCTTTTTATAATTTATTTTATTAAATAGAACCATCAATTTTCTATTTCTTAATTAATCTTTTTTACAGTGTCAAAAAATTTAACTTAAAATTTTATCCACAAGCGTGACACCAAGATTGGAATAGGAATACAGAGAAAAATGGAAGGGGTAGTTGGGGCGTACAAGGAACAATTTGTACAAGGAAAGGAAACTTCCAAGAAGCAGCTCTCAATGCGATGCAGTAAACAACAAAAACATCCACTTTACTTTCTTTTCTTCAGCTCAACTTTAACCCTACTACCATTTCCACTTTGCTATCTATCTTTGTGGACTTCTCCGCCCACTGATATCACTCTCACCCTTTGTGGAAATGCGGAGGAACCTCAACTCTTGTTAAGGTATCTTTTTTTATTTAATTCTTCTAGTATAAAGAATCTTGTTTCTTTTCTTGAACCATGCTAAAACAAAAATGGGTTGATCTGGAATTTGGAAAAAACGAGTTTTTCTTGAATACTGAATGTAGATTGTGACTGTAAATTTGTATGGTCACTGGTGTGAATTCTGAAGGAGTACTAGAAAAGTATGTTGATGTTTCCAGTTTCAAATTTGTAACCGTGTTTGACCAATGAGAAAAGTCTAGATATTAGATATATGTGGAAAAAGTAGCGCTTCAATAATGAAAAACAGGTTGTATAATTGTCTTTTTGAAGAGTTTGGATGACACTCTTGAGCCATAGAATGTCTTGAGTCTTGACTAAATGGTTTTACATTAGGCAGCAACTTGCGGTTTCCTTTTCAGGTCCCACATCAATACCAGATAAGAAAACTTTTAAATGGAAAGAATTGACCTGTGTTTTTGGCATGTCTGATTTTTATCGTTTTCAATTTCATGAACTACTTGCTTTCCTTGAACTTTCTTGCCCTATGGCTATTATCAACATTTTCTTCCTCACACAATATTTTGTTTTTAAACAATGTAGTTGAGGGGGCCGACAAGGAATCTTTCCCTTTAATTAGGAGTTTATCCAGCTTTACTACTCTATCTTTTCCCAGGTTGTTTCATAGAATTTGTGGTAGTATTTATCATTGAGGCTTTAAAGAGTGCCACTTTTCGCTTGAATATCTAGAGAAGTATCTTATCAACCATAAAGAAAGGTTTACCAAAAACAATTCTTAGAAAGACTTAGTTCGCATGATGATGGTTATTTTTCCATTTCATCTATTTGGGAGAGTGAATTGTTTTTGAATTCGTTGGAATCGCAGAGAATTGATAGTTTGCAGCTTTAATGGGAGGGATACTCTCCACACGTACAAGATCACGCTATCCTTCTAGTTCACATTCATGGAGTCATAACAGCTATCCCCAGTCACCATATGCTCAACCAAGCCAAGAACATACGGCATACCAGCACTATGCACCTCCACCTCAGAGCTATGGTGATCGAGCACCAACTTCTAGGAGATTGGAGAGAAAGTATTCAAGGATAGATGATAATTATAATAGCCTGGAGCAGGTGAGTTATGCTTTTTATTTTCTCTGTATATCAGCATAACCACATTACAGTTGTGGAGGAACTAATAAAATGTAGCTGATCTTTGATGCAAAGTGTGGGAGATGCTATCTTTGAGAATGTGTTATAGATTTTTATAATAGCCTGGAGCAGGTGAGATATGCCTTCAAATTTCTCTGTATATCAGCATAACCACAGTACAATTGTGGAGGAACTAATTAAATGTAGCTGATCTTTGTTGCAAAGTGTGGGGGATGCTATCTTTGAGAATGTGTTATAGATTTGCTTCGCATGGAATAAAATTTTTATACCAGCTTGAATTTTGAAGCTTGTTTTTAATGCTTTAACCATTCTCAGGGACAAGGGTGAATTACTCTAATGAAACCAAGATATTGATCTCTTAAGAAAATAATTTAATGTCTGGGTAATGAATTTGGTAATGTTGATTGTGATAACATCTTGTTGCAACAAAGAGTGTGATGTTGTGCTAAAATCAACGTATTCACAGGTTACTGATGCCCTGGTACGTGCTGGCTTGGAGTCTTCAAATCTTATTGTCGGTATTGATTTCACAAAAAGCAATGAGTGGACAGGTTTGACTTAATAGTGCATATTCAAGCTTTTTTTTCTTTTCCTTTTTCCAAGTTGCCTTAATTTGTTAACCTTTTTAAATATCAGGTGCAAGGTCATTCAACAGGAGAAGCCTGCATCACATTGGAGATGAGCAAAATCCCTATGAGCAAGCAATATCTATCATTGGAAAAACATTATCTTCCTTTGATGAGGATAACTTAATTCCCTGTTTTGGATTTGGAGATGGTATTTCTCGGAACAAGTGTTGCATTGACTGCTAAAATATTTAATCCTCATGATAACTTATAAATGTAATTGTATAAACTATCAGCATCAACGCATGATCAAGAAGTTTTCAGTTTTTTTCCGGATGAGAGGTTTTGTAATGGATTTGCAGAAGTTTTGACACGATATAGAGAATTGGCCCCCCAGCTACGACTTGCAGGTTGCAAATCGAATCCCTTTCTTTAGCTTCTTTCTTGGTTGCTTTCCTGCTTACTGACTTTTATAATATTTTTTGTATTGTGATAGGACCAACATCTTTTGCCCCTATCATTGAAATGGCTATTACAATAGTTGAGCAAAGTGGCGGCCAGTACCATGTTTTACTTATAATAGCTGATGGGCAGGTACTTTGTGGTTGTGTTTGATATTTCATAGAATGTAATGAGTTACCAGCAAAAAGTTGCAACTGATGAATTTTTCACCTTTCTAGCCCAATTGGACACATGACATTTTTAAACCTTCTGTGGCATTTGAAATAATTAGAAACGATACTATTTTGTACCAGCATAATTATAACTTTGATGCTGGCCTTTAACTTTCGTTAAATAACTTAGTTTCAGGTGAGAAAGCTGCATTTGAATTTTTTAATGTTTTTGTAACTGAGCAATCTTGCTGCTGATTAAATATACTGAAATAAGTTATGCTTAGGGGAATGTGATCAACAGAAGTATGGTAGGATTTTCTTTTTGTTATTATTTTTATTTTTGTCTGTTGAATATTTTGCAGTGGGGATGATTTGAAATGGTACTCTAACTGTGAAGTCTCAGCTTTAAGTCCTTGATCACCGGACCAATGTTTCATTGGCATTGATAGAGTTTCTTTTTTATTTGATTTCTGGTTATTTTGTTTGGTGATTTTAGCTGTTTAGCACATCAGGCAGCACCTCAGGGTACATTGCTGGGCTTACCTAACTTTCTAATGAACTAAGCAACTCAGCTGAGTTCCTGATTAATCAAAGTGGTTAGTATTTCAAAAAAATAAAAATAAATAATAATCAGAAAGCAAGTGAGATCACTTATTATTACTAGCTTTGGAGCTTGTACAACGAAAAACTAAAATTTTCAATAGCACTGCTTAAAATTTCTTCCACACAATACCTATCACATGCTGCAACAAAATATGCTGTCCTAACTTCACACATGCTCGCTTTTATCTCATTTATTTAAGATTGATTGTATGAACTATGGGTTGCCACAGGTGACAAGAAGTGTTGACACTGAGCATGGCCAACTAAGCCCGCAGGAAAAGGGAACTGTTGAAGCAATTGTGAAAGCTAGGTAAGATGTGTAGCCTTGTTACATAAGTAGCCTTTTCTTCCCCGAAAATCCTTTTGATGTCTTTGTTAGTTTGCAGCGAGTACCCCCTGTCCATTATATTAGTTGGGGTTGGAGATGGACCATGGGACATGATGAAGGAATTTGATGATAACATCCCTGCCCGGGCATTTGACAATTTCCAGGCAAGAATTTTTTATCTTCACTTTTATTTTCAAGTTCTGTAGTTCCTAACTTGTTCTTGGTCAGTGCTAAACTGGGAAATGCTACCTTTTGTAGTTTGTGAATTTTACAAAAATAATGTCAAAGAACATGGACCGATCCAGAAAAGAAGCAGAGTTTTCTCTTTCTGCTTTGATGGAAATACCTTCTCAGTATAAAGCAACACTAGAGCTTAATATTTTGGGGTAACTTTTGACTTCTCTACACTACACACAGGTTTTTACTGCCCTGGAAGTGCTGAATGCAAATTGTTTTTTCATTTCCTTTCTTTATCAGTGCTTCTAGAGGGAAGGGCATCGACAGGGTTCCTCTTCCCCCTCCCCAGTATGGTGCTGGTGCAGATTCATTCAGGAAGGGCATTGATGGGGTTCCTCTCCCCCCTTCCCAGTATGGTGCTGGTGCAGATTCATTCAGAAACCCAGAACCTGCTCGTTCAAGCAGCACTCATCCAAGCGCGCCTTCTTCTGACAGACATGATGGCACAGCATTTCCTGGAAGTTCTGCTTCTGATAATCATGTACTTCACGTATTCATACCTATATGCTATTGAATTAATATTTAAAGACTCCTTCTGTTTCACATTGTGCTTCTTCATAATAGTCTTGCTAGTGCATTTACTCTTATAGAACAAGGTTATGATGTTAGATCCGAAGTGAATGAAATGAATTTAAACTTCTTATTTTCATTAACAGCTTTGTCCCATTTGCCTCACCGACCCTAAGGATATGACCTTTAGTTGTGGACATCAGGTAAATATAACTCTCTTTCTCTCTCTCTCTACACACACACGCACACACGCAATTCTCTATCCCTAGCATATAAATGGGAATGCATCTTATGTTAAGCTTTATTTAATTGCAGACATGCTGTGACTGTGGTCAAGATCTCCAGTTATGCCCCATCTGTCGAAGCACCATCCACACCAGAATAAGGCTCTACTAAATGGCATCTGCTTGCATTAAAGAAAAACAACCGAGTGAGTGCTTGTCCCAAAATATTGTATTTCTCTATTGTCACCACTGCAACTCCATGCTATGCTATGTCTATGGATTAGTACTTGGTGTGGATGTGCATAACAGATCAGATGGAAGGTTGTTTACACGATCTTTAGCCTTGTAAATAAAGCAGTTCTGGCTGTTCATTGCCTTTTAACTATATATAGTTTGATCAGCTATGGGAAGCCGGGATCCATAGCTGGCAGCCTTGATTATGTAGTATTGTTGTTTGAATTTAAGTTTACCCTGATTAAGGTGGCGGGGACACCGGACTGGAAATATAGTTCACACCCGTGCTTGATTGTAGATGGAGTACAGCCAAACCTATTATTATTAGGCTTAATTTATATTGTTTTATTACATGTTTTATATAGCAGGCCATAAACCTATTTATTGGTTTTTGTTAGAGTTTCTTTGTTTTGACTATTTATATGCTATTTTCTGCCATATGGACAAATTATTAATTATGAAATAGGGCTATGGAATGCTATCACTATAATATTGTTGAAATCGGTCTCACCTTACTCGGATATGTTTCTCCCACAAACATTTGGTCTTATATCTTCAAAACTGATTTTTTTTTTTTCTCATCAACCAAATGCTTACATTAATTCTTCAACAACAATCTTATTTTTTGAAACTTCTCAAATGATAACCTCACAATGCATTTCAATTTTTTTTTTTTTTTGTTTCTTATGCTTTCCATTTCTACATAAATATAACAAACATAAACTTTATTTTCACCTTGCCCTGTCTATCTTCCTTGGTTATAGTCTGGATCAACTAGAATGTTGTTGCATAAATATTTCAACTCGTCATATGCATGCCGTTCATCATTGTAAGTTCCATGAGACTTCATTAGTTTCCTCTCCATCACTAAAACCTTTGCCTTCCTATCCTCTTGTCGTTGATTATCCATGGATTAGAATTCTCATGTTTACCCCATTACCTCATCTCATGGTGTCGTCCTTTACCTCACCTCCTTCTACTTTGTCTCTCGATTATAGAACTCCTTGCACTACTCCATCATCGGTCCCTTGTCTGCCCCTCCATCTAGTTCATCTTCTTCAACTCCAACACAGTCTCTCATCATTTATCCATCTCCAGGTCTTAACATTTTCACAGACACTAGCTCATCCATTTCATCTTCTCCTTCAAATCACCCACCTCCTATCCATACTTACCCTATGAACTTTTTTTCATGCCAGCTCAAACATTATCATGTCCTACCTACATCTTTCCTTAGTCAAGGTTGTTTTACCCTCTTTATCCGAAACTATTTGTTTCACTGAGGCCAAATGACATCCCAGGTGGGAAATCAGTGATGATGAGGGGAAATTGATGTGTTGATTTGCAAACTCACCTCGTCTTTGGTTCTTTTTTTTATCTCTCTATCATACCGTGGCACTCAATAATATATACATTATTACTTCAACATCCACGAAACGCATTCTCTTACTTTTATTTTTTAAGAATTGCTTTTATTCAATCAGGGTTGAGTTGATTTGAAAAAATTCTTGAAAAATGTTAGATTGGAGGAGCCGTGGGATTAATCTAATAATAATTAATTGCTTTAAAGGACTTGATCAGAGCAATTAAGTTCTGATGCAATCATAGCTTGAAGAAAATGACTTTAATTTGCTATTTTTATTGTCGGTAACAACACCATCTTTTCTTCTTGATAAATTATTCAACATCTACCGACACTTCCGTAGATCTCTCCGAAAAATCTCAGGTTAAAATCTCTTCCTTACTAATAAAAAAAATTAATTAGCATGTCCCAGTCTCACCAGCTTCTTGATGCCTTGAATACACTCAACGACTTTCTATCTCTTGTCGCTTTCATTTTAAAGCGAAATAACAAGACTGGCAACAACCGATCTGTCCCTTTAGATAATGTGAAGTAAAACACCACAGTACTCTGATTTCCTTCAAAAACTCTTCTGGGTTCTCTTCAAGTATCATTACTCACATCTCTCTTTGACATGTCATCTGTGAGAAAATATTCTTATTATTACAGACTTAGGCACGAAGGTTGGTTCGATGAGGAAGCTGAGGAGGAGAGAGCTTTGAGGAGGGTAAGGAACTTTCCCAGGCTTAAAAAGTTCACCATTACGAAGCGTCTGAAGCTTCGAGTTCCGGGCTTGAGAAGGTTCTTGAGGAAAAGAGCTAGGTCATTCTCTAGGGTTAAAGTTTCCTGGCTCAAGGCATGGAAGAGGCTGAAGAATGGCCAGGCTCATATTAACGACCTTTTTGGTGGAAATTTTCTAGTTATGCAGGTCAACCGCGCACCTTTCAAATGTGGTGAGAGACGTTTTGTAGCTCCCGGCCTTAATGGCTTGCCTCCAAGATATCCTCTTGGAAAAATTGCATGAAGAGTCTTCTATGCAATCAAATTTGCTTGTGTATAATGTGTTTGAATAAACTATAGTTTGTTGGTTTATATTTTATTTTATTTGTGAATGGAGGTATTTTATTTCATTTAGAGAGATCAATTTTACTTCATCCAATATTCGATATCAACATCACGATCAGTTGGATCAGATTTTTACATAATTTGATTAGATTATGAGAAAAATACATCTTTAAAATAAACAATTATGGTCAATGTATCTTTATTGACATTAATCAATAGATATTTCGAGCTCAAATCTTTTCTTTGTAATAAAAAAATCCAAGAAATTATTCATCGCCTCAATTATAGAAACATGTTGAATTCGATGGAAAAAAAAGGTGCGAGTAAACTTTCAAAAAACGAGCATTTTTTATGATCTTTCAATTCAAACACATCGTATATATGCAGTAGGCAAGTGTTGTTTTCTCGTGATTTTTCTTTTAAATCAACAAGTAGTTAATTACAACGGATGGCAACATGTCAAGAACATCATTCAGATAAAGAGGTTGATGCATGTTTGCAACATATTATGTATCTGCAAAGAAGCTGTATTGGTGAATATTATCGACAATCAATCGGACTGCAGAAGTTGTGATTGCAAACCCAAAGCCAGAGAGAGAAATATATATATATATGATGTTGAACCAGTATACTGATTAATGAAAGAGTTTACTGCAAAGAAGATTCAATACCCTCATCCCATGAGATCATCATTCAGTACTCGCACTTTCAAGAAATATTGTTTGTTCAACAGTGATAAAGAATACGACACAGAAGAATGTTATGTTTTGAAAAAAATAAATTGATAGATTGATAGTTAAAGACTATCTCTACTAAGTCTTGAAAAAGGACTCCAATCATGAGTAAACCAAGGAAGAGCCCGGTCGAAATAGGATGATTATTTTAAAATCATAAGAATAGTTAAAGCGAACACTTATCATCTATAAGATATGTAAGGAAATAATCTCTCCCACTTTTAGCATTTTAATCCTTTTAATATTGTATCATACTAAATAATAATGTAAGTTTCTAATCTATGAATGTTTTATTCAAAATAATTATGTTTTCATATTCTTTGTCTAATGCTTAAGGACTCCAAAGAATGGGTATGTAATCTTCCTGGGAAAATAGCCCCACTACTCCCCAAGAGATAGGTATGTGATCTTTCTAAGGCAATAGCCCCACAATCTCCAAGGAAAGGTTCTAAAGCCTTTCTAATGCAATAGCACTATTCTCCAAGTTAAGCCTCAAGGCCTTTCACCAATTTATATATTAGAGTTGGGCTCTAAAAATTAATTCTACAAGAGTTGAAGAAAGATGAGATATAAGAAAATAGGTGTCGCGAACATATTTGAGTGAAAAAACTATATTTGAGTGAAACACAAAGATAGTGTAAACACGTAAAGAAGTGGATGAGGAATATATATTTCTTATCAAATAACCAATTTAAAGAATTAAAGATGTCGGAAGTAAGCAACAACTTGGCGCCACAAAGAGGAGACAATGGAATTTTAACTTAGTTATGCATTATGAATCAGTGGATGGATCGGATGACCAATAAATTTGAAGATACGTTGGATAGATTGGAGAGGCAACATGTTAATAATCATGGTATGGTTTGAATTAGGCCTGAGCGAAGATAATTTAATGTTAAGGGGACTGTTAGGCGAGTCAACACTAATGTTAATGAGTTTATGACTAATAATATGGACGTGAGTGATGTTGATTTTGAATATGTTTCCGTGGGACATGGGGAATGTTTTCAAAAGCAGCATAATTGTCAACAAGTAGGGGAATGATATGGTGATGATTTTGGACAGAGAGGTAATTATAGGTATCGGGACCATAATACTAAGTTAGGTGAGTTAGGTAGAGGTTTGTGTATAATTAAGCTGATATTGACTTTTCAAAGGAATAATGATCTAAAAGTTGATTTAGAATAGGAGAAGAAGGTAAAGTGGGTTTTTAAATGTCATATTTATTCGGAGCCCAAGAAACTCAAGATTATTGTGATTGGTTTTACTAACTATGCTATTGTGTGTTGGGGGGGTTAATTAATAACAAACTACATGAGGAATTATAAGAGACAAATTGATACTTGGGATTAGATGAAATCCCTTACGAGAAGGAGATTTGTGCCTAGCCACTATTATAAAGAATTGCATCAAAGATTGCGGAGTTTGAGTTAAGGTACAAAAAGTGTTGATAAATACTTCAAAGAAATAGAACTTTCTATGATTCGAGCTAATGTTGAGGAGGATATGGAGGCTACTATGATTAGATTCATTAATGGCCTTGATTATGATATAACTTATATTGTGGATTTGCATCATTATACGGAATTGAAGGAGATTGTGCATATGGCCGTGAAGGTAGAGAAACAACTTAAACAAGAGGGTACCATTCTTATGCATGATGTAGTGATAAATAGGTATTCGTTTGAAATGAATGGAAGACCTATAACTCTTTTATCTTTGACACCTAATTAAATATACAAGGAGCAACTGAAATTGAAGATAAGAAGATTGTTAAAAAGAAGAGCTTGTATGTCAAAGAGACCTTCTTTGCTAATAAGGTTCTTTTTGGTTTTGATGATGATGTTATTCTTTAGTTTTGTACTGATTTTTTCACCTTATAAGATGTTTTCCATGATATAGATTCAAGGTTAAATCTTTTTAAAAAAGAAGGGACGATACGAATCAAGTCAGGTCTTAAATTGACCTTAAAATGTCTATTGATTAGTTTTGCGAGACCAGATAAATGTCTTAAACCGTATATTAGAATGAGCTAAAATATCATAGTGAAATACTAGACACATGTATGTACTTCGATAAACTTTCAAGTCAAATAGAGTTCGGGAATATATTATTTCATAGGATCAAGGTTACTGGATAAATCTTGTCAAATATGTTTTACACTTATACTAGATCTTTGTATGATATATGTGTCATATCTAGAGCTACATTTGGAATTTTGTTGTAATTCAAGTTGTTCTAGAGACTAAACATCTAAAGCTTTCTAACCATATATTGTAGACCAATAATTCATCTATACGAAAAAGAACAAAGTGTTTGAAGTTAGGACTAATAATCTAAAAAACAAATATGTGAAAATTGGAGATTCGAGCTAAATGGAGGAATTGATTTTGACATGAAGATTTTATTTTTATTATCCTATATTATTTATTTATTTTTGAATAATTATTTTTTAATTTGGGTTTGTTTTGAGCCCATTAAACATTGTTTAGGGTTTATTTCATTATTGAACCGATGTTAGTTAATTACCAGTTTAGACCTATTAACTTGCAACCCAAAAAATCCCATTATAATAAGTTAGAGGAGACTATACTATGTTTTTTTAGCTGCAAATTCTAACAGCAAGTTGGAGAATAATCATGAGTTTTTCTTTTATTTGTTTGTAGCAAAACAACATTTATTTGCAAAGACAAATATTATACACGGACTTATCAGAGATTAACTGGTTTCGTAGTGTTATTTATATACTTAGGGTTTTTAGATATAAGGTTATCTATAAATCCAAGTTTTTTTTCAATACAATTTGGCTTTTACTTATAGAGTTATATTGGAGTCAAAATTTTATCAAACTTAATTTTTAATTTTTCTAATTATTATCTATTTCTTTAAGGTTGCTTAAAAAATCCACATCAAGTCTAGATATTTGCAATTCCACTACTTTTTAATTAATTAGGAACGACCTCCCCCAGATTTTCCTTCCATATTTTATATTCTTTTTCTTCTATAAATTTTTCTTATACCATCTTATACAAAAGTGAAATAACCAATGACTTGAAGTCATCACAAAAATATGGAATCTTGTCATCAGAATAGCCCAGCTGGTATGGCCACCCGTTTCCATCATCAAGTACCGAGTCAAAATCAAGCTATGACTATTATCCAGCTCACTAGCACGTCAGCTGGACTCTCTAGTCTTAACCTATCTTGTTCTTTAGCTTTGAGCTCCGCGCATTAAGATCTGCCCTAGTTTATTAAATAGTTCCTAATCTTTATTAAATAGTTCTCAACTTGAAAAGAGAAGCAGGAAATTCTCAAGTCAAATACAAGACAGTAAATGCAAGATCATTTTGCTGACGAGGATAAAGAGGTTCCAGAAACAATAACTCAGTGAACCGAAAGTTCCATTCTCTGATCTGATCTCCAATCTTGTCGACTAACATTCTGTTTTTTTTGTTCGTAACAGTAATCATAAGAAAAGTCGAGATCTTTGAGGATCAGTTATTTTAATGGTAGATGAAGATAATGACAAGACTTATCTTCTTCTTTCTTTTTTTCCCTCTTTTGTTACCTGAGATTAATGACTCAACGTTTCAGCAGTGTTTGAGATTGTGGATTGAACGGAAAATTTTTAGAATTATTTTAGTTTTAAATTATATTTTTATTATTTTAATATATTAATATTGAGAATAAATTTTAAATAAAAATTACTTTGAAAAAAAGTATTTACCACCCTTAGTAACATACAATTAAATTAAATGTTTGCATGTTTTCAATGAAGAGAATATTTACGGTGGAGTATGACTCCTCACAACCATATATATATATATATATATATATAAAAGCAGGATGTTTCCCCTAAAGAAAAAACCCAGCAGCCGGAAAAATACAAGTATAAATAGCTGCCTTGTTTGGTGAACTCGTCAACACATTGTTTTTCTTCCATCAAAATCTGTTCGCATTCTTTCATTCTCCACTTGTCCTCAACGAGCTTTATTTGTCTTCAAAATTGGTCTTATAACTTCCCTCGGACAAAAGCTTGTACCTGCTTTTTTTAAGAGGCATAGTACTAATTGCAGTTTTGTTTCGACTAAAATGACAATCAAAGCCACGCCTATCATCAAAGATGGCTGCCTCATGGTGAGAGGCAAGGTGGTTCTGACCAGAGTTCCGCAAAACATTCTTGTTTCTCCGGCAAGCAATGGCTCTGCTTTCTTTGGTGCTACATCTCCATCTCCAAGTTCTCGCCATGTGTTTAGCCTTGGAGTTCTTGAGTAAGTTTCTGTACCTATTGAAATTTTTGCTTTAATGATATTGGTTTCGTTTTACTTTATCTGCCTTCACATTCTATTTGAAAAAGAAAATGCAAACTTGAGAATTTTACATCAAGAACTAATAATCCCTCATCTTGATTTTGTTTGCACCGTGTCACTAGTCGTTTCATTGTGATGTATTTGGTCATTACAGGAAGTACAGGTTCTTGTGCCTTTTTAGGGTCAAAATCTGGTGGATGATACCTCGTGTTGGGAAATCCGGTAGTGAAATTCCCATGGAAACTCAAATGCTTTTGTTGGAAGCAACAGAGGAATCTGCCCTGAATGATGAGGTGAATTCTTCTGAAACATCAACTGATAATACTTTCTACATTCTTTTCTTGCCTGTCTTGGATGGACTATTTCGATCTAGTTTGCAAGGAACTTCGGCAAATGAGCTCCACTTCTGCGTTGAAAGCGGTTAGTTTGAGATTATTTTGCCTTCACTGATTTCTATATAATTCAATTAAAGGCTTTATTTTAGTATCGATTCAATTTCATATGTCTTGTGTTTGCTTGTGATATGTTTTCGGTTCTTTGATATGATTTCTTAGGAGATGCTAATGTCCAAACCTCACAAGCACTTGAAGCAGTATTTGTAAACTCAGGGGAGAACCCTTTTGAGCTTATTAAGAATTCCGTCAAGTATGTTTCTCATCAACATAAATTTATGATCTTTTACTTAATGAATTTCTTCTTAATTAGCATATGTCATTCCTTTTGTATGTACCTTGATGAATCATACAGGATACTGGAGCAACACAAGGGGACATTTTGCCACATTGAGAACAAGAAGGTATAATGTTTAGTATTTTTTTAAAATGTAGACGGATGACAGTAAAATCTCATTTCAAATGACTGGTTTTATGGCAGATTCCTGCACATTTAGACTGGTTTGGCTGGTGTACTTGGGATGCTTTTTACACTCAAGTAAATCCACAAGGAATCAAAGAGGGCCTTCAAAGGTACAATAAGAAAGTAGAGAGCCCTCTGTATGTGGGAAGAAACCGATTTATTTATCTGATGGAATTTTATTAATGTTGTTTATTTGCTCCATGTTTTCTAACAGTTTCTTAGAGGGTGGGTGTTCACCAAAGTTTCTTATTATTGATGATGGATGGCAAGACACAGTGAATGAATTTTGCAAGGAAGGTGAACCTCTTATCGAAGGGACACAGTAAGTTTAATCTTCAATCTGACAAGTATTCCTCCTGTTTTAACCTGAAATGGTAAATAAGCATTTTCACTTCTTCCTGCCTACACAGGTTTGCTACTAGATTGGCAGATATCAAAGAAAATAGAAAATTCAAAAGTTCAGGTCCAGATGAAGACTGCACCAATTTGCATGAATTTATTGATACCATCAAAGAGAAATATGGATTAAAGTAACCATTCCTCCCAATCTGGATGTTGAATTTCAAATTTTTTTTTTCCCATAGAGATTCTTCTATTGTTATTGTAATTGTATAGTTAACCATAGAGAAAATCTTGATAAATGCAGATTTGTTTATGTGTGGCACGCTTTAGCTGGTTATTGGGGAGGGGTTCTTCCATCATCTGATTCAATGAAAAAGTACAACCCAAAACTTGTATATCCAATTCAGTCACCTGGTAATGTGGGGAACATGAGAGACATTGCAATGGACAGCTTGGAGAAATATGGAGTTGGAGTCATTGATCCCAGTAAGATATTTGATTTCTACAATGATCTTCATAGCTATCTGGCAAGCAATGGTGTAGATGGAGTCAAGGTGGACGTCCAGAATCTGATTGAAACTTTAGGTTCTGGATGTGGAGGTCGAGTGTTGTTGACTAGACAGTATCAGGAAGCACTTGAGAAATCTATTTCAAGAAACTTCAAAGAAAATAATCTAATTTGTTGCATGAGTCACAACTCTGACTCAATCTACAGGTTTTCATCTTTCCTGCCTTTTCAATCTTAAAATATGCAACGCTAAGTTATATACAGAACTGTCTTGTAATTCTGATTAGAGTGAATATTTGTTGACAGTTCGAAGACAAGTGCAATTGCAAGAGCATCAGAGGATTTCATGCCAAGACAGCCAACATTTCAGACCTTGCACATTGCGTCTGTAGCTTTCAACAGCTTTCTTCTTGGGGAGATTGTTGTTCCAGACTGGGACATGTTCCATGTAAGATATCTTGCATATTCCGAGAATGATATCTAATAAACATGTAGTTGAATATTCTGCATCGTGCATGGAACCTGGTATAATTATCAAAATTTTCATGAGTTGCATTAATGAAAAGCTTTGTATTACAGAAACTGTCTGCAGTTGAAACCTAGTGAACAGATTTAAAAAAAAAATTACAAATAGACATAATTTTTGTATCCTGATATTAACAAAAATTAAGCATAGGTATCCAAACAATTAATTACAATAGAAGTGGAAACTTTCTTTTTTCTTTTTTTTTTATGAGAAATAATAATGAAGCTTAACATTACAGAAACAGAAGTAATATTCATTCTTGGTTTTCAGAGCAAACATGAGACTGCTGACTTCCATGGTGCTGCAAGAGCATTGGGTGGATGTGCAGTATATGTAAGGTGAGGCAAAATGATTAAGACCCGTCTCTCTTTTGATTTTTGAATCTCTTCAGGAAAAATCTATCTTATTCTTACATACCTTTCATTGCAAAAATATTTTATTATTTCATATGAATACAGTGACAAGCCAGGCATTCATGACTTCAAAATCCTTAAGAAGCTCGTGTTGCCCGATGGGTCTATCCTGAGAGCTAGACATGCTGGCCGTCCCACAAGAGATTGCTTATTTGAAGATCCTGTCATGGATGCGAAAAGGTGAACATGCTATCTCAGATTACAATCCCAAGTGTGTCAATAATAAACATCTATCTGGCCTTTTACTAATCAGTTTGTGCTTTCAACTCTTTTGTAGTTTGTTGAAGATATGGAACTTGAACAAGTTAACTGGGGTCATCGGTGTTTTTAATTGCCAAGGAGCAGGAAGTTGGCCGATGAAACAAGAAGCTGAAGAAATACCTGCTGCGCCTTCCGGGCCTTCATCCCTTTCAGGTCATGTGAGTCCTATTGATGTTGAATTTCTCGACGATATTGCCGGTGAAGATTGGAATGGAGATTGTGCAGTCTATGCTTTCAATTCGGGTTAGTTTTCCAATCCGTCATTTTCTTTATCTTATCAGATACTCTGCATCCAAAACCAACTTATCTAGAATTTCTGGTAAATTATTTCCTGTTGCAGGATCTCTTTCCATGCTGCCAAAGAAAGGAATTCTTGAGGTGTTCTTGACCACTCTAAAATACGAGATATATACCATCTCTCCAATTAAGGTCAGTAAATTAACCTCCTTGCTTTACCATTATGTTATCTTCCTGTAAAGTCTACTCAGAACCAGGCTGATTTATCATGTTAACAGGTTTTTGGTCAGAATCTTCAGTTTTCTCCGATAGGATTGCTTGACATGTACAACTCGGGAGGAGCAGTCGAAGCTGTAAACTGCATTATCGATGTTTCATCTTGCACAATCAAAGTCGATGGCCGAGGCGGCGGCCGATTTGGAGCCTACTCCAACACTAAACCAACCTTTTGCAGGGTGGACATGAAAGAAGAAGAGTTCACTTACAACGACAAAAATGGATTATTGACGGTCAAACTTGAATGCACAGGCAGTTTAAGAGAGATTGAATTCATATATTAGGGTGTTTGTCTTTCCATAGAAATATGCATTCTACAGAAGTTCAAGAGTTCCATTCCAGGATTTGGCTTTAATTGATTCTGTAGACACGATTTTTTAAGCCTTAAATTAAGCAATCACAATTGTATAAATATTTGATTTAATAAAATATATGATTGTATATCATTTTTATTTAAAATATTCTTATAAGAAAATAAATAATCATATGATTTTTTTCTTGAATTTGATATATAACTTGATTTATTTGTGAAATCAAGTTAATATTTATGCTTTATTGAAACGTGAATTTAGGCATGTATTGTAGAGAATAATTTGATGCTTTAAAAAAATATATTTAATTTATTTTCAAAATATTGTGGAAAAACTTTATAAGGTATTTAAATTTGATCAAATAGCATAGATGAATTTGAATTAGGTTTAAGAGTTTTTGGTACACTTTACAAAAAGAATTTATATTGAAAATTTTTTTGTAACTCCAATAATTTCTTTTCTTTTTAACTAAGGTGGGAGCTTTTATTTAAAGAGATTTATAGGATTTTTCAATTTTTTTTCAATACCACATGATATTACTTTATTAGTTAATTTTTATTTATGGAATCTTGTATTTATAACAAGATAACTTAAATATCTTATCACGTGTGTTAATCTTTCATTGACAAAAAAATATATAAAGACTTATTTATTTTTATGTCATTTATTTTAATTTTATTTCATATTGTTATATAAAAATAAAATAAAAATAACATGTTTGATTGATAAAAAAAATTTTATTTTTACATGTCTCTCAGAATAAGTTTACTTACATATAGAAATAAATGGACATGTCTTGAAAGTACAGTAAAGAGAATTTTAAACTTTGAATATATTTTTTGACTAAAATTTGATTTATTATATTAAATTTTCATAATAAATTAATGTCTATATTTTTTTGTAAAAAAATATAATTGTCAAAAATGAAAATTTAGAATCAATTTTGATTGAAATTTATCAAAGCAAATAATAAAATCAAAGTATAGATTCCCAATTAAAAATAATTACAGATTTTAGAGACCAAATAAAATATACTTTTATGTATAAATACTGACCAGTAACTTTGACCGGCTCGTAGGAATTTTTTTTTGTTTTTTTGCTAAAAGTGATTACTGTCGGGTTTTATTTCAAAAGTCCTAGCGCAATCCATTCACAATTATAAATTTCAATTAAGATAATATTTATTTTTCTATTTTAAATGTGTTTTTTAAAAAATTTAAAAAAATTTTATTTTATTTTTTTATTTTAAATTAATATTTTTTTAGTGTTTTTAAATTACTTTGTTATGTTAATATTAAAAATAATTTTTTTAAAAAATAAAAAAAATATTATTTTAATATATTTATTAATAAAAAATAATTAAAATCATATTTTCAAACGTAATTTTTAAAAAAGGAATTTCCTATAATGCTAAACCAACTTTGCCTTATTGCCCATGTATGTTCAGCTGAATCCTTTCCCCTCATATATATATATAATCATGGCGAAAGATGAGACTAACATTTCATTTACTATTTATGAGACCATTATACCACATAATGCCTTGATTGTTTATGTGATATTAGAAACATCTTTTTCATTACAAAGCATCTTTTAAAAGACAAAACCTACTAGAAGCCATGTAAAACAATACTTCATGGTAAGCTTACTATGCTGCAAATATGAACACACTTGATTAGTTGGCATCATCTATAAAGACGAATCATGTGCTTTACCCAAGCCCCTTATTTAGGGGCTCTAATGAGACCATTATCTCACATTAATTAGGAGAAGAGAGCCTTAGTTACTTATATGACCCCAAACACCTTTCTCATTGCGAGACGCTTTTTAAGAAAAAAACTTAACTGGAAGCTATATGGGATAATAATTCATGGTGAACCTACCATGCTACTTATATAGACACACCTCATTAGTTGGTGTTGTCTGTAAAAATGAGTCATGTGCTCTATTCAAACCCCTTGTTTAGGGGGTTTTGATGAGGTTATTATCCCACATTAGTTAGAAGACGAGGGCTTTGATTGCTTATATGACATCAAGAACATCTCTTTCATGATAAGGCGCCTTTTAAGATATAAAACCCGCTGGAAGCTATGTGGAATAATATCTCATGGTGAGCCTATTATATTGCGGATATGGACATATCTCATCAATCGGTGCTGTATGTCAAGACGAGTGATTCTTCTCATGCTGTAGTTATTAAGATCACAATTCATTTTTCTCATGTTGTAGCTTGCATTTTTTTCATTATGAAAAATAATATAAAATTATTATTTTATAATGTTATTAAAAAGGTCATGTGACTTAGTTTTTATTCTACTGGATAAACTATACAAACAAGAGCTCATGAAAAAGTAGATAAAAAATGTTAGCAACACGACTAGGATTAGAGGGGTGCCGTAGTCAATCGCTAAATCTGCAGGTCTCCAACTTAAATGACAAGTCGTCTCTTACGAAAGACACCCTTCATATTCCATAAAAGAATCTTCAAGAAGCCCACTACCAAATCTGCAAGGCCCACGATTGCAGTCCATGAAAATAAATAAATAAATAAAAACTTCTCTAGCTTTAAAATCCATCCTCTCTTTGCACTCTGCCTCTTATCCTCTACCTTCTAAACCCCTTAACTCTCCTCTCCTCTCCTTTCGTCTCTCGAAAACATGTCTGCCACAGCTGCTTCCACCTTGAAGCCTTTGGTAATGGCAGAAACATGCATATGTTCGTTCCCTTCAATTTTCACTTCAAAACCCCCTCTAAAACCTCTCCCTATCTCACATAGACCCATCAAGCTCCAACTCTCATACTCTCGCTCTTTATCAACGTTATCTGTAAAACCCAAAACCCATTTATCTTTAACAATCCCTTTTGTGGCCCAGACCTCGGAATGGGCTCAACAAGAAGAAGAAAACAACACCACTATCACTTTAACTGAGTCAGAACAAGAAGACTCCATTAGGGAAAATGAAGAAAGTAATGATGTTGAAGGTAGAGTATCCGATTGGGAGGCTGAAGGAGAGGATGCAGCTGCTTCCGAAACCGAAGCTGCTAGAGGTGAAGGAGAGAGAGGTGACGAGGAGGGGTTTGTGGAGCCACCGGAGGAAGCTAAGATATATGTAGGGAATTTGCCTTATGATGTTACTAGTGAGAAGTTGGCTATGCTATTTGATCAAGCTGGAACTGTTGAGATTTCTGAGGTAAATAAATGTCCTTGCTTTTTTGTTTTGAATATTTGCATTTTAGTGTGTTTCAAGGTTTTTATGGAGGTTTTGTTTTGAGGGGTTGTAGGTTATTTACAACAAGGAAACTGATACAAGTCGTGGCTTTGGGTTTGTGACGATGAGTACCGTTGAAGAGTCTGACAAGGCTATAGAAATGTTCAATCGTTATGTAAGTTTCTTCCTTTATTATTATTATGTTTTTTTTTGTTGAACTTTTGGTTATGTGTGATTTGGAACCATATAAGACTAGATGTTAACTTATAATAGTTGCTACAAATGATTGAAAGGGAATAGGTAGAGGGGGAGAATGTCATATGATGTTTCTATGCCTCTTAAGGTTAGAAGAAGAAAGATGCTGGCATTGTGGAATTTTCCTTGCTCTAATTAATTGAACTTCGTGTTTGGTTCAGATGGCTGAGTATTTTGTATGATATGAGAAGAAAAATTATCATTTATGGTTGAGTAACATTACTTTGTTTTTTATTTGAAGATAGCATTCATGTGGGATTCAACTTTATATGATAATTAGAGTGGTGCATTAGGTCATTTAAATATACAATCAGATAGAATGTGGTGAAACCCCAAAGAAGTGTTGCTAGGGTGAGTGCCTTTTATTTGAATTTAAGGGTGGGGCACGTTGCTAATAATGGCCAATTGGTGTAGAGGTAGGACATGATAAATCCTTATTGGAGATTACATGACTCAAGAAAAATGTTTCGACCATGATTTATTTTATTTTGTATTTTTTTTAGTTGACCGTTATCAGCTGGAGCTTATTGTTTTCATAAAGCTATGTTATCATCTTTCTCTTGCATGTGATTTTCACCAACAAGATGCTGTTTAAACTATGTAATTTTACTAGACAGGATGAAACTTGCTTATCTAGTAAAGCAAGCATGTTATTTATTGAGAAAATATCCTGATCTTGGGATTGGTTGCAGATAATAAAAATTGCAATTGTCTATAGTCAAACACCAAATCTTTGCATGGAAATTAATGACCATTTCATTTATTTTTCCTGGATGCTGGAAGTTTTTCATATTTTCCATGCTGTTCTGGTTTTAATTCATGTACCAAGTGCTCTGTTTTGTTTCAGTGCTTTGACTTGATGAGTTAATATTGGCGTGCTGGCTAAAATTCAAATGCCAATTGTTACAAGTAGAGTAATGCATTGTTCATACAACATTTCTTCAACTTGGCATAGTGGATTATGATTTAACACTCTACTTCATTAGAGTTAATTCTTAAGATTAAGTGATTAACGTTAGTGATAGATGTTCTCCTTGTTAATCAAGTCGTAACAATTAGAAAATCATCAAATCTTGCAATGACTTTTTTTTTCCAATTAACCAAGCTGTTTTCTGTTTGATATTGTATTGAACAGAACTTAGATGGAAGGCTCTTGACTGTAAACAAGGCTGCTCCTAGAGGATCAAGGCCAGAACGCCCTCCTCGTGTGTCTGAACCCAGCTATAGAATCTATGTGGGCAACCTCCCATGGGGAGTGGATAGTGGTCGTCTTGAGGAAGTCTTTAGCGAACATGGTAAAGTTGTGAGTGCTCAGGTTGTTTCTGACTGGGATACTGGCCGTTCACGTGGTTTTGGCTTTGTAACTATGTCCTCAGAGAGCGAGTTGAATGATGCCATAGCCGCGCTTGATGGACAGGTATGACTTGAGAGCTTACTTTTGAAATTCTTAACTTTTGTATGTGGAAAGGCAACTACTCGCACTACAAGTATGGCCAATTCATTAGGGAAAAAAAAGAAAAAGAAGAAAAAAAGAGGGCTGATAACTTCAGTTCTGCAGATTATCTTCTCAACACTGGCATCAATGTATCAGTAGTAATCTATTCTATAAGGACCAGCAGCATGCCCTTCAAATTTCTGTTCGATGATATGTGTGCTTCCGGTTTTGCAGGATCTGGACGGGAGAGCGATTAGAGTAAATGTTGCTGGGGAAAGACCAAGGCGCAGCTCCTTTTGAACTAATATGAATTGAATAGATATCCTGCTGCCGGTTTTCTTTTTCCTTTATTCTTTTTTGTTTCCTTTTGTTTTTTCTCTTATCAGTTTTGTGGTATCAAGTTTTTTGGCCAGTTGAATGGAAGCTCACTAGGAGTTTTGTACACAAAGTGTCTTCACAGTTCCATAAAAATTGCTTCCCAAATTCGAGTACATTGTGCTCTCCGAGATAATATTAAATTTGTTGGCACGACATCAAGTCTCAGACATTCCAATAATGGAACTTTCAGGATGCTGAAATTTGTCAGGCCAAGGACATCTATGAAGAATGTAGTAATTGTAATGTATTAATTCCACCATCCACCGACATGCACAAGCTAGAGTTCAAGCTTTTTTCTTGCAGCTGATACGCAACTTCTAATGACGGCCGACCGGTCAAAATATATGTACAAATAGCTCCTTAACTCCGCTGTAAAGTGAAAATGACACACTTTTAAGGAATTGTTGATCAACATGGATTTCAATCAGCTGAAGGTCAGGACAAGCAAAGATATACACAAGAGATGGAAAATATATATTATTTACAACTCGAAAGCACGAGCTTAGGAGGTTTTTGTGAACACCATACTTGGCAGAATCTCATACATCTGCACAACTTCGAAAGTGATGGCATCAGCATTTCTCCGACAACCTCGCACCTCGAGTTAAAAGACATTCCAGCCCTAATAACCCCGCAATTGGGCATCTCGACTTGTTAGAGGGACATATCGAACAGAAGTTTCACTCCGAACACTGATGGAACCATCCTCCTTCTTGTCAACCACCTTCAAATCCTGAAATATGTTACCAACTGGAATCACCATCCTGCCACCAGGCTTCAACTGATCGAGAAGTGGCTGTGGGATTTCTGGTGCTGCTGCCCCAACATGTATGCAATCATATGGAGCAAACTCTGGCCAGCCTTGTCTTCCATCTACAGATAAAAAAAACAATTGAAGCCCAGTTACTAACATTGTTAAAGCTGATTTCTGTTGAAAATTCATCAGCAGAAGATTCAACTTCTTTCAGCAAACACATTAAGTTAGCCAAAGAAAAAACTTGCCATGGAAATCCTTTTTTTATGACCTTTACTTGCAGGAGATATGATAAAAATCTAACAAGAGGACTTCCATATGAATGCCTACTACAATTTGTCCTTTTTTGAATAATCTTCACCCTATTAAGATTTGTCCTTTTTCGAATAATCTTCACCCTAATAAGTAACATTTATGGAAATCTCAAGTTATTGTACTGTTACGGCAAGTAGATTAGCACCTACACTCTTCCCTTGGGATACAAAGGAACATTCAAGAAAAAATTATTAATTGCAAGGTTGAAACATACCACCAACATGAATTGAGAGGGAACCTTCTTTCAACAATGGGGCAGCTGCGCTTTTCTCAATATTCCTTAAGGAAGAATTAGCCAGCTCTGGAATATGTTCCACACCAACAGCACGACCTTGCGGTCCAACCATCAAAGCAAGGCATGCTGTCAAATACCCAGTCCCTTCAAAAGTAAACAAAGTGAGAAACTCAGGATTTAATTGCATGCAGAGAGAAATGTTCCAGAACTATAAATGCACGAGTTTCGTTATTCTTAAATGAAGTCCCCACTACAACCAAGCTAAGCAAGCCCTACCTCCCACCCCCTACCATTTTAGAACGAGTTTACCATCAATGATGCCTACACTCACCCAGAAGCTTTGCACAACTAATGACAATCAGCAAGACCATTGGGTTCTATTGACTGTGGTCAACGGCAATTGAAACAATTTAGAAAAAAAATGAGCAAATTGAAAAAATTTCTAGAGTTGTTTGCTTGTTATGGTTCTTAAAACTTTACAAATTCCAGTCCACTTCCTAGTTGAATCAGGATTTGTAAATCATAGTTCCCTTACTGTTTCAAAACACTAGTTAGATCCAACTAGGAATATTTGGTCACAGAATAAGATCTCAAACTTGTTCAGCATCACGACCTACAGCATTGCCCAATATTTTTTTATGCTTAAAGCCTAGTTATTTCACACCTAAAACTATCATGTTTGTTTGTTAACACTAAGTCTTCAAGAGACCTCTACAAGTAGCCCTTAGAATGAAATTGCTACAAGTAATTTATAATGCAGATTTGAAAGGATTAATGGAGATTGGAAGGATGAAAGGGAAAAGCACCTGAGCCAACATCTAGGGCATGCATTCCAGGCTTCAAATTCTCCTCCAACAACTGCAGGCAAGTTGCATGCATATGAGGTGCAGAAATGGTGGCATTGTAACCTATCGCCATGGGACTGTCAACATAAGCTGGAGTACCATCTGGCACAAACAAAGCCCTGTCGATAGTTTCCATTACTTCAGAGACCTTTTTAGAACTGATGACCCCATAATGCTGCAAATGCTCCACCATTGCTTTATTTTTATTGATGCTACTTCCAGACCAGAATCGCTGAAAATTGACAAACAGAAAGTTTAAAACAATATTCAAACAAAAAGATGATAACAAAACACGTCTAGCAGGATGCATAAAGAACATAATGACAAGTTATGTGCAATGGGAAAAAACACATAAAGCTCAGTTGTTCCTATAAAGAGAAAAGGAACACCATATTCTTGAAAAAAAAAAATGCTGATATCAGTAGCACAACCAGAGAGCATGGAAATAAACACCGCTATTTATGATGAAGTCATATGAATGCATTGAAATCAGGTAGATAACAAGGAACCGATATCTCCATAGGAAATATTTTCTCATGGGTGACCTCCACATTAGAAATGGCTACGGGCTGAATTTGTAGGTCCAGGGCCCTGGGCTTGGGAAAAATTGTGTATCACTACTATGGAAGTAATTGGTCCCACTAATGAAGGCGAGAAGAACATAGTATGTCCACCCAACTTGAAACGGATTTCCCTGAAATCACACGCATCAAACATCCCAAAAAGGATTACATTTATTGAGGGCGCATCTCAACAAGTACTTTCACAGCACAATATTATGAATGCAACCAACCTTTGTAATGATTACTAGCAAGACGCTCATCTAGAATCTGAAGTCACCATACTTTTTCACATAAGCAAATCCATCAATTCCTACTTTCTACAGCTTTTCAGGGCTATTTTTTGGAGATACTTCAAGGAAAATCAAACCCCTTGGATTCTATGGTGAAGTACCTAAAAGTATATTTGTTGATCACTCAAGCAGCTAAAGCTGAAATCAACCTGCGTGGGGGTATATTTTTGTTGGGGGCAAACAAACTTAAAATAGTCGTCCTGAACTTACACACTTAACCACTGCATTGCATTTCCACTTGCATTATAAACAAAGTGATCTAGAACAGCTTAGCTTTTTATTCACCTGTCAGCGAATGAATTTTACTTCGCACTACAAACTTTGACTGCAAAAACCATTCCGCAGCCAATGCCCCAGAAATAGAACTTCAGATCATATGAACTATATTATAAGCAGCATTCATCACAGGATAAATCAAATGCGAACATAGCAATCAATCAATTCAGTGAAAGGGTTATCCTAAAATCACAGAAAAGAATAAATTTTATGGGAAAAAACCTGCATCAACAAATTCTCAGATTGTAGAGATCAACAAAAAATAAACCACATAGTTATCTTTTGTATTATCATTTATATATAGATATTCTCAAACCCAGAAAAAAAAATCATAAATTTCTTGTTAAAAAAAAACAAAAACACTCATTATTTCACCTTCAAATAACCCAATTATTAACAGTCCGAAAAACAAACACGTTCCGAATACATCAAACAAAATTCGACAACATAACTAAAATAATAAAAAATAAATAAAAAAACTCACGACTTTGCTTTAATCCAACCACAAAAAACACTCATTTCCTTACTTTAGCATATAACCAATTATTTATGAGCAGTAAGAGAACAAATGGAGAAAAGAGAGAAACCAAAATAGTGTAGGTGTTACCTCCATCCTGAAGAAAAGAGAGTTACCCGTGAGGAGACAATTAAGGTTTGTTGGGAAAAATTTAAAACAGAAAAGAGAGGTAAGTTGAGATGGAATATGGTTGCAGCTGCTGCGAAGATAAAGATAGCGAAAGAGAGCGATGTCGTTGTTGTTGTGGGCTAAAAGACGCTTAAGAGGAGGCGAGTAGTTGCGGTAACCATACGCTATGACTCCTGCTGGCAGGGATAGAGAAATTGGCATTTTTTTTTCCCTTTCTTTTCAATAATAATAAAAAAAAGTACACTTGTCAGCTAATTAGCAGGGATGACACGATAGTTGCTTTTGTGAACCGACGATAGGAAAGGAAACATGTGGGTTTGTTGCTGGGGGATTTTGGGCTGGTTTGAGTGTTTATGGGCTTCATATGCCTTGTTGGGTCATTGGTGATTATTTTAGAGAATGTTTTGTAACGGGGTATAAGTTATATTTTATAAAAATTTAATTTTTTTATTAAAAATTATTTTTTTATTTTTTGGATTTTTTTAATATTTTAATTTCAGAAATAATTTTTAAAAATAAAAAAATATTATTTTGATGCATTTCGGTATTAAAAGCACTTTGAAAAGCAACCGCAACCACACTTCTAAATAAATTTTTAATATTTTTTTTTAATGATAAATAAATTTTTGATTCAGCCGGGATTAAATTAATATTTATTTTTTTTTATTATTTTAGCATATTTTTTTTACTTTAACTAAGGTCATTCCTAGTATATGAGATTATTAATTTCACTCCATATTTATTACAAGTGATACCTGAAGCCAATATTGTTGGCAATGACTCTAAACAAAATAAAACCAAATTAATGATAAATAAGTAACTGTGATTTTTTTTTCGGGGTTAGTTTTTGAATTGTATATTTTATTAAATATGATTTTATTTTTATTTTTTCCCCTTTATTATATTAATTGCATGATTTCTTGCATAAATATTCAAATGTTGAACCTAGAAAATATTTTAAAAGGGAAATTTAAAAACATTTTTATAACTATTGTCACTTAATATATAGAAAATCTGATTGATGCTGGCTTCTAACATCCTTTTATATATATATATAAAATAGATGTATATGGACATATTTTTGTATATAAAAAATTTCAAAACAAGACTTAGGGCATTGACTCAATTGAATTAAATAATTTTATTTATATATAATTATTATTTTTATAAAATTAAAAGATAAAAAAATATCAAAGTAATTGAAAAAACAAATCAAACAAAAAAAAAATACAGTGATGCAATTAATAATCAATTAAATATTAAGTAATAAAATTTTAAAATATATATATATATATGTAAAACAATATGAGTTGAATGAACGTATTAATATTTTTTATATATTTATTATCATAAATTATTTTTAATTTATTTAAATATATATAGACCTTTTAATTTAAATATATATATATATAATTAAGAATGTTTTAATAAAAAATACATTTAAAAAACTTACATATTTATTGTTTTTTAATTAAAAAAAAATAAATTATTCGACCCAAGAGCAAGAACGGGTCAAAGTACCTGTGGATGGCGAAGGGATTTTTTATTTTTATTTTTAATTATACATTAAAGAAACAAACTTATCCATCTGGCAATGGATATTGAGAGCCTTAAACGGACGGACGCAACTTCGGAAGGGAGGGGCTGTGGGGCCCATGTGGTCTGCGGCTCAAGGCTGCTTGAAGACTTTTCCCACACCGTGTTTGATTGGACCGGCCGGCAAAGGAAGACCTGTTGACTTGAAGACTTCTGTGAAGCTTCCCCTTTGATTTTTTTGGCCCTTTAACGTGTAGAACAAGCTCACCGTAAGTGAAGAGGAAATGATGGGTGTTTTCTTAAGCATTTAGAAAATTATTAATTTGAGTTTTTTATTATCCTAAAATAACCCTAACTACTGAGATTATTAAGATCCTTCCTTTCGAGACACGGTGCGTGGATTAAAATTTTAAAAGACTTGGTTTCAGTGCAATCACGTACAAATCTGCTCTGCAATCCGTGTTAATAATTATATTTTAAAGTATTTTTAAATTAAAAATATATTAAAATAATATATTTTTTATAACAACACATTAAAAAATATAGAAATATAAAAAAAATAATTTAAAATAAAACAAATTATTATTTTTTTAAAAAGTAAACAAATATACTATTAAATCAATTCTTTATGAAATTAAAATTAATTGAGAATTTTTTTCAAACGACACGGAGTGTCCCATGAACAATGACAGTATTAAGTCAATTTGTTGTGAAATTAAATTAATTGAGAAACAACTTGACAATGCATGTGGATATTAAATTTTGAGGTCAATTCAGTACTAGTAATCTTATCTCTCTTGGTGCCCACATAATTCTAATTATAATAATGTGAGTGCAAATATTATGAGGTTGATGGTAGTATAATTATAACCTGAAATAATAGACTACGTGATTAATGAAATTTATTCCCTTCTTTGATTTTTTAAATCCAAACATTAAAGTGATCAATCTAGAAAATATTTATATTTTAAATATATCAAAAATTATATGAATAAAGACACTTAAATTTTGTTTGATGATGTGGAATAATTATCCTAGGATTTTATGGATCAAATTGACAAATAGAAACTGTCCAGAAAGATATTCAAAGAGATAATCTGACTTAAAACAACAATAACAAAATATTTGACTAATGAATTAGGTCCAAAATTTTCCATGAAGATTCATGAGACTATTTCTTATGAAAGCTATTTTGTCGTTCATTAAATTATTGGATCTCCTGAAATTATGTCTAAAAGTTGTTATTTCAGCTATTTTAGTTATTTTCCTACATATTTTTATATTTTAATTATTTGTTTTCTACTTAGTTTGTTTTTCTTATTTAGATAAGTTATTAGGACTTCTATATAAATAATTGGTTTTTTTTATCATTCAAACTATTATTTAGATTTAATAAAAACATTAGAGAATTTTCTATAGATAATTAGGTTGTAATCTTAACGCTTGAGAACTCTAGTTTTTCTTCATTATACATTGCATCAAGTTGTATCAGAGTAAGTCAATATCTAGATCGATGATGAGCCATGAAGAGCATTGCGGGGGTAATTGGTGGCAATCATCTTTATGACGGTGATAAAGGGATACAAGCTATTTGGGATAAGCTGCATAGCCATTCAGTAGTGATAACAAACAACCAATCTAAGTAAGCTACTACAGGCTCTAACCATAATAAAAATTAACCAAACAATCCATAAAAGGATAACTGAAGAGAAATAATTTCTATGCTAAACAAACTCCTATAAAGTGTTATAAATTCATTCGACAAGGGCATAGATCCAATGTGTGTCATGAGATGAAACTTATAAATGTAGTTGGATATGATGATGAAAAGTCCAGAGAAGGCTCAAAATTATATCTAGAGGAATTTTATGAACCTAATGAGATGGGTGAATATGAGGATGGTGATGGTTAAACTTATTTAGTGAAACTTCTACTACTAACTCAAAAGCTGATGACGAGATCCAATGACATAAGCTTTTTTCATACTAGATACATGATAAATTAACATCTTTTTTATGTTATTCTTAATAGCGATAGCTATGCGAATATTGTTAGTACAGAGATGGCTGTTAAGTTGGGTTTGAATATTAAGAAACATCATGAACCTTACACTATAAGGTGGATTAAAGAGGTACCAAATGTAAAAGTAACTAAATGATGTAAAGTTTCTTATACACACACACACACACACACACACACGTGTGCGTGCGTGCGCAAGTATAATGATATATTTTATTGTGATGTAGTTGATATGAATGCTTATAATTTGTTGTTTCACATGACATGATAGAATGAAGTAAATGTATGGCATGAAGTACAATAAAACATCTATAGGTTTGTTAAGGATGAGATTATTTTACTTTGATACTTCTAAAAGGGGATTCCCAATCAAAAGCTGGGAAGGAGGAAATACATTCCTTATTATTACCCAATATTTTTTAGAAATTGAAATAAACTTGAATGAGATAAATGAGGTGCATACCTTAATTGTAAAGTCCTTTTTGATGTTCAAAGAAGCTAACATGATAGTAAAGGTCCTTGAAGTTGTTAAATCTCTATTGCAGAAGTTTCAAAAAGTCATTATAAATGACCTACTCAATGAGTTTAACTCCTATGCATGATACCCAACACCATGTTGACTTGACACCAAAGACTAGTGTTATGAATTTACCTCATTATAGGATGAGTCTAAAATAAAGGGAGACATTAAGGGAGCAAATAGAAGAATTGTTTGTAAAAATGCTAATTCAAGAGAGTTTGAGTCCATATGATGTCTATGCTTTACTAACACCAAAGAAGGATAGTAGTTAATTTATATGTGTTAATAGTCGTGTCATCAATAAAATCACTATAGGGTACAAGTTTTCAATTCTATGTCTGGATGACATACTAAACCAGTTGTGTGGTGTAATTATTTTTTCTAGATTTCTCAATAGTTTATTTTGTAATTTTAGGGCTTGAAAACCCTATTTTTAACTTCATTATATGTTGTGTAATTTATCTTTGTAGTTGAAAATACTTTTTATTTTCACCATAATCTTAGAAGTTGTTTGATAATACAAAACAATTATGAAGGAGAAATTTTTAGTTTGAGAAAATAACTTTTAACCCTACTCGAACTTATCTTTTACCTTCAAGTTTTACTTTAATCCAACTCAAAACTTGATCGAATCTGAAAATTCTCTATCCATTCAGATTGTTTTGGGTTGTTATTTATCAAATTCAAGTGAATTTGTCATTCCTATCTCACATATACATACAAGTTAAAGATTACTATTTATCAATTTTTTTAGGCAAGATTTTTAAATTTATTATTTAATGATTAAAAAAAAATAAAGGCATTCCTTAAACATTATATTAAATTTTGAAAATTGTTAAAAAAATATTAACAATACAAGGCTATATTATTTCCAAGGTAATAATTTTTTTCTATTATTATAGTGGTTATGTATCAAATTACCAATGAATAAGTTTGTCTCAAGCATTTACTTGTACGTGGTCTCTCAAATATTTTGAAATAGTTTTTTATTCAACAATATATCTAATCAAACACTTTTATAATCTAACTTTTTTCAATATAAATATTTTAGCATCTGCAAAAGCCATCAGAAGTCCGAATAAGCTTTAATCATCAAATGAGAAAAATTAATATTATTATTAGGTGGCCTTTGTTAGGAGGAAAAAAAATTGAAAAAATATGTTGTTTGGGAGTGTGGTTATGGTTGCTTTCAAAATGTTTTTCACTTAGAAATGTATCAAAATAATATATTTTTTATTTTTTTAAAAATTATTTTTAAAATCAAAGCATCAAAAATAATCTAAAAACATAAAAAAAAAAATATTAATTTGAAGCAAAGAAAAAAAATAAAATAATTTGAAATTTTTTAAAAAATATTTTTAAAATACAAAAATAAATGTGCTGAATGTTTAAAATTTTCTCATAGCAGTCTATTACGGATTACCAAGTGGTAGCTTAAAATTCTTGGCAATAACTTCAAAAACATTTATCTTGATGTTCAAGTGTGAAATTCCATATATTTAATTACTAGGTTGTTCTGGTCAATAATATTAATTATATGGGTAAATGTTTAGTAAAATTCCAGTGAGAACAAAGCACAAAAATCAAATGCCATGGCCCTACTGTCCCAGTTTTTCCAAACGGTGTGTGCTTATAAAATAAGACATCTACTTGTTTGTCTCCGCCCTCAATATGGAGATTTCAAACAATACTGCCACATCGTGAAATCTCCCAACCACCACCATTTCCCAGCCTGAAAGCAGCACCAGAAATGGCCGTTCCTCACCAGAAACACCACCTCTTCTTCATTCTCTTACTCCTATCTCTCCTCCTCCCCACTTATGCAAGATTAAGCCTTGACCATTCAGACCTCAAAGCCTTCGCAAACATCCAGAAAGACTTGGGTATCAACGGTCAACGCAGCTCCTCCTCTACACCATGCAACACCCCTGGGGTGTTTTGTGAGAGGAGGCTCTCTCCCAACGGCACCTATGTGCTCAAAATCACAAGACTCGTCTTTAAGTCTCAACGGCTCACCGGGTTCTTGTCCCCGGCAATTGGACGGCTGTCCGAGCTCAAAGAGCTCTCATTAACCAACAACCAACTGGTTGACCAGTTCCCTGCTCAAATAGTCAACTGCAAGAAACTAGAGATTCTTGAGCTTGGAAACAACAAGTTTTCAGGTGAAGTTCCCTCTGAATTATCATCAATTGTTAGTCTTCGAGTTCTTGATCTCTCTAGCAATTTATTTTCTGGGAATTTGAGTTTCTTAAAGCATTTCCCCAACCTGGAAAATCTCTCTCTTGCAAATAATCTCTTCACTGGAAAAGTTCCAAAGTCTATACGTTCGTTTCGCAATCTCCAGTCCTTCGACTTCTCAGGGAACACTTTTCTTGAAGGACCTGTGCCAGTGATAAGAAAAGGTGAATCCTCAAGGCCCCAATACCCAAAACGTTATATTTTGGCGGAGAACACGTCGAGTACAAAATCAAGGAATACTTCTTCTGGAAGCAAAAATTACAACCTAGCTCCAGCTCCTGGACCATCAGCAGCAGCGTCACACAAGCACAAGAAAGGCAAAAGGAAGCTTGCCGGTTGGCTCCTTGGATTTCTCGCCGGGTCAGTAGCTGGGAGTTTATCTGGGTTTGTGTTTTCATTATTGTCTAAGATGGTATTGGCAGCAGTAAAAGGCGGACGGAGAGATGGAGGACCTGCAATATTTAGTCCATTGATCAAGAGAGCAGAGGATTTAGCTTTCTTGGAAAAAGATGATGGGCTTGCAAACTTGGAAGTCATTGGGAAAGGTGGATGCGGAGAAGTTTACAAAGCTGAGCTGCCAGGAAGTAATGGCAAAATGATTGCCATAAAAAAGATTATTCAGCCTCCAAAGGATGCTGCCGAGTTGACTGAAGAAGATAGTAAGGTTCTACACAAGAAAATGAGACAAATCCAGTCAGAGATCAATACCGTCGGCCACATCCGGCATCGAAACCTTCTTCCTCTTCTAGCTCATGTGTCTCGTCCTGATTGTCATTATCTTGTCTATGAATTAATGAAAAACGGAAGTCTACAAGATGCGTTGAATCATGTTACTGAAGGGAGAAGAGAATTGGACTGGTTAGCTCGCCACAGAATTGCAGTCGGAGTAGCATCGGGACTTGAGTACCTTCACTTGAGCCACAGTCCACGGATCATTCATAGAGATCTCAAGCCTGCAAATGTACTTCTCGACGACAGCATGGAAGCTAGAATCGCCGATTTTGGACTTGCAAAAGCAATGCCAGATGCCAAAACACATATCACAACTTCTAATGTTGCAGGAACAGTGGGGTACATCGCACCAGAGTACCACCAAACGCTCAAATTTACAGACAAGTGTGACATATACAGTTTTGGAGTGGTGCTTGGGGTATTGGTGATGGGAAAGCTTCCATCTGATGAGTTTTTTCAAAACACTCGTGAAATGAGTTTGGTTAAGTGGATGAGAAATATAATGATTTCGGACAATCCAAGACAAGCTATAGATCCAAAGCTGATGGGCAATGGGCTAGAGGAGCAAATGCTGCTGGTTCTGAAGATTGCTTGCTTCTGCACTATTGATGACCCAAAACAGAGGCCAAATAGTAAGGATGTTAGGTGCATGTTGTCACAAATCAAACACTAGTTGAGCATGGAAGGCAATGATGTGTAAGAAATCAAGAATAATGCTGTTTAAATATATGTTTCGAACTTGTGTTAAGAATTATCAACAAGTTTATATCCAAGGAAGCCTGTAAAATGTGTTTCCATCTTATAGTTTGTCTACATACACAAATTAAGTGTGTTCAATCTGAATTGCATATAACATAAATGAAAGGCTCTTGCTAGTTCATCCTTATATCAAAGTCTGGCACAAATCCTCTTGACTTATCCCAAACAAGAGGCTGCCATAGTCAATTCTCTTTAGTATACATAGGAAACGCGTTCAACATACATAGATACCCTTGACGATCAGGGGAGTTTGCTGTGATAAGAAGAGAAACAGGGGAAGGATATGATTTATACACACAAAGCAGAGCTCTGAGGAAAGAAGCTGTATGCCCTTGATATGAAATTATGAAACGTGAAAGAAAGAAAAAATCTATAAATCTCGATTACAAATTCCGTATAGCATGTAATGCGTCTGCGTAGATTCTGAAGATGGCAAGGACAAGACTGGAACCTGAATCTTTCTCTTCTCTCTCTGCTTAGCGGGGAAGAATGATACAAGATTAAGCGTTGTTTTAGTGAATGGTTCCATGCTTGTTCCATGCTTGATAAACTCATTTCATCATTTGAGCCAAGACAGAAGTGAAATCTATGCAAATCTATCACAAATATGGAGTCAAATTTTCATACAAGGAATTAATCTTGAAGAGCTTCAGGAGTATTCTTAGTTTCAGTGCTAAAAATCGTCCATAGAATAAACAGCAAATAGCTTCACAAAGAACTGACTTGCAAATAAACTGTTCCACTTCCTGCTCTAAAGCAGCTAAAAGATTTTGTGAAACAAACATTTGGAAGAAGGGCAACCGATCTAACATAAAATATTGTGCATAAATAAATCCTAAGATGGCCACAGAAACTGCACGGTGATAGTGCCAAGCCCTTTCAACTTGCAATCATAATTTTCTTGCAGTAAGCACTTTGAAAAGGTAGGATTTTAGCAAATAGATTATAAGAATGCAAGTTCCATGACTGCTCCTTCCTCTTCTTCATTGATGGGAAGAGTTTACTCTAAAGCAGCCAATCTGATCCCAAATTTATTTCAACCTTTCGCTTGTCATAAAGAAAACAACAGCAAGGAAACATACAAATTAACACTTCCATGACAGCATAATAACTGTCCCCCAACATGTCAAGATAAATGATGCAAGAAATCTTTTTTCAAGACAAAGCAAATGCAAGAAATTGGCCTAGGGGTTCACTCTTTTTCTATGTTCTTCATCTTGTCAAACGCGAAGCACATGGAAAGCTGTTAAATTCCTCGCTCGGAATCCTACATGGTTTTAGTTGCCAGAACTGTTGTAAAATAACATTCTGCAAGCAATTTCTGGCTGGGAAAAATATTCAGAACTGCAATGGCCATAAGTTTTTCGAGACATCAGAAGATCACTATCAAACAAAGAAACACACAGGCCTGCAGCTCTTTATCCACACTAAAGGCCGTAGAAATTGATACAAAGGCACTCCAGACATTGGCCAAATTAAAAACACAATGGAAGATGATGCGATCTAGATTGTGCCTCCACATTGTTCAACGAAGGTGCACATCGAAATATAATTTCTTGGAGATTAAGTTTGGGTCAGGCTTCATAGTGACCCGCAGGATTCCATCTTTTTTGTGGGGTTTTTGGTTCAGTTTGGATTGGGCATGGTCCTGTTTCATTGTGGCTTGCGAGTTACTGTTTTTTCTTCCATCTCTTCCATCTCTTCTAGGAAAGACATCTCTTCAATACTCTAACCATCAAGCCATGTTTCATATGAAGGACTATAGAATTAGCTGGTAAAATAGGATGATCTTCAACCACTTTCAAGCTATAATTCCATATCACGGCGGCGCCAACAGCTTTCACTTCCACCAAGGCCAAGTCCTTGCCGATACAAGCTCTCGGCCCTGCATTAAATGCTATGAACTTGTAAGGCGAGACATGTTTGATTTCTCCATTGTTTGAAATCCACCTCTCTGGCTTGAATTCCAGGCAATCTTCACCCCATATCTCTTCCATCCTTCCCATTGAGTAAGGACAATAAATAACCCTTGTATTTTTGCCGATTCGATGCCCGCTCGGAAGAGTGTCCGAGTCAATCGAAACTGTGTGCTCGAAAGGTATGGGTGGATAGAGTCGGAGGGCCTCGCATATAGCTGCTTGGAGATAATTTAGCTTAGATAGCTCTCCAAAACTGAAACACCTCCCCTTATCATCTCCTTTTGCATTTAAATTTGTTCTGATCTCTTCTAAAATACTCTTTTCTACCGGTGGGTGAGTTGCCACAAGCCAAAGAAACCAAGTAAGACCGGAACTTACGGACTCACTTCCAGCTGATACGAGGTTAAACGCCATGTCTCTTGCATATTTCTCCGAGTTTTTGAAGGCACTCATTTCCCTTTCTTCTCGATCATCATCTTCAACTAACATGAATGTTAGCAAGTCGAAATCCTCTCTGTCCATTTGGATTTTGCTTCTGTTTAATAAATCTTTTTTTCTTGAAATGCACTGGTACAGTAAACGATCGAAGATCTCCGAACCGTTTTTCATCTTCCTCTCTTCCCCAAATTGAAGCCAGTTTTGTAGCTTCCAAAACCTTTGTGGCTTAAGATGTCGTTGAAGTGCAACCTCCTCCATATCATAATAAGCTTGCATGTATGGAACTTGAGGGAATTCAACTGAAAGAGAGTTCGGATCAAATCCCAACAACAATAGGCAGCTACAGTCAAACGTGAATCGCTTCAACACATCTTGCATGTCTACTTCTCTTCTTTGTTCTGAGAAATGCTCAAGAATTACAAATATTCCATGCAAGACTTTTCGTTGAATGTTTCGCTCTACAGCTTCCTCAAACTTGCTATTTTTTATAAAAGAGTGAACTGTTCTCCTTTGGGTTTTCCACCGATCTCCATCAGCACAAAATATTCCATTACCAAAACTTTCAGCAAAAATCTCCTTAAACTCAGGGCCCTTGTGATAATTGAAGGCTTTTTTTCTTAAAATGTGGTGAAGATTCGCCGGATTACTGGTCATCAGAAAGTCAAGGCCACCAAACCAAGGCCCTTTGAAAACAAATGTGCCGCCACACTGTTGAAGCACATAGGTTACAAACTCGTGGACTCGAGATGAATTGCGAAACAGCCCCGGCAACATTCCAACCACGGGCCAATTGATAATCACAGAGCTTCTATTCCTCCACCACCAAAAGGAAAGACAAAGAAAGATGATGCATAGAAAAGCCAACAGTAGCATTTTTTTTATTTCTTTTTTTGATTTTATTGTGTTGTCTTGCAAGTCCTCCAATCTCTTTTATATTACATCGATAAGTTGCAGAGTTCGTTGAGTCGCGGAAAATGTAGAGGGTTCATCAAACAGTTCATTCAATGCTGTTGGTTGGGTCAGTACTGACATGCCAAGGTCTTCGAGACCACAAATAGCTCTTTAATTACAATCAGACGTCATTAATGTTCAATCGGTGGGCATTTCTCACGATTTTTTTATTCTAGCATAGTGGAAAAAAACTGATAAAATAACATAATTTAAAAAATATTTAGATAAATAATATAGTTTACATAGTTATAAATAACATTTGCTGTTATCATATGTGACTCTTTTAAAAAATTAATGAGCATAAAATTTAATAAACAAAAAAAAGAGATAGGAAAAATGAAAGAATAAAAAAAAAACACATTGAAACTCTAATAATATTATTAAAAAAATCTCGACAAGATTCATCCAAAAAAATTAAGAAAAATCATTAATGATAACTTAAGTGAGTCACACAAACAACCCAAATGCAAGTGAGCCCCGATACTTTTGGACAACTCGTATGGCCTTCTTCGTTCATCATTTGTGACTTTTGATGTCATTAAATTTGTCTTGTTAAAATCTTTTCAATAGTATAAATGATATTGCTATAGAAGCTTCAGTGCGACTCCGATATCATTTTATTTTGTTTTTATTTCTCTCTCTCTCCTATTTCTTCCAAAATTACAAGGAGGATATTACAAATTACAAGTGTAGTAATTTTTTACCATCTTTTATAATAGTATACTTATTTCTAACCTTATCATGTGTTGTTTTCCTATCGAAGTATCTTGGTCTCCCTAATATGATATGATTTGCATACATTGAAACCACATTACACAAACCTTTATCAACATACTTTAAAAAAAAAAAAACATGCTTAGTCACTTTCACCTCACCACAATCATTCAATCATTGCAATCTATACAGTCTATAATGCTTAATTTTACACAAGTTTTGTTTACTAACAAGGATTATACTAGCTATATTATCACAACTTTTACTATCTATTATTAATTTAAACACCTTGTTTTGTATATGACAAAATGTTTGAAAGATGTTATCCCTTTGCTGATCAATATCATCTTTCTTAACTTAAACTTGAAGTATACGCCTTATAACCAATGCATCACCTTCAACAAGGTATGCAATCTCCTTACCAACATAATCCTCTAATGGTAGCATGTATTCACAATTAGATTTGTCACTTTTGGAATCAATGTCTCCATTTTCTCTAATAATCAATATTCTCCTATTGAACTAACATGGTTTCTCTAACAAGATATGACTTGTATGTATTGAAACCACATCACACAGAACCTCATCAATAAACTTCCAAATAAAAAATGGAAAGAATACCTAATTAGTCACTTTCAACTCACCATAATCATTCAACCATTACAATCTATAAGGTTTATGATGCTTAATAGTAAACAAGTTTAGTTTACTAACAAGGATAATACTAACTATATTAGCACAACATCCATTATCTATAATCAAACTACACACCTTGTTTTGTGCATAGCAACATGTATGAAAGATGTTCTCCATTTACATACCTTATTTTGTGGCAATATGTATGAAAGATGTTCTCCATTTACATACCTTGTTTTGTACATGGCAACATTTATGAAAGATATTCTTCCTTTACTGATCAATATCATCTTCCTTGACCTGAACCAAAAGTGTACGCCTTATAACTAAAGCCTCACCTTTAACCGGGTATGCAATCTCCTCATCAATACAATCCTTTAATGGTAGCATGTCTTTACAATCAGTTATGTCACTTTCAAACTCCACGTCTTCAATGTCTCTAATAACCATTATTCTCTTGTTTGGACTCTTTGAAGCGTAATGATCAAGCCCCTGATATTTAAAACATTTAACGTTGCGAGTACATTTAGGCTGAGTATCATATTTACCTTTAGAAACCATACATGTATTAACCTTAGCTTTAAGTGGTTCAACTTTGGTGCTAGTGAAGGGTTTTAATTTGGCAACCTCTTTTGATCTTTTGAATTTGACTTCCATGATGATGATGAACCTGAATTGTAAGTTGGTTATACATTCCCTTTTTCTTTTGAGTTGTCTCTCCACTTTCATAGCCATATGGATGATGTTCTCTTGATTAATAACATTAGTTATCTTTTTATTCATTTAGGAAAAAGAAGAGAGAAACAATAACACCAAAAGCACATTGAAACTCCAATGAAGACAACACTAGTATTGTTGAAAAGATCTCGATAAAACCAATCCAACAACACAAAAAAAGATCACAAATAATTGTCCAAAAGTGTTGAGGCTCACTTGCCTTTAGGTCACTCATGTGTCACACTCTGATCATCGTTGATGACTTTTCTTAGTATCAATAGATTTGTCCCGTCAAGATCTTTCCAACGATATTAGTTGTATCATCATCGAAGTTTCGGTATGTCTCTAAGGTCTTTTTCTTCTTTTTTTCTAATTTTCTCTCTCTCCTCTTTCCTCTCTCTTTATTGAATCTTATGTATAACAATTTTACAATTTGAGAGAGTTGCAAGTGACACTTACAACTCGTGAATCGCAAATGTTATCTACGACTCTTTAAACCGTGTTACTTCCTAAAATATTTTTTGCACAGTGTTTTTTTTTTTTTTTTTTACTATGTTAAAATACTAAAAAACTCTATTTATGACATGCCAAAGTCTTGGATACCACATGATTTGTTTAATTAGGTTTACACTCTTTTTTAGTTAAATTTTATTGAAATTTAATTTTCAATATAATTTTTTTTAATATGAAATATTAATATAATAAATTAATTAACGCTACATGACTACTAAGTTTATTTTATTTTTCCTATTAGTGCCTTCTAATATTTCCAAAAATCGCTTATACTCTTGTAAAATATCATATTACATATATATCACAAAAACCTTTAATTTTAAATTGAGTTATAAGTAAAATAAATGATGAAAATATTACTTTTTAGTAATAAATTATATTATAGGAATATGTTGAGATTTGATAAAGAGTACTTGGATTTTTAGATTATTGATTGATCAAATCATTTAATTATATTTTATTTAGTTAAAATATCATAATTTAACTAAAAGAATATATTATTGATGAGTCAACTTTTTATTAAGTTTTTGTTTGGTCATTTAAAACATATGGATTTTACAAATATACCAAATTCAAGACATCTAAACTTGGCAGTCAGCCACGTCCAAAGAACGTGGGTATGACACACATGTCAGATCCAAGGTGCTTGAACTTGACAATTAGCTAAGTTCGAGGTAACTTGAGTCTGAAAAACATATCATATCCAAGATACTTGGACTTTGTGGTCAGCTAAGTCCAAGGTTATGATCATCCATTGACATGTCCAGTGGAATGACCAATCTTCTTAGGTTTAAAAACCTCATGGAAGAACTTAGTCTTTATAGGCTTAGTTATATTTGACGTATTAAACTCTAAATCTCTCTACACCTTTCTAGCTGTATAAAAGTTCTTCAAGGATCCATCATATTCTCATCAAACATTAATATAGATGTAAGAGATATTTATCCCTCATTAAATGTTATCAGGGTAATTATAGTGCAGACCCTTCTTTTCACAAAAGAACAAGACTTATAGGCTATAAATATACTATGAGACTTTTAGAACAAAGGTTCAAAATCTCTAATTCTCTACTGCATTTATATTTTCAAAGCATCTCTCTATAAAATATTCTTGTATTTTCTCTCTATAAAAAAAATACTTATTTAAACATAGAAAAGTCCTCACCTCCACCAAATGAGACATTTTACAGGTATCAGTCACGAGCAGCTTTGGTCAATTAATTAAGGATTAAGTATAAGCTATTACCTACTTTGGCTAAAAAGAATGCAAAAGATTATTAGGACCAGTTGATTAACCGATTATCCAATCCAGAATTCGATTCCAAGCTAGTTAGATTTTTGATACATCATCAATTATCAAACCGTTGATAATGCAACGATTATCAATTATTTAAAATATTTTCACAATTCGGGACATAACAGCTAGTTAAAAAAAAATGAAAATACGGAATGTTCAGAAATGCCTAGCCTTAATGCGACCAATTTTCTATCCACTGCAATCAGATTAATGCTTCAAAAGTCCTCGCATTCCTGTTTTCACGTTCAAAACATAATTTTATCATCTTTCGCATGAAGGTAAACTCCTGCAATATAATTAATTATTTCCTTAATCTCTGTTACAATCTTGTCTTAGTTAATAAAAATAACGATGTCAAATATTACCGTTAACTGCACAAGATGATGGAATGTCTCTAGGAAGTTAAAAGTTTAAAATATAAAAATTATATTGAGAATATAAAATAAAAGAAAAATTTATATTCTTTTGACAAACATTTAAAATAATATTTGAAGGGTAACCGAAAGTCCACGACGTCTCAAGCAGGCTTAATCATCCCCACCCACATAAGATGACAGAGAGGGTGACAGGCGGCTGAGATTGTTCGGCATTCAATTATTATTATTATTTGTTTTTTTTTCTCGTTTTTTTTTTGCTGGGATTAATTGTAACATTATGAGAATGAGTTTTAAATTTCAAGAATAATAGATTTTATTTTTATTTTTTATATGATAAATACTTTGAAAATTAAAGTATGAATACTTAAATAATAGAAATTATGAACAATTAACCTAAATGGTTCAAGGAATTTTTATAATCCATGAACTTTGTTATTTTGATGAAATGGAAGGGTTAAAAAGTTATTTTTTTCAGATGGCATTCATGAGAAATAAATATCTTTCATATAATTTTAATAAGAAAAAAAATCTCATACATAACATTAATAAAATATAATATAATAGATTGTATGGTTTTATAAGTTAATTTATAATTTTAATAATATTACATCCAACGTAACATAAACAAAAAAATATTGAAGGACAAGCACACAAGCCTTCTTTTTTATTGGGTTGCGTGCACAAGCCTCATATTATTAGCACAAATACCCAACCCTTTTTTATTTTTATTTTTGCAAGGTTTTTTATTGGACACTATAAAAAAAAAAATACTTGACATTATATTTAAATTATCATTCAATTTTTTTATGTTTCTTAAATAATATTATAGATTTTCATGGTAAATTTAACAATTTTTGCTTCAATCATTATGCACTTGATATACAAAAATATGAAATAATAAACTTCTCATGATAATAAAAATTTTGCTCTTTAAATTTTTTGATAGATTTCATTTGATCACATGTAAAATTAAGGCTCTCATTGTCGATTTATTTATCCAATGAAAAGCATATAACTTTGTTTTTTTATTTCGTCAATGATACCTTGGTTACAGGGATTAATGGAAGAAAGTTCAAACGATCATTGATAGGCTGGCTACTGAATTTAAAATACAAGATTTTTAATTAGCATTCACTTGCGTATACATATTACATACACAGAGAGGGGGAGAAAGAGAGGGAGGGAGAGTGATAGGCAAATGAACACAGAAACACCAAGGCAAAACCCACAAGACAAGAAAACAGGAGACAACAACAAGAAGAGTAAAACAAAACAACAATAAAAGCAGAAAAATAGAATAGCTAATGGCAATCTAAATAGCCCAAAGGGAGAAACTCGTGATCAACCCAACAGCCTGCTCTTCTAAGATTGACGTCTTTGAAGAACTCTAACCTTCAAGCCGTGTTTCAAGTCCTCGGTCCTGCATTGAATACTATGAACTTGTAAGGGGAAACAGGTTTGATTTGTCCTTGGTCTGAAATCCACCTTTCCGGCTTGAATTCTTGGCAATCTTCACCCCATGTTTCTTACATCCTTCCCATTGAGTAAAGAGAATATTCGATCCTTGTGTTTAGACCAATATGATGCCCATTTGTGTCCAAGAACTATCTCAACCCAATAGTTTAAGCTGTTAGGTAAAGTCCCAAGATATGATTTATATTATTCTCTAACACACCCCCTCAAGTGAAAGCTTTTTGGGCTCGAAACTTGCATAAGCCTACATTACCTTGTGCTTAATTTTTATCAAATAAATGGAGATAGTGAGATTCGAACTTGTGACCGCTTGATCATTAAGGCTTTGATACCATGTCAAAGAACCATCTCAATCCAATAACTTAAACTGTTAGGTAAGATTTCAAAATATGATTTATATTATTGTCTAACAACTTAGAAGAATGTCTAATTCGATTGAATCTTTGTGTTCGAAAGGAACGGGTGGATACCGTCTAAGGGCCTCACATATAGCTGCATGAAGATGACCCAGTTTACTTAGCTCTTTAAAATTGAAAAACCTCCACTTCTCTTCTCCTTCTACACTTCAATTTGCTTTTATTTCTTCTAAAATCTTCATTTCTAATAATGGGTGTGTCGACACGAGCCACAAAAACCAAACGGGGCCAGAAGCTACAGTATTAGTACTCCCTGCTGCCAAAAGGTTAAAAGCCATGTCTCTCACAATTTTATCTGGTTTTCTGAAGAAACCCTTTTCTCCTCCTTTATCATCATCTTCGACCAAATTATATGTTAATAAATCGAAGTGATCTTCTCCTTCTATTTGGATTTTGCTTTCGCTTAATAACTCTCGCTTTCTTAAAATGCGTTGGTACAAGAAATGATCAATGATCTCCCAAGCCTTCTTCCATCTTCCTCCCCTCTCCAATTTGAAGCCATTTTTGTAGCTTCCAAAAGCCACGTGGCTTAAGATGCCGACGAAACGCAACCTCCTCCATAACATCATAAGCCTTCTCGTATGGAACTTGAGGGAAATCGATTGAAAGACAATTTGGATCAAATCCCAATACCAAAGCGCAGACGTACGTCTTGTAAATCCACTTCAACTCCTAGGACTGAGACATGATCAAGAACCATGAATAGTCCTTGCAACTTGCAAGATTTTTTGTTGAATGATTTTCTCGAGAGCGAGCTCAAATTTTCTATGCTTAAGCGAAGTGTGATTTATTCTTCTTTGTGTTTTTCACCAATCTCCATCAGAATTGAAAATCCCATCACCCAATGGTTCAAAAATCTGCTTGAACTCGAGGTTTCTGTGGTAGATGGTGAAGTTTTTGCTCAAAATGGGCTGAACATTCATGGGATTACTGGTGATCATGAAGTCAAAGCCAGCAAACCAAGGTCCTTTAAAAACGAGTGTGCCATCATTTTTTGGAAGAAGATCAGTCACAGACTCGTGGGCTCGAGATGCACTGAGTAAAAGCCCTGGAAACATTACAACAATAGGCCAGTTGATAAGCAGAGAGTTTCTATTCCTCCACCAAAGGAGAAGGCAAAGAAATATTTAAAATGATAGTTGAAAATGCTAATAGCATGTATGTATAAGAAAACATGGCCATTAATTGGATGCGAGTTTATGTCTAATGTTGTCCTATAAGTCCTCCCAAAGCTTACTTATATGCTTCTTACGTTCGCCACGCTTTCCTCCATGCATGAATTGAAGGTTTCAATAACATTTTTGTTAAACAACATGTGTAAATTCATTGTATATTAAGTTAACCCAGTAAAAACTCAATTTAACTAAAAAAAATACAAGATGATATTGTTCAAATTTTAATTTTTTTAAAAAATTTTATTTAATTTTTTTAGTGTAAGAGAGTGTTTGCCATTGCGTTTGTAACTGCGTTTCGTCAAATTTTGAATTTTTTTTTTTTTTTTTTGCTAAAATTGAGTTCGGTTTGTACTTTTTGAATCGTTTTGATGTGCTGATGTCAAAAATGATTTTTAAAAAATAAAAAAACATCATTGGCATGCTTTTCGGCACGAAAAGCTATTTGAAAAGCAATCGCTACCACACTACCAAACACGCTCTAAAAAACCGAGTAAATCATGAAGAACTTTTTGATAGTATTATTAAAGTTAGCTTAGCAAATCAATCCTCAAACCTCTCAGCATAATTCTTTATATGGTCTAAGCTTTAGACTAAACAGTGTGAGAATTGTCATGACATACATAATAATTTAATGGGTTCAAAAATAAATCAGATGATAAGTGTAAATGTGAGTTGGCTTAAAAAAAAATTATGGACGATATTTTTTGTTTTAATATTGAGAAGACAACATATAAAATCACCCTAATTAACCCGAGTTAAACATTTAGTTTATTATTTAAATCATGAACATGATGACAATACAGCAACCAAGTTGGTTAGATGTCTTTTTCTTTTCCATTTCCTTCTTGTTTCCCCAGTTGGCTTTCATTGAGTTTAGGTGAGTTTAAATTCAAGGCTTAATTAAAGTTATTAGAGAATCAAAGGTCAAATAAAAGAGAAAAAGGCATAAGCTCAAGTGGGAAGAAACTCAAGACTCAATTGAAGAGTTATTATAAATTAAGGATTAAATTGAACAAAGAGAGCAAAAAAGAGTTATTATAAATCAAGGACTAAATTCAAATAGAAGAGAAAAAGGCTTAGCTTAGTTTTTTTTCTTTTGAAAAATGAAAGTCTTGAACAATTTTTCACAAAATTAAATACCAATCCAGTTGTCATGTGTTCAAATACCATTGAAAATAATCTGAAAATGATTCATTTGGGAAAGGAGAGGAGAGGACCTCTAGCGTGCTCTAGCAGCTCTACATACTACGAAGTTCTTGAGAGGCTACCTTTTCTTTTCTTTTCTTTTCTATTTTTCTACATACTGTGAAGTTCTTGAGTTTTAAGGAATTAGCCCATTATTTGAAAAGATATCATAGACCCAGTAGGTCACTCGTGCTTGAAATTGGGTTGCCATTAGTGATAGAATAGTTGGAGTTTTTTTTAATTATTATTCTAATACAGTAAAAAATAATAATAATAATAACACAGTAGACATAATATTTTGAAAGAAACTACAATTTAAAGAGTTAGCAGATAATATTATCCACGAATTGCAGGGGTTTTTAGGTATTTTTTAAATTATAAAGTGATCAACACAATATATAATAAAGGAAGAGGAGAGGAGAGACAGAAAAAAAAAAAAAAATCAAACTCCAAATAATGAGATCCAATACTGAGATAAAAACAAAATGAGAGGATAACTTTGAATTTTGGATAGAAAAAAGTGAATTTCAAAAAGATAAGAGAGAAAATAGAGAGAAGAAAGAGGAAAAAAATAGACCTTTATGCCATAAATGTTGCATTGCCGATAAGGTCTCACCAAGATGTATCCAATGCCATCAATAATGGGGGAGTTCCAACACTAGAGAAAGTTGCACACGTTGCTACAGCGTGACATCTTTCTCCATGTCATCACATGCTTTTTATTTTTATTTTAAACATATTTTCAAAACAATTTTCAAAAAATATAATTTTGACATGATTTTTGGTGATTTTGTTTTGCTATTTTGTGATTTTTTTTCTCTACTTTTTTCTCTCATCATGTCATGTGAATGTTGATGAATTTTTAAAATCAAGAATTTCCCAAAACAAATCAACAAAAAATTTATCAAGCATAATGTAACTGAAGAATGGGAGGGACCAGTATGAACATTACAAACCCTTTTCTAAAACAACTTAAATGGATAGGATAAGATAAGATGAAAAAGGGATTAAAATGGGGGATATTAGATAGCATAAATAAGGGATTGAATAGTGAGTGAGTGTGTGTGTGTGTTGGGAGGGGGGGGTTAAAACTAATCGGTAAAACAAATCATCAAAAAGAAAAAGGAAGGGGGAGGGAGGAAAACATGCAATTAAAAAAAAAAACAACGAGAAAGAGAAAAAAAAAATGAGAAAAAAAGAGAGGTCAAATGAACCTTCATATTCAACCTCTCTTTCTAAAATAATAATAATAAAAAAAATCCTAAACTCACCACTCACGTGTTGCCAACCCAACAAAAAGAAAAGAATAGCAAATCAATAATTAAATGGCATAGGGTAAAATTAAAAAAACCTAAATCAACCCAAGTTAACTCAATTAATTTGCGATCTGAGATATAAAACAGAGATAACCTAGCAAAAAAGAAAGAATAGCAAATCAAGAAGCTCGAGGTCCAATAATTCAATATTAAATGATAAAAAAAAATTAAAAAAAAATCAAATTTAAACTAGATTCATCATCAAAACTAGTGGATCGGGTTATGAAACTGATATTACCTGTAAAAGACAAAAAAATCTCAAACCATAAAAAAATTAAAATTTTAAATAATTAAAATTAAAACAATGAGGACTAAACAATGAAAAAATAATAATTGAAACAAACTAATAAGGGAATACATTGAAAAAAAAAATGAAGAAAATGATAAAAAAAAAAAAGAGCAATAAAAAAAATAAGGACTAAAATTGGAAACCAAATAAAATTAAATCAAACTCCAAAGGATAAAATAAAATAAAATAAAATAAATAATGAAAAGGATAAAAAATAACAATTAAAAGAATGAGGGTCAGATTGGATAAAAAAAAAACTAACGAGATTAAATGATTAGGAATGAAATTAAAAACAAAGCAAACTTAAAGAAATATCAATCTAAAGAAAAAATAGAAATGAAAAAAATAAGGATCAAATAAAAAATAAATACAAATTGGAGGACACAATTGAATTTTTCAAAACTTCACACACATACCGAGGCTTGAGAGAGAGAAAAGAATGGGAGGGGAAAAAAGATCAATCATCGTCAAACCGTCGCTTATATGACAAAACACGCCACCCTAAAAGATGCACTACCACTTCCACATCGAGTGAGTAGGTGATCGACCTTTTTTAGCCACCATACGTGCCCCCACTAGAATGGCGTAGAGGTTGATGACACGCCTATACGTGTGTGGCACGCGTAGGCCTACTTATTGATTTATTAATTTTATAATAAAGCAAATTATCGAAAAAGCTGTAAAGACATATGAATATTATATATATAAAACTTGATGCAAATACAAAAATATCCACCCAAGACAACCTTTAATTTTTTGAGTTTAGAGGGCAAACATGAAATTTTACTATACATAAAATGTACAAAGACAACCCCTCCTTCAAAGGCCAATATTTTTTAGGCCCTAAGGGCGCAAATGTTATTTAATTGCGCAAATAAGCCTGCAAATACGCAAAAACCTTTGGACCAGAGGCTAATTTTTTGAGCTCCTAAAGGCAATATAGCATTTTTATTGTACATAAAATATACAGAAAATCAACTTTGCCCCCAATCAATTCTCAAATGATATTTAGATCTCATGAAAAATATGCACCCAGTGCAAAGACAATTATTAAAAGCAATAAAGAGCAAAATCAATATTACACTGAATCCATAATAAATCTCCTCACATGCTACAATAATTTATTGGCCCTTTTAGATTTTTTTTTGTTAATAATATAATATAATATGGTATGATATAATTTTTGTAGTCCATCTTTGTCATATTAGCTTGATGCTATTTTTTTGGTTGGTTTGAAGTTTTAGTTACTTTTATTTTTCTATATATTTTTTTTTTTAAGTAAAGTCACAATTCTCACGCGCGCATGTATGGACAAACATAACAAAATTCAATTCTGAGAGGTATAATTCAACTGATCAGACTCTAAGTTTGCTCCTAGAAGTTACTAGGTCGAGTTCCACAAACCTCAAGGTCATTGGAGACCTATATGTCTGTTAACTTCAGGGTATATAAGATTAATCAAGATCTATAAAAGCTGGTCTAAACACTTACGTTAATAAATAAATCAACAAAATTCTTTGGATCTAGTTTTATTTTTCCAATTCAAGGAGCTTTCAGGATTCATTATCAAAGAAAAAGAAGAATGAAAATCCCTTCAAGATCATCGAAGAATTTTCCTCGTAGCCAATCACAGTTATCATCTTGCCTAGGAAGACTTGCTAATTAATTAGAAAAGGAATTGATGGGCATAAAGCCAACAGACTCCAAGCCCAATGGTTGGCCGCCGATAATGGCATTAGGATTTAGACAAGCAGACATGTGGGTATTCTCTCTTTCTCGAGGATATTGTCGCGAGCATCGCCAACATGCTCCTTGCATTCTTGTGGTGGGGTTCTTTGATCTTCGGAATAGTTAGGGCCAAGGAGGCCTACGGTGGTCTGCGGTGGTCTGCTCTAGATTCTGCAGATTCCCCCCACCCGTCTCCTTCCCTGGGATTCTACATTCTGCACTTTCCTAGAAAAGGCAATGCAATAATATTGTACTCCTCTTTTTAGCTTTATACTTTGTAGGACTCTGCCCTTAGTTTTGGGGCCATACGGGTCCATCCCGATGCACGCCGGCCTCCCATGTTTCCCCACCTCCATTCCCAGCTATGAACACAAACGTAAATCTTAAATCTTAATTGTTAATAAATCTCTTCTTATTCCTCTATTTGTTTTGTTAGAGGCCTCGCTTGATGATGCGCTGGGGAAGATTACTCAGTTTGATTGGAAAATCTCGAGGAAAGGATCGTTAATTGAAGATTAGGCCTCTGTTCAAGATATGAATTTATACAATTAAATTAGAAATTTTGGGAGGATTAATCGAGCCACTGTCCTTAAACAATAATAATAATAATAATAATAATAGAGGCATGGAAGATTGTAAAGCATTTCTCCCGCTGCCAAAACACATCGAAGTGATTGAAAAGGATCCTAAGTCGTCTTTAATACCCCACTTTTTTTCTTAATTCAAATGTTTATTTTTATTTAGTAATTTATGATTTCGAGGGGCTTGAAAGTGTTATATATATTGTTTTTTAAAGTGATTTTTGTTTATAAATATATTAAAATAATATATATTTTTTAATTTTTTTAATATTAGCATATTAAAATTAAATTGATTTAAAAAAATTAATTTGAAGTAAATTTAAACCCAAGCAAGATTGATATTGTTGCTGATTAAACATATTGTCTTAGTCATAATTGACTAATAAATTGATTCACCACCACATAACCATACTTTATGGTTCTTTCTTGCTACTTCAATTATTTTGTGATGGCAGCATTGTTGTTGACATTTGCTGTTCTCCTCTTATCTTAATTATTATTAATGAGTGGCATACACACACACGCATATACACACCCACACACGTGTGTTGATTGATTTTGTTGTATATAATTAATTTTTTTTTTGTATATAATTAATTGAAATTATACCATGGGGTGTTTAATAAATATTAAATACTAGGTAGTCACTGGACTTTTTTTTATATTGAGTGATAATGCACAAGTTGTATCTACAGTATTGTTGGAAATGGATGGACGGGAGTGTTGTTCATAGATAAGATGGAAGTTAAAAGAGAATTGTATTTTAAAATATTTTTTATTTAGAAATATATTAAAATAATATATTTTGAATATTAATATATTAAAATAATTTTAAAAAATTAATTTGAGAAAATATAAGTTTAATATTTTTCAAAAATAATTTTACAGCTGAATATAAATGGTAGCCCGTTTAGAGGTGTGTTTATAATTATTTTTTAAAATATTTTTAATTTAAAAATATATTAAAATAATATTTTTTAAAAAATAAAAATTATTTTTAATATTAGCTCATGTAATATAAAACACTAAAAAAATATTAATTTTTTTAAAATACAATAATAAACACTTACAAGGTGTGTAAACAAAATATCAACGACGTGACGGTCCGATGTGTTTTGTATTTAGATATCTGCTCCCGTGGATCTAAACTTTGACGAATTTTATTTCCAGTTGGGGATAGTAGGACACGTGTAACAAAATGGGACAACCTGGATTCGCTGGTGCGCGGTTATTTAAAAAAAAAAAAAACCTGTCTTGCAATGATGTCCCTGTATTTTAATTTATTGCTATTCTCTCTTCAATACTTAGCCAATGTTTACTTTCTTTCCTCTTCTCTTTTAAACACAGCTTGTAGAGTGACTTTTAAAACCTGTTTTTTTATTTAATTCTGTAACGATGAGAACTTATATTACAAAAGAATTCAACGATATTTATTTTTTAGAGTAAGAAATTTAATAATCTATATTTTAAGAGAAAAGTGTATTTCTTTATTAAATTTTTTTGTTATTAATTTTTTTTTTATTTTGATTGAATAATGATTTTTTTACTAATAAAAACTTGTAGAGAATAAAATAAATATTTTTCAGAACTCAAATGATTTATATTAAATAAGAAAAAAAATGCATTTCTCTATCCAAAACTTCATTTTTCTTACTTGTTAATTTCTTTTTATCTTTGAAGAGAACATATTTTTTTTTTTATGAAAATACAATTATTCAGATTAAAACTTATCATTATTTATAATAATAATAATAATAATAATAATAATAATAATAATAAAGCACATAATAAAAAAAATCATATTTCAATTCTTTTCAAGGGATTGTATAAAAAAAATTAATTAGAGGAAATAATATAAAAATTGATAAAATATAAAAAATAAAAATGATAAAATATATATTTGATTCTCATTAAATATTTATGCTAATGTTTTTAAAAATGTGCACATAAGTTTTTTATATAATCATAAAAAATATTAAAACTAAAAAATATTACAATAAAAAAATATTACAATAAAAAAATTAAATATCTTTTATAAAACATAGAATAACTTGACTATTTAAAAAAAAAATATTGTAATCAATTATCTAAATATCATTTTATTTTTAAGATATAAAAATGTGTTTTTTTTTTTAAAGATGAGGGTATATAGAAGCATACCTAGGCGCTCCTGAGCTACAGTCAGGGCCACGTAGTTAAAATTTTTTTTTTAAATCACCGGAGCATCTCTACCCTCTGTTCAAATTTTTTTTATTCAAAAACCTAAATTTCAATCATTTTTTGCACCCCAAAAATGTGAAAAAAATAATCACGTTAATCTATAAATTTCCAACAACAAAATACATTATAATCTACATAAAAAATAAAAATCAAATCAAAATTTTTTAAAAAAATATTGAGGGTTGATCTACTTTTTTTCTTTTTTTTTTTTCATATCATTGACAGTGAAAATCATTTTTATTAAGTTCTTTTCTTAAATTGGTATTTATAAACACCAAAATTAAAGTTTTTAATGGTTGAAATCTGGCAGCCAAGTCTTCTCTCTCATCAAATTTTCTTGATGTTTTTCTCTCTTCTCTCTCAACTGTAGGAAGTGAAGCATGATAAAAGTAAAGTTTGTGGTTAAAATGTAAGAATCTAGAAAAAGAGGTACTGAACCCAATAAAACTAAAATCTAAGGGCGAAAATGAAACTGTTGCCTGCAAATTGTGAAAAGCCCTATGTTTCTTTGGTCCTCTAGCCTTGAGTTTAATTTTCAAGTTTATTTTTATAAGGAGTAGTGAGCTAATTTTATAGAATTAATTGTCAATTAACACAGGACAACCCAATCAAATATATAAAAAAAAAATGAAAAAAAAAATATATTAGCACATATGCAGTCACATAAAACCACGATAACATTACTAATAAAGGCTAATTTGAAAAGGAAAAAAGTCAAGGGACTGAACTGGAGAAGTTGAAAAATATAGGGATCAAAGTATAAAAAAACAATAAATAAATAATATTTTGTGAGAGAATGAAATGAATAGTGAATATCATTGTACCACACTATTTTATATTTTAAATAATAATATAATATATGATTTTTTTATTTATTTTTGTAACTAACTAAAAATTCAAAATAATGATTTGTTTGGTATTGTGATTAAATTGTTATTTTATTATTTTTAATTTTTAATTAATTTTTGAAGTGTTTTTAGATTATTTTGATATATTGATGTTAAAAATAAATTTTAAAAATATTATTTTAATAATTTTTAAATAAATCACTTTAAGAACTGTAATTCAAAAACATTTTTAAAAAAAATTAAACGAAAACAAAAGGCCCATGACAGTGGTTCCTAATTTAACCGCTACATGGATTCAAAGTGTCCTGATTCCAAATTGTAGGCAAAAATAAAATAAAATAAAAAGGGACACTTGTGCAATAGAGAGCAAAAGACTTGTTAAAATATATCGGGACAACAGTTTCGCACGTGAGTATGGATGGTATCATAGACATTTGCATGAGCCAACCTGTAATCATATCATGCCCCTCTAAGCACATTTCTCCATTGAAGAACACTCTCATATCACTTCACAAACCAACAAAAGAAAATAAAAGAAAAGGAAAGGAGTGTTCATCTTCTTCTACTTCTGCTGTTGCTGCTGCTAAGGTTGTTATTACTGCGAAAGAAAATAAAAGAAAAAACAGGTGTTTTGTCTTTTTTTTTTTTTTTAGAGATGGGAGGGGTGACTTCATCAATGGCAGCAAAATTAGCATTTTTCCCACCAAACCCACCATCATACAAGCTAATTACAGATGATGCCGCTGGTCTCTTACTTCTTGAACACTTTTCTCACCGTGAAAATGTTGATGTTTTGCGTCTCCCAACTCGGCGAGGGACTGAGATTGTTGCTGTTTACGTTAGATATCCAATGGCAACTTCTACTTTGCTTTACTCTCATGGAAATGCAGCTGATATTGGTCAGATGTATGAGCTCTTCATCGAATTGAGTATTCACTTGCGTGTTAATCTCATGGGGTAATTTCTTTTTCACTGTTTTCTCATTTACCCTTTTGTTCAAGTTTATAGATTTTGTTCATTTGTCTGGTTTTTTATGGCTTATGAGAGTTTGCATGTGGAGAAAATATGTGTTTTTGGTGAAAATCAGGTGAATTAGTGATACCCAGTTGGGATTTCTGAGTGAGTTTTAGTTTGCTTTGTGTAGAAGGAAGGGATTTTTTTGGGGTTATTGGGAAAAGGTTACTAGCAGGTGAAAGGTGTTGTTTTTTTGGTGTGGCTATGAGGTATTTTTCATAAAGCTTGATTGTTTATTTGGTTAAAGTGGGTGGAAGAATTTGAGATCAAGTAATTGATTTGTGTCTGATTCACAGATTAGCTAAACAGAGTTGTTTTATGCAGATCCCTTCCTCTGATATCATGATTGTGTGATTTTATTCTTAGATTGGTTAAGATTCTTGGTTTTAGCCAGGAATTATGATAGTTTCAGTGAAAGAATGGAATCTCCTATGAGTTTTGATCTAGGCAATTGGCATACTGGATCAATTAGGCGATTTAGGGCTAATAGTTGTTAAGGGAGAAAATTGAGACTAACTTTGCTGCTTTTAACTTCCTGATGTTCTGTGTATACTACTCATGTTTTCATCTTCTTTGTCTTGCAAGGTCTTAACACTAGTCTACTGTTTTCTATTTTCTGCAATTTTATCAAGAAAGTCCAAGTCTTTGTATGGGGTGACTTAAATGAATAAAAAATTTGGCAAGCAAAAATGGGGGCCTGAAAATTGAAGAAGAACAAGCATTTATGCATGAGGGTTGTTTCAGAAATCCAGAAGCATGCTTTTGCAAGCTAGTTTTCTGTCTAGATTTTGACAGAACTCCATGTGGCTGCTTATTTGAAAAAAAATGGTACGGATCTACCTTACTGGCATAAATCTAGACTTGCAAGTGCCAATTTGGATCTTAGGTTGATTGGATCCATTATATAGAGTTCTTTACTGCATCAAGTTGTTGTTATGCAACTTAATATAGGTGGCCAAGCATGCAACTTGGGAAAACTCTGGTGTGAAATGGAAAAAAAAAAAATTCACGCCAGAGAACTTTTTATAGAGGTGTTGGTTTGGGTATGTTGTCACAGCAATCATATAGACACTGACAACGCCTCATACTGGGAGGCATCCTGTGCCTTGTTTAAATATTAAGTGGTCAAAGACAGCATTTTTTTCTTATAGGTGGTTGCCTTTTACAGAGTTCATAGAGGACCAGTCCGATTCTGTGTTTGTTTGAGTCTTTTATGCAGTTTATCCAGCACTCAAGCATCAGATATAGAAAGGGAATTTAAGCATCTTTTTTTCAATTTGTCTAGGTATGACTACTCTGGCTATGGACAATCATCAGGAAAGGTATGCTGTATAGAATCTTCATTAACTTTATATTGGAGTAAAATTATTTTGGCAACCGATCCTCTGAAGGTCGTTCAATTACTTTCTGCAGCCCAGTGAACACAATACATATGCAGATATTGAAGCTGCTTATAAGTGTCTCGAGGAGAGCTATGGTGCCAAGCAGGAAAATATCATCCTTTATGGCCAATCTGTGGGAAGTGGCCCAACCGTGGATCTTGCTGCACGTTTACCTCGACTAAGAGCTGTTGTACTGCATAGTCCTATACTATCAGGGTTAAGAGTGATGTATCCTGTGAAACGCTCATACTGGTTTGACATCTACAAGGTTAATATTTTGTTTCTTGGTCTTCTTAAATATCATGTCATATGTTTTAAAGAGTATTCATGCATCTACTATGCCTCTGAACATGGCTTCGCTTAAATTTGTCCAGAACATAGACAAAATTCCTCTGGTGAAGTGTCCCACGCTGGTAATCCATGTAAGTATCATAGTTCTATATCTAGTGTTTTTAAATTACGAAAACTTATTTCCATTATTTTCTCCATTCATGAAACTTTCTGAATAGTGTTTGGTCAACCAATGTAATATCATGCAAATAAACTGTTGGGGATAGTAAAAACCTCTGTGCAAGTCCTGCAGTAAGTCTTGTATAGCATATGAATGCGCAGTATTTGAATAATACAGAACATGAAAATACATTTGAGAAACTAGTGGTAAATGAAATGTTCTTGCGAAAGAGAAGGGTGGATGAAATGAAGTCAGACGTGGTACTTTCTAACAATCAGAACAAAACTGTATGAATTCATTGAAATTTAAAGCACCAAGAGGACGGGCTTTTGTTGGATAGAGATACAATGAGTAGTGAAATTGAATGTGTGGTTACATTGAAGTTTAATTATAGGGAGCTTAGGCTAATGCATCTGTGAAAGTACATTTGGTAAATAAAACGTCTGAAAATCGAGGACAGCTAATATCAAGTATTGGAAGATCAAACAAATAGCGCCGCCCCCACCTTCATGTCTCCCTAGTTCCTTGGTTAGATTATATCCTGTGTTCCTTGTCGTTTTCACTAACTGATGATAGAGGTGTGATTAAAGGCGACGCTTGCTCCTTATCAGCCAACTCCGTACATCATTGCAAACTCGGAGAATGCAATGAACTTTATTTTCAACATATTATAATTATCTCAGCTTTCTTGTTCCCACACGGCCATTTCTTGTTGGACCCTTTGAAGAAATCTCAAGTATTTCTTGCAGGGAACTGCTGATGAAGTAGTTGACTGTTCTCATGGCAAGCAACTTTGGGAGCTGTGCCAAGAGAAATATGAACCTCTGTGGCTCAAAGGGGGTAGTCACTGTAATTTGGAGATGTATCCGGAGTATCTGAGGCATCTGAAGAAGTTTATATCAACAGTTGAGAAATCAGCAAACCGAAGAAATGCCGGGAGGAGAAGTGTAGATGGGTTTGAACAGGCCAGACGAAGTAGTGATTGTTCAGAGGGTCCAAGGAAGAGCACAGATAGGAGGGAAAAACCAAGGAAGAGCACAGAGAGGCCAGAAAGACTGAGATTTCACGAATTCAAGTTCACGCACACGGACAAGGCAGAAAAGTTAAAGGTCTCGTTTGAGCACATGGAGAGGTCACGGAGAAGCGTGGAATACTGCGATAAATCGAGAAAAAACATGGATTTACAGCTAGAGAAAGCACGGAAGAGTGTGGACTGGGTGGATAGAATTCGATAACAATACCAAAATCATCTGTAAAAGTTGTTTAAATGTGTTGTAGGAGGGGGGGAGATAAGAAAGTAGAAAGGAAAGGGGATAAAGATGGGGAAATTATTTGTGTTTTCTTTTTCTTTCAACTTTATGGATTTCAGTGTGTGCCTTCCTGTTACGGTTGCATAATGACTGTCATGTAATTGTAGAGTTTCTTTGATATATATTATGTTTGGTCGGTAATGGAATATTAGCTGTTTTTTTGTAAGTATTTTTTATTTAAAAATATATTAAAACAATATATATTTTTTATTTTTTAAAATTTTTTTTAATATTGTATAAAAATAAAAAATCAATATAGAAAAATCATTTCTTTTAGAAACATCAATTCTTTGCAAAAAAAAAACGCTCAGGAATTATTTTTTGTATGGTATAGCGTCGATTAAGTTTTTTCATAAAATGAAATTATTATTTTTTATTTAATTTAATTTAAAATTAAATCATATATAAATTAATTTAACTTGAGTTGATTATTTTATAAGCAACTGGTCTATTGATAAAAAAATTAAAATAAAATTGAGAAAATATGGTTATGAGTCTTCTTAAATTAGTAGGTTATAAACTTCAAACCAATAATAAAAAAATGAACTTAATCTTTCCTTCCTTTTGGTTTCTTCATCTTCTAAGTTTTATATTTCCAGAAATACCCTTTCGAATTTTCAATCTCTCTTTGCTTGAAAGTTGAAGCAAGAAGCAGCGGTGCTCCTCCTCTCCTCTCCTCTCCTCTCCTCTCCTCGCAGACTCCAAAATTCAAAAGAAATTGATTCCACGAAAAACCAGTCGATCAATTTATCGATCGATATGTAAGTAAATCAAAACAGTTTCCTTTATTAATTTTCTCTTCTTTGATTTTTTTTTTTTTTTTTTAAATAGAGAAGCAAATCCTACGCTTCCGGATCCTCCTATTTTTTTATTTTTTTTTTTAAAAAAAGAGAAGCAAAAACTGGACTGTTTCGCTTAATTTTGGTTTCCAATATTTTTGTTTTTAAGGTCGCAAGAAGAGATTGGTCGAGAAGCAATAAAGCAGGCGTTGAAAGCTTTAAAGAAGCGGCATTTACTGGAAGAAGGAGCTCATGCCCCTGCCTTTATTGCTCTTTCCAGGCCCATTATTTCTCAGGTCTTCTTTCTTTTTCTTTTTGTTAATTTCTTACTTGCTATTCACCGCGAATCATGCTTTCATTTGGGGAGTAATTTTCTTTCTGGGCTTTATGATTGTATTTTTCTTTAATGAAACTGATAATAATAATGATGAGATTGCAGTTAATTAGTATTAGTGCCGTGTTCAAGTTGATTTTTTGTATATAATTGAAGGGATCAGAGTGGAAAGAGAAAGCAGAAAATCTAGAAGTAGAACTTCAGCAATGTTACAAAGCTCAATCTCTTTTATCCAACCAACTTGTGGTGGAGGTGGCCGAATCGAGAGCAGCGAAGACTTCACTACAAGAGAAGGAAGCAGCTATCACTGATTTGCAAAATGAGGCTACTCAAATAAGGTTTTCTTCTTTATCCTGTTACTTTTGTTTTTTATCCTGTTAGGAAGACAGATGATTTTAATGTTTTTGGCATTGTGGGGTTATTTAGACTTGTGTTTTTTCGTCAGGGATGAGTGTGGTCAGTTGAAGGAGGATTTTGAGGAAAAGATTAATGCATTAGAATTGGTTATGAGTGAGAACCATGCACTTAGAACACAATTGGAAGAGATGACTCTTAAAGCTAAGAATGCTGAGGCTGAAAATAAGATGTTGATTGATCGATGGATGCTACAAAAGATGCAGGATGCCGAACGCCTTAATGAGGTACTTTGTAGTGTTTGATAGGTCCCTGTCAAAGATGTTGTAATTATATGTAAATAGGATTCTACTTAGGGTGAGAATAAACCACAACAATTTGTTATTGAATCAACTTGTTCCTTTACTGCATATTACTAGAGTTTAAATACACAAGGAAATAACAGACTCTTCCTAAATTTAATATCACAAGTACATGAAATCAAGACTCTACAACTGATTCCAACTAAATAGCTGGCACTTATTCTAATAACAAAACACTAGCTAACCGACCTGACTAATAACATACTCGACTCATTCCTCTGCTTGCCTCCTCTAGTGTGATTATTTGCATGTGCAGCTTAACAGTACATGGCTTATTCATCACGTCAATTAAATGCTCAATAGCTCTCCATGAACTTAGGATTCTTGATAGGCACACTTTGAGATCTTCTTGGCTGCTTATCAGTGTTGCTATAGCTTGATAATGTACAGTGTATGTATTGGATGAGTATCAACTGTTGGGTGAGATTTTGCTAGGCAATCAGTGTTTTGCTGTTTTAGAAGAACATTAGTGGCTGCTGAAATATATGCTGACCTCCTTTTGATATATGAATTTTTGTGGGTTTTTTGTATTTTACAAAAAAAATCAATCTGAAGAAGAAATTCTTCTTGATGTTTTTAGAATTGACCAACACTTCTTGAAGTAGTTTCCTCTGGAAGATCCTTTTTGGCGGACATTTGGGAGTATATATATTGTTTTATTTCCATGTTATTCCCTTCATAAAGCCCATGGATGGTTAAGAAATTCTAGAAACTATATGTTTTGTTTGTGATTGGATCTGGTATTGAGTTTGCAGAAGGTTGTTGGCTCCTTTTTTGTGTATGAAATTCCAGATGTTGTATAAAAGTTTTCATACAGAAGTCTCCCCATTTCTCTGGACTAGTGTATTTTCATGATAGAGAAAGTTGAATATGCAACGTGACACTTGAGAGGTTGTACTCTTTTGTAAGTTGAGTGATTCAGAGTGAACATGCATTGCAAAAGATGCTGAAACCAATCTGCAGAACCAACCTTCATATAATCTGTTGTGAAATTGTGGAGTTTGCATACAGTGTCTTTAAGTTCTTGCTTTTGCTTCTGAAGAGATGCATGTGGGAATTATTTTCTTCCTGCTTTATTGCTGGTATAAATGTAGTTAGCTAAAGATGTCCTTATGAACTTAGGCTAATGCACTTTATGAAGAAATGATTGATCGGCTCAAGGCAAGTGGTTTAGAGAGCCTTGCTAGGCAACAAGTGGATGGAGTTGTCCGGCGAAATGAAGATGGTGCTGAGTACTTTGTTGAATCAACGATCCCTTCTACATGCAAGCACAAGATCACTGCTCATGAGGGTGGCTGTGCTTCTATATTGTTTGAGTACAATTCTGGAAAATTGATTAGTGGGGGGCAAGACCGTTCAATCAAGATGTGGGATACAAATACAGGATCATTAAGTCACACTCTTTATGGTTGTCTTGGCTCTGTTCTTGATCTTTCCATTACTCATGACAATAGATCCATCATTGCAGCTAGCAGCTCAAACAACTTGTATGTATGGGATGTTACCACAGGGCGAGTACGTCACACTTTCACAGGTCACGCTGATAAAGTGTGTGCTGTTGATGTCAGTAAAATTTCAACTCGTCATGTTGTCAGTGCTGCTTATGATCGTACCATAAAAGTGTGGGATCTGCAAAAAGGTTTCTGCACCAACACGATCATTTTCCACAGCAACTGCAATTCTCTTTGCTTCAGCATGGATGGACAGACTATTTGTTCAGGTCATGTTGATGGGAATCTTCGTTTGTGGGATATTCAGACAGGAAAGCTACTTAGTGAAGTTGCTGCACATTCACTAGCTGTCACATCTATATCTGCGTCTCGAAATGGAAGTGTTGTACTGACAAGTGGGAGAGACAACTTGCATAACTTATTTGATATGCGATCCTTGGAAGTTTGTGGCACTCTAAGAGCAACTGGAAACAGGGTGGCTTCGAATTGGAGTCGCTCCTGTATCAGTCCTGATGACAACTATGTTGCTGCTGGTTCAGCTGATGGATCTGTACATATTTGGTCAATATCTCAAGGTGATATAGTAAGCACCCTGAAGGAACACACAGCTCCAGTCCTTTGTTGTTCATGGAGTGGTCTTGGCAAACCACTAGCCTCTTCTGACAAGAATGGAATTATCTATACCTGGACATGATGGTTTGCGTCTTCACTTGTAAATATGATAGGTTGTCTACACGGAGAATTTCTTCAAACAAGTTTGTGGAACACTGTAAGCCATTATCAAGTTAATGGAACCCCAAGTTAGCAATATGGCAAAAAATTCTTCTTCTGTACAGACATAGTTGATTAGTTTATTCTTACTGAATGATTCTGTTGGTTGAATTCAATTGCTGAAAGAGCACGACAGGTTTTTCTTTAATAACGTTCTTGATTTACTGGTTTTGTGCTTCTTACTGGTTAATGTACTTGTCCTCAGTGTTTCGAGTTTCTGAGATTACAGTACAAGGACATTTATGTTGCATAATTTCCACAAAGGAACCTGTTGGAAACTGATTTGTGCAGAGTTGGAAAGTAAGAGGATGTTCAGGTGATGACATGCATTGAGTTATTTCCTCTTCTGAATAATGTCTGCAGGACAAAGATGCGTTTGTGTTTAGGATCATAAAATTTTCTTCATTTTATGTGAAATTTAAGAAATATTTAAGATTTTTTTTTAATGTATGTCTGACATAAGTTTGATGATTTTCATTTTGTATTTGGGTTTTTTTGGTAAATATACTTTACTATTCTTATAATTTTTTATTAAGTTGGGATCTAGGGTTATTGTCCTAGTAAACCTTAGATAAAGCAGGCTTTGAACATTGTTTAGGGATTTTGTTTTCACAAAAAAAACTCAAAATTTAAGTTAATCCTCTTATTTATTCATTAACTCAGCTAATCTACAATTCAGGTCTGAATCACAATCCAAATCTTAAATTATTTTTAAAAATTGAGACTCCAAATTAAGTTTTATAATTATAATTTTAAAAAAAATTATAAAAAATAATAATGAAAATGCACTGTTTGATTTTTCATTTTTGAAGGTCCAAATAAAAACTATTTTTTATTTGCACCAGAGGCTAGAAGTAGAGTGATTATTTTCGGTTCGGTTTGGTTTTTATCAAAAAAAAGCAACCAAACAAAAAAAAAAATTCAAAAAAAAAACTGAAACCGGTTCTAACCGGTCAGTTTCAGTTTGATTTGGTTTTTTAGAATAAAAATCTTTTCAACCAGTTTGGCTTAATTTTTCTGATTTTGGCTCGGTTTTTTTTCCAGTTTTTTCAGTTTCGGTTTGTTTTTTTTATTTTTTATTTTAGACTTATAAAATCAAAACCAAACCGGTCGGTTTTTTTATAATTTTAATCGGTTTAATTGGTTTTTTTAAGGTTCAGTTTTTTTAATTTTTTTTTTTTGGTTTTCTTAATTTAATTGATTTTTTGATTTTTTTTGCTTACCTCTGGCTAGAAGTTCCATTTTATTATTTTCTGTAAAAAGAAAAAAAAAAAGAAGAAGTTAAATTTGTTTGTAAAAAAGAAAAGAAAAGAGGAGGTATTGTGAGATTGGGCCACAGTTAGAGTATTAGTTAATCACGTGGGCCTTAATCTTGTACAGTCCCATCAGTAAGATATAGGCCATTGAATCCGAGCCGCGTCTATCCATCCATCATTAGATCTGATTCCCAAATCAGAGACACTTTGGAGGAAGCGAAGAGAAGCTAAGCTAAGCAAAGATGGTGAAAGTGGCCGGCTTTTTCGCCATGTCAGTGGGTGCCTTTATATTTTGGCAAACTATGGACAAAATCCATGTCTGGAATGCTCTTCGCCAGGATGAAAAGGTTCGTCTCTCATCTCTTCTTCACCTCTTGTTTTTTCAAGTTTGAATTGAATATTGTTTCTGATCACTTCCTTCGTTCCTTTTCTTTTTCAAAAACAAAAGCTAGGTGTGAATTGGAGCTTCCCAATTCATTTATTAATATGGGTATTCACCAATTTGTCTAATGATGGTATAAATTTGTTTCTTTGTTCTTGGATAATCTTTATTTCTTACTATGAAAATAGTTTACTTGGTTAAAATGTGGTTGGAATTTGATGTGGGTTTTTTTTTTTTTTTTTGTAATTTGATGGTGCAGTTGAATATGCCCTTAGAAATTGATTGATTTATTTAATGAAAGGGGAGAGTTAGAAAGATAGTTGAAATCCTTACTAGCTAGCTTAATAGAAAGCATATTATTAAGTTTGGGTTCCTAGAAGGAATCTTGACCTGCTAGGTTAAGTGATAAGTAGAAATTTATTGATTTTTGGGTCTTTGTATTTGGTTGACAAGGGGGTATCCTTTCCTTTCACAATGCATGCCTATACTTGAGTTTTTGAAAGATTTCTAATGATAGGCTTGATGAAATATACTAAAGATATGGTCTTGCGTAATTCTTTTTTGGCATTTCTGCAACTCCTTTCTAATAGATTGTGATGTTATTGCTTGCACATCTCGTTATTGAGATTAGTGACTACTAATGAAAAATGTGTTATGTGCGTTCTGTAAGTTTTGGTGCTGCATTCCCCGCAAGACAGCTGCTTGGTTTAATTAGTTTTCTGTTACCAGCTACTTTTGTACCATTGATCTGATTAATCTCCATAAGTAAAACCTATTCTATGAAAAAAGTGGCTCTATCAATCACTGAGCATCTGTTAATTTGTTGTGGTGATAGGGTAACTCTAAATTTTTGGAAATGATTCTGGACTTGGTTTCTGTCCCAAATTGCACCCTCTTTCTCCCCTTTATTGTTTTACAGAGCAGGATAGTGATACTTTAGTTATGGAGGTAATAAAAGATGAATAGCATGTTATGGTTTTGATAGATAAGGTACCTGGAAATGTTTCGATTGTAGGTGAAGTTTCTCCTCTTGATCCTTCATGTCTTTCTATTGCAAAGGTTCTACTGTAATTTTCGTTGGAAAAGACTAGCTTTTTGTTCATTTTTTAAGCTGCAATTATACATTCTTGTGTACCACATCCTGTTGTGTGAATTTTGATGGATATGTATTCACACTATGTTTGCTTGGGAGGAAACTGGATGGATGGGTAAGGAGGGAGGGAAACAATTAGAAGGATGAAGTACCCATTCAATCAGGTTAAGTGGATATACACCCAAGAAATGGGAGACGTTCTATGCTCTCCTCCTAGGTTCACATTTTTTCCAATCCTTCTAATCTGGAGGGATAGTATGAGGAAGGCATGAGCGTCTGTGTTTTTATCTGTATTTTTTTTCTTGTCTCATTGCTCCTCTCAATAACTAAACAACTAGAGGTAAGGATTGCTCTACATCCTTGTGTTTTACTCCTTAGGTGCTCTTTATTTTTATCCTTCCACCAAAGAAAGCATAGCTGGCTTTGAATTAGGTGGATTTCCGGACATCATTGTCAATTCAAGTTTTTTTCCTTACTGCTTAGCCAGCTTTGAAAGCATTTACATGAGATTTTATTTGTGCCATCTGGTTCTTAAATAGGAAATGTCTTAAAATAAACGGAAACCGGTAAGGTGATCTTGCTTGGGCCTTGGACAATGTAGATTGTAATAAATCTGGCCATGAACTATTTGGAGGATGAGTTAGTCTCTTGGAGGATGTTCCAGAGTTTGATATGCTTCTTAATGATAAGTTAAAAGTTTCTGATTGTTATACATTAGCATGAATGCTAATTATAGAATGTCATTGTGGAGGGACAAGTTTCTGGATGCAAAGCTTGAAACTTTTTCTTGTATGAGTATCGCTGCTTTTAGTAGACATGGGAATTCATTACAACAATGGGTATAGTTAACTATTCTTGTTGTAGACATTACAGACAACTCATGTCCTGTAGCTGATTTTGTCAAGGCAAAAGGTGGCACATGGATGTGCCAAAGCTGTCATTTAGTGGTTTTAAAATTATTGAGTTGATTTATTTGCTTGGAGAAGGAATTACAAGTTTGAGCATTGCAGACACGGAGACCAGATTTTAATTGGAAGTATTTATGAAAAGTATGCAGAGCAATATACATAGTCAGAAAATTAAACTGTGTTGCTGTTTAAAACATTTTTTATTCATCTTCTTCATCATACTACTGGGGGTGTATTTTATACCCACTGTTTTATCAATTCTTACTTGAATTTTGAGTTTTTGTGTATAAATACTTGCCATTAATTGGGTTTGTCTATCATCATTTCAGCAAGAAAGATTTGAAAAGGAGATGGAGATCAAGAGGGTCAGAGAAGAGCTATTGCGACAAGCTAAAGATAAGGATGCTCTCGCATGAGTTACTTGTATGGTCAAATTTCAATTTCCCTCATTTCCCCAAAGTACCATAATTGGTTGGTACTTCGTTTTACAAATGTTGTCACTGAAAATAAATGAATTGACAAATTAGTTTGCTTATGCCATCTTTTCTTATCTCTTGTTGCTTATTCCTCTTTTTTGATGGACAGCGTATCAAAATTGTTTAAATGTTTGTTGAAGTATTAACTGCTATTATTGAAAGAGTTACATGCCGTAATTAATCATACCATAAGAGATAATAATTAATAAGGCCTTTTCAGTAGTCTTTGGCACTAAAGAGAAAAGAGGAATATAGCCTTTGCATTTGCTAGACTGCTTGATGTGATTCAGCTTCATCATGTCTTTAATTCTTTTGAACCTGCAATTGCAATTACTGTAAAGCACAGATTGCCCGTGCTATATGGACTTAATTGGGAATTTGGGGATATAAGAGTTGAGGTTTCGTAGATATGGTATGCTAAAAACAGCATGACCAATGAATGGTCTTAGATGATTCTGAAAAAGTCAATAGTTTCAGTGAACCGTTGTTAATTATCTTCCTGTAAAGCATTTATATTGCTGATAATTGAAGTCCCACGATAAATTAAAGGAGTAAACACGCTGATCTCTGGTGGTCCTGTATTCTGTAATTCACTTCCTTTACCCGTTTGCAGTCACAAAACCATAATGTTCTTCCTGGAAACAGACCTCCCCTGCCCTCCTTGTAGATTGAAGAAGCCCAATCCTGTTATCTAATGAAGTTAATGAGATGACCACAAGCATTTGCATGCTCTTTGTTTTTCCTTCAACTACAGTCCAAGTTACCAGTATGTTTGTGAACTGGTATTTCTCTCCGGCCAGCTTCTGGAGATTGTTCGTTGTTAACTATTTTCTTCTTCCAGTTTGCTATACCAACGCCTCTATACTTGTTCGCGGATCAATCAATCAAACAAACAATAGGTTTCTTGCTATGGCTCTAATTGTATTACCTGGCCTAATCCCGGCATGCCATGTTAATGGATGGCGGAGAAACTGCCGAGCTTGGATATATTGTTGATAGATGACGAAGGAACAGCCTAGCCTTGCTATTTTGGATTTCCTTAATTATTTACATGTCCTCAAGAATTGAGCCCTACTTTAGGATCATTAATCATTTGAAATGGGGTTCATTCCTGCCATAATTTCTTATAAGATGAACAAGGCACGCAACCCCTTCAGTTCAAGCAGAAACTCATGTCCGTCTTGTAGCTCATAAGTGATAGTATATCAAAATCTTTTGTCATTTCAAGAAGGGATGACTAGCTTTCGAAAAATGCTGAAAATCGAACGACAGCTAAGCTTCATGAATGTTTTCGTGACCGCGGAAATGAGAATATAGTGTGGTTTGAGCTGTAACCGTGGAAGGGATAAGTACCCAACACCCTACGCTAGTGTAGCCCTACAAGCAATGCCTTGACAAAAAAATCTAGTCATTTTCAGTTTAAAGAAATTGGATTTTTCCATTGATTCATTGTCTTGCTACGACATCAGCAAACTACCTGAAGATAATTGACCCTTCAATAAATAATCCCACAAAAAAAAAACGCAAAAGGTAGATACTGAATGGTCACGTTGGTGGTAATTAAAGAACATTTCATCCACTTTTAACCTCAATTTGTGGGAAAGTTTGGCAGTAGCCGGTGGGCACAGATGTGCAAAAAACGTGGCTCAGTGCCATAATCTGGAGAGAGTTCTCCGTCCTCGTGTTTCGTTGGGTCTGAAAATAGATTTTTCTTGCAGAATTCACTCAATCCCTTTACAGTTTCTCTACCAAACCATTTCAAAGACTTTATGATCAGTGGGTTCAGTTAAAGCCGAAGCAGTCGCAAGCAACTTTATTTCCGAGCTTGCAAAACTATCGTGGCTCAAAAGCTTCTATGGACGCAACCATTTTAGTAAATCAGTGGTCACCACCCCTTTTCTCTTCCCCTCTCTTTCTTATATCATAACATGGTGCGATAGCGTGTTCTGCATGTAAGGATCATCCTGTAAAATGCCCTAAGTCCACAAGTTTTTTATGTTATTAACTGCTCAGGAACTACTTGTATCCTTCCTTCTGATATATACATGTGAACCAAACTCGCTTATATTTGGACTTTCTTGTTTAGTTGAAATCACTCCATTTGTACACACACAGTTTGTTTTCCATATTTCTCAAACACTATCTCCATATCCTCCTCCATTATTATACATAATTAAATAGTTGATGCCCATAAGGAACTTGTAACCTCATTAATTAATGATCCTCTGTTCTATTCTACAACTTGATCTACATATCTTCCACTATTGTTTCATTTCTCTATATAAAGCAACCAATAGTAGTCCTTATTCCCCATCTTGTGTTGAGTTCTAGCTTAGCAAATGGAAATGAAGAAATTCTTACTTGTTGCTCTTTCTTTAGTCTTGGTTTTAGGAATCACTGAAAGTTTGGATTTTCATCAAAAAGATTTGGAATCTGAGGAAAGTTTGTGGGATTTGTATGAGAGATGGAGGAGCCATCATACCGTTTCAACAAGTCTTGATGAGAAACACAAACGTTTCAATGTGTTCAAGGAAAATGTTATGCATGTTCACAAAACTAACAACATGGGTAAGCCCTATAAGTTGAAATTGAACAAGTTTGCAGACATGACTAACCATGAATTCAGGTCTGTATATGCTGGATCAAAGGTTAAACATCATAGGATGTTTCGTGGGACACCACGAGGAAATGGGAGCTTCATGTATGGGAAGGTAGACAAAGTCCCAACATCTGTTGACTGGAGGAAGAAGGGTGCTGTGACTGCTGTTAAGGACCAAGGTCAATGTGGTAAGGCTCACTTTTCATTTCTTACAATGAAGGTTTACCTTATTTTTTCAATTCGTTCATTCATCACAAAGCGACATGCATGATATTTGATTAGGAAGAAAGAAAGGCTGCATCCTATTTGAGCATAGACCTATCAAAAAACAGCACTGCAAATTTTCATCCTTCCTTGCTTGCTTGGATTGCTTGCAATTTAATTCTTATATCCTTTTCAATGTGGTACAGGAAGTTGCTGGGCGTTTTCAACCATAGTTGCAGTTGAGGGTATTAATTATATTAAGACAAATAAGCTAGTATCTTTGTCTGAGCAAGAGTTGGTGGATTGTGACACTACAGAAAATCAAGGATGTAATGGAGGGCTAATGGAATATGCTTTTGAGTTCATTAAGAAAAAGGGAGGCATAACAACAGAGTCTACTTATCCTTATAAAGCTGAAGATGGACATTGTGATGATGCAAAGGTTTCATTTCTTATTACATTTACATTAAACTAAATTTGATTTATTAACTAATCAATGCTAAATTACGATCAGCATAACATAAAAGTACAACTCCTTTTTTTACAGGAAAACAACCCTGCAGTGTCTATTGATGGGTATGAGAAAGTTCCTGAAAATGATGAGGATGCATTACTGAAAGCTGCTGCAAACCAACCAGTATCTGTAGCCATAGATGCTGGGGGTTCAGATTTCCAGTTCTACTCCGAGGTAAATTTCAGAAAGTTACTGAAATACTTTGTGAATTTAGCCTCAATCCGAGAATTCTCCTTTGCAAAGATGATGAATAGAATGTTCATTTGAGCAGTCTGTCAAACGACTAGCATTTGAAACAAAATATTTACAAGCTTAATGGGAAATGCAGGGTGTCTTTACTGGAGAGTGCAGAACCGAGCTGGATCATGGAGTGGCAGTTGTGGGCTATGGAACAACTCTTGATGGAACGAAGTACTGGATTGTTAGAAATTCCTGGGGACCTGAATGGGGAGAGAAAGGTTACATCAGGATGCAGCGAGGCATCTCTCACAAGGAAGGACTCTGTGGTATTGCTATGGAGGCTTCATATCCTATCAAAAACTCCTCAACTAATCCTTCAGGAACCAAATCTTCCCCCAAGGATGAACTCTAAACTACATAAGCAATATCATTGGTTTCAGAATTGCTATCCATTTCAGTTGTTTTTCCTGCTGTATCAGATTTGCCTCTTAAAAATAACGTATCCCTAATTTGATCATGATGTAATTTCTTAAAATGTTATACTATATATTGAAGAATAAATTTTTGAAAAACTTCACAGTTGAAGAACTTAAGAAACTTGAAACAAAACAAGGAAAGCAAGTCAATCAAGTCCTAAACCATCCAAGGCAATGTCAGGACTATTTGCCTTGTCGTTACAGAACCTAACAAAGCTGTCAACCATTGCATTTGCTTTCTCCCAAATAACAGCAGCTGCCCGCTTTACCAGGCAAAGAATCATGATTTATGATTTCTCTATCGGCAGGTTGCTTCAGGACATGTTAACCGGCCATCATTATTTATCAGCATTGCATAAGGAGATGAAATCTGAGATAAAAAAAAATTGAAATTTCAGACTAATTCTTTTCACCTAAAAAGTTGAAATTTCACATTTATGCTAAAAAGGGGCATCATTTCAGTTTACGAGAATGATTTAATTGAATGACAGATAACTACAGTGTTCTGAATCGGTTTATGGATGATGTTAGTTGGGTAGCTGTAGGAGGATGTTTATAGCATGTACTCTCTATGGCGGAGAAAAAGAGAAATCTGACTTCTGATGCACATAGAAATGACTGGAGCCTGAAGCTACCACTTTCAAATTTCAATCTAACAATGTTCATTTCAAAATAGTTTAGCAGGCTTAGTTTCATGGTTGTATGTTTCCCTGGTGAGTCAACGAATGAATTCACTGTAAAACAAACAGAAATGCGAGTTAAAGCCTTTAGAGGAAGAGTAGTGCTCCATGATTGAATTTCTTAATTCCTAATCGTATGTTCTCCAGACAGTAAACAAAGGACAGGAATTTTCTGTAATTTCTAATTGGAGATCCAGCATCCCTTTATCCAATCTGCTGCAACTTCTCACATGTACATGAATCGGGCCGAGCTAAGTTCACTCACAATTCATTTACCAGATGGCCGAGACAATGAAATGGCATCCTTGTTCTTCAAGTTTTGAAAATTTCTTCGTGCTAACAAATGTTAATTTGACTTGCTAACTTGTTAGATAAGAAATGAAAGCTGAAAGATTCCTAGGAAAGATACAAGAGGACAAGTTGGTTCTTAAAATGAAGAAATTAAGAGTTACAAGCAACCAGTACTCCTATCGCTTCCCTCATTTAAAGAATGCTTCACTCAATTTCATATCTTTTCAACACTTCACCTTCTCTAAAGAACCCTGATAAAGAAATGGAGAGGGAATGACGTACCTAGAGATGACAATTTCAATATGATGACAAAAACCTGATAAAATTCCTTCAATATCAATGGAAAGAACTGAAACTATACATGGTGATTCTTGTACATTGACCGATTATTAAATACAGATAATTGATGCCCTTAAGGAACTTGTAACTTCTTCATTTTTATTTTTTGTATTCTGGTTTGTTCTACTTCTCTTCCATCATTCCTCTCCTTTCGTTCCTCTATATAAAGCAATCATTAGTTCCTGATTATTTCCCATCTTGTGTTGAGTTCAAGTCTAGCAAATCAACGAAAATGAAGAAACTCTTATTTGTCGCTCTTTATTTAGCTTTGGTTTTAGGATTCACCGAGAGTTTTGATTTCCATGAAAAGGATTTAGAATCCGAGGAAAGTTTGTGGGATTTGTATGAGAAGTGGCGGAGCCACCACACTGTTTCTACGAGTCTTGACGAGAAACGCAAGCGTTTCAATGTGTTCAGGGCTAATGTCTTGCATGTTCATAATACTAACAAGATGGATAGGCCTTATAAGTTAAAGTTGAATAAGTTTGCAGACATGACTAACCATGAATTCAGGACCGCTTATGCTAGCTCTAAAGTTAAGCATCATACTATGTTTCGGGGAGCACCGCTGGGAAATGGAAGCTTCATGTATGGGAACATAGACAAAGTACCAGCCTCTATTGATTGGAGGAAGAAAGGCGCCGTCACTCCTGTTAAGGACCAGGGCAAATGCGGTAAGGCTTATTTTTCATTTCTCACATGGATATAGTTTCACCTTAGTATTTCCCTTCTATAGCTCGTTCAGTCATGCAACAAACATGTACAGGGGAATATACTCGTGCTTTGATTAAGCAAAAATAAAGGTTACCTCCCTTCTGAACATAGCACTGTCAGAAAAGGGGGGTAGAACAATTGATCGCTGTTTAATTGTGAAATGTTTTCAATGTGGTACAGGAAGTTGCTGGGCATTTTCGACAATTGTAGCCGTTGAAGGTATTAACTTTATTAAGACAAATAAGTTGATATCTTTGTCCGAGCAGGAGTTGGTGGACTGTAACACCGAGGAAAACCATGGATGTAATGGAGGGCTAATGGATTATGCTTTTGAGTTCATTACGAAACAGAAAGGCATAACAACAGAAGCTAATTATCCTTACCGTTCTCAAGATGGACACTGTGATGCTAAAAAGGTGCTCTTTCACATTCAACTAATATGGTTGATGGAAGTAGTAAATTGCTCGAGCATGATCAGCACAAAGTATCACTCTTTTTGTGTTTTTTGCAGGCAAACCAGCCAGCAGTGTCTATTGATGGATATGAGGATGTGCCTCATGATAATGAGAATGCATTACTAAAAGCTGTTGCAAACCAACCCGTATCTGTAGCCATAGACGCTGGAGGTTCAGATTTCCAGTTCTACTCAGAGGTAAATTAACTTCGGAAAAGTTCCTGAAAACTAGTCAATTTAAAGAAGGAATTGCCACCAGACAAGACAATGAGAAATTCAAAATGCCAAGGAATTTGTGATTAAACATTTACAAATTGAATATCAATATCAACGCAGGGTGTATTTACTGGAGAGTGTGGAAAAGAGCTGGATCATGGAGTTGCAATTGTAGGCTATGGAACAACAGTTGATGTCACTAAGTACTGGATTGTGAGGAATTCCTGGGGATCTGAATGGGGAGAGAAAGGCTACATCAGGATGCAGCGTAGCATCTCTGACAGAAGGGGACTCTGTGGTATCGCAATGGAGGCTTCTTATCCCATCAAGAAATCCTCAACTAATCCTATAGGACCCACAGATTCTCCCAAGGACGAACTCTAAACTACACATATACCATTGACTTCAGTTCGCTGTAATTTCATGTTGCTTTTACTGTATCAAAGTTTGAAACTTTCAGGTCTCTTGAACAAATACAAACTTTTGTTAACGATGTACCTGCTTCAAATCCATGTACTGGTGAGGGATGAATAAATATTTCCAAAATACCTTGTCTGTATAAATGAAACAAACATTAAAAAAAAAGGAAGTTCATTGATACTGGGATGTCTTTAGAATACAATACACAATAAGCTTATTGATACTTGGTGCAAGTGGACAGGACAACCTAGTAAAGTGAAACCAAACTATCAAGACCAGTTTAAAATGTGGAATCCAATTTGAAACAAAATGAATTTTTCACATTTAAATTAGCCCCAGTAGTGTAATTTCTATATTATTCATCAAAACGATGTTTTTTTTTTTAAAGGAAGGTTTAACCATAGCATCTAATAGGGTCATTGCAACCTTTTTCAGCAGACTGTTTAACACCCTGACCTCCACCTTTCTCCAGATACTGCTGATGGTACTCTTCAGCTCTGTAAAATCTCTTTGCTGGCAGAATTTCTGTCACAACCTTGTTATCCATCAATTCCAACTGCTTAGCTTCCTTTGATTCCTGGGCTAACTTAGCTTGGGCCTCATTGTAGTAGTAAATCCCTGATCTATACTGTGTACCAACATCGCCACCCTGTAAAATCAAACCAAAACATCAATCCATCGGAAATTTGCCAGCAAAGTCAAGCAAGACGAATACCTGGCGATTGAGGGTGGTAGGATCATGTCGAGACCAGAAAAGAGAGAGGAGGTTGGTATATGGGCAAACTTCCGGGTCAAATTGGACACGAACAACTTCAACGTGGTTGGTGGTGTTGGTGCATACCAGCTTGTAAGTTGGATCTGGGACGTGACCCTGAGAGTAGCCCACTTCAGTTTTGACCACACCAGGTAGTCTCTGAAAGGAAAGCTCAACCCCCCAGAAACATCCAGCTCCGAATTGAGCGAACTCGTGATTCGGGTTGTCTGGCTGGTCTAGATCCGGATCCAGAGCAGGATTGGTGGTGCTGGTTGCCATTTTCTGTCGTGGACTGTGTTAGGCGCTTGAAAATACGAGTGTTAATAAATATTGTGGAGGATGATTGTGCAAGCTGCGAGGGAACCCTGATTACGTTGGCACTTCGCCAGCTCATTTGGAGAGCGTTTGTTTTTATATTCAAAAAATGATTTTAAAAATCTTTGAATTTATTTTATTGCTTTAAAATAATTTTTTTTATTTTTTTATATACTGAGATTAAAAATAAATTTTAAAAAATAATAAAAAATATTATTTTAATATATATTTAAATAAAAAAATATTTTAAAAAATAATCACTACTATAATTTCAAATATTTTTTTAAGTATCACAACAATTGTTATCTTTACTATATATTTTAGTTTTTTTTAAAAATGGGTATCGTGACATTAATTTAAACCAACTACTCCTTTAATATAATTGGTGCAAATGTAATTTATATGAATGAGATTTTTTTATATTTGATATATGAATTCTTAAATAATTTCTTTTATATAAATAATTATGTCTATAAGCATAATTATGGCATGTATATATTATTTTTGGATATTTGGAGTGTTTTATGTTTAATTAAACAGTAAATTAATGTAATTATCCCTAGAAGCCAAAACAAAAAATTAAATGGGTTGCAAGCTTGAGATATTAATTTGACGTTAAGAGATTTTCAAGCTCGTTTGGTCTTTTGCATTCTCTTTTTTATTTTTTTATTTTGGTTTAATCATCATGTGTTTGGTTTCTTTTTTAATGGGACTTTTCTAACCTTTTTAGAGTAACACGAGTTGTTTCATGTGTTTTTTCTTTATTAAATGTACTTTTTTAAAAGGAATTTTTTAAAACTTAGATTAAATTAATTATTTCATCTAATTTTATCCCCATTCTTTTATTTTCTATTTATCTTATTTAATTTTTTTAGAATTAGTTTTTTTTTTCAATTTTATTTTCTACGAGTTTTTTTTTATCAAATTTTAAATTATAATTTTTTTTAGTTTGATTTTAATTTTTGATTTTATCCTTCAACAGTAAATTTATTTGATATTAACCTTCATGATTGAATCTAGATCTGGATCTTATCAGGTTGAAATATTAGTCTTGATTGTTATTATTTTTATCATAAACCTTGATTTATTATTGAAACAAATTCTGTGGAAAAGCAAAGATTTATTATATTTTATTTTCATTTCATCATCAAGATTGAAGATGTTAAAAAGCAAGAGTCTTGAATTCAATGATCTCTTCCTGCACGATAGAATGGTTGCTCTCTACTTTAATAGAAATAAACTATACAAACTTGACAATACCATATCATATTATGACATGTCATGTCATGGTAGTCCTTATATTTAATTAAAAATCCATGTCTGGTCCATTCCTCAGTAGCTTGAGCTGTAAGAACAAACGATAAAGTCAGACCAGCATCGCATCATCACCTTATCACCCTTGCGGAGGAGGGCAGAAATGAAAGTAACTGTTTGTTTTCATGTTTTAAAAATATTTAAATTTTTTTATTTTTTTTAATTTTAAATTAATATATTTTTAAATTATTTTGATGTGTTAAAATAATTTTTAAAATATAAAAAAAAAATCATTAATATATATTTTAACTTATTAATATTTTAATATGAAAAATTATTTAAAAAATAATCACAGTCCATTGTTAGAAAGCAAGTAGCCAGGCCCGTTTATACTTCTAGAAAACAACTTTTTTTTTTCTTGCTACTTGCTGGATGAAGGAGTTTGATCCCTCAAAAGTTTTAAAGGATGGTCGTAAAAGTTCTCCAAGGGAAGTCAGTTTCGTTGTGTCTGAAGATGAGATTTTAGGAGAGAAAATCTTGCCATTTTATATCCCAGCAATCACTCTCTAACTATGGCTGAATTTTGGTGGCATATTTTATTTGTTTGATAGTGTGATTGTGGTTACTTTTTAAATAGTTTTTCGTGTTAAAATACATGTTAATGATATTTTTTAATTTTTTAAAAATTATTTTTGATATCAGCACATCAAAATGATTTGAAAACACTAAAAACATATTAATTTGAAGTTAATAAAAAATAAAAAAAAATTAATTTTTTTTAAAAATGCTTTTAAAATACAAAAACAAACAGATTCTGGAAGCATGATATCAACGCATCAAAATAATTTCAAAATAGGCTTGTTGAAACAGTAGAGTTATGGGGACACTGTCAAGTTGAGTTCTGCGAGGAAGAATATGGAAGCAGGGGATGCTGTCATGTTAATTGAAGAAGATAAGGCACGATAATGAAGCTACCTAGTAATAAAACTATTAATTTCCCCTATAATTCCTCATGAGCGTGAAGGAACTATTTATTTAAATTGTTCTTATCTCAATTCTGTAGTTGTCTAATCAAAACTTTTCAATTCTTTTTGTTTTTTAATTTTAAAGATATAATAATTTTAGATATCAACTTCAATCTTTTTAATTTTTCTTCCACTTACTTTTGGTGTAAACAATTTTAAATCATAAACTTATCGATCAATTGTTGTCGTATTTATATAATTGTTGAACAAATCTATATTTATATTTATAATAATAATAAACTTGTAATCAAAATCTTGACATCAATTATGGAAGAAAGTTTTTTAAAATCATGGAGAGGGAATCTTTATCATTTAATATTACACTTACCATAATCTTGATTTCAAACTAGAAGAAACATATTACATGATAGAATAATGTTAGCGATACTTAATTTCTTTACTAAAATTCTTTATTAAGTGTCATGGAATTTCATTGTTATAATTATCTCATTAAATATGCAAGTTTTAAAACTCGAAACTCTTTAAAATAATTTTATCCAACATAGGAAAGAAGCAAGATTTTCTTTGTGTTTATAAAATAGGTAGTTGAAAAGTTAAAATTGGATTCAAATAGCATCCAAGATTTTAGGTAAAGTGGGTTTTAGGGTTAAACTCACACACAAGTATGTGTTGGCCCAACTTGACTCGTGCTCGGGCCTGAGTATGAGTTTATTAGAAAATAATATTTTGGCAAACACGTGTGCATCAGCCTAGCTCGACTCGTGCTTGGGTTTTAATGTAAGTTTATTGTAAAATAAAATTTTAGGCCACAAAATATTATTTTTTACCAACTAAAATTTGGATTTAGATCTGGTCTATGAAGAATTAAACAAAATGACATTGCGGAATTTGAGAAAAAAAATTAGAGATAATAAGAAGTGATTGATGTAAAAAAACATAAAGCATCATTTAGCGAACACTGTTTTCAAAATAGTATTATCCACCAAATTACTTCTCCTTATTCACTACAACAAAATGACATTGCAGAACTTAAATGATGAATGCAATGTTGATAAGATTAAAAGCACCTCAAAACTTATGGAGGAGGTAATTCTAACTGCAAATAATATACTTAACAAAGTACCCCAAAAAAATTAGATAAGATATTGTATGACTTATGGAAAGGTACGAGACTTTTCTGCAAATACCTCAAAGTCTGAGGATATCTTACAAAGATAGTAATACCTAATCCTAAAAAGATCAAAATAGGATCTAAGACTGTAGATCATGTATTTAGCAGATATGCATATAATAGTAGTGCATATTAATTTCTTGTACATAAATCAAGTGTTGAGAATATTCATCCTAATACTATTATGGAATCAAGAAATACTATATTCTTTGAAGATTTGTTTTTATGGAATGAAGTAAGAGAAAATCACTCACTTCAAAGAATGATTTAGGCTAACTCAAGTAATCATTATTAATCCGAAGATGATGAAATTCATTTTAGAAGGAGAAAATGAGAAAAAATAATCAAAACATTTGGCCCTGATTTTTTAACATACTTTTTTGAAAATGAACCTTGAACCTACTCCGAAATAATATCTTGTTTGGAAGCTTCTTATTAAAAGAAGGCAGTCAATGAAAAAATTAAATTAATTATAAATAATCATACATGAAAACTAGTGGATCTTCCTCCTAGAAGTAAACTATTAGGCTATATGTGAGTTTTTAAAAGAAAGATGAAAACCAATGACTTTATTGACAAGTAAAGTTAGACTTCTTGTTAAAGGTTTTAGACAACAAAAATGTATGAAATATTTTGACACGCATTAACATGTGTCAAGAATAACTTTCATACAAGCGTTAATAGACATTACAACTATTAACAAGATTGAAATATATAAAATGAATATAAAAATAACTTTCTTAAATTGTGATCTTAATGAGAAGGTTAACATAGAACAACTTGAGGGGTTTGTTGTTAATAGATTAGAAAAGAAAGAATGTAAGATTGTCAAATTATTATATGATATGAAATAAGCATCTAAATAATGACGTGAAAAAATTGACAAGGCTATATTGTCAAATGAGTTTAAAATCAACAAAGTTGATAAATGTATTTATATGAAAAACATAGATAAATGTTATATTATTATATGTTTCTATGTTGATGATATGCTTATTTTAGACAGCAATGATCACATGATCAAGTTTACTAAAAAAAATATTAATTAATAAGTTTGACATAACAGACTTGGGTGTTGCATATGCCATACTAAGAATAAAAACTTCTAGGACATTTGATGGATTGGTATCGTTCCAATCATTGTAAGCAATATCAATTGTACTTAAATATTTGAGGTGCAAGTTAGACTATAGCTACACTATATTAGTTACTCGACGACACTTGAAATGTATAATGGCCCTAATTGGATATCTGACATTAAGAATTCAAAATCCACTAGTGGATATATCTTAACACTTGGTGGAGTACATGTCTCATGAAAATCCTTTAAACAAATGTATATCGCAAGATCCACTATGAAATTAGAGTTCATTGCTCTTGATAAAGTTAGAAAGGAAGTCAAATGACTTAGGAATTTTTTAGAAGATATTCCATGTTGACTAAACCAATACGAGCTATTTATGTACATTGTGATAGTCAACAATATTTAGAAAATATTATATATCAGCTAACCAAAGGTTTGTCAAGAAAGCTTGTGTATAATGCATCGATGAGAATGGTTTTAAAGCCTTTAAAGATATATATATATATATATATATATATATATATATATATATATATATATATATAATGATAATTATAACTAGTTGATTGGAGATCTTAAAAATAAGATTCAAATAAAAAACTAAATCATAGTGGCATTAATAAATTATTATTTTTTGTTTATTTTGATGATAAAATAAGTGTAAACTTTAACATGATAAAAAGTGAATTGTTCTTGGTTAGTAGCTGAAAAGGCTATGTTGATTTCCCATTCCAATTTTGCTGCAACTGAACCTCTGTACAGAGGAACTTTAAGGCCGACCTAACCTGAAATTAGAATTTCCTTACCACCGCACTTTCAGATGAACCAACAACATCACAGCTAAACACAACTCTCACCCACCGGTGATTATCCTTTTCCCCCTCCCAAATATCTGCTGGAAGTGCAACCCGCCGTCTCCTATCCCAAGAGAGTGGAAAGAAAGGTACTTGATACGAGCATTGTGCACCCAATTTGTTCATGAAGTTATACTTGCGCACCAAAATTCTACATCACATTCAATCTTTTCCCATGGGAAGGATTCTACCCGAATCAATATTAACGCCTTAAACACCTGACAGGGACTGCTGGTTTGAACACCTGACAAGGGACTGTTGGTTGCGTCATAATAATGATCACCCTGACACCTATTTGCAATGAAAAAGAAGAAGCAGCAACACTTCCTGCTAACAAAACTCTAATTTAATATGTCATTATGCGCTGTTAGAAAATAATATAAATTATATCATGGAATCTTACCTAACAGTTTAAGATATTGGGTTGAGATGGTTCTTTAACATGGTATCAGAGCTTTATGACCAAGCGGTCATGAGTTCAAATCTCACCATCTCCATTTATTTGATAAAAAAATCAAGCACATGGTAATATGGATATATACAAGTTTCAAGCCTAAAAGGCTTTCACTTGAGAAGGTGTGTTAAAAAATAATATAAATTATATCCTGGAATCTCACCTAACAGCTTAAACTTTTGGGTTGAGATGACAGAAGAGGTTACAGCCATGAAAATTTCTTTAGGTGGAATGCGAATGGTTCCATCAAGATATCCAAAGATACCTTAACCACGAAAGAAAGGAATTAATTAAGCTTTCCAGACATGATGATTATCTTTTGAGAGTTTTGTGACATTTATGATTGAAGGAGAAACAAGTGGGGGTGTTATTAGCAATGGCATCAAAGGTGTTTATTGCAAAGACAGTCATTTGTGTGACGTGAGTCTTTGACATGCGCAATGAGGTGAGAGAGAAAACATATGAAGGCCCTGCTAATTCAATATGTTATTGTTTAGGAGGGCCTTCATATGTTGTTTCTCGAGAAGTAGCTTTAAACAGCAAGAGGACCACTGTGATCGAAGCAATGCAATGATGATAGATCCAAGTAGTAGACCCCTGAGTTGATTTCTTGTCGCCCTTTAACAGTACGGTCTCATCGTCTCAGCTTCACCTGCATAAAATATTCAGAAAACCCATTATCGGATTTCATTTCATTTTTTGCCATCTCTTATTTACTTGTCGTCAAGACACTAGACTAAGGATGAGAGGTTAGTTTTAACTTTCTCATACATAGACTGTAAACACCTTCAATGTTTGTTCTGAAAAAGAAACTTTTGAGCATGGAGTGGGGCCTAAAGTTACTGATCACATCCTATATGTGCTATGATTCTGAAAGGAATTCCCTTTATTTATTTTATTTCTTGGAAACGATCAAAAGCTTATGTTTCATGATCGCATGTTTCCCTGGTGAGTTGCAGCGTGTAAATTTACCGAGGAACATCACTCCAAAAAGAAAAAGAAAATGTGCAGAATAGTCCGAGAGTGGCCCTTCATGACTGAATAAAATTTCCTGTATGTTCCCCCGGATAAAAAGCAAAAGGTTATCAAACCAGGCTCCAACAATAACCCGGTCAAAATCCAAGTCACAATAAGTTAATCCAGATTAATAATTAAAAAAATAAATAAATCTAACAAAGTCTCAACAAGATAACCGAGCTTGACTGACTTGTTCAATTTAATTTGAACAAGAGTACAGGACTCTTCTATGATTACTAATCGGAAGTCCCTTTACTTCATCAGATCTTTCGTGTAACTTCCCAAATGTGCAGCCTGTTGGAGCTCATCAGTTTCCATGGAGCAAGACAAATCTCAAGAGTTGAAGTGGTTGATTAGGAACACGAGACAGGCATCAAGAGTTAGTTGCGGGCATGTTTTTTTTTTCCGGCATTGAAATATGAAAAACTTGTTTGTATAATATAAAATACTCTTATATTATTTGACAACTTGAACAAAGAAATGAAAGCTAAGGAATGCAAGGCAAGCAAGAAAAGAAAGACCTGCTTGCATATCCTAAAGAGGTTTAGAATTTCAAGCAACCACTCCTATCTACTACCACTCTCTTGGGAGGCCGGAGGACTAAACTATCACAACATGACACTTCTCTTTTTTACAAAAACCTGAGACAGCTCTTCAATATCAAAAATAAAAAAAAGAACTGAAATTATAATGACTCTTGTACAGTTGTCCAATTATAGTCTGAAGTTCCTAATACCATGATCATGCATGGTCTCCCTTGGTTCTTCTCTTTTCCTCTTGGGGAGAGAGAGAGAAGACATGGCCCTGGCAGACGCAACCTTCTTCACCAGTAATCTCCACAGCGTTTCAACTCCTTTTTTCTCTAGTTGCATTTTCAATTTAAATTGCCTGTCACAGGTTAAAAACAAACAGCAAGAGCACTAGCTTAGGTATTGGACTGGTACAGTTGCAATAGATTATTACAAGTCGAAGCCATGATAATCATAGCATTACTTGAAATAAAAAAAACATGCCATAACATGGAACCCCTTATCGCTCTATAAAAGGACACGACAACTTGAAGAACTTCCAAGAAATTTTTGTACAAGACTTTAATCATCTTCAATTACTACTAACAGGACAATAAATTGTTGGTTGTCATGTAATCAAAGATTGTAGCATTTTCTCCGTTGTTATGCCTCCTAAAAGCAGAGAGAAGTGATCCACTAGTACAGGCTCTACGCCTCCCTCGGTCCCTCCCAGTCCATAAACAGTCAAGTTGGGCCATCCCCAGGTACAGCCAAAATATAACCATAATCAAGATTAAAAAAAAATCTGATGAAATTTCCATTTTTATCTGTCACATTGAGGTAGGCCTCGCCTGGCCTTGATAGATTGGTTCAATGTTCCTCTTTTTGATTAAACCAGCAGCCATTTCATTGGAATTTGATGGACATAAATAACTCCTCCCCCGGATTCTTAAGCGGAATCCGGAGCAAAAGAATGACCACACAATAGGGTAAAACCTAGAAGGCTCAACAGAGAAAGGCTAAGCAACTGTTATCAGCCACCTACCAGTTTTATTCTTCAAGAGGCAAACAAATTAGCATTGAAAAATCAAAAGCAATCCAAAAGCCGACACTACATGACAACAAACTACTAAAAAGTGGTTCTGTCAATTAATTGAAGGTTATTATCATGCGGCGAAATACACTTTGCGAGCCCTACCTACTAAATGGAAGATTTTTTTTTTTTTTTGAAGATTCGCGGAGTGATAAGAGGCAAAAGGTGGAGGCTGCCATAGGGTCATATCCAGGGCAAGACATTTTGGACCATTGGTATAGGAAGCAATGATGTAAAACGTGTCAACTTTAGATCCTTAAAAGGGCCTTCTTTCTTTGGTGGGGAATCTCTGAAGAGTCTTCCAAGTCCAAAAAAAGAAGGCAAGATCCAATCAGAAATGATAAGTTTAACACTGTTTCCACATCCCAGTAGAAAAAATCTCTCTTTCCATGGACCACTAATACTAGCAAGTTCAGGTCATGTACGTATCAAACACGGATGATTAAGAAACGTGTTAGGCCAATTAGCTGTATAATGCACAATCAAAAAACTCTTTTACTAACTGCGATCCAACAAGCTAAACTAGACAATAGAGAAACAAAATAAAGGGGACTTTAATCACTTACCTGCAAAGTGGAACCCTGCAAGAATCAGTTTGGTCACAGATTGATGAGTGAAGTCTTAAGAGCTGCCACATCCGTTTACACCTTGTGCATTTTCCATTAACCCGATTCTTACAAATGGCAAAGTGCTTGATCAAAAGCTGGAGACCTTCACATATGGAGAACTTGTCACACGGATCCCGTTTCTTGCTAGGTTCCAAGTCACATGGACCAACAGTTGTGCACCCTTCTGTGCATATGTGCTCTAAGCACTCCATTGCTTCACTTAGCTCCATGTACAATCTCTGCTCCTCTCTATGCCTCCTTGTTCTCTTCTTCCTCTGCGCATCATTTCACGATTTAAATTAATACCTTTAATAGGTCTCGATCGGGTCAATTGTGTTTGTTATTTAATTATATTCCCATAAATTAGCGATTAAAACTTACAGATTCATCTTCATCAATGAATTGGAGAATCTCAAGCTCAAGAAAAGGGTCATTCTCGTGCATGAACTTCCACCCTTCTGTTTTCTCCACAGCCTTGAAATTACTAGACAACATCCTCATGCACTTGAGATAAAGATCCGGTGAATCACAGAGCCGAGCCAATTGAAGCACATCCACCACATTATCAATGGTCAACCGTTGCCCAACAGCTTTTGAACATCTGTGCTTCAATTGTGGGACCAAGTAAACGTGTGACAATGCCAGAAGATGGATCCCGTACTTCTCCAACTCCTCCTCGCTGCACCTGCACCAGGGCCACTCCCATCATTTCACAGAAACTGAAGACTAATCAAATTTGCCCCTCGGATTTTGGAGAAAATATCCCTATTTTCGCTTACGTGACCGACCAAAATACTAAAGCTAAAGTAGCCTTAGAAAACATGTGTGGTCAGGTTTCTTCGGACACCAAGAATTTAAGGAAAAAAAGAGTAAAAAATATCTGATAAGCCGTCAAATTAGACTGAGAGCTCTTGTTAATTTTTAGCCGTTGGAATTGATTTGGATTTCAAAGAATGAACGGCTCTGATTAACATGACAATTTACTAACAAAAAAGCATGTAAAATTAAATAAATAATTAATAACCTTATCAATAATAATCAAACAAAAAAAATTCAAAAAATTAATGAAAGGGCAAAACTAACCTTGAGGAGTAAAGGAATTGAATGAAAGCAGAAACAGCTTCGCATGGAACGCCGAGGATAGGAATGGTTTTCTCGGAGCTACGGTGTTTAGGAGGCCGTTCTATGACATTCTCCAGCACCGGTGACGCCAAGGCCTGCCAAAAAAACAACAGCATATAAAAGACAAGAATTAGAATATAAAAATTCAAAGCAAAATGCAGGTTGTTAACGTTTCGAGGCCAACTTCGATTGAAAAAAACAAAAACGGGTTTAAAAGATTTGGACCCTTTATAGGTGTTTCCGAAGATTACTCGATCTGAGAATCAATTAACATAAGTGAAAGTGCAAGCCAAAAGAAAAGAAAAGAAAAGAAAAGGGGACGACGTACCAGAATGCCAGTGTGAGCCGGGATGCGGAGGCCACTGGAAGTGAGGATTTCGACGTCGGGTTTTGGCAATGAATCTTGATCGGAGAACTGGAAATGATCGCTCATGAGGTCGCCGGAGATGGTGGGGAAGGCGGTGTTGTGAAATTCCTCCATGAGATACACGATTTGTTTTTCTATGAGATGTGTAATGCATATGTGGGAGATGGGGATGGTTGTCTCGGGCTTTATAGACAGCTAATGACAGAGGCAGGTGATTCGGAAAACGGACATTGGGAGTAAAATTACTGAAATATCTAGCCCACGCGCTTTTGGCGGTGCGTTTATTATTAAAATATCTGTGTCCCTTTTTTTTTGGTTTAACATGACAACGCCAGTCAAGTCAGTTACTATTTTGTAAAGACGAACAGGAAGGCTTTTCTTTTTTAAAAAAAAAAAAAAAAAAACCTAGGCACCATCGTTGCAAGTAAACTCGATAAAATGTTAACTCATAACCTTAATCGAATTAAATTTTATCTTGAATTTTCATTAAAATTTAATTTTTTCTTTCAATTTAATTTTCTTAGTTATGGTATCTTACTCCAAAGGAGATTTTTAATGGGAGGAGGAACATCAATAGTGAAAGTAAGATCAAGGGATGAAAAAAAAGGTGTTGGATTCGCAACCATTGAGAATTATCTAGAGCTTAGAGTTACAGATGAAAACAAGGCGATTGCCTTCTTCTCCTTTGATAATTGTTTCTTCTGGTTCAATTAACCCAGATTTAAATGGGGGAAACTTGACTGTCTCCTGCTGTAAATGTCAAGTTCATTTTCTTTCAGGTGCCAACAATGAAGCTTGCTTCGGGAATCAAAGTTATGGCAGTGCTGTCTGCAGAATTGTAACTAATTTATGTTTGTTCTTGATGATCAATTAGCACAGACACAAAAAAGAATCGTATTTTCATCCTCTATCAACTGCAAAAGATGGAACATGTTATGAGAATTAATTACATGGCAGGAAACAAGATTATTTCTCTCTTCTTTGCTTTGATTTTGTTTTTTTACTGCAGATTAACCATGGAAAAAGGAATTCTTTTAATGACTTTGGATTTTAGTTTCAGAATTCAGTTGTGGTCATGGATTTAATCCTGTTGAGGGATAATAATATGAAGCCCGAGATCCAATAATTTTCGTTTTTGTCTCCTTATCTCCTGCCTTTTGCCATTAATGGTTTGCTGTTATCTCTGCTGGTCAGATTTGTTATTTATTTTCTGTAATGTTTTTTATTAATACGTGTTTTTACATTAACTTGCGTATATCTCAACTAATCCTACAGATTCTGAAATTAATAATCATATAAGCCTCCAATGATTATTATATTAGCAACAACATGACTGGAACTTAAGACCACGAGGGAACAAACTCTTTGATTCCAAGTTTTATTATTGTACCACCTATTAAATTATAAATTTGTATTGATTTGGTTCTAAAATTGTTATTAATATGGATATTCAGATGAGCCACTCTATGAATATATACTATTGGTTTGGTTCTAAAAATTTTTTTTTTTTATCTTATAGATTTTATTTTCCTATAACTTATTTATTCTCGATGCCCTTTAATGCCTATTGCAATTAAGTTTCTTGACCAAGATTAAGGAAGCTCTAATTTGATTTATTATTTTCTTATTATTATTTTTTTAATATCTTACTTGATTTTTATGATTTATCCAAGAATTTAATTTCTTAGGACTTTATGTTTTTACAAATTCATTTGTCACAACATTGGCAACAATTTTAACCCTCATAGGAAGAGAGAAAGAGTTTCTAAAAAAAAAAAAAAAAAAAGGTTAAGAGAGCTAAAGTTGTTAGGCCTGCTAATAAAAAACGTTTGACAAGGTTTCTCCTTTTTTGTCTCTCATTTTAATTAGGTGGATTCTATTAAGATTTTATATTATTATATTACATTTAAAGTATCATTAAGTTTTCTAATTTAAACACATTTTATAATGATAAATTTGATAATATAAAATATTTTTAATTTACAATAAATGTTGATTTTAAATGCAAATTTATATATAAAAAAAAACATATCTTATAATTAAAATGATTGATTAATGTGTTTAATTACTAAAATTAGAGTTTATGTGAAGAGAAAGAGAAAGAGCTAGACTTAGAGAATAAATCTTAATTGGGTTGACTCTATTGAAACTCAAATATCATTTAGTTTTTAGATTATTAAAGCGTGTTTGGTATTGCGATAACTGTTGTGGTTGTGGTTTGAAAAAAGTTGTTTTTATAAAAAGTACTTTTAATTGAGATTGGTTTGAAAAAATAGGTGTTTGGTTAAAGCTGTGGTTGAAATTGAGGTTGAATAAAAAGTAGTTTAATGTGTTTGGTTAAGAATGTTTTTAAAATTGAGGTTATAAAATAATTTTAAGAAATATATATTAATATTGATGGTTTTAAATTTAAATATTGTAGATTTAATTACTCCTATTACATCATGGAATAAATAATTCTTTATATAAAATATTTTTTATTATTCCATTAAACTATGTATAATTTCATTACGTACAAAATTCATCCGATAAGAACTATAGTTTTCATAATTTTTTGAGTGTGTAATAAAATTAGGTAAAATATTATCAGATATAGAATTGATATTATAGTGCGAATGAATTTAATTCACTCTATACTATTTTTTCAAGAAAAAAATATTGTTCACATCACAGTGCGAATGAATTTAATTCACTCTAAACTAGTTTTTTTTTAAAAAAAAATTAATAAAATTAACACATTGCAGAAAGAAAAAAAAAAAAAAAAAAAGAAGAAGAAGAAGAAAAAAAAAAAAACTAAACTGGACGAACAGTGCAAGTGAATTGCACTGTTCACGTGAACAGTGCAATTCACTTGCACTGCATTATTTTTTAACGTGAATAGTGTACCATGTACACTGTTCACGCTAATTGCACTGTTCAATGAATAGTGCAATTAGCTGCACAGTGCGTGAAAAGCATGATTTTTTTGCTTTTCGGTTACTGTGTTTTTGACGCAAAATTTACATGGGACCCGGGTACAGTAAATCAATTTTTCTCATTACCAAACGGCTGCAAACTGCGTTTTAATTAAAATGTAGCCGCAGCCGCAGAGCCAAACGGGCTCTATAACTTGAAATATTGACATCGGATTCAGGTTTGGTTTAATTTGATGAAAATCTAAGATGTAGACCTAAAACATTTATGAAAAGCCTAAAACTCAATTATGATGTTTTTAAGTTTAAATATTAGCAATGAAAAAAAAGTTTGAATGTATCTTGTAGTCCAAACCTTGTTCAATGTTTAATTTATATATGGAATTTGAGAAACCTAAATAATCCCATTCATTTTGGATTTAAAAGATAAGATTATCTACAATTTTCATGAAGACTATTTATTCAGATTATGATGTTATCAATGATTTTTTGTTTAGCCATCCTTTTAATAGTTATAAATCTTAACTATAATTTTATTTTGTTTATTTATGTTTTTTTTTATTAATTATATTTAGTTAATTTATATCATAGCTATGATTTTATTTTGTTTATTTATGTTATTTTCAAAACAAAAATTAACATGTGTTACTTAAAATAAAAATAAAAAACTCTCGAAATTTATTTTTATTTTATATATAATTTTTTACTCAATCACTTTGTTTTTCACCTCGGGCCTCCAACCATTTCTAATCTCCGGCAACCCAATCCAAAACCAACCAAATTAGGTCCCGTCTTTGTAGGCAAGTTGAGATTAGATTTTCTTTCCCTCTTTTCAACCACCAACCAATGCGATTCTTCGACGAGGCTTAAATATTTATCCATGGGCGCGTGGGAAACACGCGTAACCGCTAAGCATGTACCTCCTGCTGCACATAAATGAATACCCCGTACATTTTAATATTTTATTTCACCTCTAGCTCTTTTCCGTCCACGTGTCCCATATATAATATCAGAAAAATGGGCGCCACGGAAAAAGAAAGAAACACCAGAACGTGACCTGGAAGGGATAAACCAGCTTGGAAGAAGGGTTAAGGCCGGAAATATAATAAACGTCTCTTGGATAACCAGAAGGGTCTCAGCTCAGCCTGACCTGTTACTCGTTCTCATCCACTCCTGCTCCACTTGTACCTCCAACAAGATGACACGTCTTGTAAATGACACGTGGCAGAGACCTAGTTGCTCGTCAAGACAAAAACATCCCAGGTTGTGCTGTGCAGTGAACTTCCTTCCCAGGGTTGCCAGTAAAGTTCCCACACGTGGCACATAATCCCGACCTTAATCATTATTTTGACGGTAATGGACGATTGCAGCTGGCCGGCTGACCCACTCAGGGCAAAAGAAAACCAGGTGGCCGGTTGCCAGAAGGCCTCGTCTCCGGTATTCTTTATTGATATTGTTTAAGACTGCAGGAAATAGTTTAATGGAAGTGGAAGATTTTGCATAGAAGTCGCGGCTTCGTGGACTGCCCCACCGGAAAAGAAATCTAGAAAAGAGATAAAGTGACGAGGTTATTGACGGGGAGGATTTGTTTATGGAACCACTTGGAGAAGAACGTTAAGGTAGTTTTAATTCAAGTGGGAAGATCGGTGGTGTCTTTGAAGGATAAAGATGGAGCCCTGTACGAGGTCCTTTTATTATGGAATATCTAAATATGGGATGAGCTGATTGTAATATTCCTATTATGGAATGTGAATATTCTTAGGCATGTATTTAGGCATTAATTATGGACATTAAGGGATTATAAAACCTTAATACAATACACGCAGACCTCAAGCTTTTGGCTGCAACATACATTCTTTACTGTTGCATTGTTCCATTGTTTTATCATGGTATCAGAGCAGTAAAACAATCGAAACACAATCAAACAGAACACATGGCAGAATCCATGTCCGGCAGCAGGGTTGTATCTGGCGAGAATCGAAAAACAATTTCGCCATACGATATTACATCTCTTGATAATCCTGGGTTTACGATTACTCAGGTCCAACTGAAGGGGAACAACTATGAAGAGTGGGCACGTTCGTTCCGAACAGCCCTGAGAGCCCGAAAGAAATTCGGGTTCATCGACGGGTCTATTGCACGACCCAGTGAAGAATCAGAAGATTGGGAAGACTGGTGGACCATCAATTCATTGTTGGTGTCCTGGATTCGAAACACTATCGAATCCACACTCAGATCAACCATATCTCATGTAGAGATTGCACGGGATTTGTGGTTGGACATCAAAGACCGATTCAGCATCACCAATGGACCTCGGATTCAACAATTAAGGTCCCAATTGGCCGATTGCAAACAGAGAGGAATGACTATCATGGATTACTATGGGAAATTGAAACAATTATGGGATGAGCTGGGCAATTTTGAGCAATTGCCGGTGTGCAAGTGTGGAAAGTGCACATGCAATCTGAGTTCAGAATTGGAAAAGAGACGAGAGGAAGAGAAGGTGCACCTGTTTCTCATGGGTCTTGATGAGCAGCGGTTCGGGACAACCCGATCTAACATCCTGGCACAAGACCCATTACCGGGGCTGCACAAGGTTTATTCCATCCTCACTCAAGAAGAACAGGTGAAGGGGATGACTCGAGGCAGAGAAGAACAAGGAGAATTTGTGGCTTTTGTTGCTCGCAACCGAACCGACGGACGACACCAGGGCTCCATGACTCGAACCGACGGGCAAGAGAAGGGGATCTGCTCGCACTGCCATAAATCAGGGCATGGAGAAGACAATTGCTTTGCCCTAACGGGATACCCTGAATGGTGGGGTGACAGACCCAGGGGAGACGAGAGAAGAGAGGCTGGCCGTGGCAGAGGGTACTCCGGTGGTCGGGGAAGAGGCCGGGGTCACAGAGGAACCCACCGTGCTAACGCTGCTCTCACCAACATCGGGTCCAGCTCTGCCACTATTGCAGACGCAGGAGGAAGCTCGTCGTTGTCGTTCCCAGGTTTGAGTGACGAACAGTGGGCAAAATTAAAGGCTATCTTGGGAGAGCCGAAGGAAATAACTGATAAAATGACCGGTAAGCTTAAAAATTTATATGGGACAGTGACTGGTTCGGTGTGGATATTGGACACCGGGGCTTCTAATCACATGACCGGGTCCATTGAGGAACTTACTGATTTAAGAATAATTGATCAGTGTCCCGTTGGATTACCAGATGGAAGTAGTGCTTTGGCGGTCAAAGAGGGAACAACAGTTCTTGATGGAGATTTGTGCCTTGCAAATGTTCTTTATGTGCCAGGACTTACTTGCAATTTAATTTCTGTGTCGCAATTAATTGATCAATATGATTGTTTTGTACTATTCACTAAAAAATTATGTGTTATACAGGGCCACACCTCGAGGATGCTGATTGGTGCGGGTGAGAGACGAGATGGACTCTATTATTTCAAAGGGATACCGCGGATTAATACAATGAAGATCAGTAATCGAGCGTCTCTTGATCTTTGGCATCAGCGACTGGGGCATCCTTCTCTACGAATAACAAAGTTAGTTCCCGAAGTTCATTCTAGTAACCAGGAAAACAGTTTGAATAAAAATTGTGATGTTTGTCAAAGAGCAAAACAGCGGAGAGATAAATTTTGTGTTAGCGAAAATAAGACCTTGGGTATTTTTGAACTGATTCATTGTGATTTATGGGGACCATATAGAACAGTTTCTTCATGTGGTGCTTCGTATTTTTTAACTATTGTTGATGATTTCTCTCGTGTTGTATGGATTTATTTGCTTGTTGACAAGAAAGAGGTATCTAGTATGCTTAAACAATTCTTTGTCATGGTTGAGAGACAATTTGCTCGGAAAGTCAAAATTGTCCGAAGCGATAACGGGACAGAATTTACATGTCTGAAATCATATTTCTTTGATCAAGGAATTATTTTTCAGACTTCTTGTACAGGCACTCCACAACAAAATGGGCGTGTGGAGAGAAAACATCAACATATTTTGAATGTAGCCCGCGCTCTGCGATTTCAAGGTTCTCTTCCAATTAAATTTTGGGGCGAGTGTGTATTGACTGCTGGGTACTTAATCAATCGGACCCCTTCCTTGATTTTGGATGGGAAAACACCATATCACGTTTTACATGGGGTGGAACCGTCTTATTATCACTTACGTGTTTTGGGGTCTTTGTGTTATGCACATGAGAAGACGGGGGATAAAATGGCAAGTAGAAGTCGTCGGTGTATTTTTGTTGGTTATCCTTATGGGAAGAAGGGATGGCGCTTGTATGATTTGGAAAGACAAGATTTTTTTGTCTCTCGGGATGTTGTGTTCTCCGAAGATGTTTTTCCTTTTGCTCAAACTACTGATGGGCCTTCCACTCCCGATATGGCTCTCACCACTTCTGATGAGGCCCACGATCTTATACCAGAGGATATGCTGGAGTTTGATCATTCATCTTCTGAGTCACTTCCCACTATTGCCCCATCGGTTTCTCCTCATCTAGAAGAAGAGGATAATCTATTGGGAAGAGGACATCGCCAGCGGTATCCCTCCGTCCGACTTCATGATTATGTCACCAACACCATTCAACTGAGTCCATCTCGCTCGCCACTCGACCCACTGCATCCTTCAGGTACACCCTATCCTTTAGCACATTATGTGAATTGTGACAAATTTTCTATGCGACATAGACACTTTCTTGCAGTCATCACAGCTGAGCGGGAACCCGTGTCTTATTCGGAGGCAGTCCGAAACAAAGGTTGGAGAGATGCCATGCAGCGTGAAATTTCCGCACTCGAAACTAATGAGACCTGGGTTGTTCAGAGTCTACCGGCTGGGAAGAAAGCTTTGGGATGCAAGTGGGTGTACAAGATCAAATATAATTCTGATGGTACTATTGAGCGATTGAAGGCTCGCCTAGTCATTTTGGGCAATCATCAGACTGAAGGCCTCGATTACACGGACACCTTTGCGCCTGTCGCAAAGATGGTTACCGTACGGGTATTTCTTGCTGTGGCCGCCGCGAAGAATTGGGCAGTACATCAGATGGATGTTCATAATGCATTTTTGCATGGTGATCTTCAGGAGGAAGTTTACATGAAATTTCCGCCTGGCTTTCGCGTCGGGACAACTGGGGTAGTTTGCAAACTTCGGAAGTCGCTTTATGGGTTAAAACAGGCTCCTCGGTGCTGGTTTGCTAAACTCTCAACCGCCTTGACGAGCTATGGTTTCCAGCAATCTTATTCTGACTACTCCTTATTCACATATCTGCAAGGGGAAGTACAACTTAGTGTCCTTGTGTATGTTGATGATCTTATTATTGCTGGCAATCATCCGGGTGATATACAGACATTCAAAGATTATCTTAGTGCTTGCTTTCACATGAAAGATCTTGGCTGCCTAAAATATTTTTTGGGCATTGAGGTGGCGCGCAATCCTGCTGGTTTTGTTCTTTGTCAACGCAAATATGCACTTGACATTATTTCGGAGGCCGGGTTACTAGGGGCTCGACCAGCAGCTGTTCCTTTAGAACAAAATCATCGACTTGCTTTGTCCATTAGTACCGCATTAGTCGATCCGGAAAAATATCGTCGCTTGGTAGGACGATTGATTTATCTTTGCTTCACTCGACCCGAACTCTCTTATAGTGTGCATATTCTATCCCAATTCATGCAATGCCCACGGGAGGAACACTGGGACGCTGCTTTGCGGGTGGTCCGGTATCTTAAGGGTAATCCGGGTCAAGGTGTATTTCTTCGTAGTGACAGTGATCTGCGACTACACGGGTGGTGTGATGCCGATTGGGCCGGTTGCCCCCTTACTCGACGATCACTTACTGGCTGGATAGTTTTTCTTGGTAATTCACCGGTATCTTGGAAAACCAAGAAACAACACATTGTCTCCCGCTCCTCCGCCGAAGCAGAATACCGATCCATGGCTATGACGACATGTGAGTTGACTTGGCTTAAAGCTTTACTGGAAAGTCTTGGCGTCTCTCATCCGACTGCTATGTCCCTTCATTGTGATAGTCAATCGGCCCTTCATATGTCACAGAATCCTGTGTTTCACGAGCGCACTAAGCATATTGAGGTTGACTGTCACTTTATACGTGATGCCATTGTGGCTGGGAGTATTACGACTACATTCGTTACGTCTTCATTACAACTTGCCGACATATTCACAAAAGCCTTGGGAAAGCAACAATATGAATTTTTATTGCGCAAGTTGGGCATCCGAGACCTTCATGCTCCAACTTGAGGGGGGGTATTATGGAATATCTAAATATGGGATGAGCTGATTGTAATATTCCTATTATGGAATGTGAATATTCTTAGGCATGTATTTAGGCATTAATTGTGGACATTAAGGGATTATAAAACCCTAATACAATACACGCAGACCTCAAGCTTTTGGCTGCAACATACATTCTCTACTGTTGCATTGTTCCATTGTTTTATCACCTTTTCATGGAATATACTATTATACTTTCTTCTTCAAGCGGCTCTTTTCGTTTCTATGACATACTTGATGGCAGAGTATTTTGAAAATAGCTAGCCTCCTCTGGGTAGATCATGAACATTTGTATTGTTTTGAATTTCTTTGATTTTTTTTTTTTTTTTGGTGTTTAGGGTGTGGTAAGAGGATCGGACAATGATCTTTGCTAGAAATGAATCGAAGCATCGATTGTTTGTTGCAAACTTGATCAGTAAGAAAGTATGAAAGTGAAGATTGTTTTTGATGTTTTTGTTCTTGCACGAAAAACAAGATTTTTATAAAAATTTTAACAAAAAATTTAATCAAGTTATCGGAGAGTTTCCTCTCATATTCATGGTTTCATGTGATCGATATGTTATCTTCTCTCGTGAAAAATACCTCTCCTAAAAAGTAGATAATTTTTTAAAAAATAATAAATAAATAAATAAAATTTATTGGATCGATTCGGTTTCCCGACCTAACTTACCGAAAAAAATGACCTATATTTTCCATATGTGTTTAAGTGGATTTAACCTATAGTATCTTTTCCCTTCTCGCTTATCCAAGTAAAGGAAAGGTTCGGCTCCATCATTTCAATCACAGCTAGATGAGAACCCTAAATACACTGTTCGGGTTTTATTTTTATTATTTGTTTTTTAAAATGAATTTGAAAATAAAAATAAAAAATATTTTTTTTATTTAAAAGAACGATAATTGATTGTCCAGATTTTTTAAAATTCTGCAAAAATTATATTAGACGTTGATGATTTTACATTTTGTTTTTCAATGGGAAATTCAAAACGAATAGCTTCAATTTTTTTTATGTGTTAAAAATTTAATTTTCTAATGATGCTCTGAGAGACATTTTTATTTAAAAACAAATAACAAAAAAGCATACAAGAGAAAATATACGACTACACTTTTTGTATCTATAGTAGCTATGGAGACCGCACTACACCGCAGAAAAAAAAAATTGCTTTTTGCACTAGAAAAAATCGAAGTCACGAGATTTTTTCTAGCTTATTATTTTTATCTAGCTTCAAATCAAATCATTTTAAAATTATTTTAACATAATATAACCACCTTAACAAGTTTAAAAACAACTTAAAAACTAGTAAAAATATAATATAATTTAAATATAAATCCTAAGGTAAATATAATTTAAATATAAAACCATAAGTTGGGTTTCTACACTTAAAAAATTCTTTTTAACCATTTTTATACAAAAATAGCTAAAACAAACACTCTAAAATCTTAGATAAACATTTAAATAGCTCAAAAAAGTTGCAAAATAAAAATTTAATCTAAAAACTTAAATAAACATTTAAAAACATGTCATTTGGTATTATTTTTATTTTTAAAATTAAATTTGAAAAGAAAACTAGAATTTTTTTTATTTTAGAAAAAACAATAATAGATTGTCCAGATTTTTTAATTTTTTTCAAAAATTACATTGGACGTCGATTATTTTACATTTTTGTTTTCAATGGGAAATTCAAAACGAACAAGTTTTCAATTTATATTTAAAATAAATAGAGAAAAATCGTAAATGATTCCAATAAATATACACATTCAATTCTGCAAAATGTGGTTTAATCCATCTCAATTTATAACTGCCGTCAAATGTAAAGACCAACTTCTCTTCAAAAGCGTCAATTTAAACCTACAATACGCCAATAACTAGTTTTAACAATAATTAAAATCCATGGTGGATTAGAGCATACTTGACCAAAAGGGTTTTAATTGACCAACATTACGATACTATTTGTAAAATTAATATTGTTATTTTTTTTGTTTAAAATTAATTTTTTTGTATATCCATATTGTTTTGATGTGTAATATAAAAAACAATTTAAAAAAAAATTAAAGCATTTTTTTCACATACAAATAAATCTATCTTGTTTTTTTTTTTTCTTTGGTAAGGGATGATAGATATAGGAAATGAACTCTTAATCAAAATGCAGGAAAGATTGCTTATGATGATGTATAAAACTATATTTCTCAAAATATTTGCACTCAAATTGCAGGAAATAATTTCTTTTATTTGATGGATAAATCTAAAGGGGAGACATGCCATCAATCTCTCTCTACATTCTATTTAGTCTTGGATTAAAACCTGATTTCAAGGTCCCGAATACAATTGGGCTTTTACTAGGCTTACGTCGACCCATTGAGAAATCTTAAGTAATGGGCCTTATCCTCATTTTCATTATTTTGAAAATGCAGTCAGGCCCAGAGGATTCCTTCCAAGTTTCATCACTTGAAAGCTTTGACTTTGTTGGAGAACGTAATTCTAATTGTATTAATGAAAGAAAGGGACAAAGCTTTGACATTGTTTTTTATTTATTGGAAATAATTGTTATTATTTAATGGATGAAAATGATTTTCAATTAAAGATAACCCAAAAAGAATAAATAATAATTGTTATTATTTAATGGCTTATTTACCCCTTTCCTAACGTCACTGGCAATGTTATGTCCCTATTTGCTCTGCTGACTTCTGGAAAAGCATGATCGAATTGAGTCAGTTGGCTATTCCACTTCTTCTCTCTGAAATTTCTTCAATCACTTCCCCTTTCAAGTTTCTTCCCTTGCCGTCAAACAAACAGGTATTAATTGATATTCTAAGGCTTCTTTTTCAACATATTTAATATAATTAATTTTGACGAAATGATTCTAACTAAAATAACATTAAATAAGGTAATAATTTGTTAGGGGTTAATTTATTATTAAGGTAATTTAAAATTAATTTAGGGTTAGAATCGTTTAGTAGTTTTTTAAGGTGTGGTTTGCATCGTCTCATTGAATTTTTTTTAACAATACCAGATATGTCAAAAATAAAGTCTCAATGTGTTTCCAGCCATATTGTTTTTTTTTTCTTTTTTTTCACTCTTTATTTTTTTTTCCGCCACATCAATTTATTTCATTTCTCTTTTTTGACCATTGAATCTAGAACATCATCTCTTAGCCAATGAATTTTAATAAAAATCTTATTGAATTTTATACACGTAACTTACAAAGGACATGCATTTTGACTTTTGACCTAACAACGATATTTTCCTGCGTACAAAACTAATATTTAATAACATGGTTATATTTAAACTATTTTCTTAAAACTTGTTCTAACCTATATCATTTTTCTTCTGAAACTTTACACAAACCGTGTCAATATTTAAAAAAAAAAACTACTTCCCCCATGACTAATATATACTTGGGAAATATTTGTAGAAAGTGCACTAGACCTAGCATGGAGAAAGGCAAAACTGGTTTCCTCAAGCCCATGATGGAGGTTTTGAATGAACAATATCTTGAATTCAAAGTCGAAGCCTTCATAATTGGGCAGGCCTTGAATGTCGAAAGATTCATCTTAGATCACCACCACCTCCACCTCCACCTCCACCTAGCTCGGTGGTGGTTGTGGGAGCATGCACTCAATTGGATGAGATTTGATGAGGATGAAGACAATAATAAGGCTATCAAGAATCAAATGCGATGTCTAGAAAAGCCATTAAATTTTGAAAGTCATAAATCATAGAAATGCATTTTCCAATCAACATTAATTCGCCTGTATTTTAAAAGTATTTTTTAAAAACAATATTATTTTTAATTTTTTATTAATTTCAAATTAATATATTTGTAATATAATAAATTCAAAGAACTTGTCGCACCCAATTAGCCAATTAAGAGGGTGTTTGGGAGTGTGGTAGCTGTTGCTTTTCAAATAGCTTTTCGTGCCAAAAAGCATGCTAATAATGTTTTTTCATTTTTTAAAAATCATTTTTGATATCAGCATATCAAAACGATCCAAAAAGTACAAACTGTACTTAATTTTAGCAAAAAAAAAAAAAATTTCAAAATTTGCTCAAAAACAGGTTCGACCTCAGCCCCAAACGGGCTATAAGCATTCTTAATTGTTTTAGGCCCATGTAGATGTGGCTTTGGGTGTCCAAGGCACATGCTGCTGCTGTGCTTTTTGGAAAATTGCTCAAATTGCATTCGTTGTTAGTCGCCCTCCTTAATTAAGCCAGTTTCCACTGCTTGTCTGCCACATGCCTAGGCCCTTCCATAAACACTATCAACGGGTTCCTAATTGGTGTGTTTGTTTTTCGAGTTCCTCAGCGCTTTTTATTTTTCTTGTTTTAAATTATTTTTTATAAATTTTAAAACATGAAAAAAAAATATTATTTTAAAATATTTTTAAATTAAAATTAATTTTTTAAAAAATTATTATCACAATAAAAAGGTTATTAATTTGAAAACAGATAATTGGATTCACGCCACATGATCCATCTTATCACTAACAAAATCTAAGGCTATTATAGTACGAGGATAAATACGGAAAAAAAATTAATTATATTATAAATCTTTATTCTGATTTTCCATCAATTAATTAATTGATTGATGAGTTAAACAGGATTAATTCATCTATATAAAAAATTTTGTTCACTAGAATCTATACGGGCCAGCCTAGCTCGATATGATCTCTTGGCAATTGTACAGTTCAAGCTCGCTCTAGATTGTGGTGCGTGATAAAATATATTAAAATATTTGTTTAATTTTATTTTAATACCAATATAAAAAAAATATATTGATTTTATGATTTTTTAATCCCAAACATAAGTCGATTAAAATTTATTCGTTCTTTTACTTAAAATCATTTTTTTATATTTTTAAAATATTATTTTAATATGTTATATCAAAATTTGATATATTTTTAATTGAAAGTTATTTTAAAAAATAACCAGAATACTGTATTTTCAAACATTTTTTTAAACTAAACAAACTCTTAAAACACATAAAATACAATTTCAAATGCAAAAACAAATCTCTAATAAATCCATATTGAGACATTTTATCCGAACTCTAAAAACAACATAATGTGCTTTTCTGTCTTTTTGTTGTTTTAGTTTAATGATAATTTGGCACTTTCATTAGTAAGGAAAGATGGCGTCCCCTCGCTACTAAATTAAAACGTATATGAATTTCAAACGCAACCGTGCCATTTGCAATATCTACAAAACAAGAAGATAGGATTGGTAAGGCCATGTTCAAGAACAAATCATGGAGTCAGTTTAATAAGTAATCACATGCCATGTTTGTCAGCAAATGGAAGAACACCCACTGTTATAGCTCCACCTTAACGACTTCATGGGCCATACAGGCGGAAGGGATAGGTGGGGACGATGATCCAGCTTGTTTGAACGTGCTGTTATTAATGTCAAACGTACAAAAGGACTTTCTAGGCATGCTTGAATTCTGAGTTTTTCTTTCTTTCTCGCTAGAGCATGTGCCTTGAGTGCTCAGGAGGAGAGTGGGCTCCTTCGAGGAGAAAATGGCGAGCCCCTGTTCTCCTCAAGCTCGTGTCCCGTGACCACTGGAACAGCAGCTTTACTGTGTATGTGGGTTACTTCTGGGAACCGGAGGGCCCATTTTGGGGTGCCCTGAGGGTTTAAACTCAGAGTGATGGCCAGTCTCATGCTCTCTGCTTCGACAGATTCAAGATTAACTTGATTGGATTCAGTTTTGGTCACCATTGAACCATGAAAGCTCTGTTGTCTGCCATCCACAGACTTGCTTCTGCGGAGCCATAAGAACCAGGCTCGGATAAATATTCCCTCGACAGGGCCATCTTGGTGGTGGGTGAGAGTGAGTCTCGGGCTTTGAATAATGGTTCATGTATCTAAGGAAAGGTTAATTGACTCTGAGGTCGATCAACTAACACCTGTGTTTTCCTCCCTCCCAATAAATCTTGAGTTAAATGCATTCCAAAATAATTACTATCCTTTTGTCGTAATCCAGATATTGTTTTCTAAGAACAATACTACTAAATCTAATTTAATAGTGTTTTATTTTCATTTATTTAATGAACAATGATATCTTCAAATCTAAGAAATGCACCGCTATCTCATCTTAGTGTTTTTTTTCCTTTTAATAAAGGTTTAATTCTTTGATCCCATAGCTTCTTCCACGCATGATTCCATCACTTCTAGCAGGCAACCCCCATCTTTACATCGATGGCTCGGGCAACCTTTTACTCTTTTTTAAGGCTTTGAAGATATACGATGCTATTAATAAACGTCTTCTGTAACTCTCAATCTTTTTTTTTATTAATTTGTTTTTGGATAGAATGAGAACCTCAGCTGGGGTCACCTGACTGTTATAAAACAACAGAGAGAGAGAGAGGTATCCTGCTGGCGGCTATCTTCTAATCTAATGAAGTTATTACTTTTTTTTTCTTTCCAGAAAACGACCCAATATAGTTAACGTCTCACCCTATATGCCTGGAGGTGGAGGGCAGGGAGCTCGATACAGCCACATGAGAGAATCATTGAAATCTCCCTCTCTGATTTGCATGTGCACCGCTGCTGCTGTCTGCTAAATGGGTTTTCTCTGGTAACCATTGATAAAGAAAGGGATTGTGTGAGAACATGTTTTAGACAGCAGAAAAGACCAATCCATCAAAAGAAGCTCCGTGGCATGCATGTGCCTTTCCCCTTTTGTTCTCCCTCCTAATCTATTCTCAAATCTCAAGTGGGTCCCTTATCGGGAGGGACGTACCCTTTCGGTAGTTGGCTAAAGGTGTTTCCTTTTTCCTTTCGCACTTGAAATTCAATGGCGAAAGCGTAGTTAACAAACGGTCAAAAATGAACTGAAGAAGGTAAAGTAGTTGCCTCCCGTGATTGTTGCCGCTAATTGGACGGCATGGTAAGAAAGATGGTCAGAGGAGCTTCTGACGAGGTGGGTTTTGGGATATTCGATACGGAAGGCGCTTATATAGCTTTGATTTTACGGGTTCTGCCTTCATTTGTTGATAATTTTGGCACCCAGTTGTAATAATCATGGACTTTAATTTGGTGGTTCAACTTTCCTAGTCACTTGCATTAACTCAACTGGTAAAGTTTGAAAGACTTTTCGCCTGTCTTTACCTGCACTCTGTTTCATTTTGTCCTTGGCTCTGTCATTTTTTGACTGAGGTGGTGGCGGGAGGCGGAGGGGGAGGCGGGAGAGAGAGTTTGACATGAAAAGATAATTGATATTATACTATATATCAACACTTCTGCACTTGTTTTCTCTAAGCCCATCAAGATTCTCAAAGAGAATCCCTAATGGTTCAAAGATTAACAGGCCGAGGTTGTAATCATCAAAGTTGAGTACAGAGGGAGGTAAAAGGAATTTAAAAGGGAAAAAAAGAAGACAAAAACACATAACAATGGGCAAAAAGAAGTAGAAATTGGAGGGAAGATAAAGCCATGGAAACTAATACTTAAGACTTCTCTTCACCTTCCTCATTTTTGATTTCCCTTCTGCTTAATCTAACTTGCTAATTAATTAATTATAGCCCAAATCACTTGTAGCAAATATTGTTTCTTCAATATTTCAAAATCAGCTAGCAACGAGCCCCTTTCCTGCAACCAAGTGCACCCGCTCCCACTGTTATTGTACCGACAAGCGAAGATGGTCTTGCACCCAAGCTTGATGCCCTGGCGTAGCTTGAAGAAGCACCTGCACCGGATGCTGTGAAAAACGCACCGTTCATTAGCAGGTCTCCTTCGGACCTCCAATTCCAGTGCTTCCATTCACTCTCTGGTGCGTCTTCATGTTTCGTTACCTGCATCAATAAACAATCATTAATGTGTTAGGGTTTGTCCCATTTAAGGCTTATAAAAGCAAAGCCTTTTCTGCATTGAGTACCACAAGGAAGTTAGTTATTTCAGTTGGCAATAAATGGGTTCTCAGCTCCTACCTCTTTACTGAACCTGATGTCGGGTGCAACAAATCTATTGCCTTGGCTGTTGATGGTTGGGTTAGCACTACCTCCAATGGCGTACATTTCCCAATGGGTGTAGTCATTGTTGACCACATGGAAATACCCGTGTCTGCATCTGAAAATGTGAGCAAATACTGATTAGTTTCAAATCTTGAAAGATAATCGACACCTGGATGGCTGGTAATGGGCGTGTTGGTAGCTAATTACTCCACTAATCAACACTTTCGTAATTAATTAATAAAATACTTGTTTTTTACCTTGGCATTCTCTGGACAAGCCCTTCTCCAAAGTGATTAAAGGCTATGGTGACTTGCATGTTCTTGTCCTGAGTGTAGGAATCGCTGTGCCCCAGAAGCATGACTTTATCATGGTGGGTCATGTAATTGTTCGAAATGGTGATGGCCGAGGACCCATGAATGGCGTCGACAAGTCCGTCGTTACAATTGGACAACGAATTATGGTCCACCCATACGTGAGTACCGCCGAAGATGGACACACCGTCACCATCGGATACAGTCCTCCAGCCAAAGTGCTGTGGGGAGTCTCTCACCATAGCATTCCCTCCTTGCTTGCAATCGTGTATGTGTAGTCCATGTATGATAATGTTGGTCACATACTGTATGGTGATGCACGGACCGCCGGCAATATGGACACTAGCACCTCTACCATCAATCGTCTTGAACGAGTTCATGATCAACTCTTCCTTGAGTTGAATTGTCATGTCTCGAGCGAAAATGATCCACAATGGCTCGTCCTGGATCACAGCATGCCTGAGAGTCCCTGGCTTAGGGTTCACGGGATCATCATTACCAGAGTCTGTGACCACATAAATCTTGCCATCTCTTCCACCAATGGCATTCTTACCGAACCCAATTGCACAATCCGCTAGCCTCTGACGGTTCTTCTCCCAATTGGGATCACACCTCCAGCAGTCATCAATGGGGTTGCCAGTTCCGCAAGAGAGATAGCCCAGCTTCCTCCTAGAAGCATTGATGGCCCTGTCCAAAAACAATGCAACACATTCTTATAAACACCAGTTATACATAAATTAAACACAGCACATTCACTATTTGACCGGCAATTTGCAAGTAGCAGTGGAGCCACCGACGTACCTATGCACTTCTTGTACTACGAGTTCCGGGTCCTGAACTGCGGAAGAGGAGATGAGGGCTGGGGTTAGGAGAGAGAAGAGGAAGAGGAGACAGAGAGAAGGGTTCGCCATTGTTTGTTGTCTTCTTCGAGAGGAGAGAAACTGTGAGAAGAGAGGGAAGGGTGTGAGAGACATGAAGGGGAAAAGGGAGTTTATAAAGACATTAAAGCCGGGCTAAATGGGCGTGATTAAACTAAACTAAACATGTGGGGTCCAAGATGTGCTTCGTGATTTCTGGATTTACGGGATTCCTACAGCGGGTCGTTTTTGCCGTTAAAGGTTGAAAATTACAGTAAAAATTGAAGACACCGAGAGGACACTTCCATCTTCTCGTTTTAGGCAGCTCCACTCTGAGTGGCCTCGCTGCCAAAAGATTACGAGACCTGCAACATGAACACAAAACATTTGTGCTCATAAATCTGTGCTCTGATTAATGTGATGATCATCTTTATCAAATATTATTTCTCGAAACTCTTTTAATTAGTATAAGGAATACACATTGATGCTGATTTTTGAATCTTTTCCTGGAGATAGTACCAACATGAACACTTGTAATTCAACTGTCAACATATCCATGAGATCAAGCAGAAACAAACAAATTGTTAGCTGTTTTACTCGTCTATGTAAATCTAGTTAAGAGTGAGCTGTTTTTTTTTTTTTTCCCTATCTCTAGATCTCTTGTATGAGCTTGTAGCCTTGTCGCTCATGACAGCAATCTACAGTCACCAGCTATGGTGGAAAAAGCAAAAGCTAGAGCATAGCATATATTGCTAACACGCAGTTTTTTTTTTTCAGTTAATTTTTGGATTTCATGGGCCCATAAATTTCCTGTCTTACTTGCTAAAGGTAAAAACTAAAAACTACCACTACGTTAATTATTTTTAAAATGGAAGGTGTTCAATTTACTCAATTAAAAGCAACAATAATTAAGAGGATATGATCTTGGCAAAGAAAGTGGTATCTCTGGGTACCTTTTTTTTTATATATATATATATATATAAATATATATATATTTCTTGTGCAAATATTTATATGATTCACGGGTAGATAATCTCTCCCTTAAGTTAAATTATTGGGGGGAACTTGTCAACTCAAAATCCTTAATGGATTATATATTTACATATTAATTAGCAAATATAAATGATAGAATTTAAATCCGTATGTATGACTTCTGTTTCTAGTTGACATATTACTACTTGATTATTACGTACCCATTATATATTATAAGCTAACTTGTGTTTAGATGCTTATGCTTGCAAGTGGACAGCAGTAGAGATTTCTTAGTCACAAAAGTGTGAGACGTAGAATTAGCAATAAAAATGATTTGATAAGTTATCATATATGCATGGGTAGTAGAAAACAATATTTTTAAGTTCGAGCTCCATAATTATTAATATAATAATCATTGGATATTTATATGGTCGTTAACTTTTAACTATCTAGTAGGTGGGCTGGTAATAAAAACTTGAGACCGAAGAATTTATTTAATTTCCTATGGTTTTAAATTTGAGCTATTTGGCTGTTAATATGATGGTCGCTAAAAACTTATATTGTCGTTAACTTTTAACCATTTATTAGGTGGCCTGGTGATAAAAGCTTGAGACTGAAGAATTTGTCGAGGTGTGTGTAAACTGACCCGGACACTCATATTAATAATAATAAAAAAAAAAACAATATTCTTTAGGCCCTTTATAAAAGAATAGAAATAAATGACACACGTTATTTTGAGAAATAAAAATTCATTATACTTTTTTAATGAAAGATTACAACTCGTGATCACGCTTGAGCTTTTCATAATTAATTGTAGCTAGGAAATACACGAGATTATCGATGCATTACTTAATTATATATGCCACACGAATTGTGGCCAGCCACTTGATAAAAACATTTAATTCTGTAAAAAATAAAATAAAATGATTTGATGATAAGTTGGACCAAGAAATTCTCGTGGCAGCATCTGCACATGCTTTTGCCCTCCAAATCAAACCTCAACAGCTGCTTGTAGGCCCGAAATTATTATTTTTTTTCTCCATTCTTTAATATATTTCTTCTTATTTTTCTTTAATTCTTTTTAATATTGTATTCTTGACCGCAAACCTCGCCGGTGATTCATACAAGGAACAAAAACTGGATACTCAATTCTGACATGGAAGAACAGTGGCCCATCAAGCTGACAGTTGTCAACGACAAGTCGTGTACACCTGGACCCGTAAGAGAAGGCGTGGTATCCGTCGTCTATGTTCTGGCTTCTGAAAGCTACGGCCTCACATGGGAGGATTTCTGTTCCTCTCTTTTTACGATTCTCTTGTCTATGTAAGACAATCTGGGCCGCTGGTTATGGATTTGGAGAGTAATAAGAGCCCTTGATCTTGGATGGTGGGGTATGATGATAGCTTCTTTTCTTTTTCTGAAGAGAAAATAAAATCGACAGTTAGGGTAGGAAAAGGCAATAAAAATAAAATAAAAGGGCCAGCCATGTTCGCTGTGTTTTTATTTTATTTTATTTTAATCGACCTCGAGAGGATTTTTGGATGGTGGGATTGTGAGTGCGTGAAAGCAACATAGCAACTCCTCGCATCCATCCGATTGCACGTGGCGCTTAAAGGCAATGCCATGTGGCATTCTCTTCGTCTTCCTCTAGCCAATAGGTTCTCTCATTTGCACATGCAAGATGCCTCGTTATTTCACATCAAATCAATCTCTCTTCTCGGGCTGTGAAGGAAAGTCAATATTTTTATGCTTTGAATTATTCATTTTTTCATTATTTCAGGTATTCACACTGTCGAATTTCGGAGCACAAAACACTTTTTAACACGGTATCACCGACGTGTAATTTTGTACTTGTTAATTAATCCCTTAATCATCACCACCTAACCTCTTTCCTTAGATTAAACACAGGCAGGTAGCGGCACAAGGGCAAATCATGTGGTTAATTTCTTTTCTTCAAGTTTGGAAAACTAAATATTAGGGTTCGATCGCTTTCTCCAACCCACTTGAAGGTTTAGTTAGATGGTCACGATAGTGGGTCACTTGTGTCAAAAACGACAGGAAAAAAAGCAGAGAAAGTGCTCTATCCATGGTGTTGTTCACACACTTCGTAATCTCGGAGAGATAATTTGCGCTAGTTCGGAGCCAGGGGCCGCGACGTTGACATAAACCTAGATGGAAAAGTTCAAGTTGTGCCACATGAACATGCATGGCTCAAGAGGTGCACGCGACTGCAACACTATATATATATATATATATATATATATATATATATATATATATATATATATATATATATATATATATATATATAAGTGTAAGTATACATGAAAATATTCGAGACAAATAACATCAAAGGAGACGAGATCAGTGGAGATTGTCAGGATGTAGGAGGGGAAGCTAGGCCCAGCGCCCACCGATCAAGATACTGAAAGAATGCTTAACAGCACCATTTATCGAGTGGATGTTAGGGTTTTGAATAATAATAATAATAATAATAATAATAATAATAATAATAATAATAAAGAGGGAGAGCATGAAGGACGTGTAGATATATACAAGGCATATAGTCTATCAAAAATCAAAGCCACATGGTCGTAGATTGTGGGTGGTCCATCTCATCTCCCTAATTACACTTGATTTAAGAGCCAACATAACCTCCCGACCGTATTCATTTCTCTGTTCGAGTCGTTTTGTTGGGGCCTGCGCATGCTAATGGATATATACCAGTACTTATTAATGTTCTTTATGCAATTCATTAAATCATCTCTAAATTCGTATGGAGAAATCACTTTAGCTACTAGCCTACAGGATGTTATTATTATGATTTATGATTTCTAGTTTTGGTAGTTAAACTTGTAAAGGGATGTTTGTTTTTGTATTTAAAAAGTGTTTTTAAAAAAAAATTATTTTTTATTTTAAATTAATATTTTTTTGTATTTTCAAATTATTTTAATGTGCTATGTTAAAAATAATTTATAAAAAATAAAAAATATATATATTATTTTAATATATTTCTGAATAAATATCATTTTAAAAATTAATTATAACAGCACTTTGATGGTATATATTGATATAAATAAATAAAACTAACCTCTAAGCTAAATCATAACTTTCCCTTCTTTTTTAATTTCTTCTGAAAATCGCTCTGTTGTCTTTAGTTATCTGTTGGCTTCCGGAGGCTCAATTTCTTTTTTATTTTTTATTTTTGATGCAGTTTACTCGATAATCACATCTCCGCTCCACGCATAACTGAAAAGAATTCATTGAGCACCAAAAAGAAATTAAAATACATTTTTGGATAAAACAAGAGAGAGAAAAGATGTATTATTCGAATAGTATAATTAATTTAGAGTAATCATTAAAGAGAAGCTAAGCTTTCTATTACTTACGCTGAGGTCTTGAAACAATATTTGTGGAGTCATTTATATCTAAAATATATATAGGATATCCATGGAATTTCTTATATTGTAATCTACCCTTTGATTTTAATACAAATCGATAATATAAAAATCAAACAACATTTGTGATCATGGGTCCCAAAATCTAAGATGTTTAGAAAATAAAATTAATGTTTCGGATAATTAATTGATCTCTTAATTAAAGCAATCTCATTCATTCTTTCCTAGTTAAAGTATATAATGACTTAATATGAAAAATTCAGATGATTAATAAGTGGTAGCAAGTGATGCCTACTAAATCAGGTGACCAATAACTTTTACAATAATAGGTAAAGTTTAGCAAGTCAGGTAACCGATAGTTGTTATAGTAGTAGATGATGTCTAATAAATCAAGTAACTAGTAGCTTTATTATTATCAGGTGATGTCTGGTAAACCAAATGAACTATAACTGATACCTGCAAAAAAAATTTTTTGATAAATGTAAAATTATTTGGTAATATAATCAGTAATTTCATAGAAAGAAAAAGTTACCTTCACCATAATTAATTAGTCTCTTCTATTTTTTTTTAAATTGATTTTATTTAAAATTGATTTTATTTGTACAGTGATCGGTAGTTATTGTAGTAGCATGTGATGCCTAGTAAACTAAGTGACTAGTAGCTTTATTAGTAGCAGTTGATGTCTAGTAAACTAGATGACCGATAACTGGTATCTACAAAAAGTTTTCTTCGATGAATATGAAATTATTTGATAATAAAATTAGTAATTTTATAGAAAGAAAAAGTTACCTTCACCGTACATTAATTAGTCTCTCCTATTTTTTTTAAATTGATTTTATATGAATCCTTCCATTTAAATCTTAATCAATACCTTTTAGCGTCTTGGAACCACTTGAAGCCATTACACTCCTTGTACGCCATGCGTAGCTTGGTACTATAATGTCAAAAAAAGGGGACCTCAAATGATGAACCAAAAAAATGGGATTTGACAAAGCTTCAAAAGAAAGCAATGGCAAGAGACACATATTGCATAATCATTGGCATTCATGTGGCCTGGCTGTAATTTTATATCAAGGTAACTCTTTTTTATGTGGACACGCCTGGACCTAATCATTTTCACACCTATCCTCCCCATTTTTAACCACCGAGTTGTGAGAACAGCTCGCTTTAATCAATTGTGTTTGGGACATGTCTTGTAGTTAAGGTCAAACCTGCTCCATGATTGCTTGCAAATCCTCTCTTTAGGTGTGGATAGATTGACAATCATTTATATTGACTTGGATCAAGCCAAAAGACAGCAATTTTGCCAAGATGATAATATATACATTCACCTAATCTTAAGGGCTAGCTAACAATTGTCTCAAGAATTATAATTTAATTGATTAGTTTTTCAATCTGTTTTTTAAAAATTATTCATTTGAATCTTACAAATCTCAGGATCATTAGAAATTTATATAACCATTAAATTTAAAACCCGTAAAATTAATCGAGATGCACACAAACTGACCCAAACATCCACGCAATCAAAGATTCAAAATTAAATTATTCTTTTTTACGAAGGATTAACCTGGGAAAAATGCCATCCATGTAACTCTTTTGACAAAATTTTGTGCTGCCAGCTTGCGGTCTGTAGTGCTTGTAGGGAGTAGGGACTCATTGGGTTTTGCTCCTGTCAATCTCCGGAATCATCGATCAAGAGTTGGTGTTACCAATTGAACTACTACTCACAAAAAAGTTGATGTTGCAGTCAACAAAATTTTCAAGGCATAGTAAGGTATAAGATAAAGAAACAAAGAATATCTTACTAAAAACGTAGAAAAAAATATTCCCATTACCCATATACCGTCCTGTCCAATCTGGAGAGATGGTGGGTGGAAAACTTACAAAAATGACAATTTTATCTTCTATAAATGTCATGTCATAACAAGTATATAATAGTATTTTTTATTCTTTTTATAATAGTAATTAATTTCAAACCGTTAAAAATCGTTCTTAAACTAATTCTTAAATTTGATACAAAATTTTTAAACCGTCCTGAAACTTATAATACATATTATTTAATTTAAATTTTACAAACAATCATCCAAAGATTTGAAATTATAAGAAAATATTTAGGGAGAGAGGAGTAGAAGAATCTATATATGAAAAAAAAATCTACGTCCCATTCCAACAAGGAGGATGACAGACCAATCACAATCACTATTAAATAAAGTTTTTTAGCAAAACAAAAATAAATATGCTGATTTTTTAAATATTATTAACTTGTCAAACTCTCTCAATTCATGAACATTAGATTAAATATATTTTTTATTTTTAAAATTATTTTCCATTTAATTATATATCAACTAGGTGAATTTTTTTTATATCACACAGATTTTTTTTTTTAAAAAAAAAAAGTTGTGCGTGAGATTAAAATAAAAAATAGCCCTAAATTTTTAAAGATCAAAAAGGTTTCTATTTTCAAATCATATAAAAATAACCTTTAAATAACAAACAAATAATGAAATGATGTATTTTTAAAAATTTAAAAGGGTTAAAAACATAATATATTTTTTTTAAAAAAAACACAAGCCAAGTACATTGACCTACTCAAGCGTTTGGTTGATATACATGCCTAACTCACACACCATACTTTTTTTGGTTAAAAGTAGGGGTATATGTAGACCACCTCTACTTTGATAAATATTAAAAGGTGAGTGTCGTGTCATCTATCTTTTCAATTTAAAAAAATAGATAGATAACACGTAGGGTTTTATGTATTGTTTTTTTACTTAAAAAATCAATTTTCAACTAGTATTTTAGCCAAATGACCTAAAAAGCATCATAAACATAATGATAAATCTATATGTGGCCTAAATCAACTACATTAAGATTCAAAATAAACTCGAAAGCAAAAATATTTCGAAGCTCAGTTATATTTTTTAGTCAATTTGAAGATGATAAACACAAAGGTGGAACTCCTCTAGTTAAATGGAACCCCTTAACAAAAGATCAAATAATTTAATGCTTGGTATATGTGTCAATAATGATTTTCTCTCCAATACTTGAATTTGGTAACGTTATTCTTACTCTCTCAAACCAAGCACCGAGAGATAAAAAAAATAAAGCAATTTTGGACTAAAAATGATTTTTTAAAGAAATTCAGAAAATAAAACCTAATATTTATAATTTAAAAAATATGAGAACTACAATGAACATTTCATCAAAAGTTCCATAAAGCCAATCATTTTCTACACTTTTTTCCCCTCATCTTTTATTTGTTAATTTTATCATTTTCTAACTAATTAACTTAAATTGACCTTTAATTTTGTTGTATAAAGGTAAAATAGGAAAAAATACATCATGAAAATCGATGATATTACAAGTCTTGATCTATAATGACGGAAAATAGTACTTTTTAGTAGTTTGTTCATAAAATATAAATAAAGCTAGTGCAATAGAATTTTAATATTACCCTTCATATCAACCTAAATTTACTTTATGGCTTTGAAGAGTTCTCACTTATAATTAAATCTCTCTACTCCGTCAAAACCTATGCTCTAAATAATATAAAATTCATTTGTTACCTTGTCGATTTAATAAACAATTCACATTTATTTCCTATTTTGCCAGGCTAAGAGATAACTTTGAAAAGCTAGGCGGCCCTAGCCGTGTCAATAGTCCACGATTGTGGGCTAGGTTATAAGCCCAAAGCTAGAGGTCATGGACTTATGAAATCAGAATAAAGTAGTTTTTTCACGCCGCTGTCAAGGGACATTTTTTAAAATCATTTTTTATTTAATTCAATTATAATAAAAATAAATGTTTATATAAAACAAAATGATTTAAATTTTGGTAAGAAAATATTTTTTATTAGATAAAATTTAATTTTATTATTAATATTTTTTTGCTTTTAGAAAAACAAATATTTTTATTAATAGCATAAATTTTTAATAAAAAAATACCATTAAAATAAATATTCATAAAAATATCAATCATTTAAATTAAGAAATGGAAGATTATCTTTTCAATAAAAAATCCTCATTCTTGTTCATTTATTTCTTTTTTGTTTTGATAAAAATAAAAAGCGAGGTTCAATAAAAAAAAATAAAAAAAATTATGACTCATAATTTATAAATAATAAAAAATAAAACAATAATTAATTTAAAAATTAATATTATTCTCGCCTAAGATTCATGAGCATATTGTTTTATATATAAATTTTGCTATTAGATTGTTATATAATAAGTCACAAAGTAACTGTTAATATTGTTATAAAAACTATAAACTTATTTACATAAACTATGATAAAATTAGATAATATTTTAAAAGTTACTTTAATTATTTTATTTACAGTAAATTTAATTTAGAATAAAGAGAAAACTAAAAATAATAATTGAAAGGTAATGCAAGAAGAGTCGAGGCGCTAGCCTAGGAGGATTTCTTCGCCCACCTAGCCAGAAAGAAAAAAACGGAACCAGATGCACCTAGCCCTCTCTTCTTCTCTTTTAATGGAAAGATTACATGTCGCCCCTCAAATCTTTTAATAATATCAATGACATGTCGTTCACTTGAACTGACGACAAGTCATCATTTAGTTTAAATTCTATCGGTGATTGAAAAGTTAGGTTTTTGTTTGTTAAACCTAAAATATTATTTTTTAATTTATTTTTATCTAGGTGTCCTCTTTCAAGCAGTGAAAAGAAGTTTGAGGAACAGTTGTCCTAAAATCCCTTGTTGGTAGATTCGCATGTGGTGATGGAGAAATGTGCGTTTGGTAATGAGATTGCGTCTGCGTTTTAAACAAAATACAGATGCAACCCGTTTGGTAAAAATAAAAAGCAACTTATTATTTACAGGTCCCACACTGTTTTTGTGTTCAAAATGCTGGGTAAAGAAAAGCAGACGAATCCTGCTTTCTGCGCACTTCATGCTAATTAATTAGCATGAACAGTGGAGCATGACTATCCACTGTTCTTGCTAATTAATCCATTAGGTTCTCCTATTTGTTCAGAAAAGAAACGAAAGACCACTCTTGTAAATATTTTTTATTACGGTTAAAAGGAACACTGTAGCATGCTACACTGTTCACGTGAATAGTGTAGCCAGTTGCATTGTTCTGGTCTGACCAGTTCCGGCCGGACAGGTCCCAAGATCAAAATACATTAAACCATATCCGACTTAGTAAAATAAAAAATAAAAATAATGTTTTATTTTTTTATTTTTTAATTGTGTTTTATTCAAAAAAATAGTGTTTAACATTATTCAATGACACTATATAAATTAGACAAAGATCGCTTGATGACGTAACATTTGCAAAATTTAGTCGCAATTTCAATTTTTTTCCTGATTATATTTTACCTGATATTGTTACGTGCTTAAAAACAAAAAAAACTATAGTCATTGTCAAATGTATTTCATACATAGTGGAATTGTAGATAGTTTAATGGAATAATAAAAAATATTTTATATAAAATATTATTTATTTCATAATGTAATAACAATAGTTAAATCTATAATATTTAAATTAAAAACCATCAATATTAATAATAATTTTTTAAAATTATTTTATAACCTTAATTTCAAAAGCATTATTAACCAAACACATTAAACTACTTTTTGCTCAACCTCAATTTTAACCACAATTTTAACCAAATACCTATTTTTTCAAACCAACCTCAATTAAAAGTACTTTTTATAAAATAATTTTTTTCAAACCACAACCACAACAGCTATCACAATACCAAACACACCGTAAGTGGGCGAGGGATTATTCTCGTTTGATGGTGGTGTCGATTTGGATCGAGTTATGAGAGATTTTATGAGTTTCTCTACAAATAACAGATAAAAGATGATATTATAAAGAATCAAAGAGATAATTGAGAAAATTAAAATTCTTTTCAAAGGATTTTCCAAGGCATTTGAAAAAACTTAACCAATTTCTTTTTAAGAAAAGTGAGAGATTCCAACAACACGAGAAGAGAAAAATCAAGCAAACACATTAGATTTTAGTTTTAATTTGAGTTATAGATCTTTTTGCAATCGTTTTTTTTTACTTCTTCCTTCTACATCATTATAGTATATATAGAAAAAAATAAAATATTTTTTTTCAATTTTATCTTAAAAATTTTAATTCAGAACATAATTTTTTAAAAAATACTATATATTTAGCCAGTGTACTCTTGCCTTTGCAATTCCCTGGACGTTTTGTTCATGATGTTCAACAAGACGAGAAAATATCTTGAACCACTATTTAAGAAAATTTGTTTATTGGAATGTGCAAGATCGGTGCAAAATATGTGTTTTTTATTCTTTAAAAAAGAAATTCAGTCTCGATTAATATATAAATTAATTTATAAATACCCTTTACAATTTAACATTGAAGGAGGAGCAATAAAACTGTAGAAAATCCAGTCAGTACAGAAGAGACAGAGGAACCGCGTAACGGGTAGAGCCACGGCACCACGAAATCTGACAAAGTCTCATAGTAATTTCAAAATTTTAAATTTTAAGTTTAGTGCCTATTGCGAGCATGGAAGAGGACAACCTGGAGAATTCGTCCCTCTTCTGCAAGCTCTCAGATATTGCAGGGAATCAACAGCTGGTTTCCAGGTATGCTTTTCTGACGAAGAAATAATGGAAATAAAGAATCGCCTTGTCCAGAAGCCGGGACGCACTGAGTTAGAGAAACTACAGTGAATCGTTGATGCTTTTCTTGATTTTTTAAATTGAATTTCGATCTAGAATTTCATGAACTATAATTTTTTTTAAAATTTTTTTAATTGCTATTTTTTTTTTCTCTCAAAGAACATCTGGTGAAGATTCTAGTCGCAAATCATTAACATTTTCTTTGGTTGGAAATGCTTGTAAAATAACATGATTATTACCTGGAAGAAAATTATTGAACTACCACCAAGTCTTTGGACGAACAGCTTTGAGCAACCGGCTCGTTGGTTTATTTAAGAAAAAATTGTCAGAAGACATGTCTTCTTCCCAGATTTTTTCCTCGATCAAAAATCATTATCTGCATCGGAGGAAATGACTTACTTGTCGGCATTCCTTTCCATCTCATTAACGTTCTTCGAGGAGATATTCTACAAATGCCGGAAAAAAAAATTGAGATATTATAAGTTTGAGATATTTTCTTGGAATTCATTTAAAAAAAAATGAATTCCAAGAAAATATTAGAAAAGATTAGAAGAACTTCTTAGCATGTCTCTTAGTTCATGGGGATTTTTTCATCAGAGTTCTTGTTTTCGCTGTTTCCTGCGTTGCAAACCGTGTTTCACGGCAAAAAAACATTTGTTGCTTTTTGGTCTTGAAACATAATTTGCACCACGTAGACAAACACACCTAAGCATATACCAGGTTTTCATTCCAGAACTGGGTCAGCACCAGCAGCCATCTGGTGGTATGGGGGCGGCGGCGGCGAGGCACGAAGGTGGGGTACCATACCAGAAATAACTAACACTAACAGAATGAGTTAGTTAAAGCATCCATCCATACCTCTCCCTCTCTTCACCCGCCAAAACAAAACTAAAGATAGAAATACCTTTCTTAATAATCTTGACGACCTACCATTCTCATTCTCTTCTCTTCCCTCCTCTCCAAGAAAAAACTTGAATTTCCTCAAGAAAATGCCTCCTCTAAAAGCACTTGCCGCCTTGGTCATCTTTTTTAGCATAGCCTCGATCCTGTTGCAGCAAAGGTATTGGTTACCACTCTCTTCTAAGGTACTCTCTTGAAGGCCGATTTCAGTTCTTGATGTTAATCAATGTTAGCTCCCCTGCTTTATCTTTTGCTTTCTCTCATTTTCTTTCCCCCATTCAACGCTCCTTTTGTGTCTTTTGAAGGGAAAATCAACTCTATATGTACTTCAGCAGTCTACTGCTGGCGTCCATCACTCTGAAGAGTTTTTCTTGCTGAATTATGAGGCAATGGAGAAGGATTTAAAGGTCTTTGTGTACCCAGGTGGAAACCCAAAAATGTGTTATCACTCAATAGATAAGAAGCTCAAGAGCAATTATGCAAGTGAGCATTATTTCTTCATGAATCTGAGAAACAGTTCGTTTTTGACTGAGAATCCTGACGAGGCTCATCTCTTCTTTATCCCCCTTTCTTGTCCACCAATGAAAGACCAGGTATGTGCTTTAAACCCAGTAATTGATTTACTTTGATCTTTGTAAATGAATGTAAGAATTGGAACATCTGGTTTCTTTAATGCATTAATTCTGAGATTACGTTCAACGTACTGACGCTGTGTTAATTAGCTGATTGATGCGACGATAGATATGACCACAAGTTTGTTGAAAGATTCTATTTTCGTGTTTTTGCAACACATGATACATAATTTGGATTTGGAGACTCTGTTCTTTTGTATAGTTGTCTGATATGTTCAAGCACCTTCCTATATTTCTTCCCTTCTCACTCATTCTAGGTATACATATAAAGAAACTACATATTTGTTTTTTTTTTTTTTGTAAATGCAGGATGCTTTACCTCGTTATAAGGAGATGGTTATCCAGAACTATGTCCGCGCCTTAACTATCAAATACCCTTACTGGAATAGGACTTTAGGCGCTGATCACTTTTTTGTCAGTTGCCATGGCATTGGCAACAGGGCTACTGCAGCTTTCCCATTTCTCCTGAAGAACGCAATTCGACTTGTGTGTTCACCAAGCTATGATTCCAACTATATTCCACATAAGGATGTTTCCCTCCCACAGATACTGGAGCTCTCTCTTCCTCCTGAAAGAGATGGCATGTGGAACGAGTAATCTTTTTTGTTTTTTAATGGTGTAACAATTTGTTTATGGTAGCAGCAGTGAGCTTTTGAACGCATTTATGCATTTCTGGATTCTCTATGAACGTTACTTTCTAAGTGAACTCAAATACTGAACTTTCAGAATCTTGATGCAACTTGCAGCTCAACTATGGAGTCGCTTCCTATCCAGCTATCCCCAGTGGAGACTCACCCTCCCAGGTAGTAAAATATTTACCAAGTTTTACTTTTCTAAATGCTTTTGCTTCATTTGAACAGAACAGCAGTACAATCTGGCATTAAAGTTCCCAAGTATCACATGCCTTTTGGGCAGGCTTTTTGTTTCTAGTTATTAACATGGTAGTTGTATTCTTAAGCATTCATCGCATAGTATTCAGTGGTTATTTCTTGTTGAAGATGTTGGATTTGATGATCAAAACTATTTCATCGCAGGACTAAACTTTGTTTCTGGGCTGGTTCTCCCAACTCAGAAGTAAGAAAGAATCTTCGAGTTCATTATAAAGGTTTAGAAGAATTTGAGATCCATTTCGTCGAGAATGTTAAAAGGGCATTTGTGCTAGATACTTTTCAAAAGGAGATATATAGGAGTAAGTTCTGCATCTGTCCTCGTGGGAAGACTCAAGTCGGTGGTGTTTGCTTAGCAGAGTCGATGGCTTTTGGATGCGTACCTGGTAAGAATGCTTCCCATAAGGCTTTTCTCTTGTTCTTGTGATGAACTCATTCATTATGCAGCCACACTCGACAACATTTTAACAGCTTTTTGTAGTTTGTGATGATGTCAAGCAATAACTTTAAATTCTTGGATAGAGCATGGATAGTAAAATCAAAAGAAGGGGATGTGTAGTTTACCCCAAAAGCAGTTCATGTGTCTTTCTGCAGTTATCATGTCCGACTACTATGACTTGCCATTCAATGACATTCTTGACTGGAATGCATTCTCTGTAATTCTCAAAGAGGACGACGTTCCCATAATGGGGGAGATTCTCAAAGGCATGCCAGAAGACATGTTCGAGAAAATGCGTCAAAATGTTCTCAAGGTAGATAAGATTCATCGTCTTCTGTTTCTTGTAACCCAAGCTCATTTCCAAGATGCTACCGTAGCCCTCCTGATTAACAGTAGCGTGCTTAAACTATGGAGGAATGTTTACCTTGATAACGTTTGGTGAGATTCTGCAGGAGCAGCACTTAATTATTATCTTCTGGTTTGCAGGTTAGCAAGTACTTCAAGTGGCATTTTCGTCCTGTCAAGTATGACGAGTTTCACATGGTAATGTATGAGCTATGGAAGCGCCGCCATGTCATTCGGTACTGACAACCGCAAGAAGATGGTCCTAGTTAAACAACATCCCCCCCTGATTTCTTTGCTGCTTTCTGAAGCTAAATGCACTTAATTCTTTAATTGAAGGAGATATCTGCCATTTTAAATCATGGATTCTTTACAATAGCAGAAAGATTACAAATATATCTGTGTGCATATGAGTTGTATATATTTAGTTGCTATGTTTTTCTCAGCGATTAATTAAGTCCTTAAGTGATGAAGATAACTGCAAATCCAAATATCTATCGAGACTGGTTTTGAACCGATGAATATATCTGCTTGTACAGTATGTAATTACACCAAAAATAAACTGATTTTTTTTTTTTTTTTTTTTTTTTTTTTTTAAGTTGAATGTTTTACTTGTTTTTTTTTGAAATATGAAAACTAAAATTCGTGGTTGAGTCCGATCAAAGATAGGATGGATTATAAGTTTTAAAAATTAATCATAATTTAGAAGATTCGTACGAATTTATTTTTTATTTTTATAAAAATATTTTTTTTATTTTTAATATTAACATATCAAAACAATAAAAAATACCATTTAAAAATCATTAATTTAATATTTTGTAAAAATACCTTTATGAAATCATTGCAGCTATCAACCCTATAATTGAGGACAAAACCATGATGTGGAATTAAAATGGCCCTTTAGCTAATTTTACGAAGAAAAAACTTGTTATGAATTAACCTTAATTATTAGATTCATGGGATTCAATAGTCGTAGAAACGAAGAGAATCCGAGGACCGCATCGGTCGTGAAAAAAGCAAGGCCATCCGTGTCGCTCTGCTTTCATTTTTTTTAATGTTCTGTGTCATTAGTCTCTGTGTTTGCATCCCCTGTTTTCGTTTGGTCACTGTCTTGATATCTCTGTGATTTACTTCCATCTACAGGGGATTTGTCATTTTGCTGGTGAAATCTGCAACAAATAAAGCAGGTCTGCACAAAAAGACCTCGCAGCGTTTGAACTTCAACAGGCATATCATTCCATTTCGAAGAAGCAACATCTTACTCTGCTTTCCAAAAGCATCCTGCCTGTCTTGAGGAGGAGAGATGCATTATTGTGCCCAGAAAACGGCAAACTATTCATCACATTATTGATCCGTCGCCCTCCAGATCCAAGGACACAAACAATGGTGGTCAATGGAAACTTTGAGGAGAGATCAAACCTCCCTTCAAAGTTCAGGTGACAGGATAAACGGTGGTCAATTATTCACAGGGGCTAGAGTAGACTCTACAAGCTTCAATGTTTCCTTTTTCAGGCATAGCCAGTTAAATACAGAGACGAATGGGCCCAGAACCCTCTGAGGATAAATGGGCTCGATTCGATTATGCAATTTCTTAAAGCCTAGTTGCTTCGTGATTTGTTGATTAAAATTAACCAAAAAAAAATATTAAAATAATAATTTATTAATTTTTAAAATTTATTTTTGATATAATATTTTAAAATAATCTAAAAATATTAAGAAATATAATTTGAAGAAAAAATAAGAAATTTTACAAAAGCAGGGCCTAAAAAAAGATGGCGGTAGCGTAGGTAAACGGCGGTTCAATTCAATCAGTTTTGCTCTTTTACCTTTACCTTTACTTTTACCTTACGATTTATTATTCCATATTTTGATAGGGGCATGTAGGGAAACAGGAGGTTGTCCAGCAAGATTTTTAGCTAGTATTCCCCCCCTGCCGTGGCTCTGACAACAATGTTGTTAATTACCAGATTCCTTTCTTTCTTTCTTTTTAATAAAAATATTATTTTCACAATTTCTTTGTCAAATTATAGGTTTTTTTTATCTAGCCTTCTAGGCTATAGGCCATAGGCCTCTTCAATTTTTACTCTTTTTTATTGATTGGACTCTAATTACTCCCATTGCAAATTTGCAGTCGTGTTTAGGGTATTTTTGTAATTATAATTTAAAGTATTTTTTATTTAAAAATATATTTAAATAAAATTTATTTATTTTTTAAAAAATATTTTTAATATAAACACATTAAAATAATCTGAAAATATAAAACAAAATTTATCCTTAATAAAAACAAAATTTAATTTTTTTAGAAACATGATAACACTCCTTTACAGTAGTGTTTTAAAATATATTTTATAAAAGAAAAAATTAAAATTAAAATTTTTTATTGTTTTAATGTTTTAATATAAAAAATAATTTTTTTAAAATAAAAATTTAATATATTTTTAAACAAAATAACATTTAAAAACAACTTACAAATACCCTTTTACCATCTAAAATCATCACGATTTTGTAAGATAGTTGTATTGCCAATTAACCTAAAGTCAAGATCTAGGAAATTTTCAATATTGAGATGCTTTAAATCAGGAAAATTATTCTAAGTCCTTTGTAACCCCCCCTTTTTTTTTTTTTGGCCTAGGATAGAGGCACTAGAGAGCTCCAAAAATTCATCTCGATGGGAGCACTTTGTAGCTTGTATTCATGTAATTAACCCATCTTCATGCTAGTCGTGGGGCTGTCGAATTGTTAAATAATCCTCATGGGATGCTACTTTTGTTCATTTAAAATGATTAGTCTTTGATTACCCCTTCTATATCAACCACGCACAATAATTAACCTAAGTTTATTAGAGTAAACAGGCAACTTGCACTTTATAATAATTAATTAACTAATTAGTCCTGCATAAAAAGAAGGTTATTGAAGAATATCACGTTAATCTGATGAGATTGGCTTCTTTTTATAAAATAAATAAATTAACTAGGAATCAGAACGTTATTGCACTCCGAGAAATAACATAAATAAATGTGAAAAAAAAAGAACTTTGACAGGCTTTTAATTGAACGAGCATATCTTCTTTACTGCCTCGGTTTAGACAGACATGGCTAGGCTAAGGTCATTGTTGCTGTGATTCTGCTACAGAATCTCAACCTTGAAAATTACAGCTCATTCAGTTACTTCCCTTCGAGTCAACACCCACGAGTAAAAGTGCTCTTTATTTTTTTTTTAAATTATTTTTTTTATAATTTTAAATTATTTTTATATATTTACTAATAAAAATTATTTTAAAAAATAATTAATATTATAATCTCAAACAACTATCTTAATGATTGAAAATAAAAAATAAACTATCATTTTATTTAATTGAATTAAAATATATTAGGTTTGACATGTCTTTTAAAAGGAGTAATATGAAAATTAGAATTATAGATATATTAATTCATTCTCAATATCATTTAATTTATTCTTAATATATTAGGTCTGGTATGTCTTTTATAGTCCTAGGGTCTGTTTGTTTTTATGTTTCAAAAGCATTTTTTTTAAAAATTGAAATTTTTTATTAGCTTTAAATTAATATGTTTTTAGTATTTTAAAATTATTTTAACGCGTTGATATCAAAAATAATTTTTTTAAAATAAAAAAATATTTTTAACATGAAATTTATTTAAAAAATAACTGCAACTATACTGCCAAATAAACTCTTAATACTTTTCTAGAAAAATTAAATTGGTTTATGGTCGATTCAATAATAAATAAATGCAAATTTCAAGCTGGTCCATTTATATTTACATGGATAAATCTAAAAAAATATATTTTTTAAGTTAAAAAATATTATTTATTAGAAATTAAATAAAAATTAAAACGAGTCTTGATTTTAAACAAGTTTTTGAGTTATGAGTTTGACCCGCTGATAACCCGTATGCTTAATACGGATCAGGGACGTTGAGCGCCGCTCGTGCAGGCGGTGAAGGCACGTGTGCTCAGTAGCCACGGTAATAAGGTACACATGACTGGCATGGGCATATGCCCCATGTGTGTTTTGTACAGGTTCAACAGGGAAGCGAAGGGGAGGAGGACGGTGGAGTTAAAAAGTGATGGTATTTTATTTTGACAGCTTTTTTGAAAAAGGGCTTCCCGGCTCAGCTCCTCAGCGCACAGCACTTTTTTTTTTTTTTTTGGGTTTCATCATAATATCTTTCTCTCGCTCAACATAGCTTCTCCGTGGAACAGACCAACTAGATAGTTACTACTTTTATTACACCTCTTCACTCGCCTTTCAGTCCGTGACTTCACTATTTATTTCAAATGGTAACGGTCCATTTTGCAGTCTTTAATTAATATCTTATAGGCAATTGTTGTTTTTTTTTTATTTTTAAAATTTATTTTTGTTATCAATTAAAAAAATAGCAATTTAATAATCCTCCAACTACTTTTTGAAATAAAAGTCAAGAGACTTCGATGATGAAAAATCATAGTTTTGAAACCCGACCCGGTCATTGACCCGGTCGACTCTCTGGGTCACGGGTCAGGTGGGTTGACCCGGGTTAATCCGGGTCAACCCAAAAAAACCTTGGTTTGTCTTTTCATCTGTCACTATTACTTTCCAGAAATGCACAGATGGATGTGGTGGGAGATTTTTCTGGCACTTTTTATCCTTCTTTTCTCCTCTCTTCTTTTCATTCATTCATTTATTTATTTGGGAAAGAGAGCTGTCGCGATTCATGCCTTCGTTTTAAATCAGTCTTATGTTTGATCTGCGGCAATTTTCAGGTGGAAGTGGAAGCATTGGTGATTCAAGGACCCAAGCTGGGCACGGTGATGAGCCAGGTGAAGAAGCCTCTGTCTTCTCCACCGCCGCAATGCTCCCGTACTCCACCCTCGACGAGGCATCGGCGGCGCTAGGAAGGAATTTGACTGTAGCGGAGACATTGTGGTTCAATTACTCTGCAAAAAAGTCTGATTATTATCTATTTTGCCACAACATCTTGTTTCTTTTTCTGATCTTCTCTGTCGTGCCTTTACCCTTGTTCTTCACAAATCTCTGGCGATCTGCTGGGCTTGACAAGTACAAGATTCAGCCTAAAGTCAAGCTGTCTCCTTCTGAAGAGTTCAAGTGTTACAAGGATGTTACAAGGATGAAGCAGAGCCAAGGCATGAGCGGGTACCTCATCACCACCAGAAGGCAGAAGGACTTCTGGCTCCTTGCTTAGGTTCATTTCAGAGGCCAAAAAAGTGACCGGGTCTCACCCGGGTTTAGCCGGGTCGACTGGGTCCCGGGTCGACCCTCCGGGTCGACTGGGTCCCGGAGGGTCGACCGGGTTTGGCCGGGCCAAATCCCAAGCGGGTTTTGGCCTTCACCCGGCCCGGTTTCATGCCCGGTTCGGCCGGGTCCCGGGTCGACCCGCCGGGCCGGTCCGGGTTTTAAAACTATGTGAAAAATAAAAAACGGTGGTGTTCACGTGAGTTGAGTGACCACAAGGCACGTGCGAGCAACGCTCCAAGGAAGAGACTGAAACACATACGCACGGACCACCAAAGTTTCTGTCAGCAACCAAAAAGTAAACTAACTGAAACGGGCTGAATATCCTCCTGTTATTATAAAATTACCAAAACCACCTTCTCTAGTCCAAGCAGGCTCTCTTGTCGAGACAGGCAGAGCAGAGAAAGGAAACGACCCGAAACCCAGAGTCCCCCACTCCTCCTGCTCCCTGCCTTCACCTCTGTGCCTCTGCCTGACTCCTGGCTCTGTCATGATATAATTATAATTATAATTCTTTTAACGAAAGAAAAAGCGTTTTTCTCCTTGTGTACGCGCTGTGTCCAATGGGATTTCTCATGGTTTAAAATGGAATCAAAAGCGACTACCTCGGTGGTCATTAATGGATGACATTTACCGCTTTACTAGTTACCACCACTACAGCATCAAAATCTCTATCATCAACTCAGCTGCGGGTCCAGCAGCAGCAGCATTATTTTGGTTTTGCAGTTGAACTAGTGCTGCTACCGTGGTATCTCTTGCTCCAAAACCAAGACCTTCTCTTCTCTTAATTTGGTATCCATCCCGCCTTTTACGCTACTCATTTTCTACCTCATTTCTCCTTAATGTCTGCTGCTAACTTCGATGTTCGTGTGGACGATGTACGACTACGTTTCTAATTAATTTCAAGTTCTGTGTTTGGTTTTCTCGTACTTTGTCGTTTCTTCCCTTGTTTTGCTTTGTTACTTGTTATTTTTTCTTCTTGTTTGTAATCTTTGAATTCTTGAATTCTCTCTCTCCCTCTCTCCTCTCCCTCTCTCTCTCTGTGAGGGTGTGTATGTGTTTTTATTTAATTTCTTAGTTTAAGTACTGCTAATCTCTCCGTTTAGGGGAGTGGGATTTGCTTAATGTTTGTGCATGCTCTGCTGTCAACTGTAAACACTGCTTCCCTTCTCTCTCGTGCTTCTATTTGGAGGCTGAAGGTGTGTGTGTGTGTGTGTGTATGTATATACATATATATATGTTCTTCCTTTAAAGTGGTTGATGGAGAAGATGTGCTACATTCTTGCATGCCCTTTTTAACTATTTTGTGGTTCAAACTTTTTTTTTTAATTCTCTTTTCTCACACTTGGTTATGCCGGTTTTCCTTTGATGAAAATGAAAATGAGAAGATTAATTGTTGTTATAATTACTATTTCATGGTTATTGTAAAAAACCCGTTTACTTTCCGTTCTATAAGGTTATGGGTTTTATAGGGTGAGCAGGAAATAGAGGGTCTGATTGTCTTGTTTGGTCCTTTGAAATGTTTTGAGGCCCCCCCCTCCCATTTTTCTCTTTAATGAATAGATAAGATATGGAGATTTGTTTCTTATCTACGATGTTTGGTTTTTTTGTTCTTTCAGGATGGGAATGCAGCTCTCTATGGTGATGGATCCTGAAATTTGATTTTGGAGTGTCCTGAAGGAATTCATTTGCTACTCCTATTTGATTTTGGAAAATGGCAGATGGGCGGCGACATTCTGTTGATATTCCCATCACAAGAACCCTTATAGCCCTTAGGAGAGTGAGGTCACTAAGGGATCCCTCAACCAATTCTATGAGCAGATTCTCTGCTTTATTGGAAAATGCCAACTGGGAAACGAATTCCACCAAAGATATATCTTTGCAGTCTTCCAATGGTTCCAAAGAAGGTGGATCAAACCATAATCGTGTTTCGGGATGGAAAAATTTAGGTCTTGATGGACAGAGTAAGCAACAAGTTGATAATTTTGATTCGGGAAGTGATTTTGAAAAATCCAAGTTAATTTTCGGTGACAGTTTGGGTGGAGTGAAAAATATGGATGCTCTTTTTAGGACCAAAAAGGTGGAAGGATTAGATAGTTGCAAGGAAGAGATTAATGGAAACATGTCGATGAGTGAAGTGTATTATGGCAGTCACAGGAACAAAGAGCTGGACTTGGTATGCATCACACCTTCGAGTAATCATTTGGAGGATGTGGATTCAACTAATGGACCCATTGCAGGATCTCCACTAGGAGAAAGTACAGACCAGTCTGTGACAAGACGAAAATCTCGATACAAAAATCAAGTCCAGTCATACGGTGGGTTGGGTGACATTTTGAGTTGTGTAGGTACTCCATGCTTTTCTGTCAGTGATGCCTTCTCAAGCCAAGGCACGTCATTGTTTGCAAACAAAGAGGCTGATTTCATGGTTCAAAAAGACCATGGATGTGGGATAAGCTGCTGCTGGACAAGAACCCCAAGACTCAGAGATTCAAACCCATATTCTGATGCTGAAGGCAATCCATTGTTGTCCATGGATGTAGCTGAGACAAGCCCTTGTGGGAAGAGGAGCTGGAAGCATGCTACAAATGAAACTCCTAGGAGTTTGAGTCAGAAATTTAGGCCAAAATCTTTTGACGAACTGGTGGGACAAGGTGTAGTGGTAAGGTCCCTTTTGGGTGCCATTTCTAGAGGAAGGATAACCTCTTTATATCTCTTCCATGGTCCTCGTGGCACTGGCAAGACTTCTGCCTCAAAGATATTTGCTGCTGCCCTTAATTGCCTCTCACATGAGGAGTACAAGCCATGTGGTCTCTGCCGAGAATGTTATGTGTTCTTTTCTGGAAGGAGCCAGGATGTGAAAGAAGTGGACTCTATGAGAATTAATCGGACCAGAAGGATTAGATCCCTTATCAAGGATGCATCAATGCCACCGATTTCATCACGTTTCAAAGTTTTCATTGTTGACGAGTGTCATTTGTTGCATGGAGAGACATGGGCAATTGTTTTGAATAGCCTAGAGAACCTTTCTGAAAATGTTGTCTTTGTAATGATCACTCCTGAACTGGATATGCTACCGAAAAATGCAGTCACTCGGTCTCAAAAGTATCATTTTCCAAAGATAAAAGAAGCTGATATAGCTGGCAGATTAAGGAATATCTGTGTTGAAGAAGCCCTTGACTTTGATCAGGTTGCCTTGGACTTCATTGCGACTAAGTCAAGTGGTTCCCTTAGGGATGCAGAAATTATGCTTGATCAATTGAGTCTGCTCGGTAAAAGAATCACAATGACCATGGCCCATGAACTTGTGAGTGATCACTTTTCTTATGAATATTTATTGCATATTTCTTCTCATTGAATTAACAGAAAATGGTCATGTTATTGTACAGATTGGAGTTGTTTCTGATGATGAATTGCTTGGCTTGCTGGATCTGGCTTTGTCGTCTGATACTTCAAGCACTGTTATAAGAGCCAGAGAGTTGATGAGGTCCAGGATTGATCCTATGCAACTGGTATCTCAGCTGGCAAATCTCATAATGGATGTTCTTGCTGGTAAATGCAAAGATGATAGTTCTGAAGTCAGAAGAAAGTTTTCAAGGAAGCATTCTTGTAAGTCTTGTATTTTCAAATATCTTTCCTGTCTAGCTTTGGAAAAAACTGTTATTGTAAGTAACATTTACATGAATGCTTTGCTAATGGTTCCTAAAGACTCATTTGGTATTTCATCGTGCATTCTTTCTGACTTTGCAAGTTCACTCTTTGTCGGTTAAAGCCACCGGGCATGGCAGGATGAATTGGGCTAATGATAGTTTATCAGTTCAGTGAACTGTCCCAAACAAGGTCAAACTGCTTGGCACCAGTTTAATCATCAGTGACCTGTCACAATGTGTACAGACAATGACCTGTCACAATGTGTACAGACAATGGGCATGCATGGCTCCAGGCATAGCATTATAGGCCAGATCCATACTGATTTTTCACCCATGGGAAACTCTAGATGCTTTGCTGGAATATCATTAGCATATTTACCACTTGACTATCTAGCATGTGATGCCTGTTTAAACTGTGTGTTGTTTTTAACGTCAAGATGTACATATTCACCCTTTGTTTTTAGTTGTGTCATCTACTTTTATTTGTCACTATATTTGCATATCTTTTTTATATGATGAAAGTTGCAAGTTTCCTTTTTTACAGCTGAAGGGGACATGCAGAGACTGAGTCATGCCCTGAAAATACTTTCTGAAAGTGAGAAGCAACTGAGAATGTCAAGAAACCAAAGTACATGGCTCACGGCAGCTCTCCTGCAGTTGAGCTCACTGGAAGCCTCGGCTGTGGATGTGAATGATTCAAAGTCTTCAATCAGAAATGGGCATGACAGAGGTCAGGATGTTAACCATAAGCACTAATTAATTGTCTTTGTAGTATTCAGTTCATTTAAGTGTATTCTCTCTCTCTCTCTCTCTCTCTTTCTCAAATAAAGCTCATTCTTTTGGATACAGATGGAGGCTTTTCCAGTACACCATCCACTGGGGAGAGCTTGAAGCATCTTGCCCTGTATTCATGTGAAGACAGTAAGTTGCAAAAATCACAATTACAAGGGGGTTGTCAAGCGACATTAGATACTATATGGAAGAGAGCCAGTGAATTATGCCAATCAAATTCACTCAGGAATTTCCTAAGGAAACAAGGGAAACTATCTTCTCTTCATATTAATAGAGGTACATTCACGCAATGTTTTTTTTCTTCAAGTCTCTGCTTCTACCTTTACCATACTTAGCTCATTTAGCACATGAAGGATTGGCCATACAAGTACTATGCCGTCAGTGTCACTAAATGACTTTCGAACAATGGATTCATAAGCAAACTTTATGTCAGTCTACTGCATTGAAAACCATATAAAATTATAGATTGCACCATAACTAGGGATGCCTATCCTAATAATTACTTGCTTTAATGCTATTAAACAAACAGGTTAATGGACTTGCTGTCACAAATCTCTTCATGAAGCTTGCTTTTACCATGCTTTAGTTGCTTGTATTGGCAAGCTGAAAGTTGTAATGGCATGGCAACATGTGGACATATTGATCACTTTCTTCCTTCATAAACCCTGTAGATGTTGGTAGAATATATCTCATCTTTGCTCAAAGGGTTCTCTTTACCAGCTTAATTATACATTTTTTTGAATGCATGGAATGTGTTTCTCTATCTTGCAAGTGATGAATATATTGCACTTCAGGTCTGGCAGTAGCTGAATTGGAATTCCATCATTCTGACTATGCATCCAAGGCTGAAAAGTCATGGAAGCTTATTGCAAGTTTGCTGCAAACAATTTTGGGTTGTAATGTTGAAATTCGGATTAATCTTGTACTTTGTGCTCCTCCTGCATCAAAATGTGCCAAACTATGGAAGCAATCTTTTTGTTTTTTTAGTTGTTCTCGGAGAATGAGGCACAAATCACAACCACCCATTGACTGTGGCATTGACTCCGACTACTCTGATCACATCTCTGAAAGGCCTATGATAAGAGAGAAAGCTATTTCAGCCTGCCCCTCTGACTCTCAATCCCAGATACCACACAACTGTTATCACAGAGTGGAAGTGGTGAGGGCTCTAAGAAATAGTGAAGGGAATGTGCTGAGCGTAGGGACAACCTCATCTCTCAGATCACTTCATGATGATACATCTAAAACCCCTGGGTATGGATTTTCTTCTTCAAAGGCTGGGGGAAACGACCTTGACTATACAGTTTTCTCTAGTCAAGAGGCTCAGGATCAGCCGAACTGCTTTCCTAAAAGTCTCAGACTGCAAAAGATGTTACTTTCTTCAGAGAATACTCAAATGGTTTGTAAAGGTAATCATCAAGAGAACCAGATGGGAAGAAGAAACCTATTGAAACATGCACTAAAGCCAATGATTCATATGTTTTGAGTGGCAACGACGACAATTCCACCACTGAGAATGGGTAAGAGCTCTCCAAGCATCCTATCTCATTTGTACATGCTTTGTGTTCAATAGAACTTGCGCGAGACTCCTTGAATAGTGGAAGTTTATTCCTAAGGTGAGCTGTGCAGCGAGTAAAGTTTTTAGCTTTACTGTGTATCATTATCAGTGCAACAATGAGACATTTGTCAGGTGGTCTCTAACCAAGTGCAAATGTGATGTTGTGTAAACGCACTTGTTATTGAAAGATTACTCTTCCATGTTCTGTATTTTCGTTTCTTTTTTCCGCACTGCAAGTACTTATCAAATTCTTCGATCCCTCATTTGGCAGGCTAAGGGAGGATTCGGTTGCTCTTTGCTGGAGAACTCCCACGTTCCTGGCAAACAAGGTAAAACCGGAGATGCTTTTAAAACTAGACATTTCTTGAAAGTTACTTAATGGCCAATAATATGTTAATCTGGTATTGATAATTGGATGCTATTTCCTGTTGGGAAACTCTCCTTTTTCTCACGCCATCTTTTATCATCTGCCTCGATTTTATTTTGTTTTTGGTTCTTGAATTCTCAATTGGTAATCATGAATTTGCTTGCTGCAAACAAGATGCACAGCGAATATCTAACTTCTCTGAGTTAGAAACACAACTGAGTCACCAAAATACTGCTAGCACCGCCATATTCGATGTTGACTTGATTCCTGCATTTGTGAGTAAAGGGGTGTCAATGTTTCAGGCATGGGAGCTGGCCCCTCAGCAACGAAGATCACCTCTGGTTCGGTGGGCTCTTCCCTGCGCCACTGCTAAGTAGATCTGCTGCATAAGGAAAGATTAAAGAACTTTTCTGTGGGCTGCAGAGGAGCTTCAAATATGCTTTTTGTACATTGCACATTTTTTAATGCATATATATACATATAAACAGAATTCTGGGCATATCAGTGTATGAATATCGTAGCTCTTTCAAATTGAAGTAGTTTCAGTATGTAGCTAGTTCAAATCATGGTAGCACGGATGATCTTAACAATCAATGTGATTCTTTTCATCCCTTAATTATATGTTTTTTTAGTGTATAAAAATAAGAAAATCTTAAAAAATTGTTTTGAGGTATTTTAAGTAAAAATGTATTTTTAAACATTATTTTGCATCATAATATTAAATATGTATGTATAAAGTGTATATCAAATTATAGTGTATAATGTTTTTTAAAATAATTTTTTACTTGAAAAAAAAATTATATATATATAGCCCATAATAAAGGCCCAAATCACAACAAGCAAAGCCCATATTAACAGACTGACTCCCTGTCATATATAGCCCATCTTAAAGGCCCAAAACACAACAACCAACGCCCATATGAAAGGCCCAAAACGCAACAACCAAATTTAACAGATCGACTCCCTGTGATATACACAGCATGAGCTTGAAGCATTTTTGAGTTGAGCAGAGATAGAAGAAATGAAAGCAACGGAGAAGGTAACCGATGAGGATACAATAAAAATATTGTGCCCTAGACTAATACTAATAAAAAATGAACCGGGTCTCCAATGGCTTATCGGATCTCCATTTTTCCCTCCTTTCACTATCATTTCCACCTTAAAATCCATTCACACCACCTCCTCCTCTTCCTCTCCAGACTTCATCAAAGAATCAGGTTCTCTCTCTGCATCTATTAAATTTCACAATTTCCTTAACACTGTCTGATTTCCTTTTTATTTAACCATTTTTTTTTCGCAGACGACTTGCGCACGCTGTTGATAAAAGGATTTGACGTAATCGGAGCTTTAGTTGCTGGAGGTTCGAGTTCTGAAGATGGTGAGAAGAATGCTCGAGAGGCGATCGGTTGGGCGAGGAAATTGAGAGAGTTTGTAATTGGTGGTGGAGGAGAGAATTTGGAGAATCGAGAATTGATTGGTGCGGTTGCGGGTTTGAGTGGTGGTGATGTTAAGTTTTTTGTGGAGAGAAATGGAAATGTAACGGCCGTTGATAGTGTTGTTTATGAAGAGAATCAGGAGAATTTTGTTTGGGAGAGAGGCTGTTTGTTTCGATGTAATCTTCCTATTAAAATGCCGGTTTATTTTCCGGTGAAGAACGAGGCTGGTGAGTCTTAACTAGTCGTCGTCATCATCATTGTTATTGTTATTGTTATTGTGCTTTTAAATTTGGAAGTTAAAATTCAAGTATGGGGAATTTATTGGGTGTTAAAAGTTAGTGTTTTTGTTAATTACTTTTGGTATCTCTAGTTAGTTTAGATCTTAAAAATGGTATTAGAAACAAGATTAATGGAGAGTTTGATGTGGAAGTTGGAACCTACTCAAGGAGCTCAAAGTCAATGTGATTGTGTGGACATGGAGGAATGGAGATATGAGAGATTTGAAAAGGACACTGATTAAGAGAAAATTATCCACTTAAGAGGTGCAATAAGGACCAAAAATGCATCCTTGACGAGGAGTGTTTTAATTCTAGCTGATGCTGAAAATATTTTCGGTTAAGGTGGCAAGTGCAAAGGCACACAAATGGTAGGGGTTTAGAGGATCATATAACCCTTGGGGTGGCTTCAGGCAGTTAGAGTTGAACGCTTTGTGAGCTGGGTGAATCGAGTTGTTTCTTTCTCAAACCATGTCCTAGTTATTGGAATCTGTGTTCTTAGTTTCTTCACAAATGTGTATATGATGTTATAAATCGGACACTTTCAGTAATACTCATTTAAAGGGTCCTATTGTTGTATCTCAGATGCAGAAAAGATGTACTTGCGTGCAGCTGAAGCGGTTGCTAGCAGTTTCAAAGACCCATTGGCTACCTACATGGTAGAAAGATTAAGCAAAGACATATCAAGTGTACCTCAACCTGTCATTATCCGTGGTGTGGACTTGGATTTTAACACAGATCTCACAAATATCAAGCTTGTGGATGACAAAGCTGCTCAAGATTCTGATGCAAAAAAATTGACATGCGCACACTTTTGTTTGAAAAGCAAACCTTCCCCGGGATTGATTTCTGTAGAGGTAAAGAAATAGCATTTTAGCTGTTTCTCATGGCATGATTTTCATGTTGGAGATAAAGGGGGTTCTTGAATACTTTTGATTTCTTAGGCAGTTTGTCTGATCTGGCATTGCATTCGTCATGAATTATCACAAATGACCAGCATTCTTTTTTTCCTTTTCTTTTATCCTTTTTTTCTTAATGTATGTTTTTCTGCTTAGAATGCAGATGTAATCCAAGTGAGCTTTCTGTTCAATAGTTCAGGAAAGTCCCCTAAAACTTCAGCACCCCTTGCGGAATATTTTCCAGGTATCAGCTTCAATCTTATATACTTTTTTGTTTATGTTCAATGTATTTGGATGACAATAGTTATAGTCGCAATTTCACAGTGGTTTCATGTCTTAACTCACTGCAATGCAAATTTGACTTTGTGATTTCAGCTTTGGAAGAAGCCAGACTTTTTTTTGTGAATTTTGAGCTGGAAGTGCTCTGCTATGTGGCAAAGGATCTTCTGTTGATGTCTGCAATTTCAAAGTTGATCATCCCTGCTTTAGTTGACCAGTTCAATTCAATGAAAAAGGCAGTCTTGCCCAAACTCTTAGTTCAACACCCACAGGTGAGACATTGTCAATGCATCTTAAAAAACAAACCATACACTTGTGTTATGTGCAAGCTGATGTAAAATAACCAAGCTATATAGTTGTTGAGTTTTAGCAGAGCAAGGGAGAGAGGTACCCATAGAGTAGTTAGTGGTGGTAAAAATTTAGCTTTCGATTGCATAGGTTTCAGAATTTTGCAATAAAGTCAGAGATGTCATGTATAGCTTCCAATCTTCATAAAACTAAGTACAGGTTACATTGAGTTCAAAAAACAGGGTTTTGAAGAGTCCATTTGGTATTGTGGTAGTTATTGTTTTTTTAAGTGTTTTTCGCTTGGAAATCCAATGAAATAACTTTTTTTCATTTTTTAAAATTTATTTTTGACATCAAAACGATTTGAAAAAAAAAAAAATAAATTTAAAAGTGCTTTTAAAATACAAAAACAAACAGGCTTAAAGTAAAATATGCTTCTAAAACAGTAAATTTCTAAAAGACCATTAAGACAAAGCACCATAATATCCATGTGCTTTTGTCTCTACAATTGACCTGAGCAGAATGTCCTTATCATTGTTGCCTTTATCGCCCACTAATTCCAAAGATTCTTGTTACTGATGCAAAAATTACTGTCGCCTATCATGTTCTTTTTTCTCCAATTAAGCAGGAAGTCTTATTTTTCTTTGCAGCTATGTTCATATCACTTTAATCCACCTGGGCTGTTGCATCCTATAACAGTTATCTATGAACTCAATTATGGGGAGACAGAATTGAAACAAGGTAAGCACTAAGTAGTGGCAAAGCCAAACTTTCTGCTGTCTTAAGAGAATTGACCTTCCAAAAAAAAAAGAAAGATTTGTCCTGTCTTTTAGTGGTTGCAGAGGTCGCTATCAACCAAAATTGATCCCTCCTTCCTTTTAGTGGTTTGGAAGTAGCACATACAGAATCTGAAACCATATTGATTGACTTCATTGCATACTCTTTTGTTTTAAACACTTGGATTAGCATGTGAAGCTTGCCTTTTAGCCAGCTTATGCAGCAATATCAGTTCATATGAAGCTCTCATACATGTCAGCATATCTTTCACACGAGTAATTTTTTGGTGTGTTTTTCATGGAGCTATTTTTTAGCAAGTGAATAACTTCAAAGATGAGCCAGGGCAGATTCTATATTGTAGCTTGGTCTACTCTTAGTTTACTGGTTATAATCACATGTGAATCCTGTGTTCTCTCAAGTCACTTGAACTTGCTTTTTGTGCAGTTGAAGTCAGAAGATCCTTACACACGAGACTGGGATTACCTTTTGATCGTCCCCTTCTAAGAATTGCTAATGCTCTTGATTTCTCTATGATGAAGGATGGTTCAGGAAACAACTCTAAACGAAAAGGTAACCATTTAGTTTCAAATAGGAAACATTCTGCATGGTTTGCAGTGGGCGTCTACCTCTCATGTTTTATGTTCCTATTTCTCACTTATTCTGTCTTTTATGTACTAACCTTAACATATTTCTATGATAACATCAGGGCCTTCTTTGCTCAAAGATGTACATATCGGGATTCCAAGTAGCGGGGGTCAGTGCTGCTGCTGTTTATTTTTCTGTTATCCAGCAGTTCCTCAACCCTATTCATACTGAATTCGTACTTTTTATGCAGTCTCAGGAGGCGTTGTCTCTCTGGTTCAAGGTTCTTATGAATACCATCACTATCTTCAAGATGGCTTTGATGATTCAGTAATGAAACTTTCTTTCTCTGGTAGATTTTTGTTTTGAACATTCATCCTATTCTTTAATAGCTGAGGTATATACAGGGGCACTTAAGTTGGTTGTGTGGAAACATTGGTATATTGGGTAAATGATCACAGTCACTCTTCCTGATAGTATGTTTCTTGTTGTGAAAGACTACAACAATTATTGATGAATATTGCAATAGAAGAGAAACCAGAAAGAACACAAGATTTAATGGGGTTTGACAATGTACCTACATCCACAGGAGCGAGGAGCTTTTATTTTTTCACTGTGTCAAAATAGGGTTACAAAGTATGTATTTATAGTAGATCCTAAACCACCCAAGGAATCCTAACCATTAAAGGAGTTTTAATAATTTTTTCTAATACCCCTTTACTATACTGCCCTGCTTCACTTTCTATGAGCTACAAACTACAGCAATTTTAATGCTGCTGCTAATGTGGAACAAGAGCATCTCAAGGCTTTTATATATTTATTTCTTGATCTTGTGTTGGATCAGTTGTGATTTGTTGACTTTTTATGGAATTCCGGAGTCTCTGTGTTTTGGTGTTTATTTACTGCATTGTTAGGAAATTCCTGGCATATATATTAATCATCTTTCACACATTATTCCTAACTGTATCATGTTCATCATGTACTTGATAGGGCTGGGGCTGTGCTTATCGCTCTCTGCAGACTATCATTTCATGGTTCAGACTCCAACACTACACATCCATTGATGTTCCTTCACATAGGTATGAATACCAGGAACATTTTGGAGTTTTTAAGATTACCTTTACCATGTGCTTCAGTTGGCCTAATAGCTGTACTTGATAAAAAAAAGTCTGGTTTCAATATGTGATTCATTCTGATAAACCAGCATTTGTTGTAGGGAAATACAACAAGCACTTGTGGAGATCGGAGATAAAGATCCTTCTTTTATTGGATCACGTGAATGGATTGGTGCTATTGAGTTGAGCTTTGTTTTAGACAAACTTCTGGGCGTACGTATGCATGCCATCCAACTTCAAAACTAACTTTTATAACTGATATTGGGGGTTTTTAGTTGGCATTTGCATATACTGTTGCAAGCGTGATCAGAATTTTTTGAAATGTCAAATTTCTGCCATTGGGTTTTGACAGGATGATTTGCTGTGTTTAACAGGTAAGTTGCAAGATCATAAATGTTAGATCCGGAGCTGAGCTTCCTGAAAAATGTCGAGAGCTGGCCTTGCACTTTGAGAATCAAGGAACACCTATCATGATTGGTAAGTGGATAAAATATATAGATATGGTTTCTCCCAATTATTTTTCTACCGAATGCATCTTCTCTCTATGAAAAGATCGATCCTGCTAAGATGGAACACTTTTCTGCATGGTGTTGTATAGTGTTCCACAAGAAAGTAAAAATATAGAAACTGAATAACCAAAATACTAGTCTCTTACTGTGTTGTACGTAAATGTAGGTGGTGGTGTTCTTGCATACACCCTTCTAGGAGTTGATTACAATGAAGTGAGTGGAGATTGTGCATTTCTAATACTTGATCCTCACTATACTGGCAATGATGATCACAAGAAAATTGTAAATGGTGGATGGTGTGGATGGAAAAAGGCTGTTGATAGCAAGGGAAGGAATTTCTTTTTACATGACAAGTTCTATAATCTTCTGCTGCCGCAGAGGCCCAGCATGGTGTAGTAGGAAACATAGATAGACAAACAATCTGATACTCCCAAGGCTCAACCCCTTTATGTAGAAAGTGAAATCTTTTAGCAATTTTCTTGGCATGAAGAGTGTTATATTTACTAGGGGTTGATATAAGCCACAGGTAAATTTCTCGAGTGTTGAGATTTAAGTTTCGAGCGTGCAGCGAAATCTTTATTTTGTCTCTTCATTTTTTGATTGAATTTGCTTGCGAGGAAATTATTTGAGCTATTTGGTGAGGACAGGGAAATTATTTTCTAATGCAATGTTTGTTGTATAGTATATGGATGATACATTTAAGATCTGAAAAGATAAAAACTTAGGCTCAATTTTGAAGTTCGAACTTTCTAAAAGAAATGCCCTGTTAAAATGGATTTGATTGATTCACCACGACCTTACCTTTAACATCCCTACTTTACAAGGTAATAATGTAATTATTCACAATGATAGTAGGTCCATCTGCAATTAGGATAGTCATGTCACAAGATTACATAACAAGCAGATTTTTATGTATATAAAAGCCATCTGTAATCATTTGAAGTTTTCCCCGACTTTGTCAATAATGTCGTCCATGGGAAATTGAGAAAAAACCAACTTAGTTCCTTTTCTTTTCTAGTTCTTTCCATGACTAACACCCTAGAAACTCTTGAATATGGAATCTTCTTTCTCTTGAATATGGAATCTTCTTTCTAGTGAAAGTATATCAATTTTAAAAAATAAAAAAAATATCATGATGTATTTAAATATAAAAATCATTTTAAAAAAAAATCGCAATTATATTTCTAAACAGGTCCTTGCCGGTATTATTGTACATGAGAAATTGCCGGTATTATTGTACATGAGAAATTGAGCAAAAGCCAACTTAGTTCCTTTTCTTTTCTAGCTCTTTCCATGACTTAACACCCTAGAAACTCTTGAATATGGAAGAGTGAATCTTCTTCCTAGCGTAAGTATACCAGCTTTAAAAATCTCTAACAACCAACATAACAAGTGAGCATGCTCATGAAGGCTCTATTAGTCACTTAAATATAATTCAAGGCCTTGCACCTTCCATCACAAATGGCTCCACCACGTGCACTAGCTAATTAATGTAAACACAAACAACTCTAGCACGAGGAAGGAACATTTCAAAATGATGTGAAATAGAGTAAAGCGAGCACCACTGCCCTCGTATCTCACACGAAATCTTTGTTTTCATACAAAAACCTCATGTTTTCATATGGAAAATCTCTAAATGTCTTTATGCAATGTCTCAAAGAAAACTTTCTCTACCAATAGTCTCAATGAGAGATTTATGTCTCTATTCGAGCATATTCTCCATTTAAACATGCACTAAAAAAAAAAGGTTGCAAGAACAATCTACAAAGCCCAGCAATCAGCCATGAAAAGACCCATAATCCTTCAAAGCTTCCTTCCCCTGACTTCACAAGTATAAAATCTAAGAATCTTTTCATCATTTTCTTCTACCTGTCAACGGACCTGACCTTGCTTGTCTACCGCTCTCCCTTTCATCCCCGTTGGTTTTGCCGCCCTTGTTTAAATATGTAAAAGCATTCCTTTTTCTTTAATTTAAAACATTATCAATTCCAGGAATGTTTCTTTAAATTAAGTGAAATCAAGAAAAAAAGATAAAGCGTAACACGTTGCTTGTGGCAAAAAAGAAAAAAAGAAAAACCCATACAAATATCTCCTCTTCACGCATCCCTTGTTCTCCCCCCGCCCTGTAAGAGCCTTATCCCTCCATCCCCTCCCTCGCCTTAATATTATTTTTCCTTTCCATTTCCACGCGAGAGAGAAAAGGAAAGAATAAGGGAATAGAATAACTTCAAAGGGCTGTTTAGTAATTGAAGTAGCTGGGAAAAACCCTAAAGATGTTCCAACCCTGCCGAGTGGACACAAAAGACAGAACACTCTGTAGAGATAACGCCACGTGGATACCCAAGCGGTAACATACCCAAAAACCCCTGGTGACGTGTAACCGTAATCGTAGCCTCCCTATAAATAACGTACACTTCCTCTTCTCCACCGTCCTCATCCATTTCCTTCCCAGTTCCCACCCTTCTCCCCTCTCCTTAACTAAAGATTGAGACAGGAGAATACCTTACTCTGACTTACTACTTCAATCCAGGATCCACTCGTATCGGACCTTCGTTTCGTTCCATCTCATCTAGGGTTTTACCCTTCTATTCAATTCAATAATCTTGCTTTTTTTCTTCTTCTTCAGGATCCGAATCGGAGGTGCTTCGATTTGGAGATCCGGCTGCTTCTCCTGTCTGTCTTGGCTCGAGATCCGGGCCAAGCACAGAAGTATCGGGTTCGGCTACGGGCTCCGTTTCTTAGATTTAATCTTTTCTCTCTTCAAGTGTTCACACGTTCAATCCTCTGACTTTCTCTCTCTGATAGTGATACTGTCGGTTGTTGTTTTCTTTGAGTGAGTGTTCGGTTACTGAGAAAAGGAGGGAAAGTGAAAGAGAGTGAGCATTTTGATTTTTTTTTTCCTTCAGTTTCTGTTTCTTTTTTATATTTCATGAAATATCTTTTATTCACTCATTTTATGTTATTTAGAAACTAAGAATGTTTACCTTTGTATTTATTTATTTTTATTTAACTTGCAGTTTAGATTTGAGGATTGTATAGAAGTGGACAAGTGTAAAAATGGCGACGAGTGAGGGGTTTCTGACGGATGAGCAGAGGGAAATGTTGAAAACAGCGAGTCAAAATGCAGAGAATGTGTTGTCTTCGTCTCCCAAGGGTTTGTTTCCATCCCCATTGTTCTCTGACCATCACTTAAAAGTTCCTGCTGCGGGGAAATCCGGTACTGCTGGGGTTGCGGTGAGGCATGTCAGGAGATCACACTCGGGGAAGCATGTGCGTGTTAAGAAAGGTGGGTTGCAAATGGAGTCGTTATAATTTGTATGATTACTTGTGAGTAATAGCTTGCTTGATATATGCTTAATGGATGTATAGCTTCCTTTGTTTTGAATATCAATATAAAATTTGAATCGATTTAGCTTTTTATCTTGCTTACATTCATATGGTCATTCTGATGATCTAGTGCAATTGTGCCAATGTATTTTGGGATGAGATGCTTTCGGATTATCTTAAATTTATTTGAGGGATTGAAACTAGATGTATTGGATGGAGGTTAGAACATTGCTTAATTAACTTTATATATTTCAGATAAAATATGCTTGGATAGAAGGTAAGATCAATGGTAGTTAAATGGGATAACTGCGTGATAATATGGAAATTGATTGAAAACCTACAAGCAATGTGCTGCTTTTTTGAGAATGTGTGAAACGACTCCTTGCAGTGTACTTTACTGAACTTAATAATTGTTATCGCATAGTTTAAGCTTGTGGGTCTATGAGAATATTTATTAGAATGTTTAAGGATGAGTATGTTCCTTGTGAACTTTTCCTTTATGATTAAACTTTTTAATGTGTCTTGTGGAGGCCGTTTATCTACATTTAGAAGATATATTATCTTTACATCCGCGATAAGATTTTTTTTGCATCTATTATCTGCTGAAAGCGGTGATAACTGTGTATATGAGCCCACGAAACTCTGGATATTATTGATGATAATAAGCATAATGTATGGCTAAGGAGATTTTCATTTTCTTCTTAGTGCATGATAGTTGTAAGATTAAAGTTATTAAAAGCTGATACATTAATTAATTTGTCCTCATTGCCTACTCTGATCAGCATAGTTTGTGAAATATTTATTCTGGTGATACAATATAACCTTCACAGTGAAAGTGACCTGTGTATAAATTTTAAAGGGAAGTTAAGGGCCATAATACTCAGTTCAATGGTTGAATGCCATCCAACTTTAATCTAATGTAGTATAATGTTTAGTTGTATGTTGATGATGCTGATTGAAGGAATTGAAGAATATCAAATACTACAAATTTGATGATATATACTGGTCTTGTATCTTCATACTGAATGACTGGGACTTTTTGGTTTGAGGGGAGCCTGGCCTGTAGAGGACCAATGGCTCCTTTGGGATTCAGAACACAGAAAAAGTGGTCTACACGTTATTGTGTCTCAATTTGGTGCGCACTATATTGCACTTGATTATAAAGCTCCTTGAACAGCAAGTCCACACCATTTTGACATGCTAATCATTAGTTGGCACTAAATAACCAATCCAATGAAGAGAGAACAAATTAGTGCATATTAGATCAGGTTGCTTACAAACTCCTGCAAGCATGGCCAATAAAGAAAGAATTATTAGTTTGATTGACACTATATTTTATAAGAAAAAGTTCTGGTTATCTTCATGCTGATTAGTGTTTGTCCTCTTTTCGATCATTTCAGATGGTGGTGGTGGCAAGGGAACATGGGGAAAACTGCTTGACACTGATGGTGAATCCCATATTGATCGAAATGATCCTAACTATGATAGTGGAGAGGTAAGTGCTGTTCCTGCAATGTGATTTATTCATCCCGAACTTTTTGAATATATCTTTTTGTGTTTGTTGATGCTCTTGGGTAAATGTATATATGCCTGGTTCTTAGTCTTGTAGTGCTCCTATTTTTGTTCTTTATTGCTTGCTATTCACCTCTGAACTGTTTTGGGTAAATGCTCGTATCATGACTTGTAGATTTCTCCCTTCTATCTTATTATTGAACAGGAGCCGTATCAGCTTGTTGGGGCAACCATCTCAGATCCTTTAGATGACTATAAGAAGGCTGTTGTTTCAATAATAGAGGAGTACTTTAGTACCGGCGATGTGGAAGTGGCTGCATCTGACCTCAGAGAGCTTGGGTCTAGCAATTATCATCTGTACTTTATCAAGCGACTTGTTTCCATGGCCATGGACAGGCATGATAAGGAGAAGGAAATGGCTTCAGTCCTGCTTTCTGCACTGTATGCTGATGTCATCAGCCCATCCCAGATTAGGGATGGGTTTGTCATACTTCTAGAGTCCGCTGATGATCTTGCAGTTGACATACTGGATGCAGTTGACATCCTTGCTTTGTTTGTAGCTCGTGCTGTGGTCGATGATATCCTTCCTCCCGCTTTCCTCACCAGAGCAAAGAAGGCCCTACCAGAATCCTCAAAGGGATTTCAAGTTCTGCAAACTACTGAAAAGAACTATCTTTCAGCCCCACACCATGCAGAACTTGTGGAGAGGAGGTGGGGTGGAAGCACCCACATCACTGTTGAGGAAGTGAAGAAAAAAATCGCTGATCTATTGAGGGAATATGTGGAGAGTGGAGATGCTGTTGAAGCCTGCAGGTGCATAAGGGAGTTAGGAGTTTCTTTCTTTCATCATGAGGTTGTTAAGAGGGCTTTGGTTCTTGCCATGGAGATCCGAACTGCAGAACCACTTATATTGAAGCTGTTGAAGGAAGCTTCTGAAGAAGGCCTCATAAGTTCTAGTCAAATGGCAAAGGGCTTTGCTCGATTGGAAGAGAGCCTTGATGACCTTGCTCTTGACATTCCATCTGCAAAATCTTTGTTTCAATCCCTCGTCCCCAAGGCTATCTCGGAAGGATGGCTTGATGCTTCATTCATGAAATCATCAGGTGAAGATGGACAGGCACAAGCTGAAGATGAGAAAGTAAAGCGGTTTAAGGAAGAGGTTGTGACAATAATTCATGAGTATTTTCTATCAGATGACATCCCTGAATTGATTCGAAGTCTTGAAGATCTTGGAATGCCTGAGTTTAACCCGATTTTCCTGAAAAAGCTCATCACCCTGGCCATGGACAGGAAGAATAGGGAGAAGGAAATGGCATCTGTGCTGCTTTCAGCTCTTCACATTGAGATATTTTCAACTGAAGATATAGTTAATGGATTCATCATGCTTCTTGAATCTGCAGAAGATACAGCGCTGGACATTCTGGATGCTTCAAATGAGCTTGCACTCTTTCTTGCCAGGGCTGTAATTGATGACGTCTTGGTCCCTTTGAATCTAGAGGATATAGGCAGCAAGCTGCAACCAAATTGCAGTGGAAGTGAGACAGTGCGCATGGCTCGATCACTTATTGCTGCCCGTCATGCTGGTGAGAGGCTCTTGAGGTGCTGGGGAGGTGGGACTGGCTGGGCTGTAGAAGATGCAAAGGATAAGATATTGAAGCTACTGGAGGAGTATGAGAGCGGAGGTGTTCTGGGTGAAGCCTGCCAATGTATTCGTGACCTTGGAATGCCCTTCTTTAACCACGAGGTGGTGAAGAAGGCGTTGGTCATGGCAATGGAGAAGAAGAATGACAGGATGCTGGATCTGCTTCAAGTTTGTTTCAATGAAGGCCTGATCACAATCAATCAGATGACCAAAGGCTTCACCCGTATCAAGGATGGGATGGATGATCTGGCTCTCGACATTCCGAATGCAGAGGAGAAATTTAATTTCTACGTGGAGTGTGCTCAGAAGAAGGGGTGGCTGCTATCATCTTTTGGGTCATCCGTCGGAGACGGCTCCTCAAAAGCAGTGGCGGCTACTTGAGAAGAAAAGCGTATCTCCATTTCTCATTCTCATGCATGCTGTTGCCTATATACATCTCTCTGAACTGTGTAATGGTCTCTTATGGTGCTCAGAAGTGGGGATGGATAGGTAGACGCGGGATGTTTTGGATTCCTTCTGATGTTTCTCCTTTTTTGTGCTCATCTGATGGAGATTCTCGTGAGATCCCAGCCAGTGTGTATAAAGTTGGTCCCTTTGTTTTCTTTCCTGACATAGCTTTAGGCGCATCCAAAGAGCATGCTATATCCTGTGACGTTGCTATGCATGCAATCTGATATGGTTAAGTACTCCGGATTATTTTCTTTTATTTCCCAAAAGCCAAGAATTATTATTATAATTTTTTTTACGAACTTTAATTCACTTTTATATTCTATCTTTTGTATATATATGTTAGTTATAATATCATAATAATAACCATTCTGAGGTTAATGCTAATTAGCTTAAGGAGGTTATCTAAACCTCTTTCTGAGAATCATAATTAACAATTAAGGAGGCTAAAGCTGTATGGTAAATTATAATTTCTGTTTAATATTTTAAATAAAATTAAAAGTGTTTTAGGGTTAAAAGTGAAAATTATTTCATAAAGGGCAATAAAACATACTTGAACTTACAATCAAATCCTTTACGGAAAATAGATAACTAATTATTTATTAAATTTAATGTTCAGGATATTATAGAGAATATATTGAAATGATTTTATTTTTAAAAATTGATATTAAAAAAATTATCATAGAAAATAATGATAACTTATTATTACTTTATTCTAAATTTTTTTTTTAATGAACATGTTTAAACTAAATAAATAAATCAAAAAAATCGAATTCCAGAATAAACACACCCAACAGGGTGATAATGAGTTCTTGAGGATAGGATTTTGATATCATTTATATTTGAATCCAAATTCAAAACTATTATTATTCATTATAAAATATAAGTATAGATATGAGATAAACACACCCAACATAGATTGCAGCTGCTTGCTTTAGAGAAGGCAGCTATGATTGATCAAATCTTAGTTCTACCAGACCTATGAACATTTATTTCTAAATAAGATATGTAGCATGAGCTGAGATAACATGTTAATCTGAATTTTAGTGTAAATTTACTATAACTAAATAAGGATTCATCATAAAAAATTATGTGGAATGATCTAATAAATATATTTATGAATCGATATAATATTATAGATTTAAGAAAAGATTTGGTCATTCCAGACTAGAATAAAAGTCTAAAAAAACTATAATTTTTTTTTATCTAATTATTGGATCAAATGATAGTTTATCTTAACTATTGGATCAAATAATAGTCTAAAAAAACTATAATTTTTTATCTAACTGTTGAATCAGATAGAAATTTTTATAAAAGTTTTTGGGGGTTATTTTTTTTCTATAATAACATTTATAGCTTTATATAGAACATTAAATCTTCAGATAATAAAAATCTCATCTTATAGCTCTAGTTTAGGTTAATTTTGTTATTTTTTTAAGAGAGAGAATAAAATTATGAATTTAATATTCAGAATCTTTTTTACTTATTAAATTTTTATGTTTTATATTTGTTTATTTAATTTTAACTTCCGTCTGCATCATTATTTCTCTTACGGCTTACATTTAAACGGTCATTAGAGGTTTCTCGCTACAGTTATCAAAAGAACCCTCACAAGCTGAAGATGTCTATAAGCAGGCATCGGCAACGGGCAACACCTGAACAAGCACATGCAGTATTCTCCAACCTAGGAAATTTCTACTGGCAGCTAAAGAGATATGCTCGTGCTCCGGCAATGTTTACAAGGGCTCTTGAACTTAGCCTGGCCATGCTCCGGCATTCATCAATCCCTGGTCTGGTATTTGTAGCCAAGGGTTCGGTAGGAGAAGGCCAAGTACTGCTTCAACAGAGCCCTCGAGGCAGACTCGTTACTAATTCTAATATAATTGAAAGGTATAATTTAATTGATCGGATTTTAAATTTACTTTTTAAAAATTACCAGTTGAGTCTCATAAATTTTAAGACTACTAGAAACTTGCATGATTATTAACTTTAAGGCCTATAGAATTAGTTAAGATATATACAAGCTAATTCGAACATTCATATTAATCTAAAAAAAAAAAAAAACAAGGTCTATGCCTAGATTGTGTGCAGATTCATCCTTGTGTCGTTGTCTGGATATTAATATTATAATAGGTTGATGATTTAGCTGTTAAAATTGATATCAGTATAATTTCAAATATGATACTGGGTGATTTTGTTGGATAAGTGCTATTGATACGTAAATGTTAAGTAGATTTAATTTGAAAAATAATACCAAGAGATGTAACAAATTCATCGAAAGATATATATATAATTTTAAAGATCAAACCTTATGGATAAAACATGTATGAAAAATAGTGTAGAAAATATCTTATATAGATAGTTTAGTCTATTTACTTGTTTAAGTAATTATAATATAAATAAATGCAAATTACAAGGATTGTATCATATATTCTTAAAGTTTACCTACTTGTTATTTAATGCAAATAGATCGAATATAATCGGTATTTTATAATTCCAACAACATTATTTTAATAAGTTCCAACTAGGAAAACAAACTAAAAAACTCTTAACAAAAAAATTGAACCTATGCTCTTGAATGACCCAAGAAAATTAGAGTAGAAAACTTTAAGAAGAAGGTAGAAGAGGTACTGTTTAATGTGTGAAATATCTTATCTAGATCTATTTTATATTATGTTTTGGAACTAAATTTGATGTAGAATTAGTAATTACTAAAATTAATTATTGTTATTATTCTTTAATTAGCCAAGAACAAAAACAAAATAAATTGGTAAAAATAATTATTTATTAACTAAAAAATTACTTTACATCAAACTCAAGGCTCGGAATCGAAAACCTAGTAACATTACTCGTGTTTTTAAAATAAAAATTTAATAGACTATACATGTGTTTGTTCGGAAAACCAATTTACTCTCATGAAACTTCTTTATCAACGAACTTGTAGTCATAGCCACTCGTACAGAGACATGGATCAACGGCATCTCCATTTGATATGAAAAATAAAAAAAAATATTTTTTTTCTTTTAATTTTATAGTTAGAATAAAAGAGTCAATGAAAAATTAAAATGATTTTTCTATAAAAACAAAAGTGAGCTAAAACATTAAAATATATTTATTTAAAGATTGATTCTTCAATCAATTAATTTTTTTTCAATAGCCTTTTATTTAATATATTAATATCAAATATATTAAAATACAAATAAGTTGTTAAAGTAATTTAATTTTTTAAATGGTTTTTATCATTGAAAATTGAAAATACTCTAAAAGAAAAGGAAAAGAAAAAACAGAAGTAAAAAAACGAAGAATTAAAATGCTCCGAATCTATTAAGAGGAGTTGTGCTATGGTGGCATCAACCATGTTTGATTATTTTTTACCTCTGCAATATCATCTTATTTTTGTCTGGTCAAATCATATCTTCTGTTTGCTAAAAATCAGTTGATGCCTTCATTCAACCTTCATGAATGAAGACCAAATCACCAGTACTCAAGCAATAATCCAATCTTTAGATAAATTAAGAAAAAATAAATTAAGTTATGAAAAAACTTGTACAGTTTCGAAAGAGACGTTGTCGTTGTGTCTTTTCACAACTGATACAACGTCTTTCTTAACTGACACAAGCGCAGACATTTTGCATCTCGCATGCGTCTCCTTTATCTGGATTTCTGTTTTCCCTCTTCTGTTCTCTTCCTCCTCATCATTTCTGCTGGGTTTCGGGTTCCATTAGAAACAGTTAAGTGGGGTTAAGTTCTAACATTTTTAACCTCAAAAAAAAAAAAAAAAGTGGTGTGCATTCATGTCTCCATCCTGGTTCAAGGATCAAAGTTGATGTCTTCAGTTTGCTTTCTTCTCTCTTCTCTGCTACTGGTATTAAGGTTTCTGTTTTCTTTCTGCTTTTTCTGTTCTTTTGTGTTAAGTTTATTATTTCTTTTAATCGATGCGTTGTTTAATTTGCTGTGCTCCAATTGCTCTTCATATTGATTTGGATGATTTGCTTTTAAGATTTTGTGACATCGATCCTGGCATGCATGAGTAGTCTGTTTTAAGGATCTTCGTGACAGAGAAATTTTAACTCACTGCGAAGATCAATAGCAATTGTCTCATGCTGCTGTATATTTTTCTTACCATGCCTCTGATTTCTGACTCTGTTGATCCTTTTCTTTCCTGCCCTATTTGCTTTTTCTGGGTTTAGTTTTTTTTTTTTTTAAAGTTTTGCATGCACCAGTCTATTAGGTTCTTTTTTCCTTTTCTTTTGTAGTTAATTCCTTAATTAATAAGATTGCTTCCTCTTTGGAGATATGTAATTTTTCTTCTGGCCTTGTAGATTTAAGAGTGATTCAGGAGATCTTTGTCTTTGATATTCTTATAGTTATGCTGTTTATAAGGTATACTTTGATTGCTATCAGACGACCATCGACACGAGCTATGTCATTCCAACAAGTCCAATTTCCAAACACCTTGAGTGAATCCAAATTATGTATTGATCTCGGTGGATTTCCAGAATGTGTCATGAGCACCAAAAGAAGTTTCCATGGCTCTTTTCACTCTGAAGGTGATCTTAATGAAAGGACGGCTTCCCAAAGCAAAAGGTTTAGGTATGCTCACCGCAACATTTAATACTCTTACCAATGTTTTTTTTTTTTTTTAACAGAATCATTGATTATTTTGTTAGTGATTCTTTTATTATATTTAACTTGAATTTTTATTTTGTATAAATTTTTTTAGAAAATTCTTTAGAATTTTTAATTAGTTTGTCAGTAATTTTAATATTTTAAAATATTTAGATGTACTTTAATTACATGCATTTTAAATTACATATTTTGTCCTGAACAAATTATTAAATAATAATATTATTAATTAGTCTGTCAGTAATTCCTCAATAACCTGCAACTGAGTTAAAGGACTTTAATCGAACATCACCGACATGAGATGTGAAGAGTTCCCTCCGCCTCTAAAATATATCGATGAATATAAATCGTTGGTGTTTCCATCGGTGATGTGGGATTTGAGAAGTACTCTTCGTCTCTGGAATACACCGACAAACACAAACCATAATCATTGGTGTTTTCATCGGTGATGTGGGATTTGAGAAGTTCTCTTCGCCTTTGGAATACATTGACGAACACAAATCATTGTTGTTTCCATTGATGATGTGGGATTTAAAATTCCGTTCACCTCTATAATACACCGACAAACACAAATTGTCGGTGTTTTCATCGGTGAGTTGCACAGTTAAAGATTGTGTATGTATTCCCTGTCTATCCTTACTGTAAATTCTTAAATTGAAAGTTATACGCACAATACAATAACAATAGTTCACATAACAATTATAAAATAAATAATTCTTTGTATAGAATTTCATCCATAAATATTACATTATAAAAGTTATTATACACTTTCGTGTTCTGATAGTTAGTCAGAATTAACTTCTTTTTTTTCAATTGAATCATCATTAGCTCCATTGCAATCTTAAATCTTGATAATATTATTATCATCTTTATCGACTTGTGTTTGTTTGCTAGAGCTCAAAATAACATTTAACTACATAGTGTCAACATCAACAAGATTATTATCGAGAACGTGAAAATTTGAATTTTCTTCTAAGTCAATCAATGGAGCAACTCGATATAGTTCAACCAACTCACTAACTTGAAAGATATTATCTCCCACACTGTGTCTTCTTTCTCATCCTAAACAACTTCAACACGACCCCTGCATTTTGTTTTTAAAATGGATAACCAATCAACTCTTGAGCGATCCTTTATAAAGGAAGGGGTGTATATGTAATAAATTTAAAGGCATTGTTTGGCGAAACAAAGACATCGTTTATGTTGCGGAGTCTAGTTTTTGAGTTAATTTCAACCAGATCATAATGGGGAACTACTTAAATTTCTCTATTAGTAGTGTTATACCAATAATATTTGAATAAAAACACTCTATTATGCTTGCTATGATATTGCAATTCAACAATCTTTTCTAATTTATCATAATAGTCAACTTCAAACTCACTACAAGTCGATCCCTTAATACAAACACCATTATTACATATCTTTCTCTAATGCATGTATTTTTCAGTATGAAACACATATCCATTGATAAAATACCTGTTATAGCACTTAACTTTTCTTTGACGAGTCAGGCTTAGTAAAAGACAATGAAGCACTAACATATCTTTCCATTTGATAAACTTTGTACATCAAGTACAACAAAGAATAGTAAATGAGAATTCTGTAATGAAATTGAGTGCCATGATAGATAATGAGTTTGTGATAGTACTTACATGCGTTTTAAACAATGTAGAAAATTATTCATCTTGTAATTGAAAGGCTTGGGATTTGATCGGCTGTGAGTCAATATACAGTAAATATTATTGATGTTGCCTACAAGGTTTTTAAAAATATATGAGATTGTGATATTATAATAAATAGATAATTCATATATAACAAAGTTTAAGTAGCATATATATACTTACTAAATAAAAAGTATCAATTCATCGCAGTTAAATAACATATAATTATGTGCTTGCTTGAATTTTATTTCACAAATATTTTTTCCTTGCAACATTTTTAGTTGTGGGTCGTTTAGGATTTGAGAATATTGACAAATTCTCACTCAAAGGCACTCTCCACCATCATCATGTCGTGGAACGCGATTAATTCTCGTTCTTAAGTGAGGCTTGAAGTAGTACAACATAAATGTCAAGATCTTCGCAACATTATAGGCCTTACGTATCGAAGCCTTAATAAGCGTCTTGTTCTTAACCTTTTTTCTTAAAATTGAACAAATATCTTCATGGAATTAAACAAATATTTTCAATTAAGAAAAACAATGAAAATACATTAATAATTATATTGCATCTGCAATATCTAATCTCTTGAATGGATACATCTTTCTATATTGGACTGGGTCTCCAACTTTTATCTCGTACGGTAAATATATGGGTAGATGTTCCATTGGGTCAAAAAATAATGGAGGGAATATCATCTCAAGTTTGCATATTGTCTCGACGATATTTGTTTCAAGCATTTTAATGCGATGTATGTGCAACTTGTTGGAGTATATATCTTGTAAAGAAATGATTGATCTCAATGATTGCATCTTATATCTTCTTTGGCAATAAATCACGATAAGCTAATGGAATGAGCGTTTGCATAAACACATGACAATGATGACTCTTCATTTTATACAATCTTTATTCCTTCATATTAACTACTAGTCTATCAATCGCTTAAGAGTGTTTTCCCGATAGAGATGCCTCGAACATATAAGATGGTAAGATTAATTTTAATGGCATCTATCTGTAATTAATTTGTTATTTATAAATATATTTAACTTGTAATATTTATTTTCTTACAGGCTACGCCTCTTAGAAGTGAGCCGAGCCCAATAGAGCTTTTTGTTGAGACGCATTTGCAGAGTGAAGACCACCATAAAGGGGTGCAACTATTCGTTGACATCTGCAATCAACACTTTGTAGTATGTTCATTCAACTATTTTCTTTCGTAAGTTATTATTTTTTTTAATTGAATTTGATGATTTTTTTATTTATTTTCAGGAGACATATAATAGCCGGTTGAGGAAGAAATAAGGGGACGATCCTTCAACACACTCAAATTTCAATTCGGATTTATGGATGGAGTCAGGATCGTCTGGTGGACCCGAAATAAATCGGGTGCACAGACTCTCCAACACTATAACCGAGAACTTGCGAGCTGACCGTAGTGTACCGTTGGGAGCTCTGAATCGATATCAAACACCCAGTCTCAAGAGTTCGTGACCTTGCAACAACACACGGCTCATCTCACCGAAAAATATGAGCGACTCTTGGTGGATTATAAACAACTCCGTCAAATGATCATAGAAATGAGGTCACAGATAGTTGGTACGTGTGTGCCTGCTTTTTGGCCATATGGTCCCAGGAATGACCAGTCTCCTCCTCCTCTTCCTGCAGCACCGCCATTGTTCTAGTTTAATTCTTATTTGAACAAATAAAATTGTAATGAATATTTGGATTTTATACTATTCAAGTTTATTTTTACATACTTCAATTTTATACAATTTTTTTTTAATTTTTTTTTATTATTCTAAACAATTTTATATTAATTATTTTATATAATTTTAATTAAAAAACATTTTTTAAATTACCGAAGGGAATACTGATGGGCTCACTCCATCAGTGTATTCAAGAGAATTGAAAAAAAATTATAGTATATGTCACTATCATCGATGGAATTAATTTGTTGGTATATTTTCGATGGGTATATTGACCGTCGATATACTTTAGAGAGTTAGAAAAAATTTATTGCATATGCCACTATTACCAATAAAATTAAACTGATGGAATAATTCCGTCGACATGATCCTAGCGGGTAATTTTTTTTAAGCGTGTATTTTCTATCTGTAAAATCATTGATTTTTAATTATTATTTTTACTGATAAAAATGGAATTGCAACAAACAATATACACCGATAGATGAATTTCTTTGGTGAATTAGTCAGTAAAATTTTCACTAATAAAATAATAATCTTACATATATAAAAATAAATTATATTAATAAAACTGTTAAATATTGTTGTATTATAGGAGTAGGTAGAGAGTCGAGACCATTCCATAACGGGGAGTTCCTAGTCATGAGTATCTTCATACAACAATCTTAGTTGCAGCAGATCACAAAAACACCATGGGTTCAATTATGACCCTTTATCTTCTCAATCTAGCTAGGCAAAGACTTCATTATCCCATTAAATATTTGTTTCAATGGACTCTTCACATGATGTTCAAAAGTAGAGAACCATCATGACAAGTCTCGACCTCCGCCGGTGCAACCCCTCAGCTCAAAACAACTTTTAAACGCTCTCACCGATGATGAAGCCTCTCCCAGCAGTGACTAATGAACTTATCAAATGTTGATAATTGTGACCAGCCATTTGAGTGAAGTTGACGACGACCCATACACAAGGAAGACATAAGGGAGGAAAAAACAAAGATTCATAATTTTTCTTATTTTTTTTTTGAAAATTTTAGGTATAAAAAAAAACTAGCCTTCCCTGCGGCGTAGCATGACCATCTAGCTAGTGACTGCTATTTTTCCTGGTTATTCAATGATGGGAGGGGGGAGACTATCCTTGTTTTACCGTTGAAGACCTATATAATACTTTTAAAAAATTAAATAGTTGATATTCTTACAAAGAAGACTTTTTTCTTATGAAATCAATTTTTCAAAAATCTCAATCATTAGATTTAAGGGATTCATTAATGATGGGAGTCATTAATTCTTTCAATATACATGTTAAGGTCTACTAGGTAGGCCCATTTAAATTAAAAAAATCCCCTGCAATCTTTTTCACATCTTGCTGCTCAATCGGAAAACATGCGAAATCCTTTTTCCGTTCATGAACCGCTAGTTAACCAGGGCGGGGCCGTGTATTTTTCCGAGGAGGGCACCAGGCAGGAGCTCATATTGACAGGAATATTGATTGTTGAGCCTAATCTTCCTTTACACGGACATTCCACATCCCTTGTGACTGTGGGCTCCAAATCGGTTGTGAAACTTCCCCTTTTGTTGAGGACATATGTCGTTTTCAGCCACCGCAACTTTTTTATTCCATCTTGCTGCAGGTGGCGCAACCACATTATAACTGTAGCCACCCCCACCCACCCTTGAATATATTTATGATTTTTCCTAATTCTCACAATTGTCAAAAATAATTTTTAAACTTGTTTGAAATATCACAACGTAATTTAATTGATTGTTTTTAAAAATAATTATTTTTAACGTCAATATATTAAAATAAACTAAATATAAAAAAAAAAATCAAAATCTTCAAAAGAATAGCACAAGTTGGTGCACTTTTAGAAATGATATTACTACATTATTATAAAAAAAAAAAAAAAAAAAGGTTGATGGAAGCAAGGAATTTTGAACTTCTTTTTTCACGAATTGGCAACTGGCGAACCGAAAATACCGTGAATTAAGCAATCTTTTTATACTTTTCTATCAACTTTTTTTATAATATTATTAAATTATTATCAACTTTATTTTATATAATGCATATGGATTTTTCTTTTCTTCTGTAATATTTTAGTGAAGCCACGAACAGCCAATAGCTAGCCTCATGAGGTATATTTGCAGTCCAAACAAAAGCCAAACGTCTCTCATCACAACACATCCTGAAACTTATCACAATCATCGAGAAACCTCCCTCTGTCCCTCATACAAAACCACCATCAAGAACTCAAAACCTCAGCCCTCTCCCCCCCTCTCCCACAGCCACAGGAGGCCAATAAAGCTGCAAAACCCTAGTCAATATTTATATATACGAGATATGAACACCACCATTCCAAAACTACCTTTCATTATCAAACCCTTCCTTCTCTCCCTCTTGCTCTCTCTTACTGTCCTCATCTTCATTGCCTTACAAACTCCCCACCACCGCAAAACCACCCCACAACAACCAGACAGTACCATCTCCTCCAAGAGCGGCGGTGGCCTTCGTATCCGGCCGGGGTATTCTTCCTACGATGAATACATTCAGCGACAACTCAACAAAACCCTAAACCCTAAGCTCCGGCAGATATGGACGACACGGGATTGGGAGCGTAAAGTCCGCGTCTTTGCCCAGTTTTTTGAGTCTTTAAAGCGAAGAAACCTCTTGCTTAACAGTTCAAAGGCATTATCGATCGGTGCTCGTGTGGGGCAAGAAGTGGCGGCTCTAAAAAGTATCGGCGTAAACGACTCGATCGGCATCGACTTGGCTCCTTACCCGCCACTTGTAGTGAAAGGAGATTTCCATGCACAGCCTTTCATGAACGGCACTTTTGATTTTGAGTTCTCTAATGTGTTTGATCATGCCTTGTATCCGTGGAAATTTGTTGGGGAGATCGAGCGGACGTTGAAGCCTGGTGGAGTTTGTGCTATACACGTGGCGTTATCAAGACGGGCTGATAAATACTCAGCTAATGATTTGTATAGTGTGGGGCCATTGGTTGAGCTGTTTAAAGACTCCAAGTTGGTGGAGGTTCGGAAGGTTGACGGGTTCGGGCTTGATACTGAGGTGGTCTTTAGGAAAAACAAAAGGAGAAATATTTAAAGATTTGTTTTTTTTTTCTTGATTTTTGTGTTCTTGTTGATTCATTTTTTCAATTGTGTTTCTCTCTTTCTCTTAAGAAACATTTATTTGTGGTTGAATGTACTGGTTGTAATTTTCTTGAGAAGACATTATGATTTTCACATGCAAGTATATTATATTAATTAGTAGATAAATGAAGACAAAAGTATCACAACTAGATGATATATACACACACAAAGAGTAGAAGACGAGAAAGTGATAAATATTATTTTTTAAAATATTTTTTATTTAAAAATATATTAAAAAAATTTATTTTAAATATTATCATATTATAACAATATCTAAAAATATTAAAAATTAATTTAAAAAAAATCAAGATTTTACAAAACTCCTTAGAGCACGCGGACAAACACCCCATTAGTTTAAACATACACAACCAAATGAGCTGTGGTGGTGTGGGTAATCTCTTAATGAATTGAGTTGGTGCAACAATTGAGTTCTTCAACATACACACATGGAATGTTAGCTAGACATCAATGAATCAACCAAGCTGAGGTAGGGCAGTGATGGAGCCACCTAGAAGGACGTATATGATCTATATTTCCACTAGTGTTCGAAATATTAATTATATGAAATTTGGAACAATATTATTTAACGCTTTCACCGAACCAAATAAATTCGATAGACAGATTTGCTGATAAATATAGAAAATGTTGGATATACATGCGAGCCGAATATCCCATATCTATTGATTACGAGTGTAAGAATATATATATATATATATATATATATATTCAAATTCAAATTCAAAACGCAGACTTGTATATATACGAATGAGGGGTGGAGCCAGGGGAGGTTGTAGGGGCCGGAATGCATAGTTTAGGGACAAACCAGCTGAGGAGGAAAAAAACATGAACTTGTGATCCATTTTCATCAACTTGCGCTTGATATGAGACAAACAGTAGAGCTTTGTGAGACAATTACAAGCAAATATTGAAGGAAAAGACGTGGAGAGCCGGACAGAATTGACTGTTTGTTGCCGGAAGCAACATCGGGACCAATTTAGGTCTCTGTCGCCTTTGCAAGTATCCGGTGGGATGGATGAGAACGAAGCTTATTTTTGCTCATGCTAGCTGTAAGAATATTGTAGCTAGCGACGTGAATGTTTAATGCTGTGGTCCTACAATTGTAATAGGATTTTGGACAAGTGTTGAACATATAGCTCTTTTCGAGGATTTGTTTTTGTAACAACGCGGCCATGGAAATCGTATACATCAATCAAATTAAACAGTTTCTAAAAGAAATAGATTTTTTGCTTAATGGTAAACTATAGAGAAATAGCTTAATATATTCTTATATTTAAGCTTTTTTATATATCTAGTTGCTATTAACTTATTATTTTTCCAATCATTCTTCATTCTATACTCTTATAAATATTTTCTTATGATTTGAAAAAATCTAAAGATTGTTTAAAAAATTAGTTCCGAAAAATAAAAGGAAAAGTCACATGATCTAAAAATTCTTTATGTTTTATGTTTCAATGATACGTTAATTATTTAGATGAAATTAGCTTATTAGTGAAATCCGTTTATAAATCCATTGATAATATTTAATTTATGACCTAGCGAGCAACCAATCATCTCCCTCCCCTCTTCTCCTCCCTCATTTATTCTTCTTCCTCATGAGCTCTACAACTAATAACATAACTCACCCATTCTTTTTTATCACAAATCATCCTTCCACCATAAATTCAGTCACCCCAACACTTACTCTGTTAATATCCATGTTGTTATTCAATCTTATTTTTTTTTTAGGATTTTTCACATCCAATAAGCAACACTTTTCATTTTTTATTTGAACTCAATTTTAAAATGTTAAAATTATTCATTTTTTTTTTTGTTAAAACTCGTTAAATTTAGAATATATATATATATAAATAATAATTAAGACTCTTGTTTAAGAAGTGTTATTATCGAAAACAATTTTTCCATGTAAACTATTTTCCATAAAGTGACTTATTGTTAAGCATCTTGAAATTTGAGTTTACTTAGACTTTGGTTTTATCACCATGAGTAACCTAAAAATGAGTAGAGCCATACCTATCTTTGCAACATTTAGAATATATGTGGATGCCCCCTTAACAATTTTGCAAGTAAGAATCTGTATTTATTAGGATAAAATAAACATTTTCCTAAATAAAATATTTTGGATATGGAATTGAAATTTTTTATTCTTCATGTATATAAGCTTAATTTATATATATCTAGTTTAAATAAAAAAAAAAAAAAAAAAGGGCGCTTCATTCTTGTAAATGGGCCGGGCACAAATGAGAGTAAACATGCATGACATATGCGATATGATAGAGGTAACCCGCCGCCAGCCATCGATGAGATCCTTTTGAGTCAAAATTAATTTCAAATGCATTCCAAGCCTCCACTTATTAGCTTAGACTTTGGTATTACAGTCATGAGTGTTCATTGATTAGAGACCTATAAATTATTATTTATTAATACATATACTATATGTTATTAATTATCAGCTGGGTTTCTACAGGCCCTTCCAACATTTTTGCCATAAAAGAATAATTCAACACACTTTCTCAAATAAAAAAATATTTAAATTTATAATTATTTAATTAATAAACTTTGATATTATATCGAAAAACTAATTCAATACTAAGTTATCATAAGTTTTAAACTTTTTTTTTTTTTTTGAAAAAAATTATGCCCCTTCATAATTAATTTAGTTCATCTTGTAATGAATATTTATAAGCAATAAAATCGACTTCTATTTTTATAATTCCTATGGTGATTATTTGTGCTAAGCTGTTTATGGTGATTATTTGTGTTAAGCTGTTTAAGATTTGGAAGTAATTGAATTATCACTCAGGCACCCCCTTTGTTGTGCAATAGAAAGAGAATCCATAAATCTCATTACTTTTCTTGGTTAGGACACTTCCAGTCATAAGAAGAGATAAGATTGGTTCATCTAGAATGTGGCCTAATAGTTAGAGCTTGGAACTAAAAGATTTGTTTTTTCTAGATCTTAAATTCATGCTTTGTGGTTGCTAATATGATAGCCACTGGAGACTTATATGGTCATTAATTTCAAAACCCGTGAGATTAGTCGAGGTGTACGTAAATTGGCCCAGACACCCACATTAATAATAATAATAATAATAATAATAAAATAAAATAAAAAAAAAAAGATAAGATTGTTTGGAGATATCTATAGGCATAAGATAGCATAGCATTTGGCTTTTGTTCTGTTTCATTTCAATGTTCAAGATTTAATCAGCATTGAGGCATAAAGGGTCTTAATTAATCATGGATAAAGTATATTACAGATTAAGAAAATATATGTGAGGAATGGTGATTATGAAAATAATATGAGCTAGCTGACATACTGCTTCTCAAGAAGACTTCCACAGAAGGCCAAGTCAAAACACTCCTCTGGAGGATCCCCAATGCAATCAAAGACCGCGTCGGCATTTAAGAAGTCCTCGTCAGCTGTGTAACTGCAATCAAAATGTTAAGATTTTCCAAAACATTAGTTAGATGTATTAACAAACGTAGAATTACAGTAACATGTCAACCCGCGAGATCGAATTATCAGCTGTTGGTTATAGATGTGCGTAAGAAGAAAGAACTATGTTCTTAAACCCAAAGTTGACAAGGCTGCAAGAAGTTGAGTAGGTTTTTCTGAAAAAGAATAAGAAAAGAAAACATAAATGAACATAATGCGCCGAAGGCAGCATGCATTGCCGCTCTGAGGTTGCTAAGAGTGAGTGATCAGGTTAACATATTGTGTTAGAGATGGATGAATACAAATGCTGCATATTGTATCCCAATCCAAGTACTTATTGACTTGAAGACAGCATGTAGTTGAAGCACAGTCTACTTTTATTGTGACTATTGATAATTATGTAAGAACTGGGGACGTGGAGAAGAAAACATGCATGGGATGGTGATATGACTTAAGAGCCGGAATGTAGCAGTAAGAATCTCAAGAGCTTCTAAGTGTAGACTCTAGACCACACTCATGGATGCCTTAAAAGATCTTCTGGCTGAAAAAAGCGTCAGCTAATTGCTCAATTGAACTAAGGTTGGGTGATGTCCTCTAGTATCCAAAATCAAAACGCATGGGAAAAGGCAACAAGAAAGAAGCTTTTGTTTCTTTATATAAGCACCGGACTGTTACCTTGTAAAAATCTCAGGGGAAGTAAAAAGCTCAAGAATTCTGCTTACACGGAAGGAAAGTAACTTACCCGCTCTTTGTTACTATACACTTCATTCCAGCAGCTTTGGCAGCTGCAAGACCTATTGCACTGTCCTCCACCACTACACAGCTGCAGAGATGAAAATCAAAGCATATTCTTAACAAATTAGAACTTTTTAACTTGCTTAATGAATGAAAAATGTAGGAAACTAGCATATGGCAAGAACATGCATAAATTCCTCTGTCCATTTAAGAATTAGAGCATATACCAGAGAAGCCTTGAAAAGGAATTATGAAGTTGATTTTATCAAATAATTGATTGTAGCTTACAAGAACTGACCCATCCCAAAGTGACTGGGTATATAACTATATATCTTGAGAGAAACCTGACTTTTTGTCTATATTGACATGAAACATATTCTGTGGTACCTTGAAGGATCAACACCCAGAGTGTTGGCTGCTAATGTATAAATGGCCTGTTAGGAAGAATAAATGACATTATAGCAAGCATCAGCGCATCAGACCCAGAGTTTTCACAAGCAGAAAAAATTTAGACAAAATCAAATGAGTAATAATAGAGGTGAGATTTCAATAATTGCAACTTCACAACAACAGTTGCATTTCTACACTGACTGAAAGACTTTATATAAATAGGGGCCATAAAGATGAATTTGTAGCTTCAATTATATAAAACCAAAACCATGGTATCACTACTAAACCAAGGGATATATAAAGTGTACCGGGTCAGGCTTTTTGCGTGGAACAACATCTCCTGCAAATATCTTGATCTTTTCTGCTCGTTCAGCCCCCAGCAGAAACGAAACTATTGCAGAGACCTGAAATAAGGATTTTTAGTTTGGCAACCAAAATTTGCAATGCATCCTTGAATTAGTACCGTGTAATTTGCCAATAAAGTTATATAAGCAAAGTAATTAGATTTAACACTTCATCCAAATCGTGAAGTTCAAACACAAGAAATTTTACGAGAATGAAAAATCTAACAGAGATGAATCCTCTTGCACTAACACACATTATGCAAGAGTTATGTTTCTTAAAGAAATGAAACTCGGACCTATGATACTTAAAAGTTTGGATGGCAGAAATGCAGATTTAATATCCACTTCAAAACCTGGTCCACATGGAACCAATCATACGAGCAATACAATTGTAAAAACCTGGTTGCGCATACCGCCTTCTCATTGGAAGTGCTGCAGACAGCAACTTTTACTCCTTTTCCGAGAGCCTGATCAATCAGCCTGTAAAATTCAGCAGTACAACCGTTGGATTTTTTATAATATTATTAAATTAGATATTGAAGTAGAATGCTAAAAGTAAAAGGTTCTTGCAAGATTATTGTTCTCGGTTTGTATTCATAACCCTGACCCCAACACATCCAAGGAGAATTCAAACAGATATGTCAAACGTATTAAAGCATTTGTTCTGCTAGAAACTACTGTTGTGACATTATCAAAAAAGAATAAGAAAAATGATAATTTTGCAAGCTAGGACTTAACTCATGTTAAGTTTGAAATACAAGAAAAACATGCATAGCCAGTCAAACACAGGCATAAAGTACTAAAAGTGAACAGATTTGCAACAGGAAGGCACTAACTTTGCAACGCCTGGTCGAAGAGGTAACAATTTCTTCTCAATAAGGGCCATGAACAACTCTGTCTTTCGCTTATGAAGTGAAGCTATAAATTCCTTTCTCTCTTCTTCACTCTTGGGAGCTTTTTCTGGCCACCCAGTCTTGTTAAAGTAGGCTGTCATCCTACAAATACAAGAGTCGACTAATAACCAATTCAACTAGGGATATTTCAAACACAAGGAATGCTGCAAATTATACCTAGAGCTTTTACCTATGCAAGAAGTGAGGTTGTTGAAATTTTATAGGCCAAAACATCACTTGAAAAAGGCCATGGAATTACAAAGGGGAAACATTACCTCTCTTTTCCACCTCCTATTTTGAGCAACTCGCCATACAAATCCACATCCCAGGTTACTCCCAGTTCTCTCTGTGCAATAAATTAAACATCCAATTAACTCATCAAGACATCTCTAGTTAACGTCTCTTCCAAAACCACACAAAAATGAAGCTAATTTATGTCTTCCTCCCACGGCATTAACACCTCATAAGAAACCAAAAGGTTACCATCAAGACTGTACTTTCATATTTATCCTAGTTTATCACCAATTAAAAAGAGAAAAATAGAGAATAAAGCAAGGATGTTATAAGCTTTATGTTCTCTATTCTATTTATTTTCCAGGAATTATAGCACTCAACTAAATGAATTGCTGAGAGCAAACTCAAGGGTGATCAAAATATCATCTAAGCAATTACAAACCAACAGTTCAAAAAAAATCCTCACCAAAAACAAATCCCAGTTGGCAGAACTTTAAAAAAAATCTCCAATTTACAACTAGTCCAACACCAGTGAATGATCAGACGAATCAAACCCCTAAAATACAGAACAAATAATCAAAGTTACACAAGAGAAAGAGAATGGAGAGTACTTCATTGAACGTATCATTGAAAGAAATCCTGTGGCCATCTTTCTCAGTATCAACAAGCACGCCATCACAATCAAAGAGAAGAGCTGATGGAAGAACAGAAGATGAAGCTAAGCAAGTGATCCCGTTTGAAGTGCTACTCTTTTCCACCACTCTTGTTCTTGCTGTTTTGTTATAGACACGTATTCTTGTGCCCAGTAGCGATGAAGATAAAGTCCTTTCATGGGATCTGAAGCTGCAAATGGAGGAAGTCTTAGTTTGGGTTATTGAGGAAGAAGCAGTGGCAGTAGTAGAAGACAATGTAGCTAAGGAAAGAGAGATGGTAGTTGTTGATGATGATGCCATGTGTCTCTCTTTCTTTGCGAAAAAGCATGTTTCTTTGGTGTCTTTTTAACGGTTTTTCGGTTCCAGACTTATCCACCATAGCGCCACAAATTGTTTTTTGGGATAGAAGGGCTGGGCTTGGGTTAGTTTAGGCTCAAATTTAGGAGCACAAGCCCTACTAAACTCATAGTTATAATAAGAAATGGCCTAGCTCGATAGGTCAACTAGATGGCGGCGGACTTGAGGCCTATTCCAGGTTGGATTAGTGAAAAGATTAAGAGTGTTTGCAGATATAATTGGGTTGGATTTACATAACTGTATTCAATTCAATTTTTGATATTTTATAAATTATAAATTTAATTTTTTTTTATTAAATAAGTTAGGTATATTGGATTGGGATTCTCCGATTGAACTTATATTTCTAATTGCCATGGGTCCACATTTAAAAGCAAGCCTACAACATAGAACTATGGCATCCTTAACATTAGGCTTAATTTTTACACCATCATTAAATTATATTTACCTCCCCCTCCCCTCCAACAAAAAGACAAGTTCATTTTTATTATGTTAAATCAATCTAATATAAAACCCCCACTTGTCATAGGGTTATTGCACTAAAAATCTGCCTATCCATCGATAGAAGCAGTAGCCTTTCCAAATCAGCCCGTCGATTTGGTTATAGAACAGTTTCATTGTCCTACCAATAATGTAACCGTGCTTTGATACCACTTGTCACGAGATCAATTTTTCATCTCAAAAATAGACCTAACACGACAGTCTGGCCCTGCTAGACTCAGCATTTCACTCACTGCACTCGTGTTTACCTAGCAACTAAGTGTTTCCCACACTCTCTCCCGTTACATAGACAAGCGGAATAGATAAGCAAAGAGGCAATAGAACACTTGTGCATGGCACACACACTAATGGACTTGTGTATCCTTTGTTGACGAGAATAATGAAGGTTGGGGATGTTTTCCTGTAATATCTTGTGTGCTTGGTTCTATACACCTTTGCTTATGTATTCCGCTTGTTTATGTAACATGAGAGAGTGTGGGAAACTTTTTAGTGAGAAAAACACTTAGTTGCTAGGTAAACACGAGTGTGGTGAGGGAAAGGCTAAGTCTAGCGGGGCTAAATTACCGTGCGAGGTCTATTTTTAGATGAAAAATTGACCCCGTGACAAGTACAAGAACTTTGGAGTGGAAACATTTCTAAATAAAATAAAAATAAATGTTTAATTCATAAGCTATCCAAAATGAAGATTAAAAAAAAAAAGATATTATATACAGGTTAAGTCTAGTTGATCAGGTTTCAAGAATCTTAATACATCACTCGACTCATGATATGAACTTATTAGGTCTTTTGATTAACTATCATTTGTAATATCCACATTATCTGATTTTGACAAATTGGGTTAGGTCAAATAATATAAATATTATAAATGGGTTAATTTTTAAACACCTTTAGAAAAAACCTAGGTTTTTACCAAAACATCATTTGAGGATTCTTTTCTAAAAAAAAAAAACTTTAAAATAACATCATTTAAATATAAAAAAAAAACCTTTAGATTGACTCAAGTCAGTCCATGTAATCCATGACTTTAGTGTTAGATTGGATCAACCCTCGAGTCAAATCTTATAAATATGCCTAGACCTACTTGTTTCCTTCTTTTCCTCTTTTTTTTTTTTTTAATTTCTCTACCAATTTATGTATAAATGACCCTTTATGACATCACTAGTTTACAAGGTTGTGCTATGTTGTGGCTTTAATTAAAAAAAATGCTAAAAAAATATATAGGTTATAAAAAACTATTTTCATTATTATTAAACCCAACTCAATATGTTGACCCTTAAACCTTCTTCTCATACTCTTTTCCTAACCAAGGTTTAAAACTAAGTAATGTGGAGTTTCCCTATAATATTTCCAGTCGACTTGGTGGGTTCAAAGACAACCGAAGATGACTGATAAAAAAAAAATTTTGGTTTTTTTTAAAAAAATCAACATAATATTGTCTAAAAATTAAGACATCGACATATTAGATCGACCCAAACTTAACCCATCAAATTTATGATTTGGGTGATAGACTTCATTTCTTTACTCAATTATATGATAACAGAAATATATACTCTAAAAATTAAGTACAAACTAAATATTGATATTTTTTTGAAATTGAGATAACTTTTTTAAAAAGTAAATTAAAATAATTTATAAAGAAAATTTTAAAATTAAGCTAATATTGAAAATAGAATGGAGGGAAAATGATTGGGGGGGGGGGGGAAGAAGAAAAGAGAGGGCAAAAGAAAAGGAAAGGACACCTAATAGCGAAGAGGGTGTGAGATGGCAACTCAATTTTATTTTTTTTTAGAAGTTTTAGGTAAGAACAAGTTTTCCAAATTGTTTGATATATAGACATAAATAAAATAAATTTATCTTAGATACTCTTGGTCAATAATAATATAGTATTTATCATATTAATATATTTATAAAAATAGTTTTATTGATATGTTAATATATAAAGTGGCACAAGAGTATATTTCATTGTTATGAATATTGTGGTGTCACGTATTAATATTGTTAGCATTCTAAAATCATATTTAATTTTAAAATAAATCACTTAAAATTTAATTATATAAAAACTCATCCTTAAGGAAATTTTATATAAAGTAAAGCGAAAATTAATAATACCATAGTTAGAAAAAGAACTATGCAACAAACAAACAAAAAAGGAAAGATCAGCAAAAAGGGTATCTACGCGCCAGATAGGGGTCGAACCTATGACTTTCTGCTTAGGAAACAGACGCTCTATCCACTGAGCTACAGGCGCTTCTTGATACCTTTGGGGTTACAATAATATATATCTTATCAACGTTTACTTATTAATAATCATAATCATAATCATATTTATTTCGATAAAGCAGGTTCAAATCTAAAGCTATCGGTGTGTTTTTGTGCCTGTAGCATATTCTTCATGTACCGTTTTAACAATGTGTGGATTCTTTTAATTGCTAGACAAGGACCGTGTAGTATATATGCTTCAATTTAAAAAATAAAAACTATATATACTTGCTAGTACAAATCAATTTATTCGTCTCCACATGCCCACAAAAGTTGATAGGGTGGGAGGACCGTATCTTTTTAGCTTTTATGAATACTATAGGGATTTTATATATATAAAAAATAAAAATCAGTGGGGGCTATGATTACCCAAGCTAGCTAATTATAAGCATGGACATTTGCGGACAACAAGAACATATGATCAGACAAAGCTTTTTCCCGGATAAGATATGGTAATAAATATTGCATCTTTCTCTTTAATTAATTTACGGCTATATATATATACATACACTCGTGTGTCCTTTTTCTTATAAAAAATAAACTACAAAATAGAGAGGAGATATTAATTTAAATACGGCATAAAATCTAATAATTAATTACAATGTAAAATATTGTTAGAACTCAACCTCTTCATGCCAGAAAGAAGGACAAGTCTTTTCAATCACAGTTTACATGTTTTAATCTAAAACAACCACAAGAAATCCGAAGTGTATATATATATGATATGCGTAAGCCTTCGAATCATATATTAATATATTTTTTTATGTCATGGCTAGTAATTAACTAATAATTAATAACTATGGCAAAATATTTATTGCTTCTTCTCGTTTTAATTCTTGGTACTGCAGCTACTTCAACTCAATCTCGAAGCTTGCGAAGCTGTAATCAAGTTTACAATGTGATTGATTTTGGAGCTGTTGGAGACGGGGATACTGATGATACCTCAGGTTCTTTTATTTATTTATTTTGTTTTAATTACTAATATTTGCCACCTAGTTTTAATTTCTTTTCGATGTGCAACTTGACAATGTCTTCTGGCTACCTAGTTTTATTTATTTTATTTTTTTCATGTTCGTATTTTTGGGTCTTAGTTATTTGCTGAAAATTCTGGTCCTGAGTAAATATTTATGAAACAATCGGTTCTTAATTAAATATTAATTAATCAAAGGTTAACTAATTGATTACTCATGTCTAGCAAACTATAAGTTCTTTACGTACAATTAATCAAATAATGATTCTCGTCTGAGAAAAATTGCTTCTCTTTCTTTCTATTGTGAGCATATCTATAATAATAATAATCTAAACAGTAGTGTGAGTAAAGTAATTAAAAAGCAATAATAATTTATAATAATAATAATAATAATAATTGAGATACGTAGCTGTTTGGACTTCTATATTAATAAAAAAATAATAATAATTTGGTAAAAAAAAATCTATCAGAAGTGAATATTATTATTCTTGTAACTTGGCATGTACTGAGGAAAACTCTTAATTCATCAATAATAATAATTTTGGTATTCCATAAATATGATTTTCTCTCTCAGGCCTTCAAGGATGCATGGAAGGATGTGTGCAAGTCTTCATCATGCTCACCGATCATACAAGTTCCTAGTGGCAAATCATTCTTGCTCCAGCCCTTGACATTCAATGGCGAATGCAAACCCGATCAGATTATTTTCCAAGTAATAAATTAAACACTCAGTATATTATATACATTAATTACCCCTTTATAATTATATAAACTTGATTTATGATAATTACTTTCTAAATGCGAATTAATCACTATCTTAATTGTAGATTGATGGAACGATGAAGGGACCGAGTGATCCCAGTGACTGGAAATGCCAAGAACACAGATATTGTAAGCAATGGATTGCCTTTGATGAGGTTGATAACCTTATGATTCATGGCTCCGGTACCGTGGACGGTCAAGGATCAACATGGTGGGAACGTCGTTCCTCTTGTAAAGATCACAAGCACAGAGATAAAAGAGTGAGTCTTTGTTAAATAAATATATATTTCTACTCTTAATTACTTCTTATATTTGCTAATTAATCTTGCACTGTTGGCAGGTTTGCGGTAGAAAACCAACGGTAAACAACGATCCTCATAATTAATGACCCAATTATAACCAGAGTTCGGTTGACCTAATATTTCTTTTCAACTTTGGATTAAGTTTTTTTTCCCCGCCATCTATTTCTCTAATATCAGTTGATTGATTGAATAAATTTAGGGTTTAGTAATATCACATTCCCAGAATGTTCATCTCGAGGGCTTGACGTTCAAGGACAGTCCACAGATGCATATGGCTTTTGAGAGATCCGAGAGGGTGCATGCCTCTAACCTCACCATCCAAGCCCCTGGAGATAGCCCCAACACCGACGGAATTCATCTCCAGCATGCCAGAAATATCTTTATAGATCATAGTCGCATCATGACTGGTAAATTTATGCTTTTTGTTAATTAATTTCATTTATTTTTGCTATATTTCCTAGTTATTTATTATTAGGTGCATTAATTTGAGAATTTAGGTGATGATTGTATCTCGATCGGGCACGGTTCATCCCATATTAATATTACCCGTATTGCATGTGGTCCGGGTCACGGAATAAGGTATGGGAAAATAAATTTTTTAATTAATTATTACCCTATTATTTATCATAATCAAGTAGTACTCACCTTATAGATTTAACTTTTTTTTTTTTTTTTTGAAGCATTGGGAGTCTAGGAATAGATGGAGAAAATGAGACGGTAGAAGATGTCCACGTTAGCGACGTTGTATTTACAGAAACTACAAATGGGGCCAGGATAAAGACTTGGCAGGTAATTATTGGTTCTTAATTAATTTTAAGTGAGGATATGAATAATAATAATAATATTATAATTTAATTTTTATATGTCATGACTGCCATTTTAATCCCTAATCTCACGTAAACAGGGTGGAAAAGGGTTTGCTAGAAACGTTGTCTTCGAAAACATAAGGTCTGAGGGTGCAAGAAACCCTATAATTATCGACCAATATTATTGTGATCATAAACATTGCACAGATCATGTGAGTGTGTGTGTGTGTGTGTGTGTATACCCAACCATTTAAATCTCTTTTCCACATCTATCGAAGATTTTTTAATAAAAAATTACTTATTTTATTGCAGAGTTCGGCAGTAAAGATTAGCAACATTCGATTTGAAAATATATATGGGACATCCCACAGAAAACCTGCTGTGAATATTGCTTGCAGTAAGTCAGTGCCGTGCACTGATATCGTGCTCAGCAATGTTCATTTGGAGGCAGCAGACGACGGCGACGGCGACGGCGACGATGGTGATGAGCCATCTACACATTGCGCGAATGTTCAAGGACATGCAATGGGCCATGTCTTTCCACCACTCACCTGCCTGTCTTAAAATTAATCATCAAGCTCGTCTGCCATTGACGAACTAAGACGTGATGCTACGTGCATATATATATTTATATAGATCCTTTAAATTTGTTATGATTTATGGACATGGTGTATATATATTTATCCTATTTCATTGGTAATCCTTATTGTTATTTTTATAATTAAAAGAAATTTTCTCGTGAGAATTCACTTTTTTATTTTTAAATCAATTATTTTATTGTTATTTTGATGCAAGAGACTTGGATAGTTTTTTCCCCTCTAATTACAAAGGAAGGATTTGAACGTGAAATAAAAAAAATAAATTAAGAGATGATCGGTTGAGCTACAAATTCTTTAAAATTTGCAACGTGATAAAAGTCCCACCGCATAATAATTTTGCAACGACAGAAAATGTATCTCAGTGATTAATTATGAGCCAGGCTAAATTTTGAAAACTTCTAGTCGGATTTTTGAAAACGTCTACAGAGATTGATATATTAATACATTATAAGAAAATAATATATCTTGTGGGGTTTTTTTATTGAGACTCCAGATTTGAGTGATAACATAAGACGTCTAACATCTTATTAACGAGGTTTAACCTCCAATTAAATATATAATTATACATGTTTAAAATTTTAATTATTGAGAAGTTTAGAATAGGAAATATGTTGGTACTATTTGATTACTTGAGAGGCCAATAAGTTGTAAAGCTTGCCCTCATCTCAAAAAATAAGAAAGAAGATCATCTCGTTTGTCATCATGTAGTCTCATTTGTTATGGTGAAGATACTCTTTTAGTTTTTTACCCCTTTCATTTATCATTAGTATAAATTTAGTTTTAAGTGTTCAGGAATATTTGAAGCATGGTAATAATATTTTTTTAAAAAATAATTTTTATTTAAAAATATATTAAAATAATATATTTTTTTTAAAAAATTATTTTTAAAATCAGTAAATCAAAACAATTTAAAAATATAAAAAATATTTTAAATTTTAACAAAAAAAACAAAAAAAAAAGTTAAACCATCTAGCCAAACACGCTCTTGCATTGAGAGGGGTAAGGAGATTCTGAGAGGGGAAATTTTTGGGTTTCGGGTCCTTCCCTTCTTTTTTTTTTTTTTTTTTTTTGAATTTAACACCTTTTTTTTTCAAGTTCATTTGGTACTACAACTATATATTATTCAATTTTTTTTAACTATATTTTATATATATAAAAAAACTGATTTTATCTTTATTTTGACCCACTATTATCTATAATATTAACATTTGAAAATAATAAAATTCCAACAAAGTTTATCAAAATTATTAAATTAGATCCCTTTTTTTTTATTAATACCTTATATTGATTTTTACTTATTTAGAGAAAGCTATTAACATAATTTTTATGATTTCATTTTAAAAATAATACTAATTTATAAAAAAATATTTATTAAAATAAAGGTTCATAAAAGTTTTTATTTATACTTATACTATTTATAAATTATATTCACAATACATGTAATTAAAAATAAATCTTTCGAATAATAAAAATATTATAATTATAAATAATCTAAAATAATCAATTAAATATTATTAAAAAAAAACTATTATTTAATTGTTGAATAATACAGTCCAGAGCCACCAAAACCGTAGTTATTAAAAAAGCAAAAAGCTCTTAACAGTTTCAAAGCCCAAACCCAAACGAGCAAACAAAAGGCCAAGCCCAGTCCACCTACCTAAAACCCCACAAATAATCTCCTCCATCCCTTACAAGCAAAAACCCTAGCTTAGCTTCTTCTAAGCTGAAATAGAAGACACGGTTCTCGCTCGCCTCTTCCTTTTTTCTCTTCGCATACAAGAAGAAATCTAAAAATCAGTGATGTTGAAGGCTAAAACCCCAAAGTACGGAAGAGTCAAGCGAGAGCTTGATAAACGAGCACCAAAACTTGTAAGCTCTCGGCAACCAGCCAGCCAGCCATCCAATCTATCATTCATGTTTCTCTTTGGTTTCTATCAAAAAGGATAATTTTTTCTTAATGGATTTTTCCTTTTTTGTGCTTTAATGCAGGTTGAGACGGGGAAGAAGACACTGATACTACAAGGAACAAAAACAAGCAATGTTTTGAATACTGTATTGAGTGAAATATATCATCTCAAGAGAGATAACGCAATTCGATATACGCGTAAGAATGACAGTATAAGGCCTTTTGAGTCCGGTGGCGAAACTTCTTTGGAGTTCTTTTCTATGAAAACCGATTGCAGTATGTTTGTGGTGAGTTTGGTGCCAAAGCGTTGTTCAATTAGAAATATGTATTGTATTTTGTTGTTTTACTTCTTTTTTAATTGTATTGAATTGGATATCGAGTTCTTTTCTATGAAAACCGATTTCAGTATCTTTGTGGTGAGTTTGGTGCCAAAGCTTTGTTCAATTAGAAATATGTATTGTATTTTGTGGTTTTACTTCATTTTTTTGTTTTAATTGTATTGAATTGGATATCAATCTTGTTTTTATGCTTGCATTGCTCGAAGATGAGTGCTGTAGTAATTTGATTCGGAAATTGGCATATGAGTGTGGTAGGTTATGCACGGGCTGATATTTGGACGTTTTCTCTGTTCTCAATAAGATTAGGATATTGAGGAATAGGAATGGTGCTGTTTTTTTTTATGACATTGATGCTTAGTTTCAAAGGCAGTGAGGCAATTTGAGGTGATTTCAGAATGCTGCTAAAGTGTTTAAATGATTTTCTTTACATAAGATAGTAAGTTTTTTAAGATAGGTGAAATGTTTTTTATTGTCTTTAAAAGTGGCTCTAGGTTTTTTAAGATATTTGCTGGTTTTTATTATTTTGTTTCTTCTTTTGCTATTTGCTGAATGTGTGCCTTTTATTGGGTTCATGAATTTGTGATACTGTGCGTTATATTTTCTATGAAAATTACTCGACATGATCTTCTATAGCAACATAGCTATGTGTATTTTCTGTTGTTGGAATTGCTTTGTTGTTCAATTTCCACCTATTTTTACATGTAACTCTCCTCTGCTTATTTTCCCTCATTATTTTTTGATCTGAGTGAGTAATGGAATTTGCTCACTGTTGATTTTAGAAATGAAGTGCTGCTTTCTTTGCATCATATTTTTTATTTTCCTTGGAAAATGTGATATTGCCACATCTACTTAAATATGTCTCTTGGAATGTATTTTGCAGTATGGTTCCACCTCAAAGAAACGTCCTGACAATCTTGTCATAGGGCGAACATATGACCACCACATATATGATCTTATAGAAGTTGGGGTTGAAAATTTTAAACGAATGGATTCCTTCACTTATGATAAGAAACTAGCTCCACAAGCAGGATCAAAACCTTTCATTGTTTTTAGTGGAGAAGCATTTGAGAGTGTAGATGAGTTGAAACATCTGAAGGAGGTTTTGCTTGAGCTCTTAAGAGGAGAGGTTTGTTTCTTCTACCTTTGCTCCTTCCTTTCTCAATTTTGGAAGATAACTAAATAAGCTTTGACCCAATTCATGCAGGTTGTGGATAATTTGAATCTTGCTGGGTTGGGCCGTGTTTATGTATGTACAGCTATATCTTCAAATCGGGTGTTCCTCACTCACTGTGCAATGCGGCTAAAAAAGTCTGGCACAATAGTCCCAAGGATAGAACTGGTAGAAATTGGCCCTTCCATGGATTTTGTAGTTCGTCGTCATCGTCTTCCTAATGAAAGCTTAAAGAAAGAAGCCATGAAAACTGCTAAAGATAAGCTTCATAAGAAGGTTAGCTAGCTAAATACTTCCCCCTTTTCCTCTGAGAATGAAATGGCATTTTGTTAATGTTTCCAGTTTTCTGCTTGCAGATTAAAAATGTTAGTAAAGATGCTCTACAAGGGAAGCTTGGAAAGATTTATGTACCTGATCAAAAGGTAAGTAAACATTTATTCATTGCGAGGATTGTTGTGGGGGTGAATCTGATCTCGTGCTAGATGTGGCCTTATTTGCCCATGGCCAGCAGCCATGTTTAGTTTTAAATTGCGCCTCTTTATGGTAACCTTTATTTTTTTTAAGTTTTGTGATGTGGATGATTTTGTTTCTTTAGGTTGGAGAGATGGTGCTACCTAACAAAGCTAAAGGAGTGAAGAGAGAGCGCCGTGAAGCTAAAGTGAAGAACTCAAATAATGAGCGCACATCAAAAAAGCAGAAAGAAGATTCTTAGATAAATACTTTGACTCCCGGGCTGCTGCTGTATTTAACTTTATGTTACGTGAAGAGAGAGTGTTGCCAAGATGGAAGAACTCAAATTCTGAACCCGAGTTTCTTAGATAATTATTTCGACTCCAAGCTGCTGCATTTAACTTTATGTTTTTTTCTTTTATGTTTTTTTTTTTGTTGTTGGGGAAGGAGAGGGTAACTGCATTCTGATCTAGTGGAAATCAAATGCGGCAGATAGAAGGAACAAATACATTCTCTCTTACTATTTCCATATAGACTTGAATGCTTATGAGATTTTGGGTATTTTCCGCAGCAAATTATATTGCTTTCAGTTGCAGATGTCAAAATTATACTATTAGCAAGTTCAATTTTTTCTGTGAAAGAACCCGAAGAGGTTCAGTTTTTATTAGTACCATTGGGAACACCAGAAAAGGTTTTCGAGGAAAAAAGAAAAAGCTTTTAGTTGCTCTAGATTTAATTGGGTAAATTGGGCCAGGAATGTAAAAAGCGTTTGCAGTGAAGAAGCTTATCACCAGCAGTCATGACAAATATTACAAAGTTCTCTGTCAATCTCTGTTTTTGTTTTTACAGCTTCATTTGTACCTAATCATCCTACTCCATGGAGCTCATATTTGCATGTAGGAATGCTACTGCAGTTTGTGAGAATAAATTGCACCGTAGTTCACAGGCTTTGTTCCTGGAGGTTCTTAATCAATTGACAAGTTCGTATCTGAGTCGACATGTATAGTTGGTTACTAGCTGCAGACATAATGCCACCTATATCTTTGCAGATTTTCCTGATAACATCATGACTAAACTCTGGCAAGTGCAAGCACAAAAGCAGATAAGAGATTGGCAGCAGCATTGATAGCATTTGTTGCTGCGGGGAGAAAAGCCAGAACTGCCGGGTTTCTGTCATCTTGTCATGTCTAGGGTAACGGTTGGAGCCATTGTAACTCCATGCTGTTGTCTAAGCATATTGGCTCCCCTGCCTTCATTTTGATCCCATAATTGTCATCCAAAATTGGAGATCAGATTTAATGAAAGAAAATCAGAAAGTCGGTGAGTCATAAAATTCCAACATGTTCATATACGTGTCTTTCATGGTATCTAAATGTAAACTTGCATAATTCTCTGGACAAACTTTGCTTGTGAAGCTTACGAATATAAAGACCAGTAAATGTAGACCAAGTTTGTGATCCAACATTTTCAGGTGTTTAACATTTTCATACACAACAATCTGTCGGTGAACAACTGGTAGCTGAGGAAGGGCTAGCAGCAAGAGTCATTCTGACAAGTTTATTTACTTGTATTTTTTCGAAGGGTAATGGAAACAGAAAGCTTATAAATTACTGAATAGATATGAACATAGTACATAGCCCCTTGTCAAATCCACGATTCTTGAGCTCTTGACACAAAGCACAAGTCTCGGCAGCAGTGCACTAGCCAATCCACACAAGGGTCCTCCTCCAAGTCATATTGGCCCCTTAATTTTGACCAATAGTAGCAGGAGTAGAAGCATGCAAAAGCATATACTGCTCCGCTCATGAAACATGCTGCAATTCCACCCAGTAAACATGCAGTTTAAGCCATGAAAGAAATTAAAAAAAAGAAAGAAAATCGTTATTAGAGAATTAAAATCAGCTGATCGATTAGCCTGGCTTACTTGTGGATCCTCTATTCACTATTTAAGCAATCTGTCCAAATGTGATTCAAGGACAGAGGCAAGTGATCACACCCAAGAAATTAAAGTGCTAGTTAGTAACTAAAGAGAATGCTACAATCAAGTAACGATACTTGATAGTTTTAGCTAGAAAACTGGAGAATCTTGTTCGGTTTTAAATATGCTCACAATTTTCAGGATTATATGTCACAGCAAAGGCAAAGACCAGTGGACCACTTCCCTGCTACAACACGAACGTGCCTCATGGCCATCCGTGGAGCATAAGGGTGTATAGGATTGGGGTTTGGAACCCCTGAAACAAGAATTGGACCTTGATGGACATCACCTGAGTATCTTGGCTGGTCATGTAACGGAGGATGCATATTGCTATAAAATCAACTGTCTATTTTTTTTCAATCCTACAACTAGAAATAAAAATCAAAACCCCTTCCTCTTCAAGTTCCAGGAAACTCTGTGCAATGTTCTCTGCCCTCATTTCCTTTTAGTTTATCTAGTTTCTGAGTGATTCTTCAAGCATTTGTTTTATCTTGAGTCCAATTTCCGGGACTATTTCTCCTCCTTTGAAAGTTTCTTGGAAGATTACAAGTCCAGGATTTTTACCTGTCATTGACCAAGACTATTCAGAATTCATTATCATACTATTCTTGCTTCATAGCTGATAATTAACACATAATTATATATTAGTTACAGTAGGATAAACAAAACACGAGGCTGGCCGTTCATTACCATGAAATGTTACTGATTGGTTATGTAGTGCCTCTCAAGAGGGAGCACAGTACTATCATTAGTGCCCTTTCAAAACAAGAGGGATTAGGATTTGGGTTAGAATTCTAGATTAAACAACACATCATTAATCATAAAAATAAAATAAAAAAACTGACATCGTCATCTTGCTCCTCAATGCAACCATGCAAGCCCAAGACAAATGAAAGTGTATTGTTGTTCAGTGGTTGTAGTCTACTACTCTTTCTTTCCTTGTACTTTGTTTTCTTCAACTCTGTCTGTCTTCTACTGTTCCACAATCAGATTTTAGCTGAGAAAGATTTCCAGTATAGGCTTAATAATCAATATAGTCCAGATTTTAGCACTGTGAGGCCCATTTATTAAAATGAAGTTGCAAGGCCGACACACTTCTCCAGGGCCCATTATCTCTCTAACCTGGATAGTCCTCTCTTTTTTTTTGGGATATTTATTTATTTACTATACATGTGAATGGGGTTTTTGGTTTCCTGTGAGAGTGTACTTTGAGTTTTGAGCCTGTAACAATGAAGCGATTTTTCAAGCCAATAGAGAAAGAAGGTTCTGCAAAGAAACCAACACTGTCCACAAACCAAGAAGACAATGAAAAGAAAGAGGCTTCAGAATCAGAGGAGACCAAAATCAATGGCAATACCATGAAGAAAGAGCCATTAAAGTTCATTACTTGGAATGCTAATAGCTTGCTACTTCGAGTCAAGAACAACTGGCCTGGGTTTTCAAAGTTTGTCTCTGACATTGATCCTGATGTCATTGTCATACAGGTGAAAAACGCAAGCAAATTCTCCATCTTTTGATGTCATCTGTCTCAGTTTGTATACGGGAACATAATAAAATTTTGTTAATGGGCGTAACGGTGAAGTGGGTTTTTTATGATTGATTATACTAGATTATAATGCCTAGTGTTGTGATCTTTTAGTCCCCTATTGTCTAAAGTTGGAATCTGTTAGCTGAATTTTTACTCTTTGTAGTACTTGGTTTGATGGATTTTGCATGTTTTTGAGTTTGATGTTGATTTGGTTGGTATCCAAGGAAATTCAAGGGAATTGTGTGTGCACATGCGAGTGCTTGAAGGTAGAGACATTCAAGTTTTTAGTTGTTTAAGAGGGGTTTTAACTTATATAATTAACTGAAAAACACGGTTAAGTCCCTGGTAAGACCCGTTGGTACGAAAAAAACTAAGGGAAATGTTTTTTTTTATTATTCTTTTTATGTATTGAGTTAATGAGAAGAAGGATCTTTACGTTTTCTGATTTATTTAGTGATCTTCTTCTTCCCTACTGAGTCCCTCACATTTGAGTGGATCGTAGTTTAAATCTCATTTATGGCACGCCAATTTGTTTCAGACACATGCTAATCCTAAGTTGAATGAACTTTTGATAAGTATGGGATGATAAGCTGAACGTTATTTGTAGGAAGTAAGGATGCCCGCTGCTGGCTCAAAAGGTGCACCTAAAAACTCTGGAGAGATCAAAGATGACACAAACTCTTCCCGTGAGGAAAAGAAGGTAACGTTTGTTTATATTACAATAATAAGACAATTTTGTGTAAATAATTGTTTCTAAATTAATTTCTGTTCCCTCTTTTTTTTTTTTTGGTTTCAACGATATGGCTATTCTCAGGTCACCATGAATTTCCTTAAGACTTGTTTAGCTGATCAATTTCAAGCTTGGTGCTCCATAGAGTTGCTTTAGGTGTTATAATGGGCTCATCATGCTATGATGTGGGGTACTCATGCCAAAGAGATGAATCCTTTATTGAGCATCATCTTGTGCCAGTTCAATATTCCTAGAACTTCATAGTTTTTTTCTTCTCATACTTTTTTGGCTTTCGGTGATATGGAAAATGGCTTGCCTTATCAACCCATGCAAGTTCTGAAGTTTTCAAGGTTTGATGAATACTTGAATGTGTTTTAACTTGCCAATATGAAATTGGCCAAAAATTACCAATCTCTCAGTAAGATGTCTCAGTTATATATTGATTGGTGAAGCGCTACTAAATTTGATGGAATCAACTAAAGTTAATACAGATTCTGTGATAAACAATTTGAATGTTTGCTGATCTAGAAATTGTAACCCATTGGTTAGTATTGTTACTATTGGCCTTTCTATACACAATGATTTCATGTAATTCTACTGCAAGGGATGTGTATAAGGCTCAAATTTCTATTGTTTAGCAAAACCTGTAATTAGTTTTTGTTGAATCATGCAGATATTAATGCGTGCTCTTTCCAGTTCACCATTTGGAAATTATCGTGTTTGGTGGTCCCTTGCGGATTCGAAGTATGCTGGGACTGCATTGTTAGTAAAGAAGTGTTTTCAACCAGTAAAGGTCTCTTTTGCTCTTGACCAAACAGGTAGCTTGGTTTGAATCTCTCACTGGATCTTTCACTATCATAAATTAGACCTTACTGCTTTGTTTGATTAAGAATATTTCTATCCAATGCCTGCCTTCAAACACTGTCATGTGTGTGTGTGTGTGTGTGTGTGTGTGTACACAATATAACCCATGATTGTATGCATTTTCGAATTTATAATATTACAACTTTTCTGGACAAAATACATGCTTATGTCCACTATAATTGGAGAATGCTTTTTTTTCCTTAAAAATTTTAATTTTAGGTTTTTTCCTTACACTAATTTGCATTTGCTCATCTATTCCTTAGTTCCTTCCTTCTTTCCCCCTCTCCTTTTGCATATAAAGTGACAATCTCCTAAACACTCCATCTTTGTTGTTTAGCTTCAAAGCATGAACCGGATGGGAGGGTTATTTTAGCTGAATTCAAGACATTCCGTTTACTAAATACATATGCACCAAATAATGGTTGGAAAGAGGAAGAGAACTCATTTCAGAGGAGAAGGAAATGGGATAAAAGAATGCTAGAGGTTGCTGTGCGGTTATCAGATAAGCCTCTTATATGGTGTGGCGATCTGAATGTTAGGTTGGCATTTTTTTTATTTTTTTTCATCTGTCTTTCTTTTGCAGTGGATGGGAGGTTGTTGTTGCCCCACTTTCAATTGTTTGTCTACATTTTTCATTTGCATTTCTGTGTTTTGACTACTTAGCTCAAGGATCCACCTGCTAATAATCTATGTGGTTGGTTTTAAACGCTGTAATTGATCTTGATAGATGTACTGACCTGAATATTGTGGTGTGACCTAAGGTTGTCACTGCTGCACCTGTAACCTTTGCATCTTTCTTTCGAGAATGGCACATGCCAGTACAGGATCACCTTCATTCACAATTCGGAGTATAAAGAAATGCATACCTGTGAAAATATAAAAATAAATATTAAATACATAACTTAATGATAAAGAAAATATAATAGTAGTCCATATCTTGTCTAAATTTATAGAACTCTTTGAATAATATAGCTGTATTGCATAAGACAGATGTGGGACAAGTTTGGGGAAAGCTGTAGATTTTTTTTCTAGGTTAGATTTATATAATTTTGTGAGTTTAGAGGCTTCTAAATTGAAAATAGATCTGAAAGTACATAAAATGGATCAAATCATGGCAGTACACTACTAGTCTTACACCACTAGATTTAAGGCATCACTCCTCAATTGAAAAACCCTAGCATCATGCCTTGGGGTAAGAAATCAGTCCTTAAAGAAAACATTGCACTTTCAAAGACATAAACCAATCGGTTGCCCTTTTATTCATAACTTCCTGCTGAAATTGAAAGACTGCGATCATGTGTACAAGTTTGAAATATTCCTAATCATAATTAGACTTGAACTGCTAAACAAGAAACATGACTTTCTTACTTTGACTAGGAAAGAGAAACCTAAATAAGAATTCTAAATCTTTGAAATTAGATTATAGTTGATATTTCATAAATATCTAGAAAATATTCCTCTTTGGAGGAAATTTGCCCTTTTCTTTATGTTATTGATTTTCCAAGAAAATATTTGTGCAATTATTCCTGCTTCTTGAAATGCATTCAATACTTATTCATGAGGTTTCTTCATTTTCAATATGCAGCCATGAAGAGATAGATGTGAGTCATCCAGAATTTTTCAGTGCAGCAAAGGTCAATGGCTATGTTCCTCCAAATAAAGAGGTGCTAGTATTTTGTCTGGAAATAACTGTGGCCTGCTTTAGTTTCCCAGTAATATTTTGATACATGCACAATCTTGTAAACTTGCCTCTCAACACCGAAACTATTAGAAATGGTAGACAAGTTGATGAGCTGCTGAAATGGGAAGGAACATATTCATTCTTTGGGGTTCCAACAATTTAGTGTACTTCTCTATCCCAGCAGTCACTAACATAATGCATTTGCTTGACTTTTTGATGTTGTAGGACTGTGGACAGCCTGGATTCACCTTGAGTGAGAGGAAGCGTTTTGGTGCTATACTGAAAGAGTGCGTGATTCCACTGAAAAATACATACTTTTGTGCTTTTAAAAAGCAATTAAGATGCTGAAACCATGTGCCATTTTTTGAGAAAGAGATTGAAGTTGCTTAGAAGTGATTAACAGCAACTTGTACTGACAATTCCTTTCTCTTCTCTCCCAAACAGTTAGATATAAAGTTGCAGTGCTTCATGTTTGATATTTTATTTATCTCCACTTAATCTTTTTATCTCGCTGAAACTGGGTTTATTGGTCTTAGTTTCATTCTTGTTCTTTGAGCAGAATATATCTTTTTCCTACTTTTCCTACTTAATGTAGTTTTGTGCTTTCTTGTGCTTTAGGGGAAAGCTTATAGATGCATACAGATTTCTGCACAAAGAGAGGGACATGGAGCGTGGCTTCTCATGGTCTGGAAACCCCATTGGAAAGTAAGAAACAAGTGTCATATAGTTCAATAGCTCAGCATGCATAGGAAATATATGCTGTAAATAGCGCTTTTAAAATATGAGCCATCAATTACTGGATTATGAAAAAACCTTTTTCATGCATTATAATGCTTATATTTTTGTGTTGTGGGGAATGATTTGTATTTCCTGATGGGCTGTTATCTTGTAGGTACCGAGGAAAGTGGATGAGAAATAATTTTTTGATGCAGTGGAGAATGATTTGCATTTCCTGATGGGTGGTTTTCTTGTAGGTACCGAGGAAAAAGGATGAGAATTGATTATTTCATTGTTTCTGAGAAACTCAAAGATAGGATTATTCAATGTGAGATGCATGGGCATGGAATTGAATTGGAAGGTGATGTATCTTCACACCTTTTCCTTATGCTATGCAAGTACTGGAGACTAATAAATTGAGTTAGAAAATCCCTTACCATCGATTTAATTAGTTGAAAATAGAAACCAAAGGATTCCCTGCTCTTCTTTTATTTGGCAAGACATTGAAACTTCACTGTACAACTACCCTCTCTATATCTATTAGCAAAGCCAAGTTTCATCACTGAACAGAAGGTAATGCTGCCCAGAGGTCTCTTTTACTCTTATCCTTGGTGATTGGTTTCTACAGTGAGATCTTAGGCTTGCGTGGTTTGATGATAGTGCATGCCTTGTCTTTATATTTGAAGGTTATAAATCATCTGCAAGAAATAAGACTTCAGATCTGACTCCGTTCATATCGACATTTTTCATTTCCAAATAACACCTTCTAGCAAAGGCACATCTTAAAAGAGACATTCATGATGCAGAAAAATGCATTTTAAATTAACAGCCTATCTCTTCAACAGCAATAAAGGAACTGCAAGCATTCACACAAGCTTCCAGTACATAAAATCATATAAATGCTTCACTGATCTTGGATTGTTGACAGGTTTCTATGGAAGCGACCACTGTCCAGTCTCTCTTGAGCTCTCTCCAGCCAGTCCCGATTCCAGTGAGAGCTGACTTGCCATGGATAAAAACTTGTTATATATGCCCTTTTTTTCATGGTATTACTGTCATCTTTCAAACGAGACTCTGATAGTATATGTATTGATATTTTAGTGATTTCATTAACCCTCTGCTCTTCCCTCCCCCCATTAAAAAAAAAAGAACTTGCATTGTCAGGTGTAAATCAATATTCGCACATCTGGAAGTCAAGTGTTCTAATGGCAGGCATGAGAAATGAGAATGGTTGGTTATTGCCTGCCTGGAAGTTCAAGGCCCCATTTTTTTAGTATTTCTTTAACAAATTCTTTCCTGCTAGTTCTAATGCCACTCATGCAATCTTCTCTTTTCCTCCTCTAATCTAATGCAGTGCAAAAATATCTTGGATGGTGATTTATGGAGCATTTATATATGCTGAGATTCTCTTTGGTGGGTCCCATTTTATGGACCACTACGTCGTGGTGGAATCACATGATTATTGAATCTGCTACTGTATAATTCCACACTTCCCACATTAATAAATTACAGGGCATGCATTGCATGCAGCTAGTATTATACAATTTCTGCATTGGCCAATGCAGTACGGGGATACATGAATGAAAAGCCTCCAAAAAAAACATAAAACATATGTTGTTTAATTTGCTGTGGTCTAGGTTTGACATGGCAGAGGTTACTTCGTCTCTCCGAAAAGTAAATTACAAATTCAAGTAAAATGGAAAAAGAAAATCTGTATCCTTCCATGCTTTTTACTAATATTAATATTATTTCCAACAGATAAATTATATTCTTTAAAATTATGAAGGGTGGTAATAATGAAGGCAATTTTAGTGGCAGCCGGCGACAAAATGGTAGCAAATGAACAAAATTGTAGCCATGGATGATAAATCTCTGGCAATGAAAGTGTTTAGGTTGGTGGCGATGGTAGTCACAGTTATTAAACCCGACTTTATTAAACTCGATGTAAGATTATTATGTTATAAGGTTCAATCATTAGTTAGACAAGTTGATTTGTGTTAATAAAAAAAATTAAAATAATATCATTTAAAAATACTAACAGTTTTGATTAGGTTAATCAAGTTATATCATATTAATTTTTATTTAAAACCTAACCTAGATCAAGGAACAAGTCATTTAGGTCTAAAGCAATCTGAGTCCTTGCACATAGTTAACTATTTATTGCAATAGTGTAATTATTAATTTACTCTTCCTAAAACAAATTAAATTGCCCTGGGGTAATTCGATCTTTTTGCTAGGCCCATTAATTATTATCATATTAATTAGGGTAAGATTTGTATTTTTAACTTTTTAAGTACACTAGAATAACTAAATTGCCTTTGAAAGATTTTTTTTAAAAAAAAATAGCATCTAGGAGTTTTTTCAACTTTTTAATTTTTAAAACATAGTAAAAAAACTAGATTACCATTAAAAGCAAAAAATTGTGACTAGTGTACATTGGCTATTTCATATTTTCATCCTTGTTTTTTTTTTTTTTTTTTTTACAATCAAGTTAAATGAAAATGATTTGGTCTTTTAATAAATATAAAATATTATTAAAAAAAAAAATTGATTGGTGCATGAAACGCCAGCATGTAGAACGCCTCTACACTATTAGGGGGATGCGTGAGGAGATGTGCGTCAGCAAAATGGTGGAATTCAGAATGGAGTTTGAATCATCTTGTGTGGCGCAAGGACCTCTAATTTGACATCGACGACCTTATATTTTTATTTTTATATAAATTTGATCTTTTTTTATATAGATCAAGCTGGGTTTACTGCCAACCATTTAACAAATCAAAAATCTTGATTCAATTTAAAAAAATAAGTTAAATAGAGATGGTTTTTCCCTTCAAATATACTAGAAAAAATAGATCAAAACATATTAATTTTTTTATTCGATTTGATATACAGTTTTTAAGTTGGTGAAATAGTGTTTTATGCTTTAAGATGATTTTATAGTTATTTATATGATAATTTTATAAATGTTTATATGATGTTTTTAAAGTGTTTTTTTTTTTTTTGTTAAAACAAGTTAAAATTTTGGTTTTTTACGTTTCAAAACCAAAACCAAAACCAAGACAAAAAAAAAATTATTATTTTGGTTAAAACAATATTAATTTTTTTTTTAAATCATGATGTTAATAAAAAAAGCTTGTTACTGTCAAAATAAAACAAAATAAAAGGTATATAAACGAGGGAAGAAGATTTTAACTGAAAAATATTTTTTCTCCGAAATTTTAATCATTGTTTTTTATGAATATTTACTTTAATCATTACATAATTAAATAAAAATAAATACGAAAAAACTATGAAAAAGAAGGGGGGGTCAAAGTGCGAACATAAGTAGATGCCAAATCCTATAGTGGGGTGCGCTCGATAAGAAAACACTATGGCCAGCCATTGTTGCATAATGAGCCAATTACGTCATGACACGTCATTAACCTTTACTTTTCCAGGAGTTCGTTTAAGTTTTATTTTACTTTTCTCTTTGCGGCTGCCTGATCGCAGTTAATCGGCGTGTCAAGTTTTGGTTGGCTTCCTCGTGGACTCCGTTTGACCACAGCCAAGTCATGCCCTCATGTAAAGACTAAAGACACGGGCCTCTGATTGCAAAAGGACATGGTGATTTCAGTGAAAAGCAATAAAGATAAAAGGTAAGGGGGTATAAGAATAAATTCAGGAAGATGTCAAGAGGGTTAAGAACTTAAAACTGAAAGAAAATCAATCCCTGCCCAATCTATAAAAGTAAACGGGCCGGAAAATAATTGTTTGAATTATATTTTCACCTCGATAGTTTTCTTATCTTCCATTTTTCTCGTGAAAAAAAGAAAATGTTCCACTTTCACTCTTAAATCTAAAAAAGTGAAAAAATATCTAAGAAATTGTCAAATCATTGAGACGTGGTCGTTTTCATCCAGAAGGAAATTTGGTTGGCTCAATATCACATGAAGTGGGTGTTTGTTTACGCGGTAGCTTCTGCTTTTAAAGCTAACCGCGTAAACCAAGTGTTTGGTAACGCAAGAAAAGCAGATTTTCATTTGATGGGCCCCACAATTTTTCCCATCAAACCATGGTTTTGCAAAAGCAGCTGGGAGCTGCTTCTCTCCGGCTGCTTCTCTTTATTTATCTGGGCACTGTTCATAACAGTGCCCATGCCAAGTGATGCCAGGTGAATTAAATTCACCTGGGCACTGTTCACTCAAAAAGTGAACAGTGCCAAGGTGATAATTCACCTGCAATGCGAGAAGGTGAAGAGAAGCATTCATCTGGCACTGTTCAAGGTGAATTTTTTTTCACTATTCACATAAGCAAAATTTATTAGGCCGCGTCTGATCCGATAAAAAAAATTAATTTTTTTAAATTATGTTTTACTAAAAAACTAATATTTAATATTATTTAATAACACTACATAAATTAAAAGAGTATCGCAATTTTCATCACGTGAATATTTTTTTTTTTTTTGAAAAACCATGAAAATGGTTTAATTAAAATTATAATGACGTAGCATTTGTGAAATTTGATCGCAATTCCAATTATGTTATTGTCGGGTCAGTTAAAAAAAATTCAGTTTTTATTTTTATTTTAATTGTGTTCTATTCAAAAAATTAAAAAGATCATTGATGACGTAACAAATTTCATGATGAAAAGTTCACCACAGCTCAACTAAAAGTACTTTTTATAAAACAACTTTTTCAAACCACAACCACAAAAGCTACCGCAATGAAAGCGATTTAGTGTAATTGTTTTGTCCGTTTCCATTATCAATTTGGTTAGGTGAGAGCGCTTCATAACTTCCTTTAGCATTGCAAATTACAAATTTGAAGAGAGTTTGACTTTGACCACGTGGATGTAAAAGATCGAAACATATCTGTTTAATTTCATAACCCTTAATTCTTACGTTAAAAAGAATTGTTAACATAAACCTAAAACCTAAAGGAATTAAATTATTTTTTTTAGAACATCAAGGCACAAAACACTGTAAATTATAACAATATAATTCATTAATCAATATCATGTTGATGAGGATAAATGAATTTTTTTTATTTTAATTTTAAAACAGTAAAATAACTTAATTATATTAAGAGAATATTAAATTGATATCTAGAGTATTTTTAATCTTTTCATTTTTTCAAATACAATAAAATAACTCGATTACCATTAAAAGCAAAAATTACTAAACCGGTGTTCAATGAATTTTTTATATTTTTATCATGATTTTTTTTTGTTATAATCAAGTTGACTTGGGAACAGTCCCTCGACGTTTGTTTTCATTTAATTTTTTTATTTGATATAGTTTTTATTTTTTTAATTGTTATTTTTTTATTTTTTTTATTTTCTTGATTTATTTTATTTTTAAATTTTATCCCTCATGATTTTATTTTATTTATTTTCTATACTAAATTTAATCCTTGTTCTTTTATCATTATTTGGTTTGTTTTTCAATCATTTTCTCAATTATTATTATTTTTTTCAATATAATTTCTTGATATTTAAATGATTGAGAAATTTGCTTTGTGACTTTGTCATGTTTGTCTTTTATGGGGTAATTTTAATTTTATAACTTGGGTCACGATTTCTTCTTTTATTATTTGGTTTACTTGAGAGTTTATCTTTATTTTTTTTATTAAATTTCTTTTATACAAGATTATCCAATCTCACGAACAAGCTGTGAATTATTTTTAAAATACAATCATAACATATAACCTTTTCTTTTCTTCCTTTTCTTATTCACCATAACTATATCGGCTATAATCATTCAACCATTATCAATACCATAATTATTATTACCATAATTGGTATCGCATGTTTATCACCATTACTAATGCTCCATTATTTTTTCAATTTCACCTCTTCTAGTGATGCTTCTATACTAAACAAGCCACATTGGGCTATTATGTTGCTACTTTTAAATAGATTAAGGGTGGAGATTTTTTTTTTTCTTGATTATGCAAGAGAATGAGGTAAACGATGATGAGAAATTGAGAGAAATAAGGACATTGAGCTGGCATTTATTCATGTCAATAATGTGATGTACTCATTTGAATAGTTTTCATGATGGTTCAAGTGATACAAACAAAATCCTCTCCTGCATTTGTCATAATTGTAGACATCCCACAAGCCCTTGAAATTCCCTCCTACGTTTGTGATAATCATGGATGTTCATTGTCTACAACACTCCATTGTACCCTTTATGGATTAACTGCCTATGTTCGTAGGTTTTAGGCTAGGAGGGGAAATATAATTAGTGTGTTAGGTTCAATTAATTAAAAACAAAAACCAACGGTGTAGCTAATTTACTTTTGTTATGTTCTATTTATTAAAATAATATTTTATGTTTTTTTTTAAGATTCACCTTTCAACAATTTAATTTTTGTAATTAATTTTTTTTTAAAATATCATTTAATATTAGGTTATTTAAGAAATTATACCTTTTTTTTTGTTAAATTATATATCAATCACTTGGATTTAGTTTTTTTATCTAATTTCAAGTTTTAACATTAGATTTATTAAAAGTTAGGCTTCATATTTTTTTCAATTTATTTTTTATTAATTTGTCCTGATCATGTGACCTAAATTAAAAGTTTAATATGTTAACCGAGACTTTTTAGCTTGTTTTTCTTATTGATTTTTTTATTTTCTCTTTCAATACTTTGTTTGTTGGGAATTAGGCTTCGTGTTTTTATTTATTTTTTATAGAGTTATCCTGATATCTTGACTCGAGTCGTGGGTTTGTCAAGTTAATTTGAGTTGACTCAAGTTTATTTTTTTTATTCTTTATTAATTGATTTTTTTTTCAATTTCACCCTCCAATAACTCAATCTCTTTTTTCTTCAATCTCATTCTTTAATATTATGTTATTTGAGAATTGAGCTTTGATTTTTTTTTCCAGTGTGCTTTATGTTAATAGTCTCATAGATTTATTTTTTTTAATTTCAACCTTCAATATTGGATCTATTAGAAATGGAGCTTTGTATTTTTTTATTTGCTTTTTATAAAATTATTTCGGTCTCATAAACCAAATTGTGGGTTTAACAGGTCAGCCAGAGTTGACCAAGGTTGTTTTTTCATCATTTTTTTTAATTGATTTATTTTTTTATTTTATCTTTCAAAATTAGGTTGGTTTGAAATTAGGCTATATATTTCTTTTTATTTGCTTTCCATAAAATTATCTTGATTCTATAAATTAGGTCGTGTGCTTGATAAATTAATCCAAGTTGACTCTATTCATATTTATCAATCATTTTTTAACTAGACTTCATAATATTTTTCAATTTGCTTTTTATTTGATTAATTAGTAATTGACTTTTATAATTTTTTCTACTTGCTTTCAACAAAGTTATCCCTATCTCATGGCCTGGGTCACGTGTTTGGTGGGTTGGCTTGGGTATTTATTTTCCCTTTTAATTTGATATTTTTAAAAATTTTATCATTCAATATTAGGTTAATTAGAAATTGATATTCATAATTTTATTTTAACTTATGTAATTTTGTTTTTTTTTAATTTAATATTTTTTTAATTTTATTTTTTAATATTAAGTTAATTATAAATTAACATTCATAATTTATTTTTACTTTTTTTAGTACCATCACAGTTTTATGAACTGGATCGGAGATTTGACAGGTTAACCAAATTAATTCAATGTGTTGTCGTTTCAGTATTTAAAACAAATGTCATATAATATGTTATTGTTTCAATATTTAACATCATCTAATGTATTATCGTATTATTATTTTAAAAAATATCATTAAATATGTATTATATTTTGAAATACTAATTATTTTTTATTATTTAAAAATATGTTAGCATTGTATATTTTTTGATATTAAAAATAATTAATCTAACCTGCAGTGCTTCACATTTCTATTATCTAAATCTTGGTCTATTCGAGGTTTTAGCTGGCATTGTTTTGGCTTATATTTTCTTATGATATTGTTATTGGTTCGTTGTGAGAATAACCTCCCAGTTAACTCGTCGTTTTATTAATAAAATCTTCTTTGTAGTTTATGATCTTAATTTATTTTTTTAATGTTTTTTAAACCTTTCTACATGACTGTTGAAGTTGTTTCGTATAAATGACATGGCATGTTTCTGGTTCCACGTGTTCCATCTACTATAAAAGGTTAATATTTGTTTGTTTTTATATTTTAAAAATGTTTTTAAAAAAAATTATTTTTTTTAATTTTTATTTCTTCAAATTAATATTTGATTTTAAAAATAAAAAATAATATTATTTTAATATATTTTTAAATAAAAACACTTTAAAAAATAATAATAACCACATCAAAAAAACCTGAGTCATGTTAATTTACTTTCATTGTTTATCTTTCTCAAAAAATAATATTTAATTGTACTCCATGTATCACCCTCTTCATATGTACAAGAAATTACCATTTCAGTTTTCTTTTCCTTTCTTTTAGTTTTCCTAAAATATCTCTCATAATATTTTTCTTCAACATCTTATAATTTTCCTCACTTGCTACTTTTATGATAACTACTATGAGTACTATCAAATCATTCCAACCCTAAATATTCATGGTAATTTATCTTTCTTTCCTTTTATTTTAATGAAAAATATAATTTCCTAAATGGAGAGGACTTACATAACCCTTAATAAAAATAATAATATAGATAATAACTAATTTAATTTATCGAGCATATATTAGTGTGTTTGGTATTATAATAGTGGTTGTAGTTTGAAAAAAATTGTTTTATAAAAAATACGTTTAGTTGAGGCTGCTTTGACATTTATATATGTTTGATTAAAACTATGGTTAAAAACTGATGTTAAACAAAAAGTAATTTAATGTGTTTGGTTAAAAGAATCATTTTCAAACTGAGGTTATAAAATAATTAAAATGTGTGTGTGTGTAATGATGGTTTTTAATTTAAATATTATATATTTAACAACTATTATTACATCATGATATAAATAATACTTATATCAAATATTTTTTATTGTTCCATTAAACTATTTATAATTTCATCGCGTATGAAATCCATCCGACAAGAACTACAGTTTCCTTGGTTTCTTAAGCGGGCAGCAACATTAGGTAAAATATCATCATGAACAAAATTGGAATTGTGATCAAATTGTGTAAATAATACATTATCAAATGATCTCCTTCTATTTTTTTCAAATAAAACACAATTAAAAATAACAATAAAAATTGAATTTTGTTTTAACTGGGTTGGACCTGGTTCAATACATTTAGTTTTGAACTGGACCCGGCCCAACCTGAACAGTGGAGTACTGTTTACATGAACAGTGAAGAGTGATACTCTCCCTTGTCCGCATGTTTATGGAAAGTAGCTTTAGCTGCGTTTTATAAATTTGTGGTTTAAATAAATTTTGTATGGTTTCTTGTGAATAATAAAATATGTTTTAACATTACCAAGTATTCAATATGTGCGGATTGTTTTAAAAGCAAACTATCGCATAAAAAAAACAGGTGGCATACCTGGGGGTTTGAAACGAACTTTTACTTTGTAGATTATGCATTTCTTATATATATATATATATATATATATATATATATATATATAGAGAGAGAGAGAGAGAGAGGGGGGGGGGGTTGCTACATGCTCAATAATAACTCAAAAACCAAATTCGAATTTAGGAAAAAAAAAATAACATTTTTTATTATATTATGGAATGCTTTCTTTGAAGCCGAAAACATAATCCTCCAGAAATGATACTATAATTAAAATGCCACGTATTGTATAGGGAACACAAATCATTATGACAAGACATGGAGAAGCAAAGATCGTCCAAGTGAAAAAACTATAGCCACGCTATAGAAATATAATTAAAGATAAACTAAAATATTCATATGGTTTTGATGTTAAGGGTTGATGTTCAGTGAACAAGCGAATAGGAAGATGGTTAAGGATTGAGGTTCTTTTTTAAATTCATTTTAAAAGGTGTTTTTTTAGGATTGGTTAAGAAAAAAAATAAAGAAATTGATTAGATGTATCTGAAATATAAATAAGATTTAGTTGTGAATTGCACAATTCATAGAAATGATAAGAGATAAAGATCTTGTTTGTTTATAGAAAATCAGTTTTTTTTTTAAATAATTTATTTTTGAAAAGTAAATTCTAAAAAAATAAATTATTTTTTGATGTTTGGTAATGTCATGAAAAATAAATTGAAAAATATTTTCAATTGTTTGGTTATGTTATAGAAAATGAGTTGGAAAATAGTTTACTAATGTTTTATTTTTTTTTAAAAAAAGTTTATTAAAATAATAAAAAAAAATTAAAATTAAAAGGTTGAATGAGAATAGAATTGAAAAAAAAAAATAATTTCATAAATTATCTCAAATAAAATAAATAATAATCAAAATAATAGAGATCAAATCTAACAGATAAAAAAAATTAAAAGATGATGAAATTAAAATAATAATAATTACAATTTCATAAATTATTTTAAAATAAATAAGTAACAATAAAAAAAATAAGAACCAAATTTGATAGATAAAAAATTTCAATTAAAAAAATATAAGAGAAAAGTAAATAACAATAATAAAAATAAAGACCAAAGTTAATATAAAAATCAAATCAAATTAAATTTTAAAGAATAAAATTGAAATAAAAAAGATTCTAGCAAAATATATAGCAATCAAAAGTTTAAGGATCAAATTTGACATGATCAGCAAATAATATGATATTTTTAATTTTTTCACAACTTCTGAAAAGTGGTTTATGGCCAAAATAAAAGGAAAACATTTTTTTGAAAATCAAGCAAAATTTTTTATTGACATAAAAAGTGTTTTTCCGCTGATCGGAAAATATTTTTCATTGACCAACTTTTCTAATGACAAAAAAAAAATAAAAAACTTTGGAAAAATGATTTCATAAAACCAATTTTCGTTGTATACTTTAATTCTGGTTAAGGTGCTATATATAATGGGAGTGGTAGTGGAGAAGGTGGTGGTGTTGATGAAGATAGCAATAATGAGATAATTATTAAAATAATTAGATGATATTATAAGTGAATTAATATAAATAAAATATTTTTATAAAATCCCACGAGCTAAAATTATTTTTCAATTAATAGATTAAATTTAAAATTTAATTATGAAATATTTTACATTGATCAATTTTTATATAAATCTTCTTATAAAAAATAAATGTGTAAAATATTTTATATTAATTAATTTTCATATAACTAATCTTAAAAAATAATATGTAGAATATTTTAGGTAAAACAAATACCTTCTCAATTAAAATAATATATAATTTATAGTCAAAAGCAAGGCTATTTTTTTTATTATTATTATTGTCCACGAGGTCTATTCTAGCAGCAAGTGTTTCTAGCGGTTGTACAGGAGATTAATTGCTAGCATTCTATCTACCATCAAGATCTATTAGCTTAAATGTATATGCCTTTTTTGATCGACACCCTTTTATTTATTTATTTATTCCCGATTTCAACTTGCAAGCCAAAGGGTTTTTTTAAAAAAGATGAAATGTAATAAAAAGGAGTACTAATCAAAACATCTTATAATTTAGGGGCTGGAAAAATAAAATCTAGGAAGTGTTATCAAAATGGCTTATAGTTTAGAATGAGAAAATTATTAGAATAAGAAAATTATCTTGATTGTTCTATAATTTAGTCATTTGTATATTTATCTTTTATGTTTTTTAAAAATTTCAGTTTACATTTTAATTTTTGTTATACGTGTAGCAATTTACATCTTGAACTTTCCTATAGTTTAATTTATTTTATACTCACTAATAATATAAATTATAATTTAAGTAAGTGTAAAAATAACTAAACTATAAAATAATTAATATAATTTTCTCTCTAGAGAATACCAATTTTGTTACTCATGCTATGCAAGGAGTAAAGTTTCAAGTTAATTATGAATATAGTAAAAGAATATATTGACATTTTGTTCAATGATTCCAGCAAGTTGAGTAATTTTGTTTTTAAATATAAAACAAATGCAAGTATCAATAATTTTTTTTTTCTAATTGCAAGTAAAACTTTTTATTATAAATTCAAAATTTAATGTATATGAAGTTTTTTTTTTTAAAAAAAAATTAATACGACAACCTCTTTGATTAACCTAGACTAGCCCTAACTAACCTATTAAAGTTGTGACTTGAATCAAGAATTTGATTGGGATTAATAATATTGTTTTTTCAAAATAAATTTTATTTAATTAAATAACAATAAAAAATAAACTATCAAGAAATCAACCGGATAAAATTAAGAAAAAATAACAACTGTAAAGTTTTGTTTTGCTAATATTATAAAAAGACCACTATATTATTATTAGAAAACAAAATAAAAATTGAATTTAATTTAATAAAATAATATATAAAATATAACCTTATCTGATTTAAGAACTTGCTAAATTAATATATCTATAAAATTTTAAATTAATTAATTTTGACAAAAAAAACTTGAATCCAAAAAAAACCTAAAATATATTAGGCCAGCACACACACTTAGTCTTAAAAATAAAAAGCCCAAAGATACTTGGATTTACAAGTCTAGGGTCAAGCTCCCCCCCTCCCCGCCCCACCTAATAGGGCAACAAGTTTCTTGTTGGGTTGCTATTTAGAATTCAGTTATTATTGTGGTGGTCGGAAAATTAAGAGAAAGTATTTGTTTTAAAAATTAATTTTTTTATCTATTTTCATCTAAAAACTTCATAAAAACATACACAAACCACCTAACAACCTTGAAACATCAAAATAAAAATAAAAAAATCAAAATCAAACATGATATACTATTCTTGCCATTTTAGAGGGGAAAACCATCTCTATTCAACTCCTCTCAAGAAAAAAAACTCATTGGCACTTTTATATATATTTTTTGGGTGCTCAAATTGTTGTTAAACAACAACTTCATTATTTTTTTTACGAGTTTGTCTTTTTTTTTTTTTGATAACTCATAGGCTAAAAAAATAAACTTTTAGATAAAAATAGAAATTATAAAAACTTTGAGATTGACTATGTATTTTTTTCCATACTTTACATCATGGTCTTCTCACTTTAAAAATTATATTTTTTATTATAATTAAAAACTTTATCTCGGCTATAAAAGGACTAGATAAAAAACAAAATCAAAGGATAGAAAAAAAAAAAAAATTCAGTTGTCTCATTATTTATTTATATGAACAGAGAAGGAGTAGGGGGAAAAACTAAGTCGTTTTAGTTCATGTACTAACTTGCACCAATAAGCCTAATCCACTGGAGTGAAACAAACCGACCTGTCCCTAGTAGAAAAAAAGTTTAAGGACGGAAATGAAATATTAGAGAACACAGTAGGACTACAATGTATTTAAACCAAAACCTGTAACCAAAACCGTACGAGTTTCAAAAACAAAAACCACAAACGGTAAATAAGGAGAAAAGGAAGTGGCATTCACACACTGTCGCTCTCTCCCCATTACCAACACCAGAAAAAAACCCCACTCACATGCCACCTCCACTCTCCTCCCTTTCTCTCACCTTTCCCCTCTCCTCTGCCCTCCATTGGCATTTTCACCTCCCTCTTCCACTCCCTGTAATAAATTATTCCTAACAAAAACAGGCCAAAACCCCAAAATACCAAAAAAGGACAAAAACATAAAAAAAAAAGAAAGAAAGTAAAAAAACCCATCCCAAAACACAAAAACACCATTAAAACATAGATGAAGCACAGACTGGGAATCTAACCACCACCTCCTCTCCTTCTCTCCCCTTCTCTCTCTCTTTCTCTTTCTCTTTCTCTTCCAAGTCCATACCACAATGGACTTCATTTGAGAGAAGAAGAAAGACCCACAGAAAAAGTTTCGTCTCTTTGTATTTAATGGCAGCTCCAAGTGGGTTAAGTTTAGACCCACCACAACCTCCAACAACTGCAGAAGTATGTCAATGGTTAAAGAACTTACCTTTAGCACCTGAATACCGTCCAACACTATCTGAATTCCAAGATCCAATTGCTTACATTTTCAAAATTGAAAAAGAAGCTTCCCAATATGGAATCTGCAAAATTATCCCTCCTGTCTTACCCTCTGCTAAAAAAAACCACTCTCTCTAATCTCAACCGCTCTCTCTGCGCCCGTAACGGTGGTTCCTCCGCCCCCACATTCACCACACGACAGCAGCAGATCGGATTTTGCCCCAGGAAACCTCGCCCTGTTCAAAAACCAGTGTGGCAGAGCGGGGAGACCTACACATTTCAAGAATTTGAAACCAAGGCTAGAACCTTTGAGAAGAATTACTTGAAGAAGTTCTCTAAGAGGGGAGCTCTTTCTCCATTAGAAATTGAAACCCTTTATTGGAAAGCTACTTTAGATAAGCCTTTTTCTGTAGAATATGCGAATGATATGCCTGGTTCTGCGTTTTCTCCGAGGAAAAAGGAGGGACAAGGGGGGGTTGCTGGGGAGGGAATGAGTGTGGGGGAAACTGAGTGGAACATGAGGGGAGTTTCAAGGGCAAAAGGGTCCTTGTTGAGGTTTATGAAGGAGGAAATACCTGGGGTTACTTCGCCTATGGTTTATATTGGGATGATGTTTAGTTGGTTTGCTTGGCATGTTGAGGATCATGATTTGCATAGCTTAAATTACATGCATATGGGTGCTGGGAAGACTTGGTATGGTGTACCTAGAGAGGCTGCTGTTGCATTTGAGGAAGTTGTTAGGGTTCATGGGTATGGCGGAGAGATTAATCCCCTTGGTGAGTTAGTTTTGTTTTTGTTTTTTTTTTTTTCTCTAGGCATTCAATGTTGGAGCTACTAGTAATTAGATTCCACTGTTTTTGGGATATTTATATCCTTCTTTAATTGCATTGGTAGTTTTGTGTGTTGTTTTTACATGTTCGTGTGAATTTTGTAGAATCTAGTTAAATGGACGAATATTAGAGGTGTGTAGTAAGGATTAGATGTCATGCCTGTTTATTTGAACAATATGTTCTGACAATTGTTAGAACTGGGAATGTTCTGAGCAACTGATGTCAGTTATAAAGATAGATCATGGAGCTATACACTTTGCAAGAAAGGCAGTGGTTGATTTGTCTGGGATGGTTTTAATTTGTGCATTCTGACTTGCTTTGAGAGCTCTGAGGTTTAATTTGTTACTGTACAAGTCCTTGATCGAATCTATAAAGTTTCTATGCTTTACTTAAAGTTTAAGCCGCTGTGATAGATATTGAGTGGGTTGTCTTGCTTTTGCTTTTTCATACACCTTGTGTAATCTTACTAGTTATGAGAAGTTGTAGTGCATTTCATGTGCCTTTATCTTGGAGTGTTTATTTTTTTTCAAGTGTTTTTATTTTAGGGTTTAATGACCATTCAGTTAAATTTCTTGGTGATTCCTGTGTTTATTCCTATCAGTTTCTGTATCTAGTAGTAATTCTTAGTAGCTATTTTGAGTCACTTGAAATGAATTGGAGGCACAAGCATGAAGGATAAGTGAACACTAATTCCAAGCAAATATTATGCGTTATCTTCATCCGCAAAAAGTTTAATTCTGGTTGGAGAGGATCATGCATGAAATTCTGACATTCTCCATGCAACTGATATGTGATTTTTTTTTTCCATGTTGATAGTACACGGTGAATGTAGGTCTCCTCTCCCTCCCTCACTGGTTCCTGCTTAGTTGCCTTAGAACTTTCCTTAGCTTTCTACCCGTATTAAATGCAACTATGTGAGCAACCTCTAGCTCTTCCATCTCCTTATTGTGTCACCTGAATTTATCCTCTCGAGATGAAGAAATAAGGTTGTTTTTTCTTCCTTATGAGAATAGGTGCTTTTGTGACTTACCTGCACTGCTTTCATATGTCACTTTGAAGATGTGGGATTCATGTTTCATGGAAAGGCACTTTATGTGGGATCCAGTTAATTGATGAGAATATTTCTTTTTATCTTCTTGATCATCTTGCTCTTAAAAAAATATTGTTACGCTGTTTTATTGACTGCTTCTGTGCCAAGTAAAAGCAACTTAGTTTAGATTTTAGAATCAATAGATGGCAGTTGTCTTTATTTTTGAGGATTCATTCTAATCAACTGAGTACTGAATTCCACTTTCACCCTTGATCTATCAGTTACATTTGCTGTTCTTGGTGAGAAAACGACAGTAATGTCACCAGAAGTATTTATCAGTGCAGGTGTACCATGCTGCAGGTACCCGCTGAATCCCTTCTCTGTTCTGCTCCTAAGCATTCTCCTTTAGCTTTCCAATAACTTCCTTAAATTTCATTATATGGGCCCCTCATTTACATATGAACTGTAGAATTTTATGATGCTATTTCCTTTACTTAATTAAACGTGATTGATTAATTAGCAGTTCAGTATGATTGAAAACTGAGTTGAAGTGCAGGGAAAGACAGTCAATCCTTCAAAAGTGATCTCTTAAGGACCAGAATTTCATCTTAACCTTTCCCTTGACCGCCTAAAGAGCAAACCATAATACCTGCACAGAACCTTTAATGTTTTGCATGTGGCATGATGTTTATCTCTATATTTCTAATGCTTCCAGTTGCTCCAAATCAGGTTAGTCCAAAATGCTGGGGAATTTGTGGTCACCTTCCCAAGAGCCTATCATTCAGGGTTCAGTCATGGTAAATTGCCTTCATATCTCACTTTAGCATCCTTCTTTGGGACAGTGATTATGCTTTTGTTACTTTTGTTGATGCAAGTACATACTTCATCCATTATATTTGACTTCCAGGATTCAATTGCGGGGAGGCAGCCAATATTGCAACGCCTGAATGGTTGATGGTTGCTAAAGATGCTGCTATTCGAAGAGCTTCAATCAATTACCCTCCTATGGTGTCTCATTTCCAGCTACTTTATGATCTTGCACTCGAATTTTGTACAAGGTATCCTGATTGAACATTTGCAACTTTCCTCTTGGTTGTTGAACTGCCAGTACAATTCTTTCAATACCTTGCCCGTGGGCTATTTGGAGGCATTCTGCCTTAAAAAAATTGATTATTTCAAATTCAAGATAGTTTTTATTAACTTTGTGCTGTTGTACCCATAGCATAGCAAGAGTCTCAATTCATTATTCTATATCTACTAATCTTGAAACTTAGTAGAGTTTGAGATCTTCAGCATCAGACTGCTGGGAAGAATTTCATTGGAAATCTATCATATTGTCACCTCATTATTTAAGTTGATCCAAGTCTATTCTGTATTTTATTCCTAGGTGAGTGTCTGTAGCATGTGAACTGATCTGTTGACATTCTATTTTAGGATGCTACCCTTTATTCCACATGCAATATTCATTATGATTATAGAATCCTCATAGCCTTTATTTTCTCCCTTCTAGAATACCCGTGAACATCAGTGCTAAACCACGGAGTTCAAGACTGAAAGATAAGCAAAAGGGTGAAGGAGAAATGCTGGTTAAAGAGCAATTTGTGAAAAATATGATACAGAATAATGACCTGCTTCATATTCTTGGAAAAGGATCTTCAGTGGTGCTTCTTCCACAAGGTTCTTCAGACATTTCTGTTTGTTCAAAATTACGAGTTGGATCCCAGTTAAGAGACAACCCCACCCTTGGATTATGCAGCCAAAAGGATGTTATGAAATCCTCGAAAAGCTCAGGTTCTGGTGACATCTTGCAGGACAAGAACCAGGAAATCAATCAAGTGAAAGGCTTCTTTTCAGTGAAAGCAAAGTTTGCTTCTTTGTGTGAAAGGAATAGATTTTCCACATTAAATGGAAATGAATGCTCACAGAGTATGAACATAGGCACTGAAAGAGGGCGTTCCATTCATGGTGATAAGTTGTCAGATCAGAGACTGTTTTCATGCGTCACATGCGGGATTTTGAGCTTTGATTGCCTTGCCATCATTCAACCAAAAGAAGCAGCTTCTAGATACCTCATGTCAGCTGACTGCAGCTTCTTTAATGATTGGGCCGTTGGTTCTGGAGTAACTAGGGATGTTTTTGCTGTTGCTGGTGGGATTGCAAACATTTCCGAGCAGAATTCCTCAAGTATGTTTGATGGAAAAACTCTACGTCTTTTGTTACTTGCCTCTATATTACACGATAACATAGTAGTCAAAGTCAAGTGGTTCTTAGTTATGATCCAACCATGTGTTTAATTGGACACTGATGTGTTGTCTGGAATTTGGATTGCCTGATACAAACCCTTAACATCAGTATACCAATGTTGAAGCCTCTGGCTAAGACCTGACCTCAGGAGTAGGGAGGATTTGGGCAGGTTGATCTTAATTAAATGATACCTTAATGCCTTCACAAATCATTGATGATGCTTTAAAGATTAAGTTTTATTATTTTTCATTTTATGTGGGCATATCAGTTGGTAGTCAGAATTTCTGTTCTTGATGCCAGTGGTATTTGTTGATATTCATGAACATTAGGAAAGGGATTACTGGGAAAGAGCATGCTTGTTCTTTGGAGGAAAATAAATATGAAAATACTTGGGGCCAATCCATTACATGTACAGTTGCAGTGTGTTAATATGATAAAAAATAAATAAATTATGTTTTTGTGGAATTCATCGGAATAAAAGTGGTCATGTTTTCAAGTTATCTGGATCAACAGTGATTTTATTTGTTCAAAACATTCCCTGATTTGTCTCTTTCTGATTTGAAATGGACTAGGAAAAATCTTTGGATTTGTCATACAATGATGAGTGGATGAAAGTAAAAAATCTGTTGCGTGCAATAATAATGTTCTCAGGAAATGTCGGTGTGCTGCACCTGTTTTAGATCAAACTGTACATTCTGCTGTCTAAATTCTTTGTATTTCAACACACTTATCCAACCAGCTACACATTATATTTAATCTGCATATTGTATTTGTCTTTGTTTGCATTTTCTTTCTGGTTTCATGCTTTCTTCTTATAGCTGCTAGTTTTCAACATGGTATCTTTGCTCTAAAACAGGGTGGGTGGAAAAGAATACCACGGCTGGCTTTTATGATGTCCCTGTTCAATCTCCTAATTACCAAATTCAGATGGCAGATCAAGGTGTTGAAGTGGCTTCCAGCTCTGCAAAACAGTTAGAGGCTTCTGCTCTTGGCCTGTTAGCTTTGAATTATGGAAATTCTTCTGACTCTGAGGAAGATCTGGTTGAAGCAGATCTATCTCACCATGATGAAATTAACATGACAAACTGTTCATTAGAAAACAAATATCAGTGTCAGAGTTCTGCCTTCCCTTCTTACAAGCAGAAGTACTACAATGCTGCAACCGGTGGTCTCCCTCAATCTCCATCAAGACTTGGTGAGCGGGATGATGTTCCTCGCAAAGCTAATGATATGTATCCAGAACATGAAGATAGACAAGATAATTTCAAGGATAAAACTGATGATACACTCGAGTGTTCTTTTGGCTTCCCAACCGGTAACCCTGCTTCAATTGAATCAAACAGTTTGGATGGTAGATACAGAGATCCGATGTCAATGTCACACGTGTCTTTAAATTGTTCCCCAATTGTCCATGATATTGAAAAAACAAAGTTCAACAGGCCTATTGCACCAATAGAGAATCCAGACATGCCATTTACCCAAAGATCTGACAAAGATTCTTCATGCATGCACGTGTTCTGTCTTGAGCATGCTGTAGAAATAGAACAGCAACTTCGTCAAATTGGTGGAGTACATATATCGCTTCTCTGTCATCCAGGTGTGTTTTTCTTTTTTCTTCTTCTTTATATAGTTGAGGCCATAGAAGTTTTTCGTAATAGAATAAGCACTACCTTCTCTCCTTTCCGGTTTCCTTCTTTTCTAGTGTTTGTTTGTATTTCAAAATCAAGTTTCATGAAGAACTTTTCTTTTTGGGTGGTGCATGGCAAAGCATGAATGTAGAGATCATGAGATAATTGAGTGTGGTCATACCAGCACACTTGCTGTAGGCTGGTTTGTGATATTCAAGTAGCTAGACTGACCCTAGAACAGGGAATATGCACCTTTTTTGTTTTGCTTTTCTGTTTCAAGTGACCCTACATTGTACCTGTTCATGATGGTTTAGACTTTAGAGTCTCATACCATTTTGTTTCACTGCATGGTTCATGTAGTTCTCATAGATTGGTCTTGATTAATACTAAGTGAACTCTAATCTCCATAATAAGCAATTTTTTTTGCAAAGAGCACCAAGGGGTGCAATCTATACACAACAAACAAGAAGCTTATTTACAAGACAAGGAATCTGCAAAAGCTTTAGTTGTGGAAAAAATAAACAAAATATTGTTTCCTATATGAAAACCATAAGTGAAGAGCCTTCATCCAGCTTCAAAAAAACAGCACTCCACACTTGCCAAAATAGTTCACAAGTGAAGAATTTTCCTTTCATCTGTGCGCTTTATACCCCTTGGAGCCTTACCCTCCTTTTCAATTGTCCTGGTTTCTAAGGAACAAGATTCCCATTTCTGAAGAGAATTTGATCATGTGGATTGTGTTTTTAAGAGAAGGAATCTGTGTAACATGGATGAAAAAGAGTTGCTGCTCCATACTATTCCTTTGTCCCTATCAGTGCCACAGCAAGAAAATTGCACTATGCTCCATTATATTACACACATTTACTCTCTACAGGCCTTCAGTTTTTCTGTGAAAGTGCCACTTAGGCTGGAGAAAGTGTAGTCAATGTGATAATAAATCAATATGGCAACTCTATCCATCATAGTTTTTTTCAGAAAACTTTATTATGCTCAAGTCATCTCTCCAAATTATATCCACTATTATAGCAAGAAGTTGCATATTGTTTATCTGTTTACTTGAATTCATGGATTTTCATTAAACTTTTACAGAGTATCCCAGGATTGAAGGGGAGGCAAAGTTAGTGTCAGAAGAACTGGGGATTGATCATCTATGGAATGACATTACTTTCAGGGATGCTGCCAAAGAGGACGAGGAGAGGATCCAGTCAGCTTTGGATAGTGAGGAAGCCATACCAGGGAGTGGGGACTGGGCTGTAAAGTTGGGGATCAATCTCTTTTTCAGTGCCAACCTCAGCCGATCTCCTTTTTATAGTAAGCAGATGCCATACAATTCTGTTATATACAATGCGTTTGGTCTTGCTTCTTCAGTTAGCTCGACCCCAAAATTCAAGGTGTATGGAAGGAGGTCTGGCAAGCCAAAAAAAGTTGTGGCTGGGAAATGGTGTGGAAAAGTTTGGATGTCAAATCAAGTTCATCCCTTTCTAGTGATAAGGGATCGTGTGGATCAAGATCATGAACAAGAACAAGAAAGAAGCTTCCATGCTTCGGCAACACCAGATGAAAAGCTTGAGAAAAAACCACAAACCAGCAACAAAACTGAAACCACTAGAAAATCTGGGAGGAAGAGGAAAATAACAGCAGGGAGTCGATCAATTAAGAAAGTAAAGTGTCTGGAAGCAGAAGAACCGGATTCAGAAGACTCAATGGGGGACAATTGTCATAGGCAGCATGTGAGGGTTCGCAATAGCAAAAACAATGAAGACACTGAGAGAGAGATTTCATATGATTTAGTGCCGGATAGTCATCAGCAGCATGGGAGGTGCAGCCGCAAATGGGCCAAATCTGTTGAGAGTGATGATGCAGTTTCAGATGATCCATTAGCAGAGCATGTTCGTCAGCAGTATAGGAGAATGCGTAGAAGCAAGCAAGCCAAATCTATCAAGAGGGAAAATACTGTTTCTTATGCTTCAGTGGAGAACAAGTTTCAAAAGCAGCTTAAGAGAGCTCACAGGAGTGACCGAGCTAAATTTTTTGAGAGACAATCTGCAGCTTCTGATAACTCACTGGATGATAATAGTGATCAGTGGCATGAGAGAGCTCCAAGAAGCACACAAGCAAAATATACTGAGAGTGAAGATGCATTTTCAGATGATTCACCAGAGGAGAGTTCTCGTTGGCTGCATGGGAGGGTTCCTAAGAGCAAACAATTGAAATATATTGACAAGGAAGGTGCGATTTCAGATGATTCATTGGAGAGTGGCTCTCATCAGCACAACAGGAGGGTATCTAGAGGCAAGCGAGCCCAACTTATTAAAAGGAATGATGTGGTTTCTGATGATTCATTGGATGAAAGTGCATATCAGCGGCTCCCGAGATTTTCTAGAAGTAAGCTAGCCAAATTAATCGAGAGGGAAAATGCAGTTTCGGATGATTCATTGGACGACAATATCCATCAGCATCATGGAAGGGTTCTTAAAAGCAAGCAAGCCAAATTTGTTGAAGGGGAAGATGCAATTTCAGACGATTCTCATGAGGACAATACTGACTGGCAGCGCAAAAGAATTCCTAGAAGCAAAATGGCCAAATTTGTTGAGAGTGAAGATGCAGCTTCAGATGATCTGCAGGGAGATGATACCCATCAGCATCGCAGAAGAATTCCAAAAAGCAAAAAGACGAACTTTATTGAGAGGGAAGTTGTAATTTCTGATGATCTGTGGGAGAATAATACTCATCGGCATCCTAGGAAGGCTCCTAGAAGCAAGCAAGCCAGATTTATTGAGAGGGAAGATCTTGTTTCAGATGACTTGCTGGAGGATAATTCTGATCAGCAGGAGAAGAGGATTCTTCGAAGCAAGCAGAAGAAATCTTCAACTCTTTGCCAAATTAAACAAGGGACTCCTCGGAAACCAAAGCACATTGCCCCCAAGATGATAAAAAAGGAAACCCTGAAATTAATAAAACTAGAGAGGCAAATAAAGCAAGAGACTCCTCAGCAACGGATTGGTAAAAGTGAGCTGAATGCTAGGCAGTTTGATTCACATTCTGAAGAGGGGGTAGAAGGTGGACCTAGCACGCGCCTTAGGAAAAGACCCTCAAAGCCTCCAAAACAGTTGGAAACAAAGCTGAAAGAAAAGCAACAAAACAGTAGGAAAAAACTGAAGGATGCTTCAGCAGTGAAGGCTCCAGTTGGCAGAAAGAATGTTAAAATAAAAGATGAGGAAGCAGAATATCAGTGTGACATTGACGGGTGCACAATGAGTTTTGGATCAAAACAAGAGCTTGCAATGCACAAAAGAAACATTTGTCCAGTCAAGGGGTGTGGAAAGAAGTTCTTCTCACACAAATATTTAGTGCAGCATCGCCGAGTCCACATAGATGATCGCCCTCTCAAGTGCCCTTGGAAGGGATGCAAGATGACGTTCAAGTGGGCATGGGCCCGGACAGAACATATCAGGGTTCACACAGGTGCGCGTCCATATGTGTGTGCTGAGGAAGGCTGTGGACAAACTTTCAGATTTGTGTCAGATTTCAGTCGTCACAAGCGTAAGACTGGTCATTCGGCAAAGAAAAGCAGGGGGTAATATAAAGAACAAATGTAATTTAACATTGCTAATGAAATTGTTCATTTGACAGGGTAGGGCTAGGTTTAAAAGATAGAGATTAGAGTTTCCCTGTAATTGTCATTGAGAGTAACAATTAATTCTCTTCACCAGGGGTTTAAGTGGCCTTCCATTTACTGCAACCTGAGCAGTTGCTTGGATATTGAAACAGATTAATCTCCAATCATTGCCAAATGCCAATTCTTGTTTCTATTTAAGAGTTCGAGGTTGTTGCTCTTCTGATTAGCTGGGGCGCAGCCACTAGAACAAGGTTAGGGTTAGTATGTGAATCAACTAGATGAAAAGAATTTCCAAGCCATTATGTTTGTGATATAGTTTCCTCCTATCATCCCACTGCTCTTATCAGCTTTTCCCTGTTTTAAGCTGGCAGATACTGAAGTTCTCTAGTGTGCAAACCCTTGCTCAATACAATGACTGCATAAAGAAGACTCTCTTTGTGGAACTACGTTTCCTTTGAAGTTCTGGGAATGGTTGGGTCGATTTTTTATTCTTTTATGTTTGCAAGGTTTCTCTTTCGTTGTGCCATAACCTCACAGCTGCATAATTATGATGAAAGTTTCTTGGACTGGACTCAGTTGAAAATTTAGGGCTCGAAATTCTGAACTCCCAACCCTCCAAATGCCCCTCGCTGGCGGTGATAAAAAGCCTTCGAAATCAACTAGCTTGCATTCAGAGAACTTGATTCACCAAGCTAAGAATCAGCTATGCAAGGACCAAAATGCAGTAGAATCACGTTGAACAAAATTAAAGATTAAAATAAAACAAATCTACACAATGGTTTCGTTTAGAAGTAATGTTTGCCTTGTACAACTGGACCAGTTATGGCAGGGCTCTCTTAGGCCATGTGTTTGAACTCTAATTTCTATGGGCTGAACTCATCTTTTCTTTGATGAATTCAACCCCCAAAAAACCTTCAAATTTGATCCCAAAAGACCCCGTATTCTTAATAATAATAAAAAATATATATAGTAAACTAACGTGTATAGATAATTTTAGAGTACGCGGAATTAATAAAAGTTAACACACACTAGTTTGAATATCCATGTTAATTTTGCTAAAAATGCATTAGCTTCACACAATTTAGCTTTGCACCATATAGGTGGGTCCGCGTTACGGTAGATCCATTACACACACACAGGGATATACAGGGAAGATTCTCATGGAAAAACCAATTCGGCATTTATATATATATATATATATAGATGATGATAATGTTTTTAAAAAAATAAAAAAAAATTAAATTAAATTAGAATGAGATAAAATTGTAAAAAGAAAATAAAATAAAATTAGTAGTGCTTCTTTGAAAAAAAAAATTTCACTTGTTGCTTTTAAAAATTGAGTTTTTTAATAATTAAAATTTAAAGTTTTATTCAGCTTCTTTTTTATGAGTTTACTTTGATATTTCAAATATAACATATTTTACTTACTTATTTAGGTGGATTTGGATCAATTTTTTTTTAATTATTATATATATTTTTAATTTTATCCTTTAATATTTTGTTTGCTAGAAATTGAGTTTTATTTTATTTTTCATTTAATTTCTATAGAGTTATCACATTCTTATTTTATTTTTTTTATTTATCAAATAAGATTCATCAACTTTTTTTTTTTAAGATTGATTTTTTTTATTTTAATTTCATCATTCAACATTTAATTGATAAAGAATTGATTTTTCATATTTTTTTTTTCACTTTTCTTTCTATGAAGTTACCACAATCTTATACCTATAATTTAAGGTTTTTTTTACTTGGTTTGATTGAGTTTTTTTTTTTTTTTTTCTTTTTTATAAAAAAATTATTTGTTTTTCATCTTTTTCCTTTTACATTATATTGTTAATAGTTGAGTTTTATCATTTTATTCAATTTGATTTTGTTAGGGTTACCTTAGTGTTATGATCAAGTCGTATATTTGACATGCTAAGACTCGATGCAAGTTTTTTTTTTTTTACCTTGCTTTCATAGTTATTTTTTCATTTTATATTTTTTTTATATTATTAAATTAAATGTGTTTATTAAATCAAATTGAGTAAATAATTTGAGCTTTAATTTTTGTTTTTGTTTTTATGGAAACACTTGCATCATTTAGCATTTTTTTTTAAACTGCGTGGGTTACAACATATCACAATTCATCTATCTAATTATCTAAATCTTTTATCTAGGATATAAATATAATAATTCAGGACCTTTGAAACAACAAATTAATTTTAACATCACATACAAATCGTAGGACAGTCTCAATTAATTTGTAACATTGTTTTTAATTCGTAGAAATACATAGGTGGCAGTAGCGCATTAAAAGCAACATCACTTTTTCCTTCTACCTTTTTGTCCTCTCCTACTCGATTTTCCTCTTCACCAAATTAGGGTTTCAAAAAATTGAAATGTGGAGGCAAAATGGAACAACAAATTGAATTACCAATCCAAATTGAAACCGAAATCCCTTCATTAGGGCTTCAACCTTCTTCTTCACCTCCTTCTTCTCATCCATGTACCTCTCCGTCGTCCGAACCTGATCAAACGGCCCAGGATGACGATAACTGTCTTCATCAAGAGCTACAGAACCAGCTCGACTTGAGAGAGGAGTTTAAGGAATTGAATGATTTTCATGAAGAAGTGGAGGAGGAGGAGGAATTTAAGAGTGAAGAGAGAGATAAAAAGAGTGAAATTTTTTATGAGAATGACAACGAGAGCAGTGAGAAGGAAGGTGATGATTTAGAGAAGAAGAATGAAAGAAGTGATGAAAATGCTAATACCAATAGAAGGTATCATCAGTATCCGGTGAGACCTGAAGCAGAGGATTGTGCCTTTTATATGAAGACTGGGACTTGCAAATTTGGAGTTAATTGCAAGTTCAATCATCCTGTTAGAAGGAAAAATCAGGTACACCATCTTATAGTTTTTTTCTTCCTTGTGTTAATATCTGGGTTTGTGATTTTATGTGTTTATATTTTGTGGGTTTTGTGTTGGTGTAAATGTAGTCTAGAGACGTGTGTGGTTATGCTTGGTTTGGTGTGTACTTGAGTGTGGAATTTTGTTGTCATTTGCATCTGTATTTTTATTCATATTGTGGGTTTAGTGTTGTTGGTCTAAAAGGAGTATCTTTGGCTGAAGGGGAGGTCTTTGCTTATGTTTTGTGTGTTTATGGTGTTGATGTTGGTGGGTGCGAGTGTTTTGATTGGTTGGTTTTCTTGTTGTTGTGAATAAGGGATTTGATGAATTTGGGGATAAAGAGGACTTTTGGTGTTTGTTGAAAATGGTAAATGTGGGTGGTTGTGGTATTTTTGTAAATTGTATTAATTTGTGTACATGAAAAATGATTATTGAAAGTGATTCTGTGATTTGATTTTCTTGTCATGTGAAAGTTTGTGGCTTAATGAATCTAGAAACTTGATTTTTTTTTTCCCAGTTGCTTAAGTTAGCTTCTGGAAATTGTGGGTATTTTACTGTTTTAATATCTTATGGTTGGATTTATGTGATTGAATATTGTTAACTAATTATCATTTTTTATCTATTAAAATTTGGTTTGTTACAAGGCTGTCATGGAGAAGGTGAAGGAAAGGGAAGAAGCAACAGAGAAGCCTGGCCAGACTGAATGCAAGGTTATTATTGTTCTGTATTGCTAACAATTTGAGGTTATGTTTACTCTTTTTTTTTTTGCTCTGTTCTTTTTGCATGCCACGGGCAAGCAATCCTGTGACTCTTCTAAAAGCATCTCCAAGGGGAGGTGCTATTTAGAAGAGCCAAATTGGTAATATGGCTTTTTTGCTCACATACACTCCAATGGTAAAAAGCAATTTAGAAGAGCCAATTGTATTTTAACATATTTGATACACAACTATTTTAATAACCCGATATGATCTGGTTGATTTGGAGGGTCTAAAAACAACCCGAACGATTCTCAATCAATCAAATATTAAATGATGAAATTGAAAAAAATTCAATAAAAAAAAAGAACAAAAAAAATAAAAAAAATCCGAGTCAATGTGGGTGAAATCGCCAAACTGATGGCATGGGTCATCAGACTAGGATAATCTCATTGAAAGCAAACCGAAAAAACATAGATTTAAAAAAAAATCAAAGGAAAAAAACTATTGAAAAAAAAATACTATTGCAATGAATGTGTTTTGGCATCTTTGCAAGATGTGTAGGAATAGCATTTTTGTAAGAGAAATGCAAAAATAGCATTTTGTTTAGCTTTCCCCTTGGAGCATGAAAAACAAGCAAAGAAAAGCAAAAATATTGCTTTTTTATTTTTGGCTTTTTATTTAGCACTTGGGTTGGAGTTGCTCTAATGCAGCCGAGGAACCCCCAGGCTCTTGTAACTTTTTTTTACCAACTATTATGTTTGGTCCAACTATTATGTTGGCAAGATGTGCTAAATCGCAGTCTTGGGTTTGCATATAGTCTTATTATAATTTCCTTTAATTTGACAATGGCTTAATTTTTAGACATTTGGAATAGGATGATGTTTCTTGCTTCTTTCTGGATTGCAGATTTTGAGGATTTTACCAGTGCAGATTGCCTATACTTTTGGATTGAATATTTTCTTCCTGTTTTTTTTCTTTTCCTGCAGGGTCATATATCTTATTGTTTTACTTGCTCATCTACATTTTTCTCTTTTGAATGATTTTTGTTATAGAAAATATCTATATGTTGTTTGCTTGCACTCATTACAAAGTAGGTTTCTGTTAATTCTGGTCAAATGTAAGGTACTCATTTGATAGTTGGTCAGTCAAGTTGTTTTCAGGTGCACCTTATTTTTTTTATTTTTTCATTTTCATGTATGAGTAAGTTGGTTTTCGTTGATGTTGGCAATATTTCTTTGTTGAGTTCTATGTAATATCTTTGGCTAAAGAATGAAATTTTGTTTCTGTATTATAATTATTTCTTGAGCTTGCTGCAGTACTACCTGAGGACAGGAGGCTGTAAGTATGGAAATGCTTGTAGGTTCAACCACACGAGAGAAAAAACTTTTTCAGTGCCCCCGCTGAAGACACCAATGCCATCAATTTTAGAGCTGAACTTTCTGGGCCTGCCAATCCGTCCGGTATCTCTTTGATGCATACTTTAGATCTATTAATACATGTTTGCCAACCATTGCTTAGGTTCGTTATAGTTAAGTGGCTTTGCTGGAAAATTTTGACAGTCATTATCAATCACAGGGAGAGAAACAGTGTGAGTTTTACATGCGTAATGGCTCCTGCAAGTATGGAGCTACCTGCAAGTATAATCATCCAGATCCTATGGCGGTGGGAGGAAGTGACCTGACTTCGGCATTTGTTAATGGGGGAACTGCTTCTCTACCAGCTCCATCACCAACAAGTGTAGGTTCTTGGTCTTCACCAAGGGCATTAAATGATCCTACACCCTTTGTGCCATATGTGTTTTCACCAACTCGACTTCCTTCTCAAAGTTCAGAGTGGAATGGATATCAGGTATTTACATTAGTGCTTTGCTGTCCAACTTTTATCCCTTTTAACCAGGTAACTTAGGAATACTTTGTGAGTTTACTAATTCCTTGGTGGGTGCAATCTGAAACTGGCAATGGTCCTTTTTTTTTTTGGTGCTCATGGTGTCTTTTGAACTACTTTTCTCTTATTATCTTTTAAGATATTATTTTAGATGGTTTTCCAAGTGTTTTTACTTTTAGATGGTCCACAAAATACATGTTTTTCTTTAATTTAATCCCTGCAATTGACCTTTAGACCTGAAGGGGCTGACACTGAGTGGTGAACGTAAGTAATAGAAGATGCAACTGTACAAGAATCCCAAAATGAAGAATTATGTGAAAGGTCTACTCATCTCTAACTCAAAGTATTCTCTACATGACCTAATCCAGCTGTTATTTTAATATAATCTGCCATGGGTCATATGATTTAGAAAATACAATGATCATTGGCAATTTTGTCATTTGCATGTGCACTTGCTGTTTATTGCATTTATCATGACATGTGTATGAATTACTTTTGCTCACACCTGTCCTTGAAATGCTCTGCACAGCCTACCTATGGAGTGTATTTGTTAGATTCAGTCACATCCATTATTTTCTGGTGGTCAACTATGTTTAGAGTTGGTAGAGCACTGGGAACATTGCAACAGAGTTACTGCCGAATAATTATCTCTTGTTCCTATATTGAAAGTTGAAAACTTCTTGCACATCCCTTGCCTCACAAATTTCACATCAGTGAGGATTAATTTTTCCATTTTCTTTTAACCTTTTTCTTTTCATCTTAGTATATTTATGGTTGAATTGATGATTATCATGCATGCTTGTCTTGACATGTCTTAATGGAGTTTATGTTTTTCTTAGGGGTGGAGGTGTGCTTATTAAATTAAGTTAAAATGTGGTTCGAACAACTGATTATTGAAGTTTATGTACTTTTAATGGGTTATCAAAGATAAGATTTGACGCACTTTTCTGACTTGTCCAGGGTACTCTATACCCTCCTGAAAGAAGTCTGCATCCACCTCCATCTTATGCCATGAGCAACCCAGCAACTGAAAGTAATGTATATGCACCTCAGCAACAGCAAACAATAGTTGATGAATTCCCAGAAAGACCTGGCCAACAACTTTGCAGTTACTTCATGAAATTCGGGGACTGTAAGTTCAAATCTAACTGCAAATATCACCATCCAAAGAATCGGATACCAAAGTCACCCTCATTAACTCTTAGTGACAAGGGCCTGCCACTGAGACCTGTAAGTTGATTCCTATTTCTAGACTGAACCTTACTTATGAAGGATTTATAAACTTAGGAAGTGATTTTTTATATTTTGTTGTCCTTCCCATTTCTTGGCTTCGCTTGCTGGTGTTTTTCTGTTCTTTCCATTTACTACTTTAAATATCACTAGGAAATTTTCTTTTGGCTGGTAAGAGATTTAGCTTTTTTAAGTTTTGAGTTATCATCGAACTCAATATGGATTTTGGTTAAATAAGTAGAGCTGCTGCATGAAGATAATTCCAAACAAGTCAAATCATTCCTGAATAAGCCTCCAAGAAAAACATTACACATGCTTCCAAACCAGTCCACTAAACTATATAGTCTGACATTAGCAAATGCCATTGAAATTTGAAATTACGAGTTTTCTTATTTTTGCTATAAGAACTGATAAGATTTTAAACTTTGGCATGTCTCTCTTACAGCTCTTTTTTTGTCTATCAAATCCAGGATCAAATCATCTGCTCTTACTACAGCCGCTATGGTATCTGTAAGTTTGGGCCTGCCTGTAAATTTGATCATTCAATACAACCGCCATCATCAGGATCTTGTGATGATCAGCACACTGCCTTTGGCAACTCTGTGACCCAGGAAAAGGCTAGAATGGCTGAAAGCGGAAATGGAAGTGATATCTCCGTTGAGCAGCCTGTGTAAAAATTTTGCATCAAGCTTTGTAGTGTTCTAGGATCAACAAAACCTAAGACTTTTAAACTTTCTCATCAAAACATGGATGTGTTATTTAAACTTTTGTTTTTTGTTATTTTTTTGTACTTTACTCTTTGAGATGCCACAACCTTTTCATACAGTGGCATTATACATTTATCTTTTTTGCGTCACCACAAGCAAAAGTGAAACCAGGATATGTAAATCATCTCTTTTTCACGCCTATAACCATCTTTATTCATTCCAACACTCGGAAGTATAGTTGTCCTGACGTTTCTGGGTTGGCCTGGTGGCTTTTTCTGTAGCTTCTCTTTTGTTTACTTTGGGTTAGAGTTGCTTTGCTGATAAAATTAAGGACTTTGAAAAATCAGTAGAGAAGTGCTCCAATTTAAGAAAAAGGAAAAGAATTCTTCGGTAAACTAAATATTGTTTTTTGTTTTTTTTGTTATATATAATTACCTTTTCGAAGCTTCTTTTGTACATTAGTAAACCAACCACTCCTAGTATATACGGACTCCAAAATTCGAAAACTAAAGAGTCAAGAACCAATGTTTCCTCGGTATTGTGGTTTTGTATTGAATTCCAATTCCAAGCAACAGGGACCAGTCATTGGTATCAACAGCAACAGAGACAGGGGAGTCAAAGGATAATTTATTCTTTAACTCAGGTAATTGCTCCCAAAATAGACTCTCTGGGTTCCAGAGAGTTTTCCTTCGGAGAAGGTGGAAGGATTTATGGAAATATATAAGCATTCCGAGCTTTGATGGATCAAAGATTATAGATGACGTTGCACGGAAAATTAAGTCGTATGAACCCGAGAAGTCGAAATTTATTAGCTGGGTGAATCAAGTTTTAGCTTTGTATCGTGGTTCGACCACACTTGAATTTAGAATTCGATTTTCTTCGCTGAACTGTTCAGAGTTTCAAATTGAGAGATGGCTTGAGATGATGTTTGCAAAGGAGGTTGAAAGGTTTGAGTTGGATTTGAAACGATATTTAACTGGAAACTGTATTTGCTCTGATTTCTATACATTTCCATTTTCGGGAAAAGTAGAAATTCCAATTTCAAGTCTCTACCTGCTGTGTCTGAGTAGGCGGAGAAGTTGTTGGAATTCCCACTTGAAAGTTCGTCTGTAGTAGCCTCAGATTATCTAAGAAACCCAAGTGTTGTTGGTCCATCACTCAGACTGAAGCACTTGAAGATCTCTCTTAGCTTCGAATTGTCAGGTTTCGAGATTTCAGATAGCAACCTTGTGTCACTTACAAAAATGTTCCTTTGCTTACTGAGGTTGACTTCGGCAGTGATCATCACGATTCTCTAACTTATGCTTCTTCTCAGCTTTCAAGCTATTTTCCTCACTTGGAGGTTTTCATACTGCGTGTCTACCTCTTCTATGTAATTTGTATTTACAATGTTTGTTTTCATTCCTCTTTTGTCTCTAAATATTCAACTTTGGTTTTCTTTCAGGAAAAAGAGAGCCTCCATGAAGTTCCTGAGCTAACAATGCTCAAGCGACCAGTGCTTAATGTTGATCAAGAAGACCATACTAGTCTTCTAAATTTCACATTGTTGATTACAGCAGCTCCTCATTTGCACGAATTTGTGTTGCAGGTGAGATCTCTTCTTAAATTGTGACAAGAAATCAATACAACCGAATGATATTGTTGTTAGAACAAATGATCGAAGTGATGATGGTGAGTAACTTGAAATTGAAGTCTAGTTGTTTACCTTAATGTTTTGTGAGATATCAGTATATTGCCATAGGTAAAACATTGATCTTAAGGTGGATTTAATGGTCATAGAATCTGCCTTAAGAGCCATCTCGATAGTTGGATAATGGTTATATCACCGGTTTATGAATTTATTCAACTTTCTTGCATGTCTGATGTCTACCTAGTGCTTTAGGATATGGGGTTTCATCAAATGAATTTACATTCTTCGCATAAATGCAAAGAACATATGATGAGAGATTCTAATATACCCTTTCTGATAATGACGGTTTTTGCAACATGCTTGCATTCCAAGACCTTAGAGGAGTTCCAAACTCTGAATACAAATTAGTGTGGTTATTAGTTGTTTTTTCTAAGAATATTTAGAGATTGATGAAGGAAGGTGAAAAAAAATGAAAGGAACAAGAAAGAAGGGAAAAAAAGAGAGGTCGAGAGATGAAATGACAAGATAGCATACTTTTATTTTTTTAGCATTAGCCTACACTGTATGTATATATAAGAAAAAAAATATAAGATTACTTTACTATTGTTAACTCCACACTACAATTAATGATAATTTCTAACAACACTCCCCGTTATGAATATCTCTCATATCTATCTTAGTAAACACATCAACGAATAGTTTTTTTATTCAACTTTTCTTTTTAATAAAACACCCAGCAACCTCGATATGCTTTATTTGATCATGTTTAATGAGATTATAAGCAATATTAATAGCTGATTTATTATCACATAACAATGATACGAAACCATTAATAGTTATTTTCAGCTTTTGCATAAGATTTTTAAGCCATAAAAGTTCACACACTCCATGTATCATCACTCGATACTCTGTTTCTGCGCTAAATAAGGCTGTTATATGTTGTTTTTTACTCCCTCATAAGATCATATTACCTATAAAAACATAATTTTCAAATGTGGATCTCCTATCACCTAGAAATCCAACCCAATTAACATAGGTAAAGGCTTCTACCTTTAAGTGTTCATTATTGGAGAAAAACAACCCCTTGTAAGGAGCAAACTTTAGATATCTAAGAATGCAATAAATAGTATCAAGGTGGGATGTACGGGGATCATGTATCAATTGACCAATAACACTAACTAAATATGCTATATCAAGTCAGGTATATGATAGATAGAACAATTTACCAACCAACCTTTAGTATCTTTTTTTCGTCAACTACTTCAACTCACAATTGACAAAGCGATGCTTCATTTATATTGGGGAATCATTTGGTCTACAACCTAACATCTTTGTTTAAGCTAGAAAATTAATAATATACTTCTTACGTGAAATGAAAATACCCTTACTTGACCATGCAACTTTAATTCCTAGAAAGAAACACAACCTCCCTAGATCTTTGATTTTAAATTCTTTAGCTAAATACTTCTTCAACATATAAACCTTTTTGTTATCATTTCTTGTCACCATAAAATTATCAACATATACAATGAGAATTGTGATCTTATCTCTGTAATGTTTGATGAATATAGTGTAGTCTTTATTGCTTTGTTTGTACCTAAATCTAACAATTACCTTACTAAATCTATCAGACCATGCACGAAGAGATTACTTAAGCCCACAAAAAGTTTTCTTCAACTTCTACACACCTTTTATCTTCTCACAAGAGAAACCTCAAAGAATTTCCATATACACTTCTTCCTTTAAGTTCTATGTAGAAAAATATTCTTCATATCTAATTATTGTACATCTCATTCTAGGTTTGCTACAATAGATAACAATACCTTGATTGAGTTCATTTTTGCATTAGGAGCAAATATTTTTTGATAGTCAATTCCATAAAACTAGATATATCCCTTAGAAACTAGCCTTGTCTTATACCTAACAATACCTCTCATCTAGCTTTTTTTAATGGAGAAAACCCATTTGCAATTTATCACTCTTTTTCTAGTAGGAATGTAGTGAGCTTCCATTTGTTATTTTTTCAATAAATATCTTATTTCATCTACCATAGCTTTTTTTTTCACATAGTATTTTAACAATTTCCATCCAATTCTTAAGAATACATTAAAAAAAATATAAAGGGGATACAAAAACTTTATATAAAAGTGACAAGAGAACATAAGATATACAATTAAATAAAGGATGTTTGGTACAACTTTGGACTATTTCTCTTAGAGTCATAGAAAATCATCAATATAAGAAATAAGATTTTTAGTGGATGAGTTGAAACCTATTGTCAAAAGTATGCTCTAAGGTTGAATTTGAAGATGGTTCTTGGCTTGGAAAAGTAGATTCATTGAATTTTTTTTTTCTTACGAGTGTAAACTTGATAAACCTTCTCCTTTAATCCCTATTTGATTTTATCATAATCTTCCTGAACTATTTCTTTCTCTCCTTTTAGTTTCTCATCACTCCAACATTCCTCGACTTCTATTGAATATTCATTGCTTTTCTCCCCCCTATTCGCCCCAACCAATTCTAGTTCAGGATTTAAGAGAGTAAAATATACCAATAACATATTACCACTCTCATTGATCTTCCTCTTAAGATGTAAGTTGAAAAAATATGACTCATCTTCAATAAAAGTTACATTCATGCTAGTAAATATTTTCCTACCTAAAATATGATAAAATTAATACCTTTTCTGAGTAGTAGATTATCCAATGAAAATACATTTCAATGCTCGATAATCCAACTTTCCAAAAGCTTCTCGATGATCCTGAATAAAACATTGCCTTTCTCCCCCCTGTTTGCTCCAACTAATTCTAGTTCAGGATTTAACAGAGTAAAATATACCAATAACATATTACCACCCTCATTGATCTCCCTTTTAAGATGTAAGTTGATAAAATATGACTCATTTTCAATAAAAGTTACATTCATGCTAGAAAATATTTTCCCACCTAAAATATGATAAAATTAATACATTTTCTGAGTAGTAAATTATCCAATGAAAATACATTTTAATACTCGCTAATCCAACTTTCCCAAAGCTTCTTGATGATCCTGAATAAAACATTGCCTTTCTCCCCCCTGTTTGCTCCAATCAATTCTAATTCAGGATTTAATAAAGTAAAAATATACCAATAACATATTACAACTCTTATTGATCTCCCTCTTAAGATGTAAGTTGACAAAATATGACTCATCTTCAATAAAAGTTACATTCATGCTAGCAAATATTTTCCTACCTAAAATATGATAAAATTAATATCTTTTTTTAGTAGTAGATTATCCAATGAAAATACATTTCAATGCTCGCTAATCCAACTTTCCAAAAGCTTCTCGATGATCCTAAATAAAACAAATACACCCAAAGGTTTTTGGTAGGACGATATATATAGGAACATGTTCCTTATAGAAACTTCATTAGTGTTCTAAAACTAATAACGTGGTATCCCATTAATTAGATATGCTATTGTAAGGATTGCATCTCCCTAATAGTTTTTTTAAGAAAATTCTCGATGAACATAAAAGATCTGACAACTTCTAGCAAATATTTTTTTTCTTGCTTTACCACACTATTTTGATTTGGTATATCTATTACACAATTAGATTGATAGAGAATCTTATGTTCTAATATATAGCTTTGAAAAACTCCATCTATATACTTTGTCCCATTATCACTTCTCAACATAAATTATATAGAGAACATGTCATGGAACCTTTTAAAGAAAAAAAAACACTTCACTTTTATTATATTTTTAATTAACCCAAATAGGACGACTATAACAATTAATAAAAGTAACAAACAATCAAAAACCATATAAAAAAATAAGTTGATTAGGACTCCAAACATGTGAATAAATCACCGTAAAGTTCTACTACTTTTATTATTAGCTGAGGAATAAATAGCACATGCATGCTTAGCAAATTTACAAGCATCACAGGATAAGTTTCCTTTCTTACATTGTTTATATAATGTTGGACAAAGCTTTCTTAAAGCTACAAAAGATTTTTATTAGCTGAACTTTTTTTTGTCATATTCACAGCCTACAATGAATTGTATATACGACCACCTCGAGAACCGAACTAGTCACTAACTAATAATCACACTGCTAGCTTAATTACATACAGTCATTCTCATTTATTTCAATAAGCGAGCATTTGGTTCCCAAGATTCAAGGATTTACAGAGTTAAAACCTAACATTTTTTCCCTACAAAGTTGACAGCTCAAACAACAACAATTGTAAGCAAGACATTAGGGTTCTTATTCATGGAGTCAATGCATTTCTGAAAGTATAATCTAGACACTGTGGTGATGCTGCGCAAACATCAACATGATGTTGTCATTGTTCATGTTAGCAAAACAATTGACTCCCTTTCGGAACAACATTAATTTTTGAACTAGCTATCTAGATTTGGCTGTTGTGCTCTAATACGTGTTGTTTTTTCTAGGATTATTTAGAGATGGATAAAGGAAGATGAAAAAGCAAAAGGAAGAAGGAAGAAGAAAATGGAAAAGGTCTTTGAGATGAAGTGACAAGAAAACATTAGTTCATTAGCCTCCACTATGTGTACTTAATGATAGCAACTAACAACGTTATTATACGGATCACAGTTTGGAGTGAATAAGGTTTTTTTTTTTTTAAAAATAAAATAAAATAAATAAACACATTAATAAGAAACACCGAATTTGGAAACCAAATTGGAGAGTAGATATCCAACAAGCAACCAAAAACAGAAGTCGAAAAACAAAAGATGAAAGGCAAACATCGGATAAAATGGCACCATTTCCACTACTTTTGAAGTCATGGCCTTCTCCCATTTCAATTTTTCTTCTCTTCACGTGTAAAGTTCTGCATTTTCCATTTTACAACTTTGAAAAACATTCTTAAAACAACGCATGCCATTGAAATACTAGTTCTCCTATTTTTCCCATAAGAACTGATGAGATTTTGAACATCGGCATTTCTCTTTCAATATGGCTTAATCTTGGTCTTTTAAATCCTGGATTAACTCATCTGCTCTTGCTTGCCAAAAAGCTGTGGGTGGTTTATGCACATGTCTCTGCATGAGAGAGTGAGATCATTATTCGCTGTAGGGGATGGCTACTACTCGAATTTAGATTTACAAAACTATTGAAAGTTTAGTCATGAATGCAATCAGCTGCTGTTTGGTGGAGCTATAGTGCTATACAGTTGAATATGAGTGAAGCCTGTTCTGTTGTGTTGATGGATATAGGGGCAATTGATGAATGCAGTTTCAGGCTATAAACAATCATCAATATGGATTCAATGTTACGCACAGATTTGGGTCATGGCCTCCCATTTGACTCAGCTTAGGCAGTGCAAAAGGCCAGATTAGCGGGACAAAACTTAAGCAAGAGATTTGGAAAGAGTGACAGGCTATTTAGTAATAAAAGGAGAGTGGACATTATGTTAGAATCAATGTAAGAGTGGACGAAGGAAGCCATCTTGATAACACCTTAACACCAAGCTGAAAATCTCAAACCCTTGAACATTTTTGTTTATCCGAAAGAATCGGGCTAATTTCCATGGTATCAAACGATAATTTCTCCATTAATGATAAGGAAAAGCAAAACACATTGAAAACAAGTCTGCCCTGGATATATCAAATTAAGTAAATAACTGCTAGCAGAAATAATAATAATAAATGTAAACTGTCTTATTGATTAGCACAATGTTCTTGCTCAGAGCCAGCAAGTGAAACACTGATAACATCTTACGTGAAAACAAAAACCCTCAACTTGTTTTTGGCACTCGTATACCATTATTTGAGAAGCATCAGAAACATAAAATGAGAAGAAAGAATCCAAGGCAATAAATAAGAGTAAAGGGTATAGGAGGGGGGAAAAAACAAAGAAAAGTATGGTAAGAAACCATTCAGTGCTCCATCAGAAGGCCCAGGCATTCGTCAGAGAATCCCCGCCCCGGATATGATAGCTTTCATCAGTCATTTTATCAAGGCCCTTGTAGCAATATAAGTTCAACTACAGCACAGCCACCTCCTCTGCACGAAAAAATAATTGAGCTATAAGAAATCTTGAATCGGCAAAATACACAAATGAAAGGGAAAAAGGACTTGGATATTTCTCGTTTCAAACATGTACCTTTGGGGGATGCTTATAATTCTCATTTTTTGTCATTTTTGTTGTACCCAGGTTCAGTTCTTCGCGGCGACACGACTTTTTCTGGACTATTTTTGGTCTTCTTCTCGTCTCTAGCCTTGTTGAATATGACTGTGAATCCTTCAGCAGAGGCAGGGTTGTTTACATCCCACTCACCAAACTTGGGCAGAGGCCGACCTTGCTAAGAGAGAAAAATCATCGATTGTAATAGATTAGCCAACCTTCTCAGGACATTTTCCTACTTAAACTTTAAATGCTTTACAAGACACTCAACTCATTTTGGATATTGAATCATTACCAAGAAGATACCTTAATAGAAAAAAAAATATTTCAGTTTCATTTTAGAGATGATACTAATGATGGATCATATATCTTAATACATGGCGAAAGTCAGCAAACTATAGAAAAACGAACATAAAATTGTCAAAAGCAGGTAGATTTCGAGGGAATTACTGGCTACAGAGATCGTTCGAGTCTTATCCAATTGCTAGCTATCTATCGATTACAGACTCGAATGTAACAACTAATGGAAGGCAAACTGTACACACGACAGAATCCAATTAGTGGACAACGCCCATTCTCACATCCATTCCTACTTTCAGAAAACAACCAAACAGCAAGAATTTCAACAATGTCACAATGTCCATAGTGCCATATTTTAGGGGTAAGGTAAAGCCAACAAAACTTCCCCAGCCCAACCAAAACTGTGGTCTAACAAAAAAATCTTATTCGACACATGAAGGAACAAGATCCCAGAAAGTTCAAATAATAATACATATTCATAAAAATTCTAATAACAAAAGCCATTCAATTCAAGATATCTAAATGATATCCCGTTGATGAAATAAAATCCCATCCTCCTCAAAACGTCATAAAGACCATCTTGATCATCTAGTTCTCACATATTAAAGCGGCTTAAACAAGAACACAGACAACATACAAAAACCCCACTACTTAGAATCGAAACAACAAACAAAAATGAAGGATTAAAGAAACAGGAATCTGAATTAAAAGAGACAAATCAAAGCAGGAAAACTATACAAAAAAGAGTTAAAGGGAAAATTAAGGAATCTTACAGAAGCCATGAGAAAGAACAGAACAGAACAGAAGAGTGGTTAATAGAAGGAAAACTTCGTTGTGATGGTTGGAGTTTTATTGAGGAAAAGGGAGCAAGGAAGAGCGATATTTTAGGCAAAAGAAGGAGAGGAAAAGGAGAGAAAATGGAGAATGAGCAGACGTTATGCTTGTTTGTTATTACAACATTTTTTTTTTTTTTTTAATGTCTTTGCTAAAATGCTAACTGTTAGTTAGGTACTGTGTTTGAGGCACCCACGTTGTTTACGCGCCTTTTTTTCTCTCTCTAACATATCCCCGGGATAATGGGAAAATGGTTTGGAATTTTTCAATTTAGTGAATATTTGTTACTTTGGAGATTATAACTTAAAAAAATACTTTTAGTTATAGTTTTAAAAAATATATTTAGTTAAAATTATCATTAAATGTATTTTTACATAAAAAAATAAATAAAAAATAAATTTTTATGAATGATTTTGTGAGATTCAGTGCAAAAACAATATAAATTATTTAAATAATCAAGTAAATTACCAAATATTCTTTTAATCTTTTGAGGTGTCCAAAGCATGGCCCTCCCATTATTGCAATTAATAGGTTAGATTCTGTTGCTGGACTCGGATGGCAATGAAAGGAACATAGAAAATGAGGTTTAACTAGGGATAATTATTTTTTGTTTGGTTTGATTTTTATTAAATTAATTTTTTTATCATATTTTTAAATAATAAAAAAACTAGAACATAGTTAAACTGTATAACTGCGTTATTGAATTCTTAACAAAAAAAACTATTTATGTTTTATTAGTTTCATTTATAAATTATTCTAAATTTTAATTCTATATAGTTATGGTTGGATTCTTGTAAAATGTATTCTTCAAGGAAATACATACATACATACAGGCTTACACGATGTGTGAATTATGATTTTGTTTATGATAGTGTTGATTTGTCAATTATACTTAAATATTGTAAGTTGCCAAGTCGCACTTGCATGCATTTATATGAATTTAATTGGTGATGGAATCCCATCTTATACGAAGGCGTGGATTGGTATATGAAACATTACCAAGTCCATGTTGTGCTAGACGACATAATTTAATAACTAATCACATATCATATTATATATAGGAAAATAAAATTAAAAGATTTCTAGGATAAAAAAACGTTTCGCGATTATACTCGTCATTAAAACGTTTTGATTGATCCATGTGTAAAAAATAATAATAACTAGCAAATTTAAACCTTCATTACTCAATTATAATTACAATCCTTTCTCAATAAGGACATATCGGGGAAAAAATGGATTTCTAATTTATGGAGATCCCCTTTAGCTTTGAAAACAAAATAATCTTCATGTAAGGGGAGAAATAACGAAGATCTTAGGAGAGAAAAAAATCTGCCACCAACTCTACACGAGAAATTATATAGATTGATAACAGAAATTTGGATTATGAATCATAAATTTCTTTGGTTTATAACAAAGATTTGCTATGCAAATAGCAAGAGTCTTGCGCTAATAAGACAAAATAATGAAAATAATTTTAGGATAACGATATTAAAAATATTGTGCTGTAAACTATTTTTAATATTCAGCTTTGGTTAAGTATCATTTTTTTTTTTTAATTTTGAAAAAATAAATTTAATTTAGTCTTGAACCAACGGCAAGAATAACAAATATAGTTTTGTGATCAATTGTTAGTTTATCCATAAAATTTATGGATTGTATTATTAAAGTATTTGTTAAATGATTGATTGGATTTATTAAAAATTAAAATGTTAAACACAGAAAATGTTCACTGAAACCCTTTTATTAAGTCAAATTTTAAAATCCTAATTATTTTATAGTTTGAAGGGTTGTCTTCTTTTATAATGATTAAGAGAGGAGAGCAATCAATCTGAAAGGAGAACTTCTAACACCTATTATAAGAAAATAATAATCAAAGGACAAATCCAAAACTTGAATAATGTTTTCAATGTTTTTAGAAGAATTAATTATACCATCTGTTCGAGATATTGAAGTCTATTTTCAAGTGAGAATAATATTTCTCAGATGCAATCATGAATTGAAGTGGGTGGATCATAGGAGCATTACCATCAAAATATTTAGAATAATCACGTGCACAGCTTAACAACTAACTATTCAAGTTTATGAAAATAAGGAGAAATCCAGGATTTATACAAGGTTTTTAAGACGTTTGTGAGAACAATGAATCATGTGCTTGAAAATTTACAAGAATTTAAGGTTACAATACCTATAGTCAAGGGCATCCTCGTTTTTATCAATTTTATCAGTGGAGAAGTTAGCTTTTTTCATTGCTAGAAGTTGCACAGCACAATAAGTTTTTTCATTGCCAGAAACGGGCAACATCCCAAAGAGAGAGACGTAGGAAAAAAGGGAAAGGGAAGCCGAGCTCAGCTGAAAATAACATGCATGCATGGACGGCTCTCTTGCAAGACGAGATTGTACAAGGCAACTACTTTTTTTTCTGTTTTCTCAAGTGGTTAACTGGTTTGAGTGACGGACAGTTATGATTCACACCAGTAAGAGGGCCGACGAAGAAATTAGAGCTGCAGCGGCGGAAGAGCTGGAAATCCAGGAAGCAATGTAATTGGACTAACCGATAACCACAGGCTCAGTATACTGATCTTGAAAGTCTCCTGAGAAAATTACAAACAATTCGACACAAAACTACACCTGCAGCGATCAGAAGTGGAGGAATATCAGTGGAAAAAGATGTGCTCTCTTGTACAGAATACAGATACATCTTTCACAAACATCATGTACAGTCAATTTAAATCCTAATAATTTATGAGGAGAGCGATATCATACAAAAGATTACTCATCTACGATCTACAATCTCTACAGGGCCACACCAGCCATCCAGGACAGTAAAGAATCAGATCTCGACGTTAGCTTTGTTTCCGGCAAGGATGAGTGAGATCTCCAGCCCACGGCTGAATGCTTGGTTGAAGAGCAGGCGAGACTGGAAGGTAGAAACGAATGGAAACCATGATAAAAATGCAATTGGAACAAAAATTAACACGCCCATCCCAGCATCATACATCCTGGCAAACTCACGCACTGAATCCCACAAGCCTAAACTCCAAACTATCCGTTTCCACGCGATAGCAATCTGTTTCAGCAGAATCAAAACGGGATTTGCAGTCAGTGAAAATAAGAATGGTAAGGACATTGATGAGAATATGCAGGTCAGGACTTCATAAAAGCAGCAGTTTTGAGTTTAGACCATTAAAGTGCATGTACTCTACCAAACCTCTCTCCAATGCACGTGTAATAAAAAAGCAGCAGAAGAAAGCTGCTAAATGAAACAACACATCCTTCTTGCCTCCCCAGCAAGCTTTTTTTTCTTTCCGCTCTGCTCTTTTTTATTTTCTTTTTCTTTTTAGTTTTTCTGAGAGGATGTGCCTAATAAAATGCCTGGTGTCATCACATACTTATCATGGAGTTACTTTCACAAGTAACCACTATTACTGCTTGGACTTAAAGCCAAAACACAGGCACATATCCTAGAAATTTGTTTACAGCTCGCTCTCAAACAGGAAAGCCAGTTTTTTCCTAATTCCTACTACAGAATAAGACCCTTCATGTCAGATTTATGCAGGAATATTCATCACATGAATTTTCATTTCAAACATTGCTGTTGATGTGGTTCTATGCGGAAAACAGAACACAAGCCTTTTCAACTTACAGATAGGATAGTCCATCCAGTGGCAATAAATGCAAGAAAGCTCGCAAAAAGATCAGGAATTGACAAATCAGTGAAGGCAACAGTAAGGCAAAGAGCTGCAACAAGTCCTAAGGACGCGATTCCTTGCATGAAGCGCATCAATAGCTGGAAACTGGTAGATCTTTTTGGGCTATAGGTGAAGACCTTCATGGTTATAAGACAATGAACACATACAAACATGAGTATAACACATACTCAAATATAGCTACATAAATAAAGGAATAATAGATGAACATAAAAGGATACAGACCTTAAATATCAAGACAAGGCAAACCAATACGACCCAAGAGAAGCCATAAATCTAGACAACAAAACCAACTGTCAAGATCAAGAAGCAACAAGGCATACTAGTAATCAAATAGTACTTTCAGCCTTTAATCTATTACAGTTCAAATTGCATTATTCAAACTTTAACATCCATCTTCAACAAACATCCTCAGCAATAAATTGGCGGGGAGAAAAAAAAGGCCATGCAAGGAAAAAATGTTTCTTCCTGATCAAAACAAAGGGCTATTAATCATTGTTTCTAAAGAACATACAAGAGAAACAAGATAACAAACTCATATCAGAACAAAAGATAAGAAATATACCGCAATAGATCTATCCTTTCCTGTGAGATGGAGCTTGTATACGATGCCATATTGAAAAATGAGGAATCTCAAGCTTAATATTGTTTCCAATATACGACCTCTCAAAGTTTGGATATGCGCCTGGAGAAGAAAGAAACCGACTTAAAAAGTAATAAACATTAGAAAATGAAAGGTACAAAGCACCAAAATGAACACATTTAAATACAGAGAACAATGTATAGAAACTTTAACACCACCTGTTCTTCTTCCCACCATGATTCCCAGCTATTATCTCCCTTCACCCCTACACCACCTTTATATAAAAGCCAGCTAGTCCAATCTTCAAAATCATCAACAGTCCTGTTTGCCAACATCATGGTAATTAGCAGACAGCTTAGTTCTTACAAAAACATAATAGCTCTAAAACTGTATGACATGAAGGCAAATAAATAAGAACATGAGGCTTACTTTTGCCACTCAAAACCAGAGGGATTAAATATGTAAGGAGCAAATAGCCATGAGATGACAAGAAACCAACTGCTAAGTGTCAACAAAACAAATGACACAGCACCTCCATCTGTGTACCCATATGCTATGTAAACTATGAGAAGCAGGGCAACTTCGAGCCTGAAAGAAAAGGATGAATGTTTTGTAACAAAAAGAGACAACTTTTAACATAGACAAAAATCAACCTAATTCTTCCCAACCCCACCTTGACTCAGGATGGCAGGTGCCATTAGAAAACGAAAATAACAAGAAATCATTCATGTAAATATACTCACGCTTTAACAAAATGACTTCTTGAGTAGAGCCTGTAATTTTCAGCAAACTTGATGTGACGCACCACAAAACCTCTACCAGTTGCTCTGTACTGTTAGCAAAATTTAAGATGCATAAAAATCAATTTCCAAGTATGCAGGTAGAGGTGTGTGTGTGAAAAGAGAGAAAGAGACATACTTTTGCACCTCCATGGAGGATAGTGCGTCCAAAATAATGAGTTCTAGTGCCCAATGAAAACGTGAAGAAGACTGAACACAACTGAAGTTGCATTGTAATAAAGCTGAAAACAGCCTGGAACACCAGACAAAAATAAAATTACCAACAGGAACTATTGCATTGGAGTAACAACATTAAATTAAATAACGTCTCCAGAATAAATCCTAGTGCATAAAATAAGAACTACAAAAAAGGAAAATGGGGTGTAGAGCCTCAGCTAAAATATTCCCAACCACTACAAACACAAAAAGAAATGCTGTTAACTAGGTTAAGTGACCTGACAATTTTGTAGTACAAAAGAAGCGAAATGCCAAGACAAATTAATAAACACACTGTACTGAAGGAAATTAAATGGACTAACCTTAAGCAATCCAAGTTCAAGTATAAAACCCATTATCATGGGGATTGCAGTAAAAACTCCAATCTGGACCAAGAACTGTGCATTAAGAGCAGTATCCAGAGCTGTATTTCCCATCTTCTTTGCACTAACTGATATAGCATTATCAAGTCCAGAGAAAGCCTGAAAGAGTTGACGCAATAAAAATATGTCCTTGTCTAAATGAGAGAATAGGCTTATTAAAGTCGTGCACAAATGACCAAGTACATATGAAAAGTAATTCGACAGGCAATATAAGAAGAGGCCCAGATCCAGTAGTTGTCTTGGAAACATCATAGAGTATACCCACAGGATGAGAAGAATCACAAAGATCCTCGAAACAAAGTGAGAAATTTATAATCCCATTTCACAATGAAAAGCCTGGTATCCTAAAGAGATATATTGATGCAAAACTCTTAAAAATCTAACAGCACTTGTAAATGCAATGTAACCAAACTCTTAAAAATCTAACAAGATGCAGCCAACCTTTTAAAAATCTAATATGATGCAATCTACCCGATATTGAAGTTTTTCAGAATGAATAACTTACAAATCGACTTCTTTTTCCCGGAACAGAATCAAAATCCAAGTCCATTTTCTTGGGGTTAGGTGGGGGTGGTTATAACATGGGACCCTTTCCTAAAGAGATATATTGATGCAAAACTCTTAAAAATCTAACAAGATGCAGCCAACCTTTTAAAAAACTAATATGATGCAATCTGCCTGATATTGAAGTTTTTCAGAATGAATTAACTTACAAATCACTACTTTTTCCTGGAATAGAATCAAAATCCAAGTCCATTTTCTTGGGGTTAGGTGGGGGTGGTTATAACATGGGGCCCTTTCCAATTATGAGCATAGCCACAAGATGTTTCCAGTATTTTAAGAGCGCTATATTCAGAAAGTAAAAAAACGAACTTCTATGTTCAGACTTCAAGTTTCTTCTTTTCATTTGTAGCATAGCTTACAAGCATTCTTCTAATGATGCCCAAAATTCTAACAAGAAACATCAATCATTGTGGACAGCAAAATTGAATATTCCACTACTCATCTTATAACAGATTGCCAGTTAAATGTCCAACAGATAAGGAATAGCCCTGCCAACACACCAATACTCTGAAATTCCCAGATAATGGTAATGTTCCAAGGCTCTGAGAAAAATGAAGTAGAACAAAACTTGAAATCATAATCACCAAGCTCGCAACTGGTCATACAAGGCCATTTGAAACAACCAAAAAGTTTCAGAGCTTGCAGATACAATAGATCCCTTTTAGAACAAATTATAATTTCTAACCACTCTATTGAAGTAGTTGAGGTTTAAATTAAGATTAAATAAAATAAATTTGCAGAGACTAAAAGTTGGTCAAACCAAGACAGCAAAAACGAAGTTTGGTAGATTACCAGGTAAGCCCTTCCATACAAGAATACATATACTGTGAGGACTGTCATCTGAATCAAAGATACATTCCTTGTCAGATAAACCAAAAGATTAGCTACCTGATTCAAAATTGTTTTAAGTGATAAAACTGATAATAGAAACAGACATACCATAGTGCACACATAGTACCCAACAGTTGTAAAGTAGAAAGAAAGCATTCTGAAGAAATCAAATAGTTGCCCAAGCCTGTACACATCCCTGCTTAGAACTTGCTCGCCATTTCCTCCTGCCACTTTCCCTTCAAAAAGGGCAATCTGGTTTAACCCAACATCTCTGCCCTTTCCAACCTACATGGAGAGGGATATCAAATAACATAGAATATTTATTTTCTTCCCAATATAAACTAAAATGAAATAGACAAGAGCATCGAACCTGAATATATTCATGGTGAGTAATATTTCCTTGCCTCAATGTGGTGTTAAACCCTGGAGCAATTCTCGTTTTAGTTACATGAAAATCAGTTGACATAAAATCATTTGAGCTTGTTAAAACTCAGTAAGCCAACATGATCAGCCATCCAATATTTGACAAAAATGCTGCATTATAATAAGCTTGTTGTATCACAAAATATCAACTTAAAAGCCTTCTGCCCCAGCAAATAAAACATTCAAGAGACATATCTCAGGTATCAACAAACAGCAAGATTGACTAAATCATTCAAATATGTTGCACCTTCTAATCAAAACCAACACTTTTCCTTTGATTGATTGACCAAATATTCATATCCAACATAGGTAACAACAACAGCAACGAAGCCTCAATTCCAAACCAGTTGGGGTCAGCTAAAGGGTGGGTAAGACTGGAGATTGGGCATTCATCATGCAATGTGCTCCACATTGCTAAGCAACCACTAGTTCACTAGAAATATAATGCAGGCCATAAATGTCCAAAATGCATGTAAATTTGCATTTGGGCAGGGCATCAGACAATGAGTATTAGTTTAATAATGAGAGATTCCAGCTCTATTAGGATACTAGAGGGTAGAATCAGTGATTTACTAAAACTACAAGATTGAAAGGTACTAGTCTATCCTCCAAAACACACATGATCTAACCAAGAATCATGGGATTTAACAGGCTAGACCAGAAGTTTAACAAGGGAAACACCACCTAACCAAATAGAAATTCAGATTTAGTTTAAGTCAAATGCAACTCCCTATTTGCTTAACCATTTTTTTAAGATTGTCAAAAGAATTACTTCAAGAGCAAGAGACTGATCATATCTTTGCCCAGACAACACTCAATAATTAATAGCTTCTGAAAAAATCCATTTATTTTGCATAAACGATGAATGATTTCCACTATTTCATTAATAATATACCTGCAAATATATCTTCACTAATATTGATCACACGTGATGCCTTACTGATGCCACCTCGAGTTATATGAAAAACACGGTCAAATACATCTGGATGGCCATAGTGCATGCGGACCCTGCAAGATATTTTTTTCAACCAAAAATCAAAATCATAAAAAGTTTGCAGGCAATCCTTTAAGAGTAAAACATTATTATATAAATCTTCCTTTAGTGCACATGCAAGACATAAAGATGATACGAAGCCACACATCTGAATACAAACCATCTGTGCATCAACACAAGCTACAAAATAAATGAAAATATATTTACAATCATCATAAAAAAACACTTATTTGAAAAAAGAACACTACTTTTTCCAATCTAAAAGCCCTTAAGGACGTATAGACTTGGCTTGGTATATGTTCACTTATTTGAAAAAAACAAATCAATTCCTTAATTCAATGCCTTCACATAGGAGATTTGTTACAAATGAAGGACAGAAGTATACATATCTGTTTACTCTGAAATATATTAGGATATGGCTAATGAAACAGATTTGATTAGTAATATAAAGAAACAGACAAAATGACTACAAATCGTATGTTATTGCACCAAGTTTTGCATAGCTATAGGAACTAATAGTTTAACATGTTGCGTATCTGCATTGTAATTCATGCTACACAAAAATTAGGATGCAAAGTGAATACAAATCAAATTATAACATACCGCACACCTAGTCTATGGAAACCAAGCAGCTAATTAAGAAATGGTTTTAATGATAGATTATTGTCTTGAATTGGTCACAGCTAATGGTCTTAGTAGAAGAATTCATTGTGGACAACATTTTCTTTAATCTCACTCGCGCACTTTATAGGGCTGAAACAAGTTAGAGACTGCTCACTTGAGTGGATATGCTAACACACGTTGGCCCAATGTTACAAAGCTTGTTTCTTGATTGGACATGAACCAGGCTAACGATGAAACACTGCATAAATACACCCAAAAACAATGATTAAGAAAACTGTCAGAGCAAAGATAAAAAAATCAGGTAGCCATTATTTCGAGGAAAAGTAGACCAACCTTCCAGTGAAAACATTTTCCCTTACACCAAGGATGGTGGGAGGTCGAATGCCATGATTTGCTCGAAATTCCTCAAGAAGATTTCTCATTTTCATTGCCTCTTCAAGGTAGTTGTCCTACAAAAGGGCATATCAACCAGGTTTAGTTATTTCATTCTTCCCAAAACACTGTATGCAAAGACACACCTATGGCACCAAAACTTCTTACGAAAGAAAATAAAAAATTAGAAGCATAGACATGATAAACAATTCATACTATAGGAAGTATACTCGTACTGCACCATTTACAAACTCAAGCTTGCAAGAAACAAGCATCTGCTAATACACCGTAAAATCCAGTACTTCTCACTAAAATTCAAACTACAGCAACCAACAAACTTTAAGAAACTCCTTGAGCCATTTATTCTTATATTTCAGAACTTACTATAACAAATATGAGATACAAATTTAATATCATACACTTGCTAATCACAGAAGAGGGCCAAATATCATTTTTGAGCAAACATCATGACAAGACAAAAGGTCAAATACATTATTTCAGTAACAACATCAACAATTAGAAAGTATAAGAAGGAAGATTTTCATGATCAATTTGGTTTGAGTGCCGGTTGAAACAGTTGGAATAGAATCTACAGAGTTAAGGTTTACAACATATGCATAAAATATTTCACAGTAATTTTAAATGAAAAAGATCAGTATTTCATCATCTTTGATAGCAAAGACACGTTCAGGTTACCATGTCAACCACAGCTTCCTTACATATACTGGCATCTTGATTAACCCTAATATCAGAAATATAATAATATAAATTATAAAGAAAGTTTCTGCATCAATATGCTGTTCCTCATCAACCTTACACCATTCTGATTGCAATACGAGAATATTCCAGAAACTTAACATTAACAAATGCTGCTGGAGTTGCGACAAAAATGCCTCGTCATCCAGAAGCACATTCTATCTATACATTGAAAGACACCAGAAACAGCACCAACAAGTACTTCACATGGTTTCTAGAGAATACAGGTCATCCAATGCAAAGCATGTCTCTTTGAGGCCAAATAAAAGCCATTGCAGAAAGCATCCCTCAATAATGGCATCTAATCACTATCAGTAAGAGATTGAAAAATCTGTTTGGCTTCAACCCCAGTGCACCGCACTGGTGTTCTGTGTGGCCAGAGATATTATCCAATGATTAGCCCCATGTACTATGAGCATCCAACCACAATGTGAAACTCGGCAAATTGCTCAGAAACTCAAGATTCAAGTAAAATATAAAACCAATTGTCCAGCCAACATCAATCATAAAAGCCAACGAAAGCTTCAAACATAGGGTTGCATTGTTAGTTCCAAAATGCAGCAAAACACCAGAAATTAACCTAAGAATGAAGCAACACAAATAATACAAACACATGCACAAATTATTGCAGTAGAGCACACATCCATGAATATGTACGCATATGTAACCTGGTTCATGTCAATAGTCTGAATGGCTTCTCCACGAGTGAAAATTATAGCATGGTTCTGGTTTTCAGGCTTCCCTTCTCCAAGCTTTGGATTTCCAGGAAGTTTGATTGAATATATTTCCTACATATAAATATAAAAGGCACACAAATACCACATTTATAGCAATGCCCAAGCGAAGAAACTATATATACAACCATTTCTTTTCCAAAGCAATGAGATAAATGCAAAGAGAAAATGATTTGAAAAGTCAATGTCATAGCCAATGCCAGTACGATAACAATGATTGGGTCAAAATGTAAATTCGCAAAAAGTGGTCATAACTGAATAAGTAGAACAAAACATTGCACCATACAGGTTTATATGATCTAAATAGGTAGAAAAACAAAAGCCATTACTATAGAGCCTTGCCTCTAAAACTATAGAGCCATAGGTCTCACATGTGAAAGCAGCAGAAACAAAACCACGAAGTTGTTCAATCCTTCCACAGGATCCTAATCAAGTTCTCACTAATATCCATGGCTATATATAAAAACACAAACTTTTTAAGATATTTTTTATTGACTACCACAACAAACATTTTTAGAAAATGTTTGACTATTATATCGTTATAACTCTATTATATTTTTTAATCTTAATCATAATCAAAAGCAATTCCAACATCCAATGCATTTTCGCCATGCATTCACTTGACAAGTTAATTTTAATCTAATACACATGCTTAATAAAATTATGGATCCTTTTATTGTTGACTCAATTGATGTTCTTCATGTAACCATGACTGCCAAATTATGTAAATATAATCTGTTATTGAAATAATTATCTCAAAAAGTCATCAAATAAAGAAAATTATTAATCAGTTTAACACTTAAAAAATTCAATATTTTAAAATTTAACAATAACTTCTCCACATCCTATAACATTTTCATATTCAATATAGATGCGAACTTGATGGATATTTTTTTTAGATAAAGGAAAATTAATTAACTAACTAATTAACTTGAATATAAAGCAAACTCAAAATCTAATTTAATCACTTAATTAATTAACAAAAGATTTTTTTAACAATTTTATTAATACATGTGGATGCACATGCCAAAATTACTAGTTTCTTTTAGCAAAATGATCTTCGCAAGACTACAGAAACTGCCTACCTGATCTTTTCCATGTATATCAGCTTTCACAAGCTTCGAATAAAATTCATGGGAAACCTGTCCGTCAGAACTATCACTCTCCTCCACATGTATGAAAGCAACTCGCAGTGCCTCATTCCTGACTCAGAAAAATAGCATACATAACCATGTGCACAGAAACTTGCAACATGAATTACTTAATCATTTAGCCGATTACATCAGAGTAAAATCTCATATAGATCCACTATTAACATATGCACTCATACAGCAGGAAGAGAGAATGCAATTAACATCAGAGTAGCCAGCTGGCAGAGGAGGAATCTTGCCCAGATCAAGATCGTGCAACAAGTAAGGATGCCACCTCACTCTCCAAGTAACCTCTTAGTATGGGTGGCAAGAGAGTAAAAGTCCATACAAATATGGAATAGTGAATATCACATTTACAAAATAGATTAAAAACTCAGAAATCTTCTTTCTTTCCATCAGAAGTAAATGAGATTTTATGCAGCACTGGTCAATACCCATTCCAGGATTAAAATTTATTGAGATGCCAAACACGCAAACAACAGGCACCCAGCACCCATCCCTCACATCTAGGTGACATGAAATACTTTGGCTTTGTAATTAAATGTCCTAAAAGAAATATGATATTAACAAAGATAACCATTTAACATCTATATAGCAAAGAGTGGTCAACAGGATAAAAATAGAACATTCAATTCTATTGAAATTAAAAAGAATATATACCGCTGCAGCAAAAGAGAAATATCAGCTGCCTCTACAGCCTTTTTCTGCTTCTGTTGCCCATAAATCTGGCAGGAGACCACATAAGTGAACTTCAAATCTGCTTGTGCCCGTGCTTCACGTGATAACTCAAAACCTTGTGATGTAGAAAAGTTTGTCTGAGAATAATCATCCACTACAAATACAAGATGACCTTTGTGAGTTTATTTCTTAACTCTTAGATCGAATGGATCAATAAGAGTTGTTCAAAATTAAGCACCTCCTAGTGACCTCCTTTCTAGATAACTCTGCAGCATCAGAGCTCTCCTATAATACATCATACCACGTACTGCATCGCAAGGAAAACGGAATAATGAGAAAAAACCAAATGCCCAAAACACTAAGAAAATGGCAAAGTGATAATATGAAATTATACAATTTCAAAATGCAATTAATAATAAGAATCATGTGGCTATCATACTAAATAGAATTCTAACCGGTCCGAGCTAGAGTCTGTCCACGATAAGATGCCCAGAACCTAAGCTCCAAGGAATCACCAGAACTTTCTTGAAGATCTGCATCCCCGGTAGACTCTGCTCTACCAATCCGCTCCAAGAAATTCTCCCATTCATCTAGAGGAAAAAAAAGATTCTCAGCTATGAACAAAGGAGACTATCAGATGCCAATCATATAATATGATAAAGAAAATGACTGTCAATAAAGGAAAGATAAATGAATATACTAAAGGGCTAGCATTTTCATTAACACTAATTTTTGCAACTCCGGTCCTGTTTAAAAATTCCTCAAGACAGAGAGGGAGTTTAGAGATATTTTACAGGGTAGAACAACAAAAAAAAGATATACCTGGAAAGATTTTTTGAAGATAGAAAAGAATGGATATTCCATCCTCATTTTCCACCCGCAACTCAGAGGAACTATAAAGCACAGTCTCACTGTAGTATGGAGTGAAGACACTGTTCGCAAAGGAATCAAAACCATAAGCATGAAGGAGACAAATAGGGCTATGATTGTTTCATGTAAAATATGCTTGCATAAAATATTCTCCTGTTAGGTTCACTTTGAAAAACCTATGTCATTGAAAATATTTTACAGTCAAAAGAAAAAAAAAAAAAAAAAAAAGCTTGAAACAAGGAAAAACAATTTACAGTTCTCAAGGATATGAAAATATTTTATGAAACAATCACTGTCATTAAATCATGGGTCTCACCACTACTTAATTCTTGTCTTTATCTTTCTAACACTTATTTTTCATATAAACCAAGCACCAAACAATTATTTTCCAGTAGATTTTATTAACCAAACAATGGACATAATATATTTTTCAAGAAAATATTTCCAAAACCAAGTTATTTTACATGAAACAAATGGACATGTCAATTTACAGTAGGGCACAAAGTATACTATTTGACATGCTATAGATCATATTTACCTAAATGGTGTCATTTCAGAAACTGGCTTTGCCAACGGCATAACCATGAATAGTGAATTTGAGAAAAACTCTAATCTTCTTCTTGCTTCAAGATTCTTAGGAATGTTGGCTGCAGAGTCCTTTACGGTGAGAAGAAGTTGCAACCTTTTCACCTGCTCCTTCTGTGACAAGGAAGATAAAAAACAAATACCCATGTAAATGCAACCAGCACAATAAACTAAGAACAAAACCAGATTTTTACACACAGGTGCTTACAATTTCTGGATCCTTTGGCCACTCTATCCTGGAGAACAGGCGTCTTTCATTTCTTGCTCTAGCTAAAATGTTCCATGTATCAAGTTGCTCTCTGTAGCAATTAATCAAAACTAAATTGTGAATTATCATGTTTCAAATACAATAATAAAGCAACAGTGAGGCTCAAACCCCCTGCACAAAATAAATAAATACCTTAGATCCGATGACAGCAGATCATGTGTAACCGCCTCATACACGGCATATACAGCCTTTGCAGCACCATTGGCAAGTACAGGGGTCTCATTTTGTATCTGAGACACAAGTGAATTATTCTTGTGAAACAGGAACACAAAAAGGCAAGTAAAAAGTAACATGTACTACTTTCTAAAATACTATTTATTTCTGTTATTCGTGTCTGCTTCCTGCCCAATCTACTTCCTAAACTACAGATGATCTAGCAGGTTGACACTTATGGACCCAAGCCAGGGTAATTTATCCATGACCATGGTGAAGCTAAAGGTAGAAGTTTTGTGAATGTGTAAACATAATAATTGTGGCATTTAATATTCAATGCATAGAAAATCATTAGTCTTGGAGTTTCAAACTTAATCCAGAATCCAGATACAAATGAATTCAGATTTTTCACCACCAGCTCAGGCCTTTTAGTTGGTCAAAAGCTGGGCCTGGTTCGTTCATTACTGTCATCCAGCCAAACCAGAACCAATGTCAAAAGTCCATTAAACGAACTTGTGGCGAGCTAAGTACAGTGTCACATGGCTCAGCTCTGGGAACATAAGCCCATTATATGCGACACATCAATATCATGCTGTTAGCATTTACTAGTTTCTGTGGTCAGAAATATGCCAATTGTTTATGAGTGACATGGTCTCATTTCATGTAGAGACTTAGTTAAAATGGAATCACTTGAATCCCCATTGGTTTGAACCAGGAGGAAAATGGCACACAAGAAAGTCAGCATTAACTAGCAGGTAGTCACAAGAGGACAAGCTTTTCCCTGTCTTGAATGTTCCAGATGATTATCTATATAGCAAAACATACTACACTTGTCAGTGTTGATGATGGTAAAACCATAGTTTTAACACTCAGCCTTCTATGGGAAAAGCAGCTGAGCTGCCCTCAGGAGCTGCTGGTGAGACCAACAAGCCTGAATTGAGCTGGAACTTTTTTGGCTCGCCAGGTGATAATATTCTCATATATTGTAATGAGCAAAGATTAAACAAGAAGATAGTCCGTTTGATTTGGTTCTTTAGACAGCCAAACATTCTAACCAAATATGCCAAATATCTAAAATAAGCAACACAAAAAATTCAAATTTTATAGCATAATCACTGATGCTCTTGTCTGAACCACAAAAGAAACAAAAATAAAAAAACAGATGGCATGACCAAAGCAGAGATTAGCATAGAATAACGCCAGCAATTGTAACTAGCATAATTGGGAATACAGTACCTTAAGGTAAAGCAGTCTCAATTATATTATATGATCACAAAAGATTATACTACCTTAAAGAAAAGATAGCATTCATATTAAACCACAAAAGCATATAAATAACAGTATTGTGTTTTTAAGCTACCCTATTTTCAAATTAAATTTCCAATTTAAAGCAATTAAAAACAATAATATCATATTAGATGTCAAAGAACCATCTCAACCTAATAGCTTAAGCTATTAGGTAAGGTCCCAAGATATGATTTATATTATTCTCTAACACATCCCTTCAAGTGAAGGCCCTTTGGGCTTGAAACTTGCACAGGTCAGCATTATCAAATAAATGAGGATGATGAGATTCAAACTCGTGACCGCTTGGTCATCAAGGCTTTGATATCATGTCAAATAACCATCTCAACCTAATAGCTTAAGCTGTTAGATGAGGTCCCAAGATATGATTTATATTATTCTCTAACATTAGAGACAGTTTGTGTAGCATCACCCCCTTAACTTGTCTGAACTAATGTAGTCACCCCCGATGAAATAACATTATATAAGTAAGAATATGAGAATAACATATGCCTACCAGTCCAACATGTAAAGTAGTTGCATCTCAAATCGAAATGTACAATTTAAAATAGCCTAAATCCATCAGAAATTGCATTTATTATTGTCTATAATATATTACTCCAGCTTTTTTAACTAGTAGACAGCTTTGATAGATTTTAACTATTTAACTTCAATGAAAAAAAAAGAAAAAAATATAATTCTAATGAATCAATAATGCTTTATTGGCAAGGAAAATCATGAAATGGTATACAATGTCCACAGGCTATAAATTTTTAAAAGCTAGCATAGGAAGCCATGAGTTTCTTGCACATAATGGCAGGTTTGACTGTGAAGAAGTTGGATGATTACAGGCAGTACAGCTTTTGTATAGGATAAAATAGGATTTGAGGGACAAGACCATTTCTCCCCTCTTTGATGGATGTATAGATCAAGTCTAGTCTGTACATTATTCTTTAGATAAGAAACCAAAATGCTTATACTGTCTATTTGAAGCTATATTCAAAAACCAACAATATTAATTCTGAATAGAAACAGCAAGTATAATCTAAAAACACATACCAGAAGTCCAAACAGTGCAATAAATCTTGACAACACATGAGGAAGCTTCTCAAGACGTAAAGTTATGACAAGTGATCCCTCCAATATACTGTTGTTGATCTCACGAAAGATCCTTTCAACCCTATCAGATACAGGAAGCATAAAACAAAATAAAAAAACAAATGAACAGCAGCACACCCCCAAAACATGGGATACAAAAGCCCCATTCATAGAAAAGCCATTCATACCAGAGTCTTCCTTCACCATCAACCAGGGAATGCAAGATTTTTTCAACACTGTAGTAGCATTCCTGAACTGCATATGCCATGTATTCATCCTTAGAAATTCTATTCCAAAGATCCGCTTGTGTATCTTTGCAGTCCAAAGCCAAATCTACTGCCAATAAAATCTGGAAAAGCATACAAGTATAAGACCTAGCTTGGTATGATACTGGAATTCATTTGTTAAAGGTAAAAGTATTCTGCAGGATGTTAAAAGGTAATAAGATAAGATGCACCTTGCTGCTAAGAAGAAACAGTGGCCATTGAACTAATCTTAGACTTCCTGTGTTGCTCGGAATAGAAAGCAAGTCCATCTCCCTGGAAGCAAAACAACCATGAAGCAAATTTTGATTGCAGAACAGCAAACACAAATAAATTTATGGAATGATAACAAGTATGTCCCCATGATCTACCTATTGCTGATATAATCTTCCTCGCGTAAGCTTTTGATTATCTCATTCCAGAAAGGAGCAAACAGTGCAGCATATGCTTTGTTCATATCCTGAGCTTCCTATACAAACCATACAAATTCATACAACAAACATTTAGATCATGCAGAAGAGAACACAAACTACATAGGGTATTATGCCTCCAAGCACAGGAGGTTAACTCCCCACATGAAAGTTAGTTCTATGAAGACACAAGCTTCCTTTTTAAATTTCAATATGAACATTTCACCCATTAGCCTCAACTGTTTATGAGATAGAAAAATTGTGTTTCAAAGAAGTGCACCCATTACCTAATGTTGTTATGCAAACAGCAAATAAAAAGGGCACGCCAAAGGGATGCCACCCACTTACAAAGAACTATATAAATGATAAAAAAAATTAGCATTCCCTATAGCTCCTATATTTCCTGACGATTCCCCCTACAGAAGAATGCGACATTCTAAACTAATTATCTGATACAGATACTCTATTTGCAAATCCCCCCTCCCTAAATGCTCTATGGTTGCAGTCTTTCCAGGTCAACCCAAAAATACCAGAGAATAAGTGGTTACATAAGAATACTTCCAGAAACAATGGCTTAGAAGGGGAAAACGAAAAAAATCACTCACTTGAGATGCATGTCTGTTGGGCAGCATCCTGCAGCACACATCAACCAAAACATTACTGAAGAGAGTAGAGAAAATAGTAGAGTGTAGACCAAAACCCATGAGGGATTTTTTTCTTTTATCAACAAGTACAGAGGTCATTGAAAAGTGAAGCTTTTAGTATTCTGTAATCATGAGATAGCAAGACAGAAAATACTCTAAAACATATCAAGTTCTACAATGAACTGTCAAAACTGCACGCTTCAATCCATGGTGCTTAACAAATTTAAGCAGTGCTCGCAAAACCTATTTGTCATCCATGCTAGAAAAGCGATGAGCTACAAATTTTATGAATAGACATGTTTTGTAAACAAACCAACTCAGCACACAAACCAACTCAGCAGCTGCCTCAGTATTCCAAATAACATACATTCTGACACCAGAAGTGATTATGATTGCACTTATCCAGTATTTGATGGAGTATCAACACTTTATAAGGTAACAAGAGTACTCAAATTTAAAACCCAGAGTTTGACAATGACTTCAACCCCATCATCCCTAGTACTGCGCATTCCCATTTGTAAACAGATGGTTAAACACTTACCTTTGTGCTTGTGGAGAGACAAGATTCTTGACAAAGGCCGCTGGGAAGCTCTCAAAACGTTTATGAACCATTTCAATACTGCGTATCTGCCATAAGTCCAAATTGAGCAATGGACACGATAAGAATAATGATGGCAGGAGAACTTGAAATAAAATAAAAATAAAAATGGAAGCACCTGGCATGCATGAAAAGGTTCAAAATAAAACTACTATATTAATTCAAATAAGCATTTCATGATACTTTGTATACCTCGCCTAAACGAGCTCGTGCACCCATCACACCCCCAACAACTGCTGATAAGATAGTGTACCATATGTGAATGTCCATGATATAGATCTAAGAAGAGAACACAAGGATTAGGAAAATGAAGATTTGCAAGTCATAAATTAGAGCACAAATAGTATTCTTAAATTGATAAGATTCTACTTTCAATATGATGCAAAGGATAAAGTTTCAGAACTGAGAAAAGGCCAAAAACAGCATCTTTGTTAAGGAGAATGGAATTTATTATTAACCAAAAAATCTTCACTTCAAGGAACTTCCATTGATTTTGATTTTTCAGAAACAGGTTCAACAAATTATAAAAAAACCTGCTTCTATTGCATTCAGTAAGCCATCCCATTCCAAATTTCATTTTACGCATGGAGATAAACAAATAGAAACTACTCACCGCCACAACAGGAGCCCAAAGGCTAGCTATGGTCAAGACATTGTTATTATCTGCAATAATGATGAGAATCAGTAATTTATACCAAACACAGTTTGAGTCAATAGCCATCCAGTAAAGAAACGTGAACAACAGGTTTAGTTTTATTAGAAAATGAAGTGCACAGAAGAGCAAAGTAAATATTAGCAGATTTTTAAATTATAGCAAGAATTCACGTAACAATGTGTTTCTTAGTTGCCAATAAGAAAACAGCATCCCAGAATGAGAGTATGCTTGCTTCAAGACCCTAACAAAAGACCCCTCACAGGGAAACAAATGGAGATTGCTATGACACACTCTGCTTGCTTCAAGACCCTAAAAAAAGACCCCTCACAGGGAAACAAATGGAGATTGCTATGACAAACTCTGCTGCTTTAATGTTTATAAAGGTCGTTCACCAAAATTAAAATGGTAGCTTCTGTGGTTTTTCATCAGTTGAATTTTTCTGACCTAGAAGTTCATCACATGCTACCAGAAAGTTATACAAATGGTTAGCATTGATTTATGTAGTCCTACTAAACACCATGGTAGAAGACAGAATTCATGAAAGTGAGGATGATAGGAAACTCACTCTTTGAGATCAAATCATGCCATGAGTACGGTAAAGATGGAAGTGCCCTGATGGTATTGGTTGGTTTGACAAGGGGTCTAATCTGCACAGGATTAAAAATTACAAGAAAATGATATTCTGATGTGTAAAGTCTCTCCTGTTTAAGAGCAAATCCCCAAATAGTAATCATATGCATAATTAACAGATGCGAGATCAAGACATGATAGCTTGCCTGGAGAAAGTAAGCAAATGTGAATTTGCACGCAAAGATCACCAACCAATAGAGGACATATCTGCAGTTGTGGGGGGAAAACAAACAAACATTAAGTGAAGCAAGATCAAGAAGCAAATAGCATATGACATATCAACTAATTCTTTTGAATCACGGTCACTAATGTAAACCTTTGAAAGTTAACTGGGGACTTATATCACTACCTATGAAAAAAGACAGTTATTGAGATGAAACATAATATATAAATATTGTAGGACATGAACTTATTGAACCAAGTCTCCATAAACATAGAATCTGACAAGCATATATGAACTGAAAAATTAAGCATTTCATATTTTGAACTCCATTCATATGAAATCTAACTAGCACATCCCAGGCCATCCATGCACCACAAAAATGCATATTGAGAAAATGGACGCATATCTCTAAATGCAAAGAAGCTCAAAAAATTGATTAAGGCAACAAAAAATTATTTTAAATATAGAATCCAGACAAAAACAAATGAAGTTTATCTCTGCAAATAAACTTGTTCACAAGCAAAAACAAAAACAGAAATTGATAGGAAATAAGAGAACACATAACATGAAAGCATTACATCTATAGTGAAATGTAGGAAGAGGAGTGCAATGCCATATTATTTGTTACTAAAAACTATTTAGTATCATGAAAACAAACCTGCAGTAATCACTCATCTTCTCAAAAAGACCACGACCAACATAGTATCTTTCCTGAACCAAATTTATTTCACAAGTATAGGTCATCTGATACATTACCAAACATTTTATAGCAAATGTTAGCAAAAGAGATTGAATGGAGCTTACCTGATAAATCCACTTGAAAAATTGGAAGAATGATTGATCAGACATATCAGACAGAGCATGACAAGCTGGAAACTTTAGCATCAGGGCAAGGAAAAATCGCAAAGCTGCATAAACACCGAGAACAAGTATATATATACGGAAATGGAACGAATCCGAGTTCCGTTGATTTTTTTCCTCCAGAACCTTCCTGCAATAAACAGATACTTTATATAACTCATGAACACAAGGACAATGCATGTGAAAACATGCCTTAGTAAACGTGATCAACTACTCACACATATAAGTATGTTACGAACACCGAGCTCAAGCCACACCAGAAAAACCTAATAACCAGTCTTGAGATAGCCATGCCTCTCGCTGTGGAGTAGGCACCAAACATAAGCAGCACATCTAAACAACCTGCATATGCAGCAAGTGACCAACAAACAAAGAAGGAAAAAATGAGTACTGGAAAGATTTATCCAGGTATTTCATCTAATATGCTAATTCCAAAACCTTTAGAGAAAGCATACTCTCTATGAAGTTCATGATGGCAAATGAGGGCCCAACGCTGAGCATTTCTTTAAAGGTATCTAAACTCATATCTCCATGGTTGAAGGCTATAATTGCCAAAGCCTGTGGTCAGCATGGAAAAGAGCACAAATTTAGTTTTTTTAAAAAAAACAAAAACATCGTAGATCCAAGAAAAAAATAAGATCCTGAAATTTAAAGGAACATTAGACCTGGAACATCAGAGCTAAAAAGATCCAGAGCCGATGGAAACTTCGATATATGTGAAGAAATGTGCGATGCTCAACAAAAGTGCTTTTACCAGTCTGTCAATTTGTGAAATGAAAAAAAAAATGTGAAAAGAGTTGAAATATTAGATACAACCATTTTCCACGAGCTCGAAGTGAAATAACCCGCATTCCCCACAAGGCAAAATTCCGAAAACAGTAAAATTGTATTAACAATTCAATAGATATAAAATGTAGCTATTTGTTATTTGCAAATTGCTTAAAACAATAAACATAAATGTCAGATATGAATAGAAGACTCCAGTGTAGAAATGACAACAGCTGCAAATATTAGCTAATCCAGAAACTTGACTTCGCTCGCATGCCTAAACTGGTGCTTGACAATGATTCTAGAAAAGGTACTAGGTAACCCATATTCCAGGTGTAACACAAATTACAAAACCCTTAGCATGCATGAATCAAAACAGGTCAGGACAGATGTTCAACAAAAACACTCCAATGCCTCCATCAGGAGGTCAAAACATCCACAGCTACTGCAAGAACTAATCTCAAAGCTTGAGATAATATGCTGAGCAGGTCATAGCTCCCAATGCATAGCAAATCTAGACAAAACATAACTGAAAGCACTACAGAGCAAAGGAAAAAAAATACATAGACTGTTCAACAGAACATACATGCGCAACTTGTTTGAAACATGGGAATAGTGAGTGGCAACAAAAACCATCATGCAACAATCGTTGATTAGAAATATAGAGAAAATTTTCCAATTCCTAATAGAAAAGAAATCTAAGGGGAAACGGAGGGAGAAAAAAAATCACGAGCTTCATGGTAAAATCATGGTTCCAGAACTGCATTGTGACCTTTGCTCCAAAAATTATAACAAATAATTTTCACATTTAGCACCAAAACTATGATAGACTTGGCTATTTCTACTAACAAACATGGTCATCAAGATAGAAAATGGAGGTGGACTATTTGACAACGGGTGAAAAGGGAAACAGCAAAAGAAAAAACATGGGAGACTATTTCCAAACAAGCAAGGGAATGCCACCACCAGGAATGCAGAACTATCAAAATTCACAGGTTCATAGAGAAGGTATAAGACCTTAAACAGAACCACTAACATTACAAATTCCTAACATAACTCCAACTTGATCATAAATTGATGAATGGAAAATTCAACTCCTATACAAACTCGTACTCCTCTACAATCATTCAACATCAAAGTCATCTCTAGGTGAAGAACATCAATCCCATCAAAAAATCATTAAAAAGTAAGTTTTAATCTACCTTCCATGTATGTACAAAAAACTTTTCACAACCACGCTCCAAGGACACTAAAATTATGGCTAGAGTTATTATGAGGTCATCGTATCAAACAACACAAGTTCAAATGAAACTTAAATTCAATGTCAATATCATCCTTTAAATATTTAGGCATGTCAAGAAAAAATTGCATTTATGTGGTTTCAGTTTCAACATACGATAATAAATGGGATACAAAATTTGGGTAACTCATGGGAAAATATCATCCTAACAACCTACCCTTTTTGACTTTTTAGGCTTCAACAAGAATGAGGAATGTTCTTTCATTGGCCAGCTCAACTCAAAGCAAGCAGGGGACCTGCATATAAATTGCAAATGAGAATGAAAGATGATTCAAACTCCTTACTGAGCAAGCAATCATAAAAATCCTAAACAGCAAACCAAAAATATTCATTGAAGTCGTCATAATTCCTCCATGCTGAATGCGCAGCTTTTCCATTATTATTCCTCTCAGCTTCCTGCAAATACAAACTATCTTATATGTATCAGAAGGTTCAGAATAAATAGTAACATCACAAGAAAATTTGTTTAATAACTCACATGATGTCCTTGAAAATTATTTGAAGTACCCAAACAGATTCAACCCACAGAGGTGGAAGGTATCAAAATTGCAATGACATTTTTAAAGAGAGCTAAAGAAGACAAGAATCACAATTCATTTAAGTACATTGAACTCCACACACACAGACAAAATGGGGAAAACAAAATCATGCAGGAGAAGTTAAAAGGAAAAAAACTTAATCACATGCAACGGCCACTTGACCCACTTCACCATGAAAGAGCAACCCTTCATCTATTTACCCAGTTTTTCCATCTAATAATCCTTCAAGAAACAGGGAGCAGCCACCACAATTCAAACTTAATCACATGCAACGGCCACTTGACCCACTCCAACCACCTAATAACCCTTCATGAAACAGGAAGCAACCAACACAATCCAAACAAAGTGAAAATAAGGGACCAAATCTCCCTGATGACTGCAGATGATTGATCAACTTACTGCTATTTTCCACGCATATAGCAAATCAAAATAACAGCACCTCTTTGTCAATATATCAATGGTGAGTATTACTTGAAGCAAAGATCTATAAAAAAAGCCCACCTTCTACGTTCATCAAACTGATGTAACATCACCTTCCACCCAAAATGTTTTCAAGCCAAAAATTTACTACAATCATTCTGACCCTAATTCGATAAATCTTCTTCATTTCAACCCATATTGAATCACTGAGTTGGCCAATTTCATAGCATAGCTAGTATCAGTGACAGAAGTGGTATCCTCTACAGCCAACTTACCTGAGATTCCATTCACATTGACCCTTCTCTACTCCCTACCCCAAGTGCACCCTTATTCGCTAGGCTCAGACTCATATATATAAGGCTACCTAGCTGACATCCACTTTAGGAAAGGAATCACTTGAAGAGTGGTTCTTCTACCTTACATCGGATTGAATTCTTAAGATCCAATCAATACTTGAATCATGATTGCTGTCCAATGTTGTATTTTGAAGGTCAATCAGTCTCGCCATTCAAGATTCAACCACCAAAAAAAAACCTCTAACCTCTGATCTGGAGAAGGAATGCTAGTGCGCAAGCTCTTCTCTTCTTTTGAGAAGAGAGGTTTTTACCTATATCACTAGCCAGCAGGCTGGTAATACCACTTAAAGGTGGATAGACCATCCACCCAGTGCCGCTAGCCACTTATAGAATGATGGTAACAAAAAATATAGCCCTGAGACTCAAACTCCAGAAATAAAAACAAAAAAAATTTTGGACTACTGCATGCAAAAATTTGCTAAGCAATCATCAACAAAAGCACATTTAATTTCACTTCTGCTATAATATGTGATAATCAAAACTTTCCCAAATGGAGTTTGATAATCAGTTCCACTGACCGCTGCTATTGTCTGGTATATAGGACAAATGATTTGCTCAAGGAAAGACACAGAACCACTTTCTGTTATACAGCTGGCGGCACGATTAGCTTCACCATGATCCAATATTGCATCCAACTCTTTGGCCATCTGAAATGCACGATTATATATGTTATCATAAGTTACAAAAAGCACATTGTAGGAAAAATAAATTTTCAGAAACATAACAAGGGTAAACCATTTGTTGTGTGATCTACTCGAGAATGAGCAATGTTATTCTCATAGCTTACATCACATAACTTTCACAATCTTCCAAAGGTATTGTTTGCTATTCTCAAAGCCTAAATCAAGAAACTATAGACAGTGAATCAGCTTTTAGGGAAGTGAGTATTTCCTAGGGTAGCACCACAGCCTTATTTCCATTAAGCCACAATGTGCTAGAATATATCCTCTCTCAAAATATAGAATCTTGGAATCCCGAATTGATTACTCCTACAACCTACAAGGGAAAGCCTATTTCTCACCATGAATAGCAAAATGCCTTATTCACATATCCCAAGCCACAAGCAAATGATTTGGTACGGTAAACAATAATTATATCGACTATGATAAGAAGAAACAAGTTATCATTGTAGAGGGGTAGTAGGATAAAGTTCAAACAAAGCAAGTAGCAGGCCCATTGATGAACTCAAAGAGAATTGAACAACAAGATAGTGAGGCTTACATGATGAAATATGTAGCAAATGCACTCTGGGAGAAAACGAACATTTGCAGCTTCACCCCATATAAGATAATATAGTGATACCAGAAAAAGCTTCCTGTCTCTATTAATCGCTTCAATACTGTAGGAAACAAATAAAACTCAGACCAGTGGCATAAAAAATAACTCTTTCAGGATAACAGGAGGCACCAGACCTATTCCAAGCAAGGCGTTTTCGCAAGTATTTGCACCATTTGATGTAGTTATCCAACACCTTCAAGAAAACCTCATTGATAGCTTTCTCGTCAATTTTCTGTACATGGAAAAAAGGGAGAAAGCAACCACATTGAGAAAAATCTCACCAACCACATCCCCTTGTCCGGATTACAAACTATAAACAATCTGAAACAACCCTCCAATAACAAATCAATAATGTAACACAGCATATACTAAATCCAAACTGCAATGTGAGGAATAGTCACAAAAATTTCTGCAGAGTTATTGTGACATTACATATTCGATTTAGTTCATGCTTCAAGTGATTTTAGTATATTCTTAAAAGGTAACATAATTGGTAAAGCATCAATAGAAATAAATACAGACTTTGAGAAAACAATCATCAAAGTGCAAAAGGTTAGGCATTTTGTAAAGTTTATATATGTTCATATGGTTTTGTTTTATGCAGAAATCAGACTGTTAAAAGTTGAAGCCCATAAATGACAGGTAAGCAAATATAGCTATTCAGATGTTCCAATCTTACTAGAACTTGTCAAACCAATTCAAATGTCCTTTGGTCCCAATCAACTGAAGCTCATCCAATGCAATAAAAACATAAAAACTATCTGTTCGCTTATAAAATAATAAAATAAGAAAATGAATTCAAAACAAAAAGTATCCAACTACTTTTTTCTTTCATAACTCAATGGGGAAGGGAGATTTGAACTCATAGCATCTTCTTTTCAGGAGAGGCTGCAATTATAATATTCCTAGGCCACTATATTCAATCAACTTTATAAAAGCAAATTGAAAAGCAACGCAACTAAAATAATGTCTGCCAAAATAACAAATATTAATATAAATCTATTTGCAAAATGATGATTATTACAACCACAGTGATTTGGAAAGAAGAATGATAAAATGATAAATAAGTGTCAGCACTCAAAACACTCACTGGATCTGCTTGGAGGGGTATGCCAAGTCGAGACTGTGCATTTGCTATTGCAAGAACAACATTTTCACGTTGATTCCTTACATTATCATTCTGCAAAAGAGGGAGCAGGGAGGAGGTTATTGACCAGGGAAAAAAAAAGGAAAGTGTCATTTGGACATTGATTATTAATACATATTATAAAAGAGACAGTTCACTACTTGCATTTCCACAAACAGCCAAGATTTTCACACAACTGCAGTTTCTTCTTTTACGCACATGCTTAATTAAACTAGATGAACATCTAGACTAATTAAAAGGATTGTTTAATCCATTAACATCTTTTTCCAGAAAAAAAAAAAGAATTTTCTAAATAAAGACAAGGAAAGGAAAACCAATGTGGAGAATGAGACAGACTCTCAGCTACCACAAAGGTAAAATGATAGCAATATCTAATTTGTCTGAGTAGCATCAAAAACAGTCCCTTTAACATTCAAAATGCAGAACATAGTAGTGAACCACGGAAACAACTCCATCCCAAAGTAACTACTTGCATAGATGCTAATGGTTTTTTGAAATTCTTAACATCGCTTTTCGAAACAGCAAATCACCCAAACAGAAAAGATCATATTCCACAAATTCTAAACCACCAAACAGTGCAAGAAGATCCAAGAAATTATAAATTGAGGAAAAAAAGCCTTTCGCACATCAAGATTCTTGGATAAGAGAAATGATTATTGTTCGTGAAGATGAATAGACTTTTTTTCATATTAGATAACAATTGAATGTTTAAATACATAGAAGGGAAAAATGAGGAGTAAATTAGAAGATTAAAACATGAAAGCAAAACAACATACAAGAAATCAAAAAAAGCAATACCATAACAAAACAATACACCAGTCCCGCTGAATATATCTGCAGAAGACACTCATAAAAGACATTCTCCTGAAGCAAAAGACCATGAAAAAGACGGGCACTGCTGCATTCCAAAGCAATTCTCTCAAGAGGGAGTGATTTGTGAACACATGAAGCTTTTTTTCAATCAAATGGTCCACATAACAGCAAAAAAAGGGCATCTCCATAAAATTCTATTAGACAAAGTTTGATTTCTGAAAATTGTCAAAGTTTTGCCACATGCAAACACCAAACAACAGTAACAATTGTATACTTTGACATTTTTATTGCAGTCTCTCTCAAAACCCACTAAAAGATTATATCAGCTTCTCCCCATAATGGAACTCTCACCACTAATACAATGAAATCAATTCCACATTCCAAGAAAAAAGAAAAATGCAAGATTAATAAATCAACATGAGAAAATAGCTTGGAGTTTTGATTGATAAAACAATACACAAATGAATGATCACACAAAATGAATCATACAGACTACAGTTGATAGCAAATTACCATATCAAAATGAACCTCCAGACAGAGTCTCTTAGAAATCCAGCTAAATAAAGGAACCAATATTTTAATAATTTAGTAAAGAAATATATTACATTAACTTTATTATTCACATTTTTTTAACATTCCCTAGGAGCTATTCAAAATTTCTAACGAAATTTTTATTATGGCAGGGACATAAAGGTGAAAAGGAGGAAGATGACACCAAAAAAAGAAAACATGACAAAACAAACACAAAATAGTATATACTTGTTAAATAAAATGAATTCAACTATTAAATTCCTATTGACAAGCAGAATTTTAATGTTACAAATTTGTAATTCTTACAGTCAGTGAAGCACTAAAATCTAGTTGAAAACTTTAATGAGAGGATTAAAAAGTAACGTCTATACAAACCTGAAAACCAAAGACATATTCAAGAAGATCAAACATATCTACATCACGTTCTCCAGAAATCACAAAATCAGCAGGAAGTCTGGGGTAATGCTCAGCATATCTAATGGCAGACATTGCGCCTCGAACCTGGAAAATTACCCCCGATAAAAAATATAAGATTTTTCTGGGAAACTTGAATTGATTGTACTTAATACATCTCTTATTTCTTGAAGTAAAATTTTTCGATTATTGAATGGGAGTGCGTAGAAGCTGGAGGTTTGTGAACACGGTTAAACATCAACAGCAAAGAATGTGGCATATCTCATTAAAAGATCAACTTACTTCAGGGAAAACTCCAAAAGCATTACTTAATGAAGGTGCTTCCAATGGGACAATATTATACGATGTGAGCTCCCCAACCGTTTTAATTCTTTGTAGCTGAAAAAATACAAGATCAAAAGGCATGTCAATCAATACCTTTAGATTTCAAATTTACAAAATATCAAACTGTCCTTTTTGAGCATCTGTGTTTGGTGAGAAACAATAATCCCTCATCATCAATTTTTTTCCTTTTTATTTGTATAAAAGATTGGCTGCTATTTAAAGAGAAGAGAAGTACTTCTCTTTGGAGCAAAGCTTGTTCCTTTATTTATCAAATAACCATCCCCTATTCTATGAACATAATAAAATCCAAGCTCATGGAACCAGTACATTCTACCAGACTAGGTTCAATTTAGCAAAACTCAAGCATCTGAAAGTCCTAGATCTGCATGAATATGAAAGGTAGAAAATGACTCTACAAAACAGCATGTCCAAGCATGTTTAAAATGCTCCGTAACTTGATGGTCCATATAGAAAAGCAGGTAGTAGACAGGTACCTCCTCCATGATATGTCTGCCAGCCCCATGAGGATCTGCATCTTTACTGAGTGCTTCCATGACATATACTAAGGCCCTCAAGGTAGCAAATACCTTTTTCATCTCTGGAGATCTTAGCTCAAACCTAAATTACAGGACAATTTTGCAGATTTTGATCAGTGATGCAAATGCATATCCAAATTCATTAATAAAAACAAGAAAGTAAGCTTTATAGCAGTTTTTCGTGCTGAATTAACTTATACAGCAGCAGTAACTTACAAAAATGTCTAACCAGACATTGTAACCATAATTCATTCTTAATAAAAGCAATACTGATTGGCCTCAAAAATTACATAGCAATTAACAACAATTAAAAAAATTACACAATATCCGAGTGAAGTTCTAATATCCGCCCAAAGAAACAATTATATGCAAGGGTGCAGGTAAAAAACTATATGGAAAATCACAAATTCAAACGGATAACTACACAGTGAAAGATAAATAATGAAAGATGCCACAATGCATCCTTATAAGTGGAGAAAATATATCGTAGACTTTTAGCATGCCAAAAGGTTTGATACTCCAGAAAGAATCAATTCAATTGTAATTTATATTAGGGAAGAAAAGTTTAGTCATACTCTCCCAGATTAGCAGTAGAAAAATTTCCAGATTCCCTGAACTTTTGTTCCTCTCTTTGGATGTCATCCACTCTGTGACGTCTCTTGTAGCGCTGGTAGAACTCCAACAAGTGTTCAAAATCCCGGTTGCGATCTATACTGGCACCATCCCTTTTGGCAAGTTTTTGCTGCAACAAATGGTGAACTCCTCAAAATGAAATTCTAAAAAACAATCAGAGTAAGTAAGCTTATCAAAAGTGTTACTCACTGCATTCAAGATGACAGAAATAATAACATTCTACCCCAATCTGTAAGCACCAATCACAAGACAAAGATTAGACATACCTTAATGACAGACATCAAACCGGTTTTGAATTGGAGAACACCACGACCATCACTGCTTGGGTCCAAATTTTGTGCCATACTATATGCTTGCTCACACACTGAAATAAAAAGGTAAAACTTGTATAAATATTTTCAAGGTTCACATAAATGGTTCACAAGGAAAACACACATGCATGGGGAAGGATTATAATCTTGGAAGCCTTGGCATATGCTCCTGAAACAAATATGAATATCCAGAAGCTCAGGTTGGCTATCAGAAAGTGTTAATATGCAACAGGAGATATGTTCCAGTTCAGGAGATAGCATGGGTCAGATAGCAGATATAACATTGCACCTTATTACATGTTCCAAGATTGGCAGAAATCCAAGAGATTCGATCAGAGTTGAATTTGATTACAGATTCATAATAAAATATGAAGAGAAACGGAGAAAAATTAAGGATCAAACTGCCCTCGCATTGATATATTCTACATTGAACACTTAAAAAAAGCCTCAAATGTAAAAGGAGTTGGATATTAATGAAGTTGTATCTACTATCTATGTATAAGCATTTGATTTTCACTAAAGGAAAATAAATTTCTTCCAATTCATCACATATCCAAACTGCCTAGCTTTACTTCCATTCAAAGAGCAGTCTACCCAAATCAAATTCAGATCAAATGAATCCTGCCCAACCTGACCCCATCTATAATAACAGTTGCAGCAGTATCTTTTTTTACTACATTTGAAAAAAGTCTCTTAATACCCCCACAAAGCTTTCCACCAGAATTACAGTACACGGACATTTCTCCAGCTTGCAAACAGATCATCAAAAAAACCACACTCTTCTGGTTTCCAGCACTGTATAATCTCATGATAAACAAGATCATAAACATCGTATAATCCCATATTCCAAATTCAAGACATATAGTGGAATTTGTCCTTCACATGTGTAATTTAAAGAGCAAAGGCAACGTAGAAATGACATGTGTCTTGTTAAATTCCAACTTGAAATAATAATGATGATGATCTCCTAAAATAAAATAGTTAATATCAGCGTTAAATATTAAAAATTCACTAATTTTACAATCCGAGCGTCACTTGACTATCAAAGTACAACTCAAAAACTCCAATTTAACACTGCACAATCCTCCATGAATAACTTCAAGATTAATAACCTAAAAAAATCAAATTGACCAAAATGGAAAATCTCTATTCTTAAAAAAAAACCTTACAAATTCTGGCAACGTTAGGGTCCTCATCTTGAATCTCATCGGCAGCCTGCAAAATCGCGTCAATATTGGTCGTACGGCCAAGCGAAACTGGCACAGCTCCGGCGATGCCACTGGACATTCTCTCATGACCTTGACCGTGTTCTCGCTTCAACGTAGCCCTCACTAACCTCTCCCAGTTATTGCTAACCCGAGACATCGTTTACAATAATGAACGATCAAATCAATCCAGAAATAGAAAATTTAAAACCCTAGATTAGGAAGAATTGTAACTCGGGCTTTGACTCGGCCCGAGTTGGAGAATTTAAAAACTCGGCTGACGCTTCAGTCTTAGATCTGTGATTCTCATTCGAATTCAAAAGTTGCGTTTTTTCTGGTTGATATTTAAAAAAAAACGAAAGATGTTTTAAAGAGAGAAGAAGAGACAGCCAAAACGCGGAGCTAGTGGGGAAAAGGCAAAAGGTCAAGGAAGATGGGGAGACAGTGTTGAATTACTGGTTTGTCCCTGAGAGATGGTATTGTGCAGTCTAGTGTATTGGGGTTGGGGTGGTAGTTCATTTTAGACGGTTGGATTTGTAGTCTGATTTTTTAATTTTTCTTAAGTTTCTTGATGTTTTTGTTTGTGGGGGGTTTGATGGAGAGGTGAGTCTGTTTGAGATTTTGGGCTGTTATGCGTGGTGTAGAGGATTTTGGTCTCTCACGTGTGAGAATTTTTTTTGTGCGGCTGGGGGTAAATTGTATTTGTAGAGAAATAGACAGGAAGGGGTAGACCAATTCTTAAACTGGAAGAATTTGAAAAAAATTGGGGAGGAAATTGAGAGAGAGAGAGTTGAATCTGAGATCTCTTTAGTTCATTTCTTAACGATCAAGGGAGTCTTTTATCTTTAATTTTAAAGATGTAATTTAAAATTTATTTTATTAAGATAATTAATTCAAGTTTTATAAATTTTAAAATTACTAAAAAATTAATAATTATTAATTTTAGGGTCTATAAAATTAATTAAGGTATACATAAATTAATCTAAATACCTATATTAACAAAAAAAATATTTTATCTTATTATACCGTAACAAATTTAAATTAGGTTTTGTAACTGTTGTTTTTTTACACTGTTTTGTAAGTATAAAAATAAGTTTAGTTGTCAAAATTAAATTAATGAAATATATCAAAAATTATTAAAATATCTGAATATAACTGAAGAAATGCATAATAAATGTCAGAAAAATATATATCATTCGTAGCTTGATATATATGAGTGAGATTTGAACAAGTTTTTTTCCAATTAGAAAATGTTTAGGATTGTAATGGCTTTTATTTTTTTATACTTTTTAAAAGTATGTTTAATTTGAAAAGGTATTAAATTGATTTTTTTAATATTTTATGGTGATTTTAATGTCATCGTATTAAAAATTAAAAATATATATTTTTATTTATTTTTTAAACAAAAAACATAATAAAACACACAATAAATCTTAAATGTATTGAATATCATGGGAGAAGAAAAAAATCTATACTATAATTTTGTCTGTATATAAAATATATTGAAAGGTGGTGCTATTTCTTTAAAAAGATACAAATACAAACACAAGTCATTAAAGATTATAAACATCGGTTTTTTATTTATTTATTTAGTGTGTGTTTGAGATTGTAGTTTAGAGTATTTATTGAAATAATTTTTTGATTCTAAATATTTTTAAAAATATATTTTTTATTTTTTTAACATCAACCATCAAAACCATAAAAAATTAAAAAATATTACTTTAATATTTTTTTAAAAATAAAAATAAAAAAACACTCAAAAAAGCATAAATAAAACTTTACCAAACAGCCAAACAATAGTCAAGCCTTTCGGGGAGTATTGTTGCGGTTATTTTCAAAGTGTTTTTTACTCATAAATATATTAAAATAATATTTTTTTTTATTTTTTAAAATTATTTTTGATATCAGCGCATCAAAATGATCTAAAAACACAAAAAATATATTAACTTGAAAAAAAATAATAAAAAAAACACTTTTGAAATACAAAAAACAATCAAGATCTTAGGCATGGAAACCAAGAATATAGTATATAGATATTATCTTACTCCACCCAAAATCCTATCCCGATCTAAATTATATAAATAATCTTAATTTTTTAAAAATATATATATATATACACCAAATTAAAATTTAGATTTTTTTTTCTGCAGTGCACACTTAGTGTTTGGCACTACGGTCAGAAAGTAATTTAGAAAAGAATTAATTTTTTTTTAAATTAAAATATTTTTTATGTTTTCAAATCATTTTGATGTGTTGATGTTAAAAATATTTTTAAAAAATAAAAAAATATTATTTAATATATTTTAAAATAAAAAATACTTTAAATAACCACTACCACACTTATAAATGCTTGTTTGGCAGTGTGGTTGCGATTACTTTTCAAATAACTTTTCGTGCCAAAATATTTTTTAATGTTGTTTTTTTATTTTTTTAAAAATTATTTTTTGACAGTAACACATCAAAATAATTTAAAAACATTAAAAACATATTAATTTGAATTTAATAAAAAAAATCAATCTTTTTCAAAAACACATTAAAAATATAGAAATAAACAATATAAAAATTTTAATACAAAAAATTATTTAAAAAATAATTACAACCACACCACCGTACACACTCTTCTACCTTCTCATTGCCACCTTTCTCTCTCGTCTCCGACTGCGCGCTTTTGTCATACACTGCTAACTACACTACCATAGTGAAGAAAGCAATCACCACCGGTCCTCTACCCATAACCTCCACTGCTACCACGGCGGACTGGAAAAAGAAAAAGTGAAGAGAGAAACAATATGGCTATTATCATTACCAAAATAATAAAATTGATACTAAAAAACTCTTCTTCTTTTTTCAAACATGAAACCCTAGCCACCAACTTGAATTCCTTCATATTATATGTGCCCAGCAAGCTAGCACAACTAATTTTTCTCCTCGTATCCTTTTAATAATATTCTTAGAAATGGGTTAACTCTCCAGGATAAATTTCCTTATCGACAGTTTTTTTTTTAGGGCAGTTCCAGGAGAAACGTTCATATCATTGCATGAGAGGAAGTGATCCACGAAGCCAAGAGCAGTTACATATAACATGGGATAAATCTCCAGGTTCCTTAGAGCCAACATAATTTAAACTCGCGAAATCTTGATCACGTGTAAGCAATCAAATCAGTTTTCCCTCGGGCATTGATTAAACCCTTTTAGCTACTCAAATGATCCAACAAGAGAGCATTCATCAAGATTTTACTGGACATGTAATCGTTTGGTAGTACAGATGTAGGTGAAGTTTATCTGCAGTAACATATATTATTGTTTAGTTAAGAAAAAAAAAGTTTTATATTGGCAGGACCTATCAATTTTGCAGCTGTGCTGCAGGTTTTAGAAAAGCAGCATTCGCTGCTTCTCGTATGAGAGGAATCATTAAACAGTGAAGTTATGTTTTGTAGAAAAGTTATGTTTTATTGTTCCGGCTGGACCGGTCCAGTCTAAAGTTAAAAAAGTATTGAAGTGGACCCGACTCAGTAAAAAAAAATATTTTTTATTTTTAATTATGTTTTATTTAAAAAAACTAGTGTTAACCATTATTCAATAACACTATAAATTAGATGAAGATCGTTTGATGACATAGCATTTGCAGAATTTGATTACAATCCCAATTTTGTTCATGATTATATTTTACCTGGTATTGTTGTGTTCTTAAAAAAATTTGTGAAAACTATAGTCCTTGTCGGATGTATTTCACACGTAATGAAATTGTAGATAGTTTAATGGAACAATATAAAATATTATATATATAAAGTATTATTTTATTTCATGATGTAATAACAATATTTAAATTAACAACCATCAATATTAATAGATATATTTTTTAATTTTTTTATAATCTCAATTTAAAAAGTATTTTTTTAACCAAACACATTAAACTACTTTTTGCTCAACCTCAATTTCAACCATAATTTTAATTAAATATATATTTTTCTAAACCCACCTCAACTAAAAATACTTTTTATAAAATATATTTTTAAAAATCACAATCACAACAACAACCATGTTACCGATCACACCATAATAACCATGAAAAAAAACCTGCACCATCATCCTCACCAGCAGATCCATCAAAAACAAAATCTTCTGCGAAATCCTTGAGCCGCTGAAAATGCGGGACTGGGTTGCCTCGTTTGCAGGCCTGCTACTCCATTTGCTTCAATCAGTTTTTGTATCAGTTGGCACATAGTGAGTATGAAAGGAAGAGAAGAGAGGTTTTATTTGCTGTGATTATTTTTCTGGACTTTCTAGTATTCTCTTTTGGCTGACTGTACTCTGGAAGCGGCATTGTTATGAGAATATTACTCCATCTATTTTAGTGGAACTTGGTAATCTCGTGGCAAGAGTTCATGTTGCTGGTGCTGATAGCGTTGTGTGGTTAATACAAAAGAACATGGACCAAGTATGGAAAAAAAAGATGACAACTTAAAATGTTAGATTGATGGGTGAAATTGAAAAAAGAAATTATTTAAGCATCTAAAAGAAAAATTAGCAACAAAAGAATAAGGATGGAATTTGAAATGACAATGAAATGAGAGGACAACTTTGAACCACGGATAGCTTGGTGCATGTTTCCACGAAAGAAGAGAAAAAAAGAGAGAGAAGGAAGAGAGAGTCATTCATAATATACCATTGTGTTTCCGGTTACACACGCCACATCTTGGAATGAAGAGCATGTTGTGAGGCTCCCAGTGTCACCAAGGAATATGGTGTTTCACCACCGAAGGAAGTTGCACACATTAAGAACATTGTCGCTTCCTTTACTTGCTAGCTCGTGTATTACACGCACTAACCAATCTTCACGTGCATCAAACCAAATTTGTCTTGACGTTAAATTTAGCCTCTCAAGTTAATTTTAAATGCTCTAAATCAACAAAATTTAGATTTATTTTGACAAACAAAGTACTAACCAAGTATGAAAAGTTTTTGGTGGTATTGCTAGATCCCTATGTCTAAGTAACTAAAATAAATCATTAAGTCAATTCTCAAAATACTAAATCTGGAAGGATCGAATTAAAAGAAAAGGTTTATTAACCGAAAAAAATAACTTGATTTCCCCCCTTATCTATGCAATCAAGTCTATAATATGAGAAAATTAAAGGAGTTTAATATTTTTTAAAGTTTAAAATTGAGTTCTCAAACCTTTAATTGTTCTAAAACAATAAAATAAAATTTTATTTTATAAAATCAAACATCAATCAAATAAAAAATAATTTTATAGATGCATTGGCAATCCCATTCACATGTAGATAAAACAACCATCCAAGTCCAAACCCACATTATAATTTCAAATGATTAAAATAAAAAAAAAAAATTGAATGACAAAATGTGATAAAAATACAAAAAGAAAAAAAGAAATCCAATGCAGTGTTTGCTGAAGGAGTGCAGTAACTCCAAGATAGTTCTAGGTTTTTGTTAATGTGAATTCAGCCGACAGCGAATGATTAAGTGATTTAGAATATATTTGGGAATATGATTATAGTTAATTTTTAAAGTGTTTTTTATTTAAAAAAATATATTAATAATATTTTTTTTATTTTTTTAAAATTATTTTTAAAATCAACACATCAAAATAATTTGAAAATATAAAAAATATATTAATTTAAAAAAAAAATCAAAATTTTTCGGAAATGCTTTTCAAACATACTGCAAAACACCCTTTTAATCATTAAATAACATATGGATTTAAGATTATCCTATCATGGCCTAAGAAGAGTTCATTATAATAGACAGTGGTTTCAATTTTATCTTGAGTGTGTATAAAAATATAGCACATGCATGCGGATTCTCAGGATCGTATAGGGGATGTGGCATGATGGGAAGCGGACTTGGTGGCCTCCCCGCTCGCCACGTCTCCTTGCACCAGGCAATGTTAGTTATATTTAGAGTGTGTTTGTTTTTGCTGTAATTGTTGTGGTTGCGGTTGAAAAAAAGCACTTTTTTTAAAAATCACTTTTCCTGTGGTTTGTTTAAAGATTTGAGTGTTTGGTTAAAAGTGTGGTTTGACTTTATTGCGGTACAAAACATGTTTGGTTAAAACTGTGGTTGCGATTGCTTTTGTACAAAAAATGACTAAATAAAAAAAAATAAAAAAAATGACATTAATAAAATAATTCATTGTGTTAAGAGGAAATAAAACATTTTTTCCACATAAATACCGACAATAATAGAAGCGTGCTTTGTTATTACAGAAAAGATTATTGTCCCATCAAACTATTTGCAATGCCATCACGAATATAATCCATACGCGACGGCCTCTGGTGTCCACTTGTTTGTGATTGTGGAGCGACATCGGGAAAAATATCTTGAGGAACGAAATCAGGATGGCTATCAAACTTGTTGAATGCAACATCTTGGGCCGACTTCCGTCGAATATAGTTGTGTAGCGCCATTGATGCAACAACAATTTTAACCTGTGATTTGTATGGAAACTCAGGCATGGTTTGCAAGATTCGCCATCTTTTCTTCCAAACTCCAAATGTACGTTCGATTACACATCGTAATGATGAATGGACTCGGTTAAATAGTTCCTCCCGACTCCGTGGTTGTCCTCGTCGATGAAATTCAGGAAGATGATATATTTCCCCTCTATATGGACCCAAGTAACCGTACTCATTCGGATATCCCGAATCAACGAGATAATACTTCCTTGCATAAATTTTAAAATTGATTAACGCTTACAAAATACTTCATATTAAAACAAATTACACCAGTTGAACAACAAGCACAACTTTTTTTTATATATACCTTCTGGTGGTCGTGGAAATTGTATGTTTGTATTTCCAATCGCCTCATAAAAAATTCTTGTATCGTGAGCACTACCTTCCCACCCAGCCCAAACAAATATAAATTGCATGTCAAAGCTACAGGCTGCCATTATATTTTGTGTCGGTATACCTTTTCTACCAATAAAAGGTATTTGATTTTCTTGTGAAACACATGCACGTACATGTGTTCCATCAATCGCTCTAATACAATTCTACATACAAAAAACAATTTTTCCGAATCAATTTAATTGCACGTGAATATTTGATTGTAACCTTTTGAAATATTTAACAACTTGTACTAAGTATTGCTTACCTTGAAATAGGGCATGTATCTGGGATTCATTTCAATTTCCAATGGTGTTGTCGTGAATTCTGGATCGACTGGTCTGATTAAATCAGCTGCTAGCAAGCACACAGAACGAAGAACCTCGTTGAAATTTCTAGAAACAGTTTCACCTGAATGCTGAAAACGCTCCTGCACTTCCCTATTCGACGCACCGAGAGCTAAAGTGTAGAGAAACATGCCTACTTTCTCAATAACACTCATCCGTCTAGACGGTTTCAACCCGTACATCGTTTCCAACTTCAAAGCCAAACTCTTCAATGTCTCAGCATCCATACGAAACATGTTCACACAACGAATCCAATGGCCATTTAAAATTTCAGTCAACCAGCGCATGCCAGTGTTGTATGAATTCATACACGGCTCTTTATAAATATACGTATTGTAATACATCGCTAGTGCTCCAGCTGTGCATATGACTAATTTTTTGCGATCACACTCTCTCTGCCAAAATAAATCTCCAACGGCATCGTCATCGTCATCCTGTTGATTTAGGTCATCGTGCTGAGCCTCACTATTATAGTTTACATAACGATCACCAAAACTATCTCCAAAACCACTTGCAGAACTTGTACCAGCAAACCCATCAGACACATATCGACCAACATTATTCATAACATTTTCATAATGCTCATCAAAAAGCGTATTAAACCAATTCGCGTCCATATCTTTGCACGTAAATTTAATATCAATTTCCAACCTGCATAGTATTGGTACAAAAAACATGTTCATTAAACGATTTGTTTTTAAAATATGTGTTGCTCATGCCGGTCTTAACACATGCAATATTTTTTAACACAACAATAATTGGAATTTTCAACCTGCAACGTTACATTAACATGAAAGTTTTGTCTTGTGTAATTTGTTTGCAATATTTAAAACAGTACTGGTGACATTAACTTATCCCCCAACATATATATTTTCGGAATCCAAGATAAAGGAAATTATTTACAGCGTCATTAACTTAAGGAAAAAAAATATAATTTCAAATGAACCCTACGAGACGAAAAAAATTTACTTAGAAGTTTCGCATTAAATATTATACAACAAAAACATACATGCAACATCAAAAAACAATGTTCATACATTAAAATGCTGTAAATTAATTGGTGGCATCATTAACTTAGAAGTTTCGCATTAAAGGAAATTATTTACGACGTCATTAACTTAAGGTTGAAAAATATAATTTCAAACGAACCCTACGAGATGAAAAAAATTTACTTAGAAGTTTCAAATTAAATATTATACAACAAAAACATACATGCAACATCACAAAACAATGTTCATACATTAAAATGCTGTAAATTAATTTGTGGCATCCACTTAAGGTTTCTTAAGAAAACTAAGTACCTAGAAGGGATAGATATATAAATACGAAAAAAATAAACATACATTCACTGCTTAAATACACAATAACAGCAGCCTTAAAAGCATTTATAGGTGCAAATTCGGTAACAGCTGTGCAATAGAAAGCTTTATGACCTAAAAAGCATCCTTAAAAATCAACTAACCTTGTAATGGCAAAGAACCTCAATTTGCAGTATACAAACAGAAAAAAACCTGCAATTACAGCCCTCACTTCTGTGGGAAGGGTTAAAAATTTTATTCTCAGCCAATCACACCTCTTTGCAAGCATACTACTTCTTAAATACAAACACACACACAACACAAACAAGCTGTTTTTACTGCCATACACATCAGCAACCCATAAATTGTACACTTACCAACCATTCAACCAAACATTCAACCAAGCAACTCCTATTCAACCCACTATCAAACATGCAAGTAAATTCACAATAATTCACAGCAGTAGCTGCCATTCCAGTAAACTAAATTCACCCAATCAGCAACCATTCAAATGAACATAATCTCAGCCAATCATCCATTCAACTCATAACAAATGCAATTCGTTAGGTGAAAATCTAAAATACAAGGCTGAGAAAGCATCCTGAATACATAAAATGTTCCAATCATCTCAAACATAACTAATTAGGCAACAAATACAAATACAAAGGCAGAATCCATAAATATGAAACGTTACAAGGTAATAAACCTGAAAAAAACAGCAAATTCATAACTGTTTGCATCAACCATTATGCAATTCTACAGCCGCAAGAAGACCTCATCATCCTCACCCTTTTGTGGACTGGTAACTGTGAAAAAAACAGTTAAAATACAATATGTTAACAGCTCATTGGAATACAAAACATTAAAAAAACATGAAATATGGAAAGCATGCAATAATTACCAAAACATATTAAACACAACAACATTTAATTGCTGCAACATATAACAAACAATAAAATACATAATTGTAAGTCTTCCATATATCAAATGAAAACTTACTTCAAGGTCGGAAGTTAACCCTTCGCTCAAACATTAATTTCAGCCATTGAAATTTTCGGTCCATATCACCAATTGTTGCCCACATTTCCCTCCTGCTTCTAACCATAAAAAACTCTGTTGCAAAGCAATACAGCTCACTGCCGAACACCACTTCCTCAATGGAGTGGAACTCCTTCATCACATCTTCTATGCTACATCCTTTTTTATCGAAAACACTTGATGTGCACTCACTCTTGGTAGAGACACTATCCACTAACTTGTCTAATCGCGAAAACAATTGTGATCCCCTTCCAGCACCCCTTTTTTTTTTCTCATTTTGTTGGGAGCTTTGTTGCGCACCTTTTCTCTTCCCACTACTACCAGTTGGATTGGCATTGCTTGTGCTGTTGGCGAAATGGACACCAGCCACCATGTTATTGACATCGGCAACAAAATTTGGAAGACTATCCTCCTCAGAATCGCCACTACCTTCAGCAAGATTAGGGTCTTCATTAACTGCATTATTTTGCCTTTGACAGCCACCATCTTCATTCGAATTCAGACCCTGTGATGGAGCCCAAGCATACTGACCGGTAGCAACTGTGTTTGTAAACATGATATCATATTTACAACACAATCCTGAATCAATGCCAGCATGCCTAAACTTTTTTGCCCCGCGTATCTCCTACAACAAGGGACAAAGAACAACAAAATGCATAAAAAATGATGTAAAAACACGAAAGCAAGCTGCTTATAACAGCTCTAAACATACTGAAAAAAGACAGACCTGGTTTTTAGCTTTCCACCATTCATCTGGAGCTGCAATTGTTCCAAGTTCAGCACTCCATCCAACTCCTATTTCGGAAAGCAACTTTTTCCAGATTCTCCAATCTTTTTTAATTCCGTCCCACTTATTCTTTAATTGAGCTTTCGTTAATGCATGACCAGTTTGATCCTTAAAGCAATTGATAACATATTTCCAACCAGCTTTGTCGAAATGTGTGTTGGGTCGCATACTTTGCTCAATTGCTTTAATACATATGTCACAAAATGCATGCAACATCTCTCTACTCCAACAAGCCTTATCTTGTGATTGAGAATCGTCCATGTTGTTGGTTAAAATGTGTTGTCTAATTAACAAATAACAGGTTACTTTCCTAGAGGCGATGTAAAGGACATGGAATGCACAATCTATACTAATTAAATCGCAAGCTGAAATAGAAATTGCAGATTGATTACACTGCAAATTGATTACATAGACTTACATAATCAGCTCAACACTTTCATTGATAGGTTTATTTCCATTAAAGTGTTTACAAGCTAATCTATTCATTGCCTAAGCGTAAGATGGCATGCTAAAGAGACAACGTCCAGCATTCAGTGTATATAGCAATATTCAAGTACTGATTTATTTCCATTAAAACATGTTCAAATGGAATCCTCCTTCAGTTTTGAAAATTTTCCTAATGTTAAACACATCAGCTAGTTAAACTCAACATTAGGCACTCATTAAAATGCACATACTTGAACTCAACCTCAGGCCATCAACATAACCCCACATAAGCAACAACACAAAACAGTGTAACAATATTTGAAGAACCTGAACAAACACTACATGATAGGGCATCACAAACCGAATTATAACACAGAGTAAGCTGAACAAATCACTCGCAAGTACAACTCTGTTTTACATTAAAAAAACAGAGTTTAATTATAACACATATGAAGTTATCGAAATAAAAAGGAACACGAACACAAACACAGTAACAGAGCATCATAAACCGGAAGAAAAGCAGATCATGCAGCGGTAATAATAGAAAATGTAATATACAATTGGCATAACAAAGTAACAGAATTAAAATCAACCGAAACATACATAATCAAACACAACAATAACAGAAATTTTTATTCTAAACCCTAAACACAACAACTGAAAATTAAAAACTACATTAATTTGTGCAACAGACACAGAGCAATTGACCTTAATTTTTCCTTTGCAACCGAGACAGAGATTGGTAAGATGCTTGGCCTTGAGCTTTCCAAGAGGACAATTTCGATGTTGTATTTGGTTCTGGCAAAGAAAACACAGAGCAAACGAAATTTGTGGTTAGAGAAAACAGTGTGTTTAGCAGATAAGCCACGATGTAAACAATTTTTCAGGTGAAGTTCGAAGAAAATTACCTGGGTCACAGTGTGTCTTCTTCAACCGAGAAAGAAGTTCGTCATAGCAGCAGATCGGTGGTAGATGGGCGTGATCTACACTGTGATACACACAGTGGTGATGATATGTGTGAGAGAATGGGTATTGTGGGTGTGTTTCCCTCGCTGTGAAACAGCTAGCTTGAAACGGAGAAGACTGATTTTTGGCTTGAAATCAAGAGGAGAAGGACTGATTTTTGGCTAGCTTGTCAAGAGGAGAAGGACTGATTTTTGGCTTCGGGCTACTTTGGAGGGGGAGAGCTCAGTGAGGGAGGTTAGAGCTTCAGTGAGGGACGTTAGGGCTAATTAATTTTTTTGGTAAAGTTATTAATGTGTTTTCTCTGAACAGCAGCCACGCAAGAAGCATATGGCAGATGCTTTTGATAAACCTGCGTTTGGAACGCAAAGACAGTGGGCCCCATGCTATTTGAAAACGCCGGTTGCTGTTAACCAAACAGCTTGTCAAATTAAAACGCCTGAAACGTGGACGTAACCACGTAACCAAACGGGCTCTTAGAAACACAGTTTAACCGTGTTTGAAAACATTTTATTTTTTTTAAATTAAATTTTTTTTATATTTTAAAATTATTTTAATATTAAAAATAATTTTTTAAAAATAAAAAAATATTATTTTAATATATTTATAAATAAAAAATATTTTAAATTATAATCATTATTATAATTTCAAACAAGCTATAAATTATTGTGAGTATACTTTAGTTATTTTAACTTGTCATACACAATTATAATCCAACCAAATCTCCTTTTTTTCGCATATATTTTAATTAATGGCAGTATAAATAAATTATTGGTACCCTCCTCCTTTCCAAAAACAAGCATGTGCTTGTTTTTGTTTTATTTATTTATGACTAGACGAGTACTTGCCTTTATAGAACTCTTTTTTTTTTAATGATTGTAATGTGCATGGCCTATTCTTTCTCCTTTCATTTTTCCATGGATTTCCTCTTTCAATTTTTAGAACTGAAATTTAAGATAGAAATCTAAAATTCATAAACCTGCATAAGAGTGTATTGTTGGTATTTGATTTTGTATTTAAAAAGTATTTTTTAAAAAATTTTAATTTTATAATTTTAAATGATTTTAATATGCTCATCTTGCAAGTAAATTTTAAAAAATAATTTTTTTTTATTTTAAATGTTTTTTTTTTTAAATTACTACTACTGTAATAATTCATTGCGGGCCGAAAATTGATTATGGGTAATCAAGGTCGGGCTCACTATACACGTGCCTGAGGTCAAACCAATTATTCGGTGATCCAATCGGTCCGCCATTTTAAACCTGGCGAGCGCCAGCAGCAGAGCTCCCAGACGTCAATCTCAATCTCCAGAAGACGAGCTACGAATCGAATCAAACACTCAGGAAGCTTTTCCCTTTTCCACTGAACGGTACCATCACTTCTTTATTTTCAATTTCTCTAAGATTTCTGTTTTAGATCTTAGGGTTTTCACTTCTAGGTTGCCCGTTAATCTTTACCAATTGTATTTGATTAGGTTGGATAGACGATGGAATACTCGGAACCTGTGACAGCAGAGATGGATACAGCGCAAGTTAATGCTGTCGCCGCCGCCGCCGGTCCTAGGAAACCTAGGATTCTACTAGCGGCAAGTGGGAGTGTAGCTGCTATTAAATTTGGGAATCTTTGTCATTGTTTTTCTGAATGGGCTGAAGTGAAAGCGGTTGCTACTAGGGCTTCTTTACATTTCATTGATAGAGCTGCATTGCCTAAGGATGTTGTGCTCTACACCGACGAGGATGAATGGTCGAGTTGGAATAAGATAGGAGATACTGTGCTTCATATTGAGTTAAGACGGTGGGCTGATATCATGGTTATTGCTCCTTTATCTGCTAATACGCTTGGCAAGGTAAGCTTCTTTTTCTGTCATTTGGCTACTTTCTGTATGGAAATCTTCCTTTTTTTTATATGGTCCATGTCTGGTATAACAAATATTGAACATAAATTTCCCTAGTTAAACCATATATGTGATTGAATTGTATATTTACCTGTAGATATTTTAAAAATCCTAAAGGAGAGAGGTAGAAACCACCATGTGGTGGAGGAATAATATTGCGTCTTTTGTGTCTCCACAGTGTATATCTAGCCAATAGGCTGCATGGACAGACTAGAATGGTTAATGTTTCGTACTGAATAAAGGATCACGGTAGTGTTATTTTGTTAAGTTCCTCTAACATTAGACATTGAGGATAAATAAGAATTAAGGACTGGCCTTATTTTGGGTTTATTTTTATTGTTTTATCTAAACATATGCTCATGTATGTTGAGTAATTCATTACAGAGTGAGTGATCTTTGAGAATGACTTATCTTGGTCTCCTGTAATTGTATTTCCTACATTATTAATTAACTTAATCTCTTTCTCTTTTCAAGAATCATTGAAAAACGTGCTGATCTTTTCTTCCACATTTATGCGTCAATGCAGATTGCTGGGGGGTTGTGTGACAATCTGCTGACCTGCATTGTCCGAGCATGGGATTACAGCAAGCCACTTTTTGTTGCGCCGGCTATGAACACTTTCATGTGGAGCAACCCTTTCACGGAACGGCATCTTATGTCAATTGATGAGCTTGGAATTTCCTTGATCCCACCTGTTTCAAAGAGGCTGGCATGTGGAGATTATGGGAATGGTGCAATGGCTGAACCTTCTCTAATCTACTCAACTGTTAGACTATTCTTGGAGTCACGGAGTCAAGCCGGTGATAGAAGAGTTGGTTAATTACTATGGATAATTTCATCTCTAGTGAGTCCATTGTTTTCTTTATGCATGTAATTGGTTTCAAGCATTTTTTATGCTTAGAAATAGTTGTCAAGAGCTTAAGTGATTTTTCACTGATTAGAGTGCCACTAATTCCAGATGATGTTTGAGAGCTTATGTGAATGGTCACTGATTGGAGTACTAATTCCATTTTCCAAATGATTTGTATGCTGCTGAAACTTTTTTTTTTTTTATGCATGTCAACTAAGTAGTGTTTCTTTTTTATGCATGTCTTGCATCATCATTGAGAGATGCAGGCAAGAGCCCTTGTTTGTTTGGTGAAAGTGGGAGGGGGCAGAGATATGCGGTCTCCATATTTTAGTTGGAAATTGATCATACCAGATGATTAATGCCCCCAGGCGAGTCTAGATGGACCATGACAGGGAAAGGTTTTTCTCCAATTTAAACCAGGTTCCAGTTGCCCAATAACAGGGAAGGGAAACAATAACGGGAGCAATACACGCGCAGTTGAGTAATGAGCTCTTCCGGATTATAAACCGCAAGGTAATTTTTATCAATGCGAGATTGTACTGTTAGCCATACGGAGTCCCTTCCAACCATGTCTAGATTTCCAATACAAGAGGCATTGGAACTCAAACGGGATAGTTAAATTTTGATTTTTTATATTTAAAATTAATTTTATTTTATTTTATTTTATGTTTTCAGATGGAATGCCAGCACAGTGTTGCAAGCTTATAAAATAGATGTATTTGATAGTGTTATAGTTATGAACCAGCGCTAGATAAATAATAGAAATTAAAGGTATGATGGAGCCAATACTTTATTACAAAAAAAAAGTTGTGTTGGTGATCAAAAAACTTAGAGATTGGACAAAATGATTTGTAACAATTCACAGTATTTTTTGAGGAAAGATACGGTGCTTTCATTATATGATTTGTCTTTTTTGTTAATAAAAATCAAAAAACATTACAAAGCTAAATTCTTCATCAATTTAATATTAAAAAAATCAATAGATAATTTTAGAAGGAAAAAAACCTATAAGAAAAAATATTGTATTAATTGACAATGTTTTGTGAGGAAAATTAGAATGTTTTTTCTAATAAAATAAAATAAAAAACCATTTAGAGAAATACTATTAAAAAAATAAAAACATTAAAAAAAATGAAGTGAAAAAAATTATTTTAATATATTTTTAAAATAAAAAATATTTTAAAAAATAATTAATACATCACATTAAAATAATACTCGTACAACCCAACAGAAAAAAGGTGATTCTTAGAAGACACCTGTCAACATGCTTGCTACACTCAGTCAAAGATGGCGACGCGACTCCTGCCGACGAAGTACGCACAACGGTGCCGCAATTGGTTCAACAACCCTTGCCAAGTTAAAAACACAAAAATTCAGGCTTACATCTTTGTAAATGACCCTTCGATGGCAGTGGTATTAGGCCGTGGCCACAACAATGGACTGGTCGGGTAAAAGGAACTAGACATAAGTGCATAACGCGCCCCTTCAAGGGCGTTTTGGGAGGTGACGACAAATAAACTACATGACAGTTGGATTTTTCTCATCCACAGGGCTAAATGGCAAATGCCTGTATAAAGGCTTAGATGCTACTGGGCCTGGGTTAGAATTTTCTTTTTCGATTTGGATCTATTTATTAAAACAATAATTATATTTAAATAATCACTATCAAATTATTTTTATCACATAAAATTTACTGGCAGTAAAATCAATTATTTTGATAATCAGAATTTAAAAAAAATAATGACTTTCTCTTTTAATACTGGAATCTAGCGATGCTCTTGCTCTCACTCTCCTCTTACAAATTAAAGATTTTAAAATATTAAAAATAAAGTTTTGCACAAAAATTAAATTTGAAAAAATAGAGACCAAAAATGTATAATTTTGAAAATTGGAGGACCAAATTAAAACTGTAATGCCAACTTTGAACACAACACCTATTTCCAGCATCTTTTTCACCTCGATCCTTTTTCTTTCAATTTTTACCCTAGTCAAATCCACGCAACACTAATCTTGTTTTTCCAAATGTCAGCCTCGTTTTGATGATTTGGAGGAGAGGGGAGGAGGGAGAGAGAGTTCTTTTCTTTTCCAAATGTTCTTTTTAGAAACATTCTGATTTTTTCTTAAAGTTAATTTCATTTTTCACGAGGCCTATCCCATCATTTGCATTTTGGATTATACTTTTTGGGGTTTGCTTACCGAGTGTGATACTGTAAAATCTGTATCATTTTCAGAAGCTTTGTAAAAACAAATTGCAGAATGGACGCCAAAATTTCCAGCCAACAATTCGGTTTATGACATGGACACATCATAAATTAGATGCCAATACCAAGGCTACGGTGGAGGTAGCAATGGGGTCCCTTTTCAATTATTACCCACCACGATCAATCTCAGGATATCCTTCTTCCTTAAAGACCATGGCCATATCCATGCAAGTCACTGCAACTGCAGGATGGACAAAAGCCGGCAATTTACAAGGAAGCATGGTGAATTTATTTGCATGGTACAGTGCATTTACACCACTGCTTGGATAGCAATGGAGGTGGTTGTCATCAAGCACCGAAAAAGAATGCTGAGAATTTATTGTAAACGGGAAAGATCTGCCTCTCAACTTCAACCACCCACCATTGCTATAATTTCCTTTGCTGGGATCCCTTTTCTCTATCAGTCTCTCTTTTAAGCGCTCTGATCAACAGGGAGACAGTTGGAGAGCACGTCGTATCCTCATTTAAAGCCCCAACTAAATTTGAGTCCAATTAATTAGAGGCTCGGAATTCTTAACCCTGAACCATCCAATTCGCACCATTGACATTTGACACTTCATATTTGTACGGACCAATGTTCTTATGATAGAAATAAATAACAGAGCCCCATTCCTTCCGCAGGTGTCTTCTGGCTTCTTGTAGTTTAAGAGCACCCCACATTTTTGGTATCTATAGAGGCGAAAGGCATTAATATGTTCATTATTAGGTAGGCAAAGCAAAAGACTAGAGAAATCACATGATCCATCTTTAGAGCTTAGGTAGGTTCAATTTGAAAAATGATAGCATGAGTTGAAAGAGCAAGGACACAACTGCCATTCACAAAAAGATCACAAATATATAAGCTGCATCATATATTCAGCCGGTAGAAGCTGCTAAGTGCTACGCCTGTGAACCTTTGAGAAAATGGTTGCTCCTTCCACTTATTTCTCTTTTGTAGTTTTCTTTTTCTGCTCTTCGAATTTTGCTTTTAACTCTGCAGTTCAGACCACTAGTCCCTTCAAGAAAATCTATGCCTTTGGTGATTCCTTTACGGACACCGGCAACACCAGGTCTGCGTCAGGTCCTTCTGGTTTTGGCCATGTCTCAAGCCATCCATATGGCAGCACCTTCTTTCACCACCCCACCAACCGATACTCTGATGGGCGGCTTGTGATTGACTTTGTAACTGAAACACTGTCCTTACCGTACTTGCTACCCTACCGAGGCTACAAGGGCAATGCACCTCACGGGGTCAACTTTGCTGTTGCTGGCTCCACAGCAATAAATCATGCTTTCTTTGTGAAGAACAACCTCACCCTTGACATGACTCCTCAATCTATTCAAACTCAAATGATTTGGTTTAACAAGTTCTTGGAGAGTCAGGGCTGTAAAGGGACTGTGTCATCAAGCCCTGAGTGCAAGGCAGTATTTGATGACGCATTGATCTGGGTTGGTGAAATCGGAGTCAATGACTATGCATATACTGTTGGATCTTCTGTATCAAGTGACACAATTATGAAGCTTGCGACCAGCAGCGTCACCGGATTCCTACAGGTAATAACTGAATTCTCATTCTTCTACATGGCAACAACTACTCCATTTTAATTACTAACGAGCAAGATCAATTCAGTGATGGTGATATCATTTCTGCAACTCGATTTTATGAAATTGCAGACATTGCTGAAGAAAGGTGTGAAACATGTTGTTGTTCAAGGTTTGCCTCCAACAGGATGCTTGCCACTGGCCATGGTCCTGGCTTCTGAAGACGACAGAGACGATTTAGGCTGCGTGAAGAGCGCAAACAATCAGTCCTACACCCATAATGTTGTTTACCAAAAGACAGTGCAGGATCTCAGGAAACAGTTCCCCGATGCTGTCATTGCTTATCTCGACTACTGGAATGCCTACGCCACGGTTATGAAGAATCCAAAGAAGTACGGATTCGAAGAGCCATTCATGGCATGCTGTGGATCAGGAGGTCCACCCTACAATTTTGAAGTGTTTTCAACATGTGGCACATCTCAGGCAAGTGCTTGCTCAAACCCTTCTCAGTACATTAACTGGGATGGAGTTCATCTCACCGAAGCCATGTATAAGGAGCTCAGTCACATGTTTCTGAGTGGAACATTCAGTCATCCTCCATTTGGTTCCTTGATGGACAGGAAACAGCATGTGTGAATTGTTCTCCTTCTAACCAGCCTCAGTAATGGTGTTTATGAATCATGAGATACTTTTCAAATCACCAAATCAAATCACCAAATCACCGGATCTTAAGGTGAGCCATCTTCGGAAGTGAGCGTCTAGAGCCAGGGTCTTATAAGTACATGCTCACCTTGACTAGTAAGACGCGTTTTGGGGTCATACGTGGCTGTCAAGAACAAAATCGTGAGGGTGACTTGGATAAAAACCCTGGATTTGGATGAACTGAGAGGCCTAAAGCGAACAACATCTTACTAATAAGATGGGGTGTTACATATTAGATATGACAACAACGCCTATAGATTCATTAAATTCCGTAGGTGGTGCCGAGATCAATGCAGTTAATTATATCTCTTCTAAAAGTTGGTTAGCTACCTCTCATTTTGTTCCTGGGCTCTTCCTATTCATAGGTCCTTTATACACGCGGGAAAGGCTCGTGCAGCTGCAATAGGATTTGAAAAAGGAATTGATCGTAATTTTAAACCTTTTCTTTCCATAACTACTCTTAACTAGTTGAGAAAAGAGAAAAAATAGTTCAAGTAGGAATCAATTTGATTCTACTATATATATTGATTCGGTCGATCAGGTACTATACTAAGAAAAAATGCATATAGATTCAATCATGACACACTCTATCTTAACATTGGGTATCTCTGGCGTGGATAAAATATCACAAGACACTTCTCCTTATCAACTTCTATGACTCGGAAATTAACCAGGATAACCTGAGGGGTTGATTGAGCAGGACTAAACATTTTCAGCTTTCATCTACAGCTAAACCTTTCAGCAATATGCTGCTAAGGAGAAACGCAATGGCTTCAACATTTCGACTAAGAAAAACTCATAAATGGTATTTACAGATAGAGTTTTGGAACTCTGTATGTAAAACAGGTGGATAAGGAAGAAAAACAAAGCGTGCCTTTCGGTATCCGAAACCGGCATCAGTGCAAGAGTTCTGCCCATATATACCTACCAGATCATAACCATGTTTCCTCTGTTCCAGTGAATAGAGCAGGAAATCATACCATGTGTGAGAATGCCACTAAGCTGTCTGACATTTTCCACACACTATGACCTTCTCTTCCTATAGATTATCCACTAGCATAAACTGAAACTTCAAATATCAAGTTGACTTCTAGTAAAGCAATCAATACAAGGCTGATAACAGAGGCAATTGTTTTTGCATACTTCTACTGAGAAGATGTGGACTAGCAGCTCCAAACTACCTGTTCATGATTGCTACTATGCATGCGATACCAGGAAACCATGGTATTATATTGTTTAACTTGTGCTGGCATCATTTGCATGGAGAGTTTTACAAATTCAAGCCTGCCATGGACAACTTGGGAGAATGCTCCACAATCATCAACTTGATAAGGAAGCACAGAAACAAGTTTCTTCATGTATCTAATGATTCACCTGTCAACTAACTTTAATAAAGGAATTCTTTTTAAATGCAGGTAAAAGAAAACTGTGAACAAGCATGGAATTTACTCCTAATAATTATATTAAAAATTAAAACGTCCATATCGTTTGAAAGATAAAGATCTAAAGATTTCTTGTGGCACAACAAAATGCTGGGCTGGCTTTTATTCCTCAGCAGCATATCATTCCCATTAATCAGTCCAAAAATCAAAGTCAACTCATGATCATGATAGTGTAAGAAATCTCCCAAGAAATAAGCTCAGAAAAATGGAAGAGTCAGATTTCACAGTTCAAACTATCCCCATGTTCCTTTCGCTTTCCTTCCACATTCTCAACAAGAAAAAATCCAGATTCGATACAATAACTGGGCTTTCTTCCATTGAGCATATTCATTATTCTGAACAATCAATCAGTTAATTTTCAATGCGGAAACCTCACCATAATTTATGTCCATGTGATGGTATGATATTTTTTCTCCAAATTTGACGTCATTCTTCTTGTCTACCATATTAGACTAGGTACTCATAATACATCAGGAACAGATCATCCGAGATATCCTTCGGCAAGTTCTTTATATAAAGATAGAACCTAAATACATCTTCCTTTGACACGGTGTTAGTGTCAACAACATCAATACTGCAAGTGAGAACCCACAAGTCTTCTGAATTCACTCTCTTCAGACTTCCTCGGCAAAATGGGCAAGATGCTGACCTTGTGTTCCTACAAGGAATGGGCGTAAAATGTTAAACCTACGCACCTTTTCCACTACTACATGTAAATGATGGAAAATATTAGAATTTAAGAGGTAAAAGTGAAGCTTTAAAAATCACGTACCAGTCACGGTAGCAGTTGATGCACATTGCATGGCAGCAGCCTGGCACGACAATTTTAGTGCAAGGTTCCAAGCAGATCCCACATTCGTCTTCCCTCAGCAGTTCCACATCTGAAAGCTTCCTCCTATCTTCCAGTCTATTCTTCACTATCATTTCCAAACAGTGACCTTCTTCCCGAGTCATATCTGGTTCCATTGTATCACCATGAAGACGCTGAAGAGATGGTAATATAACATCTGCAATTTGAGCGAGCCAGGACTTGAAATTGTTAAACTAAGCACAAGAACCAAAATATTCAGCCAACATGGGATACCATGATACCATATCCTATTCATGATTTGGCAAGAAATCTTGGAAGCACAATTCATTACTTAAAAACATACAATGGTGTTCAAGAATGGATGCCGATACAGTTGTTAACATCCTTAATCATTACAGGAAAAAAAAACAGAAATACGCTGAATGTTGTGTAAGGCAATATCTGCAAGAAACTCCATCTTTACATCCATGTACCATGTCTGTGCATGTTATTGACAGTCATTGTATAGATGCGAAAACTATAGAGGAATTTGTTTTTTTACACACCATAGAATTGCCGGATGGTTGCTATCCGTCTGCATGAAGAAATCTTCTGCTTCCTGTCTGAACATACCTAAAAATGGAATTAATTACTTAGCACACCAAATTTTAAGAACTGTGGTTTGATTCTTCAAAAGATAACAAAAGATTTAAACCATCTAATTCGAAAGAGTAAAGCATAACAAGCAGGAAAACAGCCAACCAACCTTGTATACAACAACGTCAAAAAGGCTCAAATAAGTTGAAAGTAGACATGTACATGAGCAATCCATCCATTGAAGAAAAAACAGAAAAATGGGTGTTAAGTGGTTATAAACCAGTTTCATTTGAAGACAGGAACCACATTTGGCTCTTGGAATAGAAGCTGCCCTGCAAATATCAACCCTCAAGTAAATTCACACGCGAATGAACCTCAAAGAAGTACTATTATAGACTTAGCAGTTCAGAATTCACTTATGCCCTACAATGCTCCAAACTCCATAAAAAATATAGCAACTAAACTAAACTGTTTGCATAAACAAGGCTAACTCTGCAAACTGCACCCACAACACAGCAGAAACTCGGGATTTTCTAAAATGAATGAATGCCCTTCAAAATGCAAAATACAGAAAAACAGAGGAAATTGCATCTTTCTGGTATGCAAGCTGGATAAACTTCAAGCACAAACCAGAACTAAGAATGGACTGTGAACAAGCCACAATTGCCCAAATGAGTATTTAGTCAAAAGAAAACCTTAAAATGAATGACTTGCTTATGTGATGATGAAAATCAAAATGAAAATTAAGCCATGAGAACTAGAGATTAAATTGTTGATCATAAACCAAAGGACTTCCACAAAATCCACATTAGTCATGCAATTTTTCTGGTTCTCCTTCAACAACAAGAGGATAGAGTTATAACACAGAGACCAAATTTCGAAACTTTTCACAAAACTTGAACAGCAGCAAAGCATAAACAGCAAAGAAAACCAAGAACCCAAAAAACCTAGAAACACTGAGAGAGAAGACTCACAGCACATTGGCATGCTGAATATCAGCCTCAAGAACCTTAAGGGTGTCTTGGTAAGATGACATAGCAGCAAGCTCATGATAGTCCATCATCTCTCTTACTTGCTTATGGTCTAAATTTACTTAAATAAACTTTTCTAAATTAGAAAAAAAAATATTACAAGAAAGAAATGATCAAAGAAAGGGAAATACAAAAAGTTTTTCTTGCTTGTTGAACAAAAATCAAAGAAACAAAAGGAAAAGTTCTTTCAAGTCTAAAGTCAAGAAGAAGGGGTGAGAAGGAAAGCGCAGAGGCAACTTGGTCATGAAAAGTACCCATTGTCACCTACTTAACATGAGAGATTTTTTAAATTGTTTTCAAGATTTTCAGTTGATTATTTTATTTTGGTGAACAGTTAAGTTTCATGGTTTGACTTTAGTTCTTGGAGTTGGATTGTCTTTTGGGGGTATAGCTATGAACAGGTGATTACTTCCTCCAATCAAGAACCATCTTTTTTGGTCAAGGATTTGGGGTAAAAAATTATTTATCTAATCTTAATTAGTTCTTCAGGATCATTGAGCTGGATGGAGCTTAAGCATTCTTACCAATTTTAAGTTTTAACCCTCGACGGGCTGTGCCATTGCCAAGGCTAATAGCCTGTTTACGGGAATATTTTTATTTGGCTTCTTGGAGGGGAAATATGGATTAGTACTAATCAAAATTGTTGAACAGGAGAAAGAAACAAAAGTCAATCTTCAAATGCACCCAAAAACAGAGGGAGGGAGGCGGAGACTTTGACTTGTAAACGGACCATCAAAACATAACTGCCTTGTTTATTAAGGCAGGACTGCAGTCATGGCGTGTTTGGAATAACCATAACAATTGTTTTTATTTAAAAATATATTAAAATAATATATATATTTTTTATTTTTTAAAAAATTATTTTTAATATAAAAAATAATAATTTTAAACAAAAAAAAAATTTAGTTTTTGTGAAACTTTGTTTGGGTTGGCCTTAACGTTATAGAACTCGACTTTTCCAAGGTAAAGCAAAAGAAAAGTATTTCCTCGTCTCATAAATATAAAATCTGAGAAAACATCAATTAATCCATTAATTAACGTGTGTTTTTCCTTTATTAACTTATTAATTAATATTTTTCCTTTTAAATTTAAATAGTCAATATTCATTAAATATTAAAGAATATAATGGAAATCCAATCCTTATAAAATATCGATTTTCAAATGGCCTCAAAATTAGCAAAAGTTTCATTTTCATATCTTTATGCTCCAAGACAAGATTTGTCTATTTGATCATAAATGCTTAAGAAAAGAAAATTTAATAGCTTCTGAAAACTGGTTGGAAAGTTGGGCCTCCTTTGCCAGCAGCAAGCAAATGAGCTATCGGCTCCCTAGGCCTGTAAACTGCTACCATCCGGACAGATTTTTTTTTTTATAGTAATTATTTTCGGTTTGATTTGGGTTTTATATATAAAAAAAAAATTAAACAAATTTTTTTTAAAATTTTTTAAAATTAATTCAAACTGACCGGTTTTGATTCGGTTTTTTAGGACAAAAACTGGTTTGACTCGGTTTTTTTCTGGTTTGAGTTCAGTTCGGTTTGGTTTGGTTTTTTCGGTTTCAGGTTTATAAAAAAAAAACCGAACAATTCGGTTTTTTTAAAATTATAATCGGTTTAATCGGTTTTTTTTTATAATTCATTTTTTATAATTATTTTTTTCTAGTTTTCTCGGTTTAATTAATTTTTTGGTTTTTTTACTCATTCCTAATCTCTAAGACAGTCATTGAAAACTAGAAGATCCATCTTCTAATTAGACATTGACTGGAAACCCTCTTCTAGTTCTGATCCCCTTCTTCCTCAATGCTGCGAAAGCTTCTGTACTGTATGGCCATTAGGCTAAACTAAATGGTTCATTTTGTCTGTTACAACTCATGGGTACTGAGTAATAAATATACTAAATAGTTCTCCTACGAACTAGGATGTGAATAGGATGGCAGGAGGCAGCAGAGCACGTAATGGGAAAGTCCATATCTATGATAAGAGTGCATGTGAAAGGCTAGATTTTTCTGTGAGAAGAAATCAGAAGGAAAGGGCTGAAAATAACACTCGAAATTTCACCACTGAAGATGGTCTATGCCTCGTAGAAGATAAGGTTTCAACGAGCTAGAATAGTGTCAAGTCCCTCTAGCTTTGCTGGTGTATAGGTTGAAGAATGATGTGGGAAAAGCCGAGATGGGCACAAAAAGTACGTCAGCTAACAAAAACGGGACTAGAACAGAGAAGTTTGTTTCTAAAGCAGAATGCATTGAAGAATCAAACGACATGATCAATGGAGATTTAGTGAAGACACAGGAAGAATATTGAGGAACTGTAGTTGACTTGTCTAACTTGGAATTGTCAAAAAATAACCTGGGAAATCAAGGAAGCAACAACATTTCAGCTGCTAACAAGAAGTGTTCTCATCATGCTTGCTAGAGAATTATATAAATGCCTAAGAGCTTAAGCTTTACCTCTATTAAATCCCAAAAAAAAGCTGACTTTGGTAATAAAGAGTCACTATATGAAAGGTTACAATCTTGTATAATACAGTTAAAATTTTAAACGAACAAATACAACAGTGGATTTAATATTTATATAAGATAATAAAAAATTTTATACTAAAATTTAAATCTAATCTTAAATCGTATTATATAGTAAATTGATTTGATCATAGACCTTATATAACTAAAATAATTAAATATTAATTATATTAAAGTTAATAATGTAAATCTTATACAGTACCTTAAAATTCTAAACAATTAAATTAATAAAATGTATTAAAAAGAATGAATATCATTAATTATAATTTTAAATCAAGATTCTAACAATATCTATTTATTGTATGTTTAAAATCAATTACATTTGAAATTAAATTTAATTCCATGTGTGATTTAAATTCAATTGATAACCTATTATAATTTTATATTTGAGATAAAATATTAAATTATATAATTAAATTCAATTACTCTATTTAGAATATATATAGAATTGAATTGAATTAACAATCTTAACTATTTTGCTTTTAATTCAGAAATTATTTTTTTGTTAAAAAAATACATTTGTCTTTGTTAATGTGAAAATGAAACCCATAAATTATTTTATGATAAATCATGATGCATGGTATAATAAAAACAACAAAGACAACAAACAACTTTACGTGAAAAACATTAGGAAAAAATGATTATTATTAACAACAACATCATATTTTTTTTTAATAATAAAGATATTCTCATACCAATTTTCACACATTAAAACTATTTCATCTACTCTTAAATAAGCTGTCACCATTACTATTAAAAATATATTATATCTCAATACCACTTAAGCACACATTTGTAAATCCATGATGATAGACTAACGATATACTTTCCTTTAACACCAATTAAGAAACTGTCTTTCATTTCCATGTTTTCTCTTCTCTCTTTCTTTGTTTTTTCCACCACCTTCACTTTCACTTCAGAGACAAACCGGGGAATACCCAACAAAACAATAATGTAATTAATGGAATAATATGATTAAGGCAATTTTCTTGAGAGAAAAAACCAAAGCTTTTGTTGAAGAAAAGAAATATATAGACATGCAGTAAAAAGAAGTTGTGGGGTTTTGAGAGAAAAGAAAAAAGAGTATTTTTGGAAGAGTATTTCTTATTTAGAATTCAAATTAGATATCTCCTCTCTAACTTGTTTTTGCCCATTGTAATTGAATTTAATTTTAAGAGTTACAAATATTTTGTTAGGGCTTGCATTGTTCGTAGCTAATTTGTATAAAAACATTCTCGAAGTTTGTTGTTCGATGTGGGTGCCATTTTTGAATTTACAGAACCAAAACGCCCATAATTTATTTATTTTGTTCTGAACTGATTTGCCATGTTTCCGGACACTATAGACTTGCATCACGTTTTGCGTAGTACTTGATGTTAGGACTAGGAGCCATGTTCCTCGTTTGTTCTTCCTTTGAGGCATGATACGTATTACAAAAGATTAAAAAAAAAAAGATTTTTTTGTCTTTAAACTATGCTTGTCTACATGCCAAAAAACATTTATGCTTGGTTAACACTCTTGAAACTGAAAATCATCGTCAATGTGTCGAGAAGTGGAGGAAACATACACACTTAAGAAAACTGGAGAGACACGTTGCTATAACCTTAAATAACTTCAATTGCAAGATCTGCACCAGCTGTGGCGGACACTTGATTTCGCTCTTCCACTACCATTCCCCTCATCTTGATCAACCACGCCATCAACCTCACAATATAATCATACAAGCTAAGAGCAATGTACATTCCGATGCCACCAACAATCCCATTTGCTATAGAGTAAGTTAGTGGCATCAGAAGCATGGTAATAAAAGCAGGCACTGCTTCCTTGATGTTCTCCCAGTCGATATCCTTCACCACCTTCATCATCATAACTCCGACCATCACCAGTGATGGTCCGATAGCCCAAGGAGGCACGCTAGTTAACAGAGGAGTAAAAAACAGTGATACAAGAAAACACAAGCCAACAGTCACGGCGGTTAGTCCAGTTCTACCTCCTTCTCTGATCCCGGCAGATGACTCGACATACGTTGCAGTTGTTGTGACTCCTAGTGTAGATCCCACAATTGTAGACCCTGCATCTACAAGGAATGCCATGTACTGCCCTTCAAAATTTCCCTTTTCGTTCACAAACCCTCCAATTTCAGCCATTGTGTACAATATGCCAGTGGTGCCTAGCATGTCTACATAGAATAAGGTTAGAAAAGCCAACCAGGTACCACTTGTGTTGAAACTAGTGAAACTTATAGCCCCAGCCGTGGATTGGATTTTGTGAAAATCCACCACTTTCTTGAAGTACTTGTAATTGTTGTCACCAAGTAGGGTTTGTGGAAAGTATGTCACAGCAGTTCCTCTAATCCATGATGTTAATGTGACAAAAAGAATGCCATAAATCATGCTGCCTTTGATTTCCTTCATTAACCCGTAACATGTAATTAATAACCCAACTGAGCCAAGCCAAAATGTTGGGCTCCGCATTTTGCCGGAAATGCATTCCCCAGTCACCGGATTTGTGCTCGAACATGCTGTCACCGTCACCAACGTGGACTGATCAGGCCCGACAAGGCCAACGCCTTGATGGACTTGCAAGCCGACGAAAGCTATGAAAAGCCCGATACCAGCTGCGCAGGCGAGCCGGATCGGTTTTGGTACGATCCTAGCGAACTTTTCTCTAAGCCCAAGAGCAGAAACTATGAAGAAGGCGCAACCTTCAACCAGGACAATTGCCATTGCAGTCTTGTATGAAATATGCCCGGAACCGTGAAACCCTACCATATTATAAGCCACAAAAGCATTAGGACCCATACCCGGGGCCAAGCCGAAAGGCAAATTTGCTAAAATTCCCATGGCAAATGACCCTATCATGGCTGATAAAACAGTAGCTACAATAAGGTCACTCTTGGTTTTATCAAGACAGCTCTGATACCCTTCATTGGGTTGAAGCATGCAGTCTGGACCAGCCGTTTGGTTCACCGGAGCAGAGCAGTCAGCAACGGAGCAGGTACCACCGGAGTCGGCAAGAATGGTAGCGTTAACAGTGATGATATAAGCCATGGTGAGGAAAGTGGCGGTGCCAGCACGTAGTTCTTTAGTGAAAGTGCTCTTTCTTGCATCTAGCTTGAAGTATTTGCCAACCTTTGTCTTTGAGACTGCATCATTCAGACCTTTCTCCATATTTTTCCATGAACTCGACAGTCTTGGACATAGCCCCTCTCCCATTTTTTTTTCCTCCCTCTCTCTAGCGCTCTAGCTAGTGATGTATTTGACGAGTACTATATGCGAGGTAGGGATGGTGTGTGCTGATAGTGTGTGTGTGATGGGGTTATATGGAGAAATCAAGGGAATCTTTTTAAGATATTAGAGTACTGATCAGTACTGTGGTGATGAAAGGGATGATGATTTGCCTGATTTAGGGGATATGCGTTACAAGAAAGAAGTAATAGTTTTAGCCTTTAGGTCTCGCCTAAAGAATTTGTGTAGTTTGGATTAATAATATTAAAGTAGCACATATATATATATATATATATATGGGATGTGCATGGTGACTACTTTATCTTGCCATATTATATATATTTGGGATTTGGTCGTTGTAGGAGAACTATATATAGAAATCACAAGCAATATGCAAGCAAGATTCCTTTTTTGACCGATTAATTTTCCCTTGAATATTACATTAGCAACATACTAAATCCTTCGAATATGCATTTCTCGAACATTAAATATCTAGCTATATTTGTTGATTAATAATGTCCAATTATAAGTAACCTATAGATAGGATTGGTAGATGGATAAGTACTACTATATATATGCATGGTTTTTTCACAGAAATAAATACTTTTTAAAATTATTTTTATTTTTATGTTTAGAATTTCTTTTGAATTTTTTTACTTAGAATAATTAATATTTCTAGGGAACAATTTTTCATTTTTCTTTTCAATATTAATAGTTTTTTTTAGTGTTATTTTTATATAAATAATTGTAATAGCTTTTTAGTAATTGATGCTTCAATAAATAAAATTAAATATTTTAGGTGTCTCTTTATAATTATACTGTTCTTGGTTCTTCACGATTTTAACTTGTAACAAATTTTGTTATATTTGCTCCTTTTATTTTGGTTGGTATAAAAGTCTAAAATCTTGATGGTTTTTGCTTTGTGCTATTGAATTATCATGTTTGGAGACTGTAGAGAACATGCATCAGAGTTTAACAAATTATAATTGTTTATTATTATTAAAAATCATGGTAGTTGGATCCATGATAGAATAAAAATCTTATAGATTTATGATGGGGTGGTTTACATATAAAAAAATCATTATGTACGTTATGATGTTTTCATGGTGAAGAAAGATTTCTAATTAAGAAGTATCTATTTCATGAATAATTTGAACTCGAAGATAAGTTTTTTTTAGCCCTAGAAAATTAATGCAAGAGTTTTTTTTGTAAATATTTTTATTTTTTTAAGTTTAGGAATTTTATTTTATTTTTGTATCCAGTATTATTAGGCTTATCTAATTTATCAATTTGAATATTTTTATTTTTATTAATAGAGTTAGTTTTTTTCTATATAAAAAAATGTAATTACTATTTTGGCATGTAAAACTTGGAAAAAACAAAAATTAAATTTTTTTAATTTAATGTCTCTGGATCAGATGAGATTAGTATTTGGGTGCAAGACCACTGCTGCACAAGATTAGCTACCGCAATTTAATTTAGAGACGTTCTTAAGATAATCAAATTATTTTCGGTATCCAATGTTTTAAGACAAAGTTTAATGAATCAGACCCACTAGATTCGACAACCACACTATATACAATTCTGGGAAATTATTATTTCTGCAATTCCAACTTCGAAATCTTTGGAAGATCTGATATATAGAGATCGGTCTTCCTAAGTTTTTTTTTTTTTAAAAAAAAAAAAAAAAAAAAAAAGAGGACCAAATTCCACCAAAATGGTATCTGGAAACGCTTGGCATCCATGCGTGGTGATCGTTGCTGTGAATACTTGAGTTTAAAAATACTAAATTGATACCTTTTGTACTTCCAATCGTATTTTTCTACAACCACCAAATGAGTCTTTAATCTGTTTATAACAATAAGAGTGGGTCCTAAAATATTAATATGATTTTTAAAAAAAATTATCTTCAGTAGCTACTAGATAGTTGTCCTATTCTACCACCTGGTCAAGCAAAATCTTTTTCTAAAATTAAAAAAAAAAATTCAAATATTGTTAAAGTATTTTCGAGCAATAATTATTAACTCTAAATTTGATATATATTTAACAAAGTAGATTAAGGATTATATGAGTCAATAAACACTAAAAAAAATATTATTAATAAAAAAAAAATTAAATTGTGAAGTTGAAAAAAAGATATATATAAAAATATCTGATGATGCAGGAGGTTCTTTAATTTTGTTAACTTAATTGCATGGAATTAATATTTTTTATAAGAAGAAAAATAATTTTTGTATATATATATATATATATATATATATATTGGTTTCTATAATATTAAAAAACCAATTTAACCTAATAACTTAAGCTAATGATGAAATTTCAAGATATGATTTATATTATTTTTAACACACCTTTTCAAGTGGGGTTTATAGGCTCATACTATTTTCCTTTTAATTTTATCAAATAAATAGAAATTGTGAAATTCAAACTTGTGACCACTTGGATCATCAAGGTTCTTATATAATGTTAAATAATCAATTTAATTTAATAACTTAAATTATTATGTGAAATCTAAAATATAAATTTTTTTTTTATGAAAAGAATTGCTCCATGAAGCATAAGATATCGTGGTCACCGGCTGATTAATCTCAAGCCTTACTTAACTACAAAAGAAAAGGAAAGAATAATTCAATTTCTACATATGTGCTTGCTCTGCTCGTGTCCCTTTCGCAACCCTAGCTACTGTATATAAATATGCACAGCTTTTGATTTGATCAAAAACTTTGGTTCTTCTTGCTACTCGCAAGATTCCACCTAAACAAATTAAATCTTAAGAAATTAGCGAGCTAGGGCCTTAAATCTTATTAATTTATGCTAAAAGAAGAAGTTGATTAGTTTAGCCATGGTGGCCGGTACTTCTTATCAGAACGTTGTAGTGCGACAGGCTCGCCGTCATGAGGGCATTTTCCTTAAAGCAGATTTCACTTTAGGTTTAAAAAATCCTATGCTCCTGCTTTCAACTGTGAATTCACTTTACCTGTATTATAATATATTCAGACCAGTAACCTTCAAACCCTAGAGGTGATGTAGATTTTTTTTTTCTTTGGAGTTTCAAGCGTGAAGATATTGCTAATTCTTTAATGGAACTTTCGAGGGCTGCGGTGGGTTCTTCTTTTTAGAGACAAGCGGGTACTGAAAGTAAGCATATTAAAAGAGGAAATTAACAAAAACAAAAGAAAACTGAATGTTATTGTTAAATTTTGTCATTACTTACAAAGTTAAAAAGCTGAAATAAGTCTTTTTGGAGTGTAGTTATGATTGTTTTTTAGAGTGTTTTTCATTCGAAAATATATTAAAATAATATATATTTTTATTTTTAAAAAATTATTTTTGATATCAGCACCCATTAAAATGATATAAAAACACAAAAAATATATTAATTTAAAATAAAATAAATAAATAATTTTTTTTCAAAAGAAAATGTTTTTCACTAAAAAATATATCAAAATAATATATTTTTTTATATTTTAAAAATTATTTTTGATATCAGCGCATTAAAATGATTAAAAATACCAAAACATATTAATTTAAAACAAAAAATAAATAAGAATTTTTTTAATTTTTTAAAAAGTATTTTTGAAATATAAAAATAAATAAGACGGTACACATTGGACATGCAGCAGCGGTTACACTATTGTTTTGTTAATTTTTTGATTTTTTATTATTTTTTTAAGTTTTTAAATTGTTTTACAATATTAAATTTTAAAAAATAATATTTCTTACCTTACCAAATACCCGCAAATAACCGGGAGTAAAAGAGGACGAACGTGGTATTGCCAGCGCTGGTAGGCTAAAGTGGAAGAAGAGAGGCTCTTCTTTTTAAGGGTTGTAACTGTAGTTTTCTCCTCCATCATTTCACCCACCGCTGTATCTAGGGTTGCGGTGCTGCACGTGCTATAGCTAATAGCCTCCCATATTTTCCAGTCAAAGTAGCGACGAGGGATTGCTGGGAAGCCTTTATCTTGATGTCATTTTAAAAATGTTTTTAAAAGAATTTAATTTTTTTATTTTTAAATTAATATATTTTTAGTGTTTTTAAATTATTTTAATGTATTGATATTAAAAATAATTTTTAAAAATAAAAAAATATTATTGATATATATATTTTAATATAAAAAATTATTTAAAAAATAATTATAACCAGATGAACAAATTAGCTCCGTATCTAAATATTCACCTATAGGCTTCGAGGCACGGAAGTTAATGCAAGGAAATGAGTTCCGTTCCATCGTAGCCTCGTTCAAACTGCACCCATTCCTCATAATTAGGTCATTGTTGGCCGCTTCTGGCTTGAAAAGGTGGGGCTTTGGTGTCGGGAAGGAGCAGGGAGGTTGCGGTTTTCGTTTGATTCAAGTGGTAATTAATATATCATGATTAACGATTTGGGGTAGATTCTATGATGCATCACATGATTGGATTCTAGCCTCGGAGAATACCTAGCTAGCCTCCATAATTCGCGAAATTCTAGACTGACACGCATATTTAATCAATTCATTAGGTGAGTACTGTCCTTGATTGATGAAGACAAACCATTCAAGTTTCCTCATGGTTTCCAAGCACTGCCGGTGTTCTGCTACATGACAAGGCAGAATCCGACCAGCAACAAAACTGGAATTTGATGTGAAGTGGCCAGCTCAGAGCATCCAGATGGGTTTGAGTTTCGCAATCTCCTCCCCCAAGAACACAGGAGAAAAAATGGCAGCTTCTTTCAGGTTGATCTTTTTTTGTAGATGCACGAGAATAAACTCAAAGAAATCAGAAGCAGGTGGCGGTAAAAATCGTAACTGAAATTTGATCTCTCAAAAAATATAGAATTATACAATATAATAAAACTTCCGAGTACCCCTCTAACTATTTATTTTGATACAAATTATTGTGAATTGAAGTAACATAACAATAAAATTGTTCTTACAAAAAATAAAAAATTATTAAGCATACAATAGAGAGTGAGATTTCATAAAATATATTTGACATTAAAAGAATAATCGAGAATAATCAAGAATAAAAGTTAATTTGAATGGTAAAATTAAAAATTATCATCATCATCGTTATCATCATTAATAAATGTTTTGAAAACATATCATTACTATTAAAAAAAACCATAAATTTGATTTAAAGAGATTAAAAATTATAAAACATAGGTGTTATTATTATTATTATTATATCTAAAAAAATATTATTACTATAAAATAAAAACTATAAATTTTATTTGAAAAGATTAAAAACTATAAAAACTTAAATCAAACAAATTTAATATTATTACTATTGAAAAAACATTGATTTGATTTGAAAGGTAAAATCAATTATTATTATTATAATTATTTTTGTTACTAACTTGGGTTTCACATTCCTTTCCAGATCCAAGTAACTTGAGGTTGGAAAGGAACACAAGATCTAAGTCACTTGAGTCTTACAATCTCGCTAAGCCTTGGGCTCTTGAATCTCAACAAAAGGCTTTGGAGATCCAGCGTTGCAGCAATACTCAAAACTTTTGGACTCAACATTCAGCCAGAGCCAATGCTAGCTATGCCCAAGACTTTAGGTCTCGCTTTGCAAACATACCCAATATTCTTGAATCTTAATGTTTTATTCTTGAATCTTAATGTCTTATGATATTTTTTATGAAAAAAAAATTAATAATAATAAATAACCAGCAGCATAACGGCCACCTAACTAATAACTCACTAAAAGCATCATACAACAGATCTTGCATGCAAATGATTGACAAATTCATCCTATCACCGCGGTCTGTTTGAATTCGAGCCCAATCGCGGTGCAAGGAGGAATGATGAACGCATTCTTAACACAATTTAATCACTGTGACAGCATTTTACCAAAAAAATTATAGCTGACATTCATCTACAGGGAAGCTGTATATTATTTATTTTTCTTCTTGCCTCTCTTTCTTGAACTAGTTTCAGCCTCTTCTGCTTCTTCAGCTTTCTGCTCCGCCTCTAATATAGCCAACTGAGCACACACAAAAGAAAAATACAACATCATGTAGGCTGTAAATGTGAACAGATCTATATATCTTTAGGCAGGCTCCGATGTAAACCATGGGATATAAAGTTGGAAGGATTACCTCATCAAGAATTGGTTTAAGTTCCCTGTATCGTGCTTCAGCAAGATCAAAACCATCCTTACGAAGCTCCTGCAACGCAAATGACAATTTATGTTGCACATACTTAAGAACCTCCAGTTGTCACATATGTGCACGCAAGCGTGTACGAGCATGGAAGAGTCTAAAGGAGCATGGTTCATGGTTTGCGGGAGAGGGATCCTCTTCTAATCTTGGTAGCAGGACTCGATCACTATTTGCCTATTTCCATCTTTGTTTTTCATTTCAATGAAACCATTTCCCCTCCAGCCACTTTATTCGAGATCTTAAAAAATTCCATTCTTTTAACAGAAAAGGCCTGGTATTTGTTATGAGAAGACATGGAGCCAGAGGCATACCTACGTGCTCAGGAACCGAAACAAATAAAAACTAATCGGCACCTACTTGAACAAGTGGATCAAAGTGTCTAATATGCCTCCCTGTTTCAATCCTAACCAACCAAAGACAACATAAAATATTATATCTATATTATTTACAAGTAAACCAGAGTATGGTTTGGTCACTGAAACTTGGTACTTGTCTTTAAAGAACCAAGCAAGCCAACAATGGATTATCGAATCACAGAACAAGTCTTTGATGGGTAGAAGAACCAGCAAATCCAACATCAACAGATTAAACAAAAATCCACCTAAACTGGCTAGAAATTTATAAGATAAGGGAACAGACCTTTCCAGTGTGTTGGGTATGTTCATGTGCTGCCATTTGCCAGTAAAGGTTTGTACGTTTATAAAAATCCTTCAAAGATTCTCCAGGCTTCAAAACACAAATGACAGTTGTTAAATAAAGAAAAGAAGCGGACAAAAAAAGAAAGAAAACAGCAAGTACCGTTGGTGTTCTTTGTGCATCCGAAAGACCAAGATTGGCTCTGATCTGCTCTATCCTGGCCCGTTTCTCCTTCCTCCGTAGATTTTTCTTTTCACCTTTTATTATAGCAACAGCATCTCCCACTTGAAGTGATCCAGAACCATTATTTCTAGCCTAAATTGTCAAAAAAAAGTGGAGAGTTGAACGAGTGAGCAACAACATAAAATTAAATTCAAAAGGATATTTTCATAGCAAATATCTTCAGCTCTCTTCTTCACTTGCACAACACACACACATGCATAAGCACACATTTACATGTTATTGCATGGATGTCTCAAACAAAGGCAACCACCTGCATACACACGTAGAACCAAATTTTTTAATGAAAACAAATTAGATTGCAGTAGATTTTGTATCTCTTTAGATATAGCTTACAGCATTCAGGGGAAAAAAAGGGGGAAGAGATTAACTTAAATTCGAAGATGAAGTATGATTTTAGGATAGTTTGCAGTTTATGTCAAATGTCAAATTCATCATTAAATCAGCGTCTTCTAATTTAAGTTGGATGGAAGCAAGAACGGAACAGAGGAGAGGCAATAGGGAGTGTAGAGACAAAATAGAGCAAAAAATTGCACAGGTTGAACAAAGTTAGAATTCAATCCTCCTGTCATTCACAAAACGAGGTGAAGAAGGATGGAAGGAAGAGCAGTTGCTCATTTGATTTTGCTGCATGAGAAAGCTAAGACGTACCTCTACATCATTATCATCATCATCATCATCCTCGCCATCATCAGTCTCATCATTGCTATCGCTCCCACCCTCACCCTCACCGTCACTTGCATCTTCATCTTCGTCATCATCTTCATCTTCTGATGCTTCAACCCATTCTGATTCAGATGCCTGTAAAAAGAAACAATAGCTTAGTAGAGCCAAATTCAACCAAGGTGAGGTGCTCACTACAAGGAACAATAACTAATCCAGCATGCAAATGGCATGAAACACTGAATTCCAGAAAGCAAAAGGATATCATCTGAAGACTGAACAAATTGAACTAGGGGAAGAAATTTCACAAACCGGTATAATGCACTTCCACTCATCAAGTTTGCTGAGATTGAGAGAATACAAATCATCGAGTGTAATTTCCTGGTCTCTAATCTCCATCATGCCACCATATATGTACAACATATCTCTCCCCACAACCATACAAGAATTTATACGTCCACATGGCTTCACTGTCTAAAAGTTCAAATTAGATTAATAAATCAACAATTGGACATGAATAGGTGCATAAGTGGACCAACTCTATCCATGACAAACCTCTGATAAAACAGAATTTTGCAGAATTTGTTTAGCTTCAGATGTTTCAGGTTTCCCATCTAATTTGGCAGCCGACAAACTGCCATCGATTACGGTAATTTTTCTGGTCAAATTGTGAGATATTTCATCAATACTGCTTTCAATATTTTCTGCTTCTTCATGGTACTCTAGGTTCTCATCTGGATCATTTGGGGTAGGCTCCTCCCCTATATCATTTGAATATTTCTTATTATCAATAGTAGTCCTTTGTTCGGAACTCTTTTTTAACTGCAAACAATGCAAAGCAGATTACAACAGAGGTCATCTAAAATTAACAATTTATAAGTTATTAGTTCACAGGTAACATAAAAACATGATTATAATAAGCAGAAATAAGGAGGATCACTTCAGCAAATAGGAAGCAGCAAAAATTGAATAGATGCATGGATTTTTGCAGTGTGATATTAGCTGACAAGTATTTTGGATTAGAGTTGAAGGACAGGGAACAACCAATACTTGAAGAGTTCAGACATTTTGGCAGTTGAGGATATACTTGAGGCAAATCAGAGTATTGTGAATTAGTTGGTGAGTACAATGCCCGGAGCAATAGTTGTGATATTAGCTGACAAATATTTTGGAAATTAGAGTTGAAGGACAGGGAACAACCAATACCTAAAGAGTTAAAAAAATTTGGCAGTTGAGGATATACTTGTTGCAAATCAGAGTATTGTGAATTAGTTGGTGAGTACAATGCCCAGAGCAATAGTGACTGCTAGCTAAGTGTATTATTGATGTTGTGGATGGCATGAGAGTTCGGGGGGCTGTAAGAAAAGTATAGCGAGAAAGAGACTGCAATGAGCCAAAAGCCCGTCAAAGAGAAGCAAAGGATTATTCGTAGCGGAAAGGATTTAGCCATCAGTAAGGAAGATTGGTGGTTGTCCAACAATTAAGTGACAAGTGGCATTGGTTTGCGATTGCAGAGAAAAGGACAAGTGTCAAGATTTGAGCATCCTATGTAAATGTCAAAAAAGGGCTATTTATTCAGTAAGCCTGATACAAGCCACCAAACAAATTCCCTCTAAGATATCACATAAACCTTTCATTAATTTCACAATCCTACAGCAAATCCTTGATTAATCTTATTCATTTATGACAACAAAAATAATATCACCAACAGTTATTTGAGAACAAGCATGAACATAATGATTTTTATATGCAGTTATGTTGTCAACAGCATCATTTACAGTTATGAGTGTGACCGTACCCTATCTTTTGTAGACTTCTCCTTCCGCAGCTCCAATGGATACCTATATGCAAATGAAGCATTTGATTATAAGAAAATACACTGCACTACATGATATATTTGTTTCCATATGCCACACAAGCTAATTTTGTTTCCTAATTTTATTTCAGAATAATCAAATATACATATATACAGAGTAGGGAGGACAGTCTCATGGCAAGAGGTGGGGGGATGGATCTTGCAACCCTCCATGTTATTATGATATTATGCTGTGAGAACATAATTTGTTATTCTGATTAAGCCTGTGCATTGTGGTGACTGAGTTCTTAGCAAATAAGCAAGATATATCCTGCAAAAAATTTCAAGTGCATATGTCCAAAAGGGCATTGCAAACAACTAATACAGCCAATTGAAAATAACTTAAGATGGAGAGTACCAGCGACGGTTGTCTAGTTGGAAGCCATAAAGTTCATTCAAGAATAAGCTCATCATTACATCACCTGCAATGATAAAAAAAAAAAATTACAAGAAAACAATGACTAACAAGGGAAAAGCAAAAGTATGAAGAGGAGGGGCTAGCGAGTATAGATTAAAATCTAAATGTTTTAAAACAGGATAACTGCAGATGCTGAACAAGCAGATTTCATTCATTTCATTGTAAGTGGTTGTTTCAATTAAGCAAGAAATATCGAATGACATTTACTTAAAAAGCATATCAATAGCTTGTATCTAGGTGGACTGCTAGATGGCCCCTTGACTCTCTTCAAGCATGAATAGGGGGGGAGGTCATCACCCTACTTAGTTTAACTCAGCTTCACAAAAGGGAATGAGAATGGCAAAGAAAGAACATTCCAGAAAAAGGTGTCAAATCAATAACAGAAAAGATAGTATTTGTTTTCCAGGATACATGCATTTTTGCTGCCCGAAAACATTCACAATATGTTTGGAGGTTGGACCGTGTCTATTGAAAAAAATCATGGAAAAACATAAAAGTTTGGATTTAGTGTTACTCAAATTGTAGACAAACATTGCACGGATGATTCAAAGATGGTGAAGAATTTCAGAAAAATAAACAATGGAAAGTCAGGGAAGAAGATAGACCAAACTGAGCTTGATAAAAAGGTAGGAGTGCCAATTCAAATAGTAGCTTACTTACAAGCACATGCACAAAGAAAGAAATTTACCTTCCATTTCCATATCCACTACACCTCCAAATAACATTGCACGCTTTTTATGAACACACATGGAAAATCCAGCACGAGGACCAGGAGGCATCCCACTTTTCTTTACCTATCACCAGGAAAAAAAAAAAGTATAAAAGGACAACAATATACATTCACCATAAAGGGAAACTTTGATCTATTGGAGAAATGGAAAAGGAAAAAAAAATCAACCTTGTTCCATTCCCAGGTCCTAGGATCAAGGGACCACATATCTGAATGAACAATTCCTTTCTCTGAGATGCTCTTATCAGATGAAACTTCTTTGGAATAACCACCATATAAAAAAACCTGCAATGAAAAGGTATTCAGCAAAATGTATTCAGCTCTACCCCTCAACCTTGTAACTGGGAAAGTAACAATAGCCCCAAATTCATACAAGGACAAATATCAAGGAAAAAGCATCCAATATAACACAGTGTGCATGGTGTGTTAATAGAAAATCCATGATACAACATAACAAAGATATATGAAATCAAGCAGTCAATAGATTCTTGTTTTCAAGGCTATCAGTCTTCAGTGCTAGCAAAACACATTATAAGTATCAACAGATCAACAACCAATTAACAATAGTTAAACAAAGAAACTATGTGTGAAATTTTAATCATTTCCAGCAATTATAGATTTGGAAGGGGGTGGATGGGAAAAAATCTATACTAAAAGAACCTGGCATTGATCTTTATACTCATCTCAACTTGTATTTAAAATCCTACTCATGAAGATGAGGTTGCAAACATCCTTAATTTACTTTCTTAGGACTTACATACATTAATTGTATTTATTCTGCAATTTAAATCTTTTTCTTTCTGCACTGTACTTCATTTTTTTCTCAAATGCCAGTAGGTGCTACTCAATACAACCAACTATTGCATCTTTATCCCACCACATTCACACAAAGCATATTTTCTTCCAAATTTCTTCATTTATATGATAAATCAAGAAACTTTTTCAATATTTTCATTTTATGTAAAGCTCAAGACATTTCACATTATGCCTGTCTTCTAAGATAAATATCACCTTGAAAGCAAATTAAATATGATGAAAAGCATGTCCCAGTAGCATTTGGAATTACCTCATCTTGATAAACAGAAAACTGGAAACCACTCCGTGCACTTGGCCACATGGCTCCAAGCTTTGGTTTTATTTCTTGCCACTACAATGCACCAATACACATTACTTTTAACATAAAAACGAAAGAATATAGACAAAAAAATCAAAAGCATGATATGAACAATTTTTTTAATTATTTTTTAGATACAATAGGTTTCCAGCAAATGAGGAGCCAAATATATTCACCTTGAATTGATCCAAGTCAAAGATGTGTAGATCATTATAATACCTGCAGATATGGAAAGAAAAGCTCCATCAACCATCAAATTATGGATCAATTGACAGATTTGAAGAAATTGTTATTAAATTTCAGATGGAAAAATAAACCCAACCAAAGAACATGAAACTGAACAGTTTTCAATTTCATATTAAAACGTCATTGATAGCACACACTACAAACAACAATCAGAACCACAATAATTTTATAATAAAAAAAAAAGACTGCGAAGAGCCTGGGGATCTTGATCTGGCCACTTTCTGTCAAAATCTTGAGTTCAAGTGAAACATGCACGATCCTCTACAGTTGGAATTATGAAATTTTCATGGGGAAAAAAGATGAGCACTTAACAGTGTGGCCAATAAGATAGATGATAGTAACAGGACTTTATATGGGAGTTACCTATCATATTGAGATCCATAAGTTACAAACAATAAAGTTATCTAGCGAGTTGTTTATGATTAGGGCATGTGCCATATCAAATTATGATAGATACATATAGAATCCTGTACAGTGAGTTGTTATATAGAATAGTTCATTCTCATAAACAAAGAATCTGCAATATATGGCTTAATTGTGAATGGTATCAACAAGATGCCCCTTCAACTAAAGATGATTTCTAGATAACTTCTGTTGAAACTTTTTCAACGACCATTGAAACTCCAAACACACCATCCTATTTCTCTTCAACCCAACTTAAGCAGCATGTAGAACAAAAGCCACTTTTCTAACTTAATTCAGCTATCACGAGCTTGATTCTTTATAGATTCTGCAGTTACATTGACCCTGTCTGCGTGCATCCTTTAAAATAATTGCAATGGAGGCTAGCAGCATGACGGCAGATCATGCAATGTAAGTTGCTAAAAGTTTATGAAGCTATTTCGCTTATTTCCCTTGCAAGGTAACCATGCAAAATAATCATAAATAGACTAAACAATAAACAGGTTACAAGCACTTAAAGGAACAGAAAAATGTCAAAAGAAATCAGGCCTCTGCAGAGAATTCCTCACAATGGTGTGCAGAAGAGTGTATTAATTCAAGCAGACAGATAGCACAGATAGCATGAGCTAATAATTAACTGACAAGAAAATTGTTCAATGAAGCAAAGACATATCACAACCTTACTTCTCTGAGAGTGTCATAGAAGCCACCAAAAAGAATAATTTTGTGCTTGTGTAAAACCTGCAGCAGAACCCCAAAGTGGGAAAACACTCATGAGATGCAGACTATACTAAAATTTGTTTATTAAGATAATCCAGTAGCAACAAGATGAATAGTGAGATAGTTCTTAAAAGAAGAGAGGGCTTTTGTATCAGCACAGTGACGACCATATTTAGCACCTGATGTCATTTCAAGATCTTTAGCTATCATAAATAATGCATGATCCAAAATCAAAACCTCATTAATATGTTCGATCAGCATTGCTCTAGATAAAAATAACATTACATTAATAACAGACAAAGTAAATGTATGATAAGAAATTAACCAAAACTCAATTTCATACCCAGTTTCTGGCCAAGTGAAAATCCAAGGAGTGTCATACATCCTTGATTATAAGGAAAAATGAAAAGGAAAAAAAAAGAGCTAACCTACAAATAAAAGTTAAAGATGATGCCCCTACTACTGAAATAAGTAGTGCACGAATTTAAGTAGAGCTGAACCAACCATTCGATGACCTGAACGTGGACTTGGAGAGCCTTTGAAATTTAGCTGTTCCCATTGATTTGTTTTCAAGTCCAACATCCAGAAGTCCTACAACAGTAAATATAACCAAAATCAGAAATCTAGGTGAGCTATTAAAAAAACAGATTTGCCAATATAAATAATGGAAAACAGATGACCAAAGCTTCACCTTGTAGTGATGAAAGCGCTCCTGGTTCGGGGAAGTGAATTCACCACCTAACAACAAATAAATTCAGTTAAACATGCATAATGAGCATAAAGCAATCAAGCTTAAATCTTTTCATATAAATAAAATCAAGCTTTCAGATTTCATCACTTACCAAATATGTAAAGATAATTCTTCCAAGCAACCGCCTGGTGAGCACTCCGTGGAGGCGGACTATTAGGGCTCGATACCGACTTCCATTCTTGCTTCTCCACGTCATAACGATAAAGATCACCATACACAAATGTCTACATCAATCCACAATCACATCATGTTATCCTTACCGAAATTTAAAAAAAAAAGAAAAAAAAAAGTTAAGTTAAAAGATCTAACCTTGCTACCATTGTAGAATTCACCTCCATAAAGTATCAATTCCGTGTCTTTCAAGGGATTAATGTTTAACTACGCACACCAATCAATAAACACAAAATATAAACATTTCAACATAGAAAGGCAAGATTTGATTGCTGAAGAAAAGAGTCACTACCGTGCAATTGGATCGAGGAGACGGTGCTGCTACATTCTCCTCCACATGGACTTCCTTCTTCTTAGCTTCTTCTTTTTTTATACTCAACTGTCAAAACACGAAAGAGATCATCTCTTCTAATAATAATTGAAGCTTGAGCTATAAATAAAATCATCAATGTGTTTTTAGCGAAATAAGATAAATTTGATGATGATGGTTATTAAAATAAAATAATCGAAGGAGAATGAATTACCAAAATGGCGTCGATGTCATCTTCAGGAGAGAGTTTTTTGGTTTCTCTGCGAGCTTTTTTTTCTTCTGCTTTTGCTGTTTTTTTCTCTGTTTTCTCTTTACCTTTGCCTACTTTCTTCGTTTTCTTTCCCATTCTTTTCTTATTAAATCCTCACTCCTCTTTGCTGTAGCCTTGAAAGCTTTGCTTCGATGGCTGCTGCGGCTGCTTCTTTTCGGTGCTCACTTGTGTTATTATGCTGAAGCAAGCATGAGTTATAAACCGTTGAGAGAGAGGAGATTATTTGTTTTAACTTTTAAATCAATTATAACGGTGTCGTTTTTCTTGGAATAAACAAAACAAGTGAGAGACATCACAAGAAAAGAGACCTGTCCAACGACTTGTCGTTTACTTCGCACCTGCCAAAAACAGAGTGCTGACTGCAGAATGCGAGGCAGCTTTCGTGGTTTTTGGACGACATGTCTTGATGGATTTGCGACTTGTCATTTGAAACACTGGAGCAGAATGAGTGAACTAGGCAACTTACCGGTACAAATTCAATGTCACATGCCCCCCCCCCCTTTTTTTTTTTTTTCCGGCGAAGGAAGACCATAAATCAATTGGACATATTAGAAGTTATGGGTTTACATTTAAGCACTCTAATTCTGCCACATCATACAAACAATAAACGACACCCAATCTATCTTGCCAAACGTCTCTGCAGAACGAACTTTTAATTTTCCTCAAAACAATATTAAATATTGGATGAACAGCATCTGTTTTTTTTTTTATTATTATTAATATGAGTATTCGGGTTAGTTGATGTGTGCCTCAATTAATTTCACAAACTATAAAATTAATAACTATATAAATTTTTAATGATTTTAAAATTTATAAAGTTTAAACTTGTAAATTTTTAAAAAATAAATTTAAAACACACTCAATTAAGCTTCACCTTTTAAAATTAAAAATATATGTTATTTAGTGCCAGAGATGAACACCTGTGAGAGTGGGGGGGGGGGGGGAGGGGCATACACAATATATAGAAGGAAAAACCCTGGCAGAATAACCTAACAAAGGAGGGAAAAGAACCCTCAGCAATACACGATATTTACTATAGATGTCCCGGACAAATAGGAACAAGAAAAAAGAAGCTAAAATAGAACCAGAGGAACAAATTCACCCTTTTAAGCTTTAACCATCGAAATTGAATTAGAATTGTTGTTGCTTGAGAATGAAAACCACAGAACCAGATGAACAAATTTGCCCACCAAGAACCAGAATATTTACATATATCTTGATATACATAGAAAAAAAATATTTTTTTAATAATATTTGCAATGTTTGTGCATATATACATTATTTTACTGAATCAATTTTATATTTTTATCTATTTCTATTATCATTTAATTAAATAAATTTTAATTTTAATAAATAAATTCAATAATATAATTAGGTAAATATCTCATGTTGTGAAATCAAATATCCTAGTTTGCACTTATCTTTTAATATTTAAAAAAAAATTAGTTGTAATTAATGATTTTTTTTCCATGTATATACATGGATGATTATCAATTTATTGAATTAGATTCTAACATAAACTTTTCAATTTATATTTATAATATTTTTGTAAAAAAACATGCTAGAAAAGTCTATATATATATCGCATGAAGTGTGAGTCAAGTGGTTAGTGAACACATTGCCCCTAATGGTAGTCCAAAGGTTTTATGATTCAATGGTAATTTTTTCATCACAATATAATAATGAATAGTTTTTAGTGTTTTGTATCTTTCTCCTCAGTAATTTCTCTTTAACCTTTAGGTTTTTGTTAACTATCTTTAAATAAATTTATTAAAATATTTTTTTATTATGTTTTTTTAGTATTTTTTTAATATTATCAATTATTTTATTATTAATTTTATTTTTTATTTTCTTATAAACAAGTTGTAACGGGCCTGATAATTCAGCTCAAATTTTGTCTCTAAAAAAATAAAGAAATAAAGGGAGGCACTTTATACATGTCAAGATTTACAAAAGCAGCGGCATGTCATTCAGAATCTAAGCCCAAGCCTGCTTCCGACACTTGGAAAAACGAGAGGAGAGAAGCAAGGGGCAAGGGTTTAAGCAGCGACATGTCATCCAAAATCTAAGCCCGAGCCTGCTACCAACACTAAGAAAAACGAGAGGAGAGAAGGCAGCAAGGGTTTGTTTGCCTATTCCTCCCTCAATGCAACATTTTTTATCCAGTAGCTTCGATTCCTAAATTGATTCATCCAGTAGAACAAAATCGAAATAGCAGAAGCATTAATCTGAAAGCAACAGAGAAAGCAGAAGAGCAGTAATTTAATCAGATTTTTAAAGAAAAGACAGGTGAAGAAGATGAAGACGACAAAAGGAGGCAAAGTTATGAACCCTACGGATGCTTACCGTAAGGAGCTTCGTAAGAAGGAATTAAAACGGGTAATTTATTATTTTCACTTAAAATTCTATTATTATTTAAATTTAGTCTTCTATTTGTTTTCTATCGGCACGGTTATTTGTAAAATTTTCAAAAATTCACTCAGTTTTTGATTTTTTTTATTATATGAGAGTGTCAAATAAGGCTGATTTTTGCTTGTTTGATGTAATAATTTTGCTGTTAATGGATTTGATAAATTATTTTATTTGCTTATTATGTTATGGAAATTTAATAAAAAATATATTACAGAATTGCTGCCATTTTAGGTTGTGATTTAGTGGTTTTTAAAATTTTCTGCCCTTGTGTTTGATTAACAGAACAAGAAGGAAAGAAAGAAGGTGAGAGAGGTGGGGATTTTGAAGAAGGATCCTGATGTGATCAAGGAGCAAATAGAGAAGTTGGATTTGATGAGTAAGTTTTTGTCTACTAATTATTTAAAAATCTATCTCATTTGATTACCTGCTGTAGCGCAATTTATTAGCCGTGTTGAATGAAACTTTGTTTCCTTTGTTTTTTTTTTTTGGGTGAAATTGACTATAGTAGAGTGTATACATGTTATGTTGTATTTAGCTAATATGAAGGTTTAAATATAGGTCTTATTTCTAAATTGTATAGGCCATAAAATTTAAGATACAACAGCATAGAGAGAAGATGCTACCTTCAGTTTGATCTTGAATGCTAGACTCCTCCAAAGCTATGCTTTGATCTTATCTTATGCTAAATGGACATCATTGCTGCGTAGCCAATTTAATATTTCCCCTTCCTGCTGTTCTCTCCAACATTCCATAAACTCAAGTGCTGTTTTGGGCTGTTTAGCATCAGCTGCATGACCCTTGCAATGATAAGCATTGTGTAGTTTGTGAGAGTTTTGAGTTAATAACTGTACAGCTCAGCTTATGGCCGTGAATTCCAAGATAGTGACCCAAATAGAGGATGCAAGAAAAGGGGGGGTGGGGGAGGGTTGGGGTGTACAATAATTTCTGCCTGTGTGTTCTTCTGTGTATAATCAAATGCACTGAACATAGAACATCTATCTGTTATGGTGTATAATCAAATGCACTGAACGGAGAACATCTATCTGTTATTATGGTGTATAATCAAATGCACTGAACAGAGAACATCTATCTGTTATGGTGTATAATAAAATGCACTGAACGCAGAACATCTATCTGTTATGGTGTATAATCGACTCCAAATGTAGAACATTGATCTGTTATGGATTCTCTTTTTTCATGAAAGACAATTTTTGGTTATTATGAAACATTGAAGCTTCTAGTTTGTCATTTTCTAAAAGTGAGCATGAAAGAAGATTTTCTTACAGTATATAGTTCTGAGCCACTCTGGTTGTTGTGGTAGCTTCCCTTTGGTATGCATCAGTTTCAACGACTGCACTTCTTTTTGCTGCCTAGATGGTGTGCTCTAGACTATGCCTTTTCTACATCTAATTTGAAAATAAAGCTTGGTTTGGCAGCCTTTTCGATCTAAACTTGTTTTTATGCTATTGATTGTTGCAGAGGCTGATGGTGCTTTAGACAAAGCAAGAAAACACAAAAAGAGACAACTTGAGGATACTCTTAGCCTTGTTATAAAGAAGAGAAGGGTAATGGTTATAATGCCATTTTTTCTGCTCCTCCTTGATTCATTTTTAGCTGTTCAAAAAATTAAAAGAGTAGTCAAGTAATTCAAGTTTGAAATGTTCAAGAATCTGGGAAATAACCTACATTTGATGCATGTTATGCATATGCAATTATTGCACCTTTCATAATAGGTCAATGAATAGTTGAGAGCTTTAACATTTCTATATATATATGCATTTTTTAAATAACATCAGTTGTACTGCTGTGATAACCAGTTTTCTGTACTCTCTTGGACAGGAATATGAAGATAAAATGAAGGAGAAGGGTGAAACCCCTGTGATGTTCAGGTGAAGTAGCTTCTCTTATCTTATCCATTTCTGTTCTTGTCCATTAATGATTAGGGTTTACACGTCTTCCACCCATTGACAAACTGCATTTTTGTCCTCTGCTGCAGTCATTTGGGCCCTCTTCGAAGAAGGACATCTGCAGAAGAAGAAGAAAGAGCCAGGCATCCAAAGCCTGAAGTATGTCTGGCTGCCTTTAGTTTTACTTTTGTGAATTAGTTCTATGTGGTCTCTTGTAATCACTCACCAAAAATTTATTATTGCAGGACTCTGTGTACTATCACCCTACTATGAATCCTACTGGAGCCCCACCACCTGGAAAACCTCCGATGTATAAATCATCCATAGGTCCATCCCCTCACATTTTTCAGCTTTATGGTGTGCTGTTGGAATTATGTGGAATGTGCCTTTTCTAACTTGACTGTTGACTTTGGCCTGCAGGACCCCGGATTCCTTTATCTGGTGCTTCATCCTCCACAGCTGAATCAGAGGATGCTGCTTTAGTGGTACCTCCTCCCTTGCCAGAGAGCGGGGAATTAGGCCCTGGTGATGGCTCTGCTATACCTGCTTTGTTGCCCCTACCTCCTCCACCTCCATTGCCACCAATGCCTGCAGCTCCAAGCTTGGGCATGTCATTACCCCCACCCCCTTTACCTCCACCTCCTCCAGGTCCTCCTCCAAAGGATCAAGTTTCAAGTCACATCTCTCTTCCCCCACCTCCACCCCTCCAACAGTCTGCTCAACCGCCGCCGCCACCTGGCACAAATGAAAGTGTGAGTGAGACCAATATATCTGCATTGTTAGATGAATCGTCCTCCAAGGATAATGCTCAGGTGAGTTCTTTTACTTTCTTTATGCATGCTGTTAAAAGCAGCATAAACCTCTTAGAGACTTTACACTGCACGGATCTCCTGAAGCACAAGTTTTCAGAAGTTAATGGACAAAAAAGAAATGATTTGTACTTGGTGGGCGGAAAAAACACATATGCATATACTTGGTTGGCTAGCACCAACAAAAGGTGTATATACCCAGTTCAAATCTCAAACCAATCTAAAGATATGAAATGGATGTTCTTGTACTAATTTTAGTGTGGAATCAACTGTTTTTAATTGTAAACTAGTTACAATCAGAGAACTTCTAAAATTCCTTCACTGTTCAGAACTGACCAGTGCTCTGATTTCTCAATGCTTTTCTAGAAGCCTTTTTTTTTTAAATCTTTTGCATAGGAAAAATTGTTCTAGGATTTTATTATGAAAGATCACTCTGGCTAATAGGACTTCTTATTTCTCTCATATAGGTACCTGCTTCACTCCCTCCACCTCCTCCAATTGCAATGCAGCTGAAGTCTGCTAATAGTCTTTCTGAAGGCACTTCATCCGAAGCTGATGCCAATACTGCAGCAACTATGGATAACCCCAAAATGGTTCCTCCCCCACCTCCTCCTAGGCAACAACCTCTAGCACCCGGACAAGCCTTGACTCCAACTTTACAGCCTGATGTTTTACCCCCAGGCATATCACATTTCCCCCCACCTCCACCTCCGCCAAATGTGCGGCCACCATTATCTTCTCCTGGAATTCCTGGACAAGTGGCTCCTCCAGGGGTGATGCTCCCATTAATTCCCAGATCTCCATATGGTCCTCCACCTGGACCTCCTCCAATGATGAGACCACCTCTACCACCCGGTCCTCCTCCATTCTTTCAAGAAGATGCTGCAAATAGGCCACATGTTCCTCAGAAACCATCTTACATAAAATCTGCTGCATCCACTGTTGTTAAACGGCCACTAGCGCAGCACACTCCAGAACTTACAGCTATGGTGAGTTTGATTTTTCCTTGTCAGTTCTCTTTTCCTTGTTCAAGTTAAAAACTACGCTGCTCTGCCTGATCAGTGTACACTATAGAAGGAAAACATCTGTGCAGTTGCAATTTCTTTTCCTGCAAAAGTGCAACCACAATGCAGCACACTCCAGAATATATGGCTATAATGAGTTTGATTCTCCCATCAGTTGTCTACTGTTAGAGTATCAATTGTTATTAATTTTCAATCCTTGGACAACTTCCTGATGTGACTGCTGACTAGTAACTATGATACGTGGATGTGAACACCTAGATTACACAAGGACAATTTTCATACTCCTTGTCCGTATAATCTTGTAGCACCAAGTTAGAATTAGCTAGAATATTGCCACATCCCTCACTTATCTTTCTCCTTTGAAACAACTTTATATTTCTCTGGAAGGGTAAACTTCGTTGTCCGTTCTAATCTAATTTCACCAAATTTCTTAAAAACTCAAGCCTAACTCTTGGTCTGCATTCAGGTTCCTGCCTCAGTTCGAGTGAGGAGAGAGGCTGCTATCCCTAAACCAAAACCAAAGGCTGTAACCTCGACAACAGCAGTAGCCACCAGGCCAGCAGCTCCAACCACTGTAAAGCCAAATTCAACTAACTCATCATCAGCTCCAAAGTCTAAGAGCATTGATGACTCATATACGGCCTTTTTAGAGGACATGAAAGCACTCGGTGCGCTTGATAGTTAAGATCATTATATCCGGTGAGAGCATCAAGGGCAGGGGGCAGGGAACAAAACAAACGTGTACAGGCTACTGTGGTTGATCTGGGGCTTGAGCAGAAATATTTGGTGTTGCCATTGGCCTTGGTTCCGACACAACTGTTCTGTTCCGGAACATCTCATTGTATCATCAATGCTTCATTTAACTATTTCTGGAAATATTAAAACATCTTGATTACTGAGGTGGGTAACTCGGGCCAATTTTTCTTGAGCGACAATGGAGATGTTAACTTGGAGGATGGTGGAAGCTGTACTAGATTTAAGATTAGTATTTGCTTAATCATTTCATTTGCTGTTCCTTTTCTAGTTTGGTCCGTTTACTCTTCATTTTCAACATTTGACAGAGGTGTATTTAAATTGTATGATGCCTCATTGATAAATCAGTTGCAGCAAGGACCTTGATAACTGCCTGTTCTGCTCCTTTTTTATTCATTTGTCCCAATTCGCAAAGAAATCGCCTATATTTTGACTTCTAGTTTTGTCTCTCTTTTTTTTATTAAAATAATATATTAAAAAAAATAAATTTTAAATCTCAAAATTTCATGAAGCTCCGGTTACCCCCAGACCAAGCATAAAGGGTGAATAATTTTGGTCAAGAATAGAGATTAATTTTCATGTCGGCATGTCTATCTACATATTTTGAGTCGATTATCAATTATCTTTTAAAGAAAGCCTAGTTCCTTGTACGTTCATCTTTCTTAGTGCCCGTTTGGCATTGCGGCCAAATCGGTTTTTTTGAAAAAATTCAAAATTTTTTTTTTTTTTTTTGCTAAAATTAAGTGCGGTTTATACTTTTTGGATCGTTTTGATGTGCTGATGTCAAAAATAATTTTTAAAAAATGAAAAATCATTATTGGTATGTTTTTCGACACGAAAAGCTATTTGAAAAGCAACCGCTACTACACTCTCAAACACCCTCTGTGTTCGCCTTTAAATGAAATGAAGACAAATATATGTGTGTGTAATCACTGCCTGGGCCTTGATTACGTATTAGTTTCAAAAGAGAGGTCCTTAGCATGGGCTGGGCCTGTAAAACAAACACGCCACTATCTACTATTGGTGCTAGGATAGTTATAATCACAACCTGCGGCATGCTTCCTCCACTAGCCAAACAGACTGGGCAGAAATTTTTTGCAGAGATTGCCTTTTCTGCGTATAGAAAAGAGAGGGAAAAAAAAAAGGAATTAGAGAGAGATGGGGAAAGCTACAAGAATTACTCTGATTCTTTTCTTGATTTCACTTTTATCTAAGCAAATACTGTCCCAGGTATTACTAATCCTTAATTAATCTCATAGTACTTGTGTCTCTTCTGCGTCATTTGGGCTGTGGAAAAGGTGATTTGATGACTTATAGAGATGTGATTGTTTCTGTATATTTGACAGCAGAGTTGTATTATATATGATTTTGTATTGGGTTTTTGCTTCTTTTGATTTTAACCAGGTTTAGTCTTGAATTATGGTCGAGTCAATTTTTTTCAGGCAATGTTTTTTTAACTTATTTGATGGGAAATTGAAATTTTCGAGTTATGGATAGGCCCATTTGGACTATGAAATGATTGAGTTAAGTTAATTGTTTTTTGATTCTGTGTATGGTCTGTGGAGATCGTTTGTGTTAGTTGGTACTGTTTTTTAATGCATTGATTAAAAGTTGTGTTAATGATTTTAAAAATTGTTTGCTCGTGTTGGGTTTTTTTTATCTCTGGCAGGATGTTGGAGAACATGTAGCTGCGAGGTTAGTGGATTGTTATTATTTATACAAGAGACATTGCTGTGATTTTGTTTTGAAGTTGCACGTCTAATGTTTGTTATTATGCTTGTGTTTAGAACTGTTAAGCAAGAAGAAGGGCATGCACACAAAGTACATTGCTCTAGAGAAAGAAGTAGGGCTGCCTGGCAAGCTATAGAGGAGGTAACAGGGATTATTTTGGTCTTGTGCTTTTTGAGATCAACACCTTGTGGAGATATCATTTGTGTAGCATTTGAGATGTTGTTTGTCCCTCCTTGTGGTGTAGTATTTGATGCCATTTGTGGAACGCGAGCAGTATCAGATTTCGAGTAAGTGTAGGCTTCATCCAAGCAACGATCTATTTAGGGACCAAGAGGAACACAAAATTCATGTGGACATAAATGAATGGAAGTGTGGATACTGTAAAAAACATTTCCGTGCTGAGAAGTATCTCGATCAACATTTTGACAACAGGCATTACAATCTCCTTAATATTGTATGTGGATTCTGGTCCCTTGTCTTCTTAAGTGACTTTGATGCTTGTTTTGCATGATGCTTCTTGTCTTCCTCTTTTTATTGTAAAGAATATTATATTGTGGATGATATTTGTTGGGGTGGGGGTTGTAGAGGAAGGGGCATGGTGAAAGAAACGCTACAGATCTTAACAGAACTTTTAATGAACTCAGAGTGATGGCAAGTGCTTGGCTGATTTATGTGGAGCTTTGCATTGTGATTTCATGATGGATTCCAAGTCAACTAAGACCAAGTGCAATCCTGCTGCTGTTGCAAAGAATCGCCATCTTTGTGAGGTTGCTTCTGACTGTTGTCATTTTCATCATGGACTCTGATTCTTTGCACTAATATCCATTGCACTTTGTACAGAGTCTTGCAGATAGCTGCTTTCCTCTCAATCAGGGCCCTTCAGCAAGTCGTCTGCATGGTAATGAAGATGTTATATAGTCTCTGTGCTTAATTTTTGTGACATCTTATGTTATTGCGGACTGAATTCTTTTATTTGTTCAAGAACCATGTCTGATGTCTAATACATGCGCGCTGATGTCTATTACTTTACAATGTTGTTCTCACTTGCAGAATTGTTTTTGCACCAATTTTGTGATGCTCACACTTGCTCAGGGAAAAGAAACTTTTTTCCTAAGGGTGGCAAGGTAATGCTTTTTTTCTGAACAATAAGTTTAAACTAGACCGGCCACCTCAAAACTTTAAAAAAAAAAAAAAAAACTTTTGAAATGCATCCATATTTCTAGCTGTTTTGTTCTTTCAGGCGGTATAAAAACTCTGAACCTACCAAGTGAATAAACCTAATCATAATTTGTGAGTCCTCTTTTGGATGCCAGAAGATTATAAACTATTGTACAATTGGTTTATGTTATATATCCACCAGAAAATTAATGCATCCTACATTCATGCTGGCCTGTCTTGTATTTTCTCCAAAAAAATAACCTGTTAATTATCTTTTGGATGTCAGAGGTAGAAGTTTTTTATGCTGAGCTATTTACTTGCTTTCCTCCTCTTCTTATTTGTGCAGAAGACAACAAGCGTATTCTACCTGGCTATTTCAATTCTTACTATGATGATGATCCCCCTATTCTATCTCATTGTTTATTTGCATCAAAGGTACCATTCTTAATTTGAGTTTTTTTTTCCCACTATTTTCTGACTTTATGAAACAATTTCATAAACTTTTTATCCCTCTGCAGTGAAATGAGGAAAGGAACCCAAGAGCTAAGGAGAATCTCAAAAGTTGGAAAGAAGACGAAGCCGTCGTAGTTAGTGGTAATGTTTTTTTTTTTTTTTTGTCTTTTAGAGCTTTGCTGAGTAGAATTTAAGGTTTATTCTTTGATAGTTAAATCATGATTAAGGTAATGACATTATTGATTGTCAATCAGTGGATCAAGCAGCTACTACAGAGTTTTTTTATTCATAGGAGCTATATTTGAAAACTCCCTACAGCTGACTACATAGTTACATTTGTGCTGATGTTTTGCCTTTTTGTTTTGGTCATGCCACCGGTCATTGTTTTTGTTACGTTGCTGCCGTTAAGTTTAGCAGCCTGTCTTAACAACAGGTGGTGACTATATTGTCTAACCTCTCTCCTCTTTGCCTCCCAATAGCAGGTTAGGCGCCTGGAATCACTATTTGATGAAGAAATGGAAGATAAGGATACGAAGATGAATGATTGTAAACAATTGTTGACTCTTCCCTTGAAGGGCCCTGTGTAAATTTACAAGTCCTCTGAAGGTCTAAACCGATGGAGAAATGAATTGCATAAGAATATCTGCAGAGCTAAAACTCGGATGAATTTCCATCAAAAATTATTGGTGGCACCCATTACTCATGATAGGGGCATCAGTTGACAAAAACATGAATTGTATACAACTTGTTATTCAAATTGATCAACCGTATATTCAGTACTTTCGAATTGCACCCAATACAGAATGCCAGAAATTTGGACATGCTTGTATCATACCCCCCCCCCCCAAAAAAAAAAAAAAATTATGTTTCTACGGTCTAAACAGAACAGAACGGGGGAAAATAATCCTTAGGTTTATAATTTTGCATATCAACTAAAAGTTAGAAAGTGTAGCTTGATGCAAGCACAAAACTTGATTGCAAGACTCTCTAAGCTCCTGTGTAAACACTTGTTCAGCTACTTTTGTGCAACTATTAGCAGCAAGTGCTATATTAGAGTTTTAGCTTATCTTGGGCAGTTTTCTTCCAAAGCTTCTATTCCTAACAACCTGCATGTTTCTTTCTTGTATTTTTCTCGCATGGTAAGGAAATGTCAAATCATGAATATGCTTGCTGGTCTAAATTGCCCCTTTCTCCCATATAACTTGAAACAGTTTTCTCTGCTTCAATCTCACCACCGTGTTTTTATCTACTTCTGCCATGTACAGAAGTTGAAACGCCATTCTCGATACCATGTGCGCCCGAGACTCAAAGCAACATCGCATATCCCACAAGGGTTTTGCACCCCATTTACCTTTTGCCCACTACACAAGATTGCCAGAGAGAATGATGAACTGTTTTTGGTAAAAAAAAAAAAAAAAAAAGCCATCCAGCCTCTGAGATCATCTGCAATGGATTCACTGTCAACAAGTTCCATGTTCTGCAAAGGACTGCAGTTCTAGGGATCTATGACCCTAAATGCAAGTGATATCAATTCATTTTATAAAAGAAAACCGTCTGGATCCCTGAGCTGGATATAAGCTAACCCGTTCAACCGTTCTAGGGAAGTCATTCTATAAACTCAGCAGACTGCGTTTCGCATGGCAAAGGAAAATCCCCTGGTGTGTCCCTACAAAAACTCACAAGAATGATCTGAAAACCGAATACAAAACCAAAAGAAAATACTACACTATTTCCCACCATGAATTCTGTTACCTACAATACTCCAAATTCTGTGCCTTGTTCAACACGCAAATCATAAACAGACACGTGCCTAGGCCTCGGTTCGATAGGGAGCCTCAAACTCTCCTCCCACATTTGTGGAGTCTGGTGAGGGAGTGAAGAGATAAAGATCAACACTCCAATTCTCAAATCCACATGATCCCAAAATCTCAATTCCATCATAAACCTCCTTAATCGCATGCGCTTTCCCACAAGCTTTTAGCTACTCTTCTTGACAAGCCTGAACTCCTAAAGACACTCTATTCACACCCAACCCCACCAAATCCTCAACTTTCCCATCATCAAAAGTCCCAGGATCCATTTCCATAGATATCTCAGCACCCTCACAAACCCCAAACTTCACTCTGAACGTATCCAAGATCGATGAAACCATCCTTGGAGACACCAGAGGAGCCTCACCACCAAAAAAACACAGTTTCAAGAGGCGGGCTGGTATCAAAAACTCGACCTCGTCGAGCCTATTTCACACTGAAGTAATTCAATATAGTTAGAGATTCGCAGGTCGGTTTCAGTTGGGTTTGTGGAGCTAAGAGCAACAATTGGGAAGTCACAGTAGTGGCAGCGTTTGCGGCAGAAAGGAAGGTGAAAGGATGCTGAAGTTGGAGGAGGGTAATGTTGGTGAAGTGCTGGTGGTGTGGTCACTGAGGCATTTTGGTAAACAGGTTGTTGGGCTTGTCTGCATGTGCTGGTGATGATTGTCAGCCATGGATGTTTTTTGGGCATGTTGGGCGAATTGGAGTGAAGGTTGATTTTAGGATGGTTTGATTGGGTTTCGATCAGTGGAGCTTGAAAATCAGAGTTGAGAAATATATATAAAGCGACGGTTATTTCTGTTGCTATGGCATGAATTCAATTGAGCTCGTTTCTGGGAGTTAAAACCTTGTCAATATTTTAGTTTTTAAAATCTGAATAAAATTGGACAACCATTAAAAATTTGGGATTGACTATTATACCTTTAATATCATATTAATACCCGTAAATTCAATTTTGACCTCTAATTAAAAATATATATATCAATATGATAAAACTACTAAAAAGCAAATTATCAATCCTTAAAAAATTATTTGAAAATCAAACATGTTTGTTTAAGAGTCCAATTTAATCTTTTGGGTTAAAAACCAAAGGGCTAAGACTTGGGAACTATCATAATTTTGATTGAGCATTTGCTTTAACTTCAAATTGAATACAATAGCTGCATGCCAAAACTCAAAAGTAGTGTCAATATATCCGGTTCAAACCACCCGGTTTGTTTTATAATCCGGTGACCTGCTATCTTATTCATTCGAGTTGATTCCAAAAACTGAATAGACAAGGATCCCACTCAGATTTTGAAATAACAAACAAGCACGCACACTTCTTTCCTGCAACTTTTGAAAACCATTTTCTTCCGTTTCAAGAATTTGGGTTTTTCTCAGGATATGTAACAAACTCAACTTACGATCAAGAGAAGAAATAAATTCTATGCCAGTACCTAGAATAACGTTAAAAAAATTTAATGCATCACACGTTAAGGTTAAGAAAGGGATTTCACCATGTATGGCCCTTCAAGCTCGTAGCCCAATTTTCTATAGTAATGGCGGGTTCCTACTCCTGAAATGACAGCTATTTTGGTCGATCTGTGCTCCTTGCGAGCAATCTGTTCTGCCTCTTCCATCAAGAGTGTACCATAACCCTGCCGGAGATGCAAGTCAAAGTGGAAAATAATCCTGTAAGCAACTATTTTCCATGCTGAAGCATTTACACTACAGATTTAAGTGGTAACCGAGCAAATTGTTCCAAGAATCCTTGTTTCACCGATTGTTAATATAACGGCAATATTATGTTACCTGGTGTTGCAGCTTCTCTGCATCACGCCCATGAACAGGAACTGCAGTTCCATAAACATGAAGTTCACGAACAATAGAACACTTCCCTGTAAGCTCAGGGCAAGTAACGTTGCGACCACATTTTCGTAAGCGCAGTAACCCAACAAGAATATCCTGGTGAGAAAAGGAGTTTCAGGAAAGTTCATGCCAAGCAAACCTTCACCAATAAATTAAATTAACAATTAATCAGAACAAACTCTCTTGATTATTATCAACAAAAACTCCTTCAAGACATTCCAACAGATACTGCAATCCTATAAAGACTTCACTTCCTTCTCAATTACATACAGCAAAAACCACTTTTAACATGCCAATCAATATTGCAGTCCTTGAGGGATTAAAGACCAATGATATATATAATAGAAAAAGAAAAAGAAAAAGGACCATTTTGGCAACAAACCATCTAATTTTCATCTACGAATAAATACAAGGATTGGCAGATAATAAAATATGCGGAGCGCTACACACACAAGCCAGCCAACCGACCCGAACAGGCATGCATTCATGTATGCATAACATGTCCCAAAATACCTGGCGTGTATCCTCGTAGGAAAGAAATGTTTCCCAGCCTTCATTGGCTGTATAATCACGGCGAACGAGTTGAACTTCTTCTGGCTTAATCTTGTGATGAATATCCTATGTGCATAAAGAGGCACTTGTTAGAATCTCAAAGTATCACAGCCAGTAGTAACAAACCTGACTTGATGGTAAATAGCCTCTTCATTTACCTGGATTCCAGCCTCACGTGTACGGACATCACGGCATTTCAGGCCCAAGTCATCCATCCGAGCTAAGGCTAACTCCCTAAGATTTCCTTTCTCAACTCCAGATGTAACCAAAGGCATAGGAATATCCCGTTGAACTCTATAAACTCGCGTCCAAGGGGGTACCATGGCTAGGATCCTTGCTACAATATCTACAAGTTGCTCAGGTGGATAATTTCTGTACCTGCAAAATTGAATCAATTATAATCAGTCACTCTGCTTGAATCAAGTGCACGCGCACAAAGAACAACAATGCTCTACCTGCCAGTTTTCCATAGCTCATAAAGCCCAGTTCCACGAATTACAAGTGTAGGATAAATTTTGAGCCCGTCAGCTCTAAAAGAAGGACTCTCAAAGAACTCTCGAAAACTTTCCAGGTCCCTCTCAACCCCTACATTTGGAAGATCAGGCATCATATGAGCAACAACCTACATTGGAGAAATATAGTGGAGACAAATAAGCAGAGGAAAAACATAACTAGATCACTAAGCAAAATACATAAAAGACACAAGCATTTGTTGCAATGAGCATAAGCTTAAGGAAACAACATGATATAAAAACAAATCCATGTTACAGTTAAAAAACGGCAGGGTTTTGAGTGAAATCATGATGCATTTTCAAAACTGTTCACTGTTATCCAACTCAAAGAGAAACTAATCATGGAGGTAAAAGAAGAGCACCATGTTACATGCCATCTCAAATTCATTAAGATTACTTGCATTATATTACAGGGCACTTCACAGTCCGCACCTTAAAACCAGCATCCTTTGCCAAGCAAAAACAATCAGCCACAGCAGCTACCGTGTGTCCTCTATTAGTGTCTCGAGCAACATCCTCATATGTGCTTTGAACACCAATCTCCAATCGTGTGCACCCATATGAAAGCATTTGGCGTAGATGAGGACCAAGACAATAATCTGGCCTCCTGATATATTAACAAGATAAACAACTTATTCTAGGAAAAACAAAATGTAATGCTATTTGTGCACATTAAACCATCAGTACCAAGTAGAGTTTCCAAACACATTCTGAAAATTGCTACTTGGAACCAGTTAGATTAAAGTGTAGGTTCAACTGTATAACATCTCAATTAATCACCTAAAACCATCACCCTTTTACTGTTCTCACATGTTCTGTACAACAGAGTAACGAAGACACCAAATGATATCTTCCAAACCAGGCAATACCCTAAACCCTCGCACACCCCAAGAATTAGCATGTAGTTATTGAAAAATTCTAGCTTCAGAACTTGAAGAAACAAGAAAACAATTTGGACAGTCATAATCATCTTAGATTGTTTTTGGGATTTAGTATATCAGTAAGAAAACTTATGCAAAGTCCAATTCACATCCAACAATATTCATATGGGAATGAGATTTTCCATTATAAAAAAATTCAGATGATGACTCACGTTTCAATCGTCATGCCAATGCACTTGGTTGCACCATGCTCAGAGTAGGCAACTGCCTCTTCAACATTGGCAGAAGTGTGCCCTGATAAAGCATCGTGAAGGTTCCTTATAAAGTAATCACGGTAATCTGCTGGCAATGACATGAAAGTACCACCCATTAATATGAACTCAACCTGAAAACATATAACACATTAATCAGAAGTTGGCTGTGGGTGCTTATGAACAAATCCGACCACTTAAAACAACGAAACCAAACACTTAATATAAAAGCAGAGAGCACTCAAACCTTATCTACGCTATGACCCAGTCTCTTAAGCTGATCAATCCTGCTTCTAGCCTGGACATATGGGTTATATCTGAAACCAAAAATAAAGCATGTAAATAAATGCTTTAATTATCATAAGAAAAGTTAAGTACCAGATATCATGAAAAACATTAACCCCTTTATGATTGGCGAAAACAGAAATCAGTGAGTTAATGGCCCAGGCAATCTGAGAAGTTAATACTTCTAACTAGCCAACCTCACATGTATAACACAGAAATATACAACTACTCGTGTTCAAGTATCCAATTTTAAAAATCAAAATGGTCATATAGTAATTTCTTGATTTTGAAACTTAATGAAGACTGGGTATAAGAAATGACAAGGAAACATTTCCTTTTGCCTTTCATATTCACAGTTTTGGATAGATTGAAAAACATGTGGGTTGAAACCAGGCCGTAGAACCCAAAGCAAGGCATCAGACAGCGACATGTTAACCATCAAATCCAATTTCAATGCGCTCTACCAAGCTACCTTCGTTCTTTATCACCAAGCACAGATAATTAAGCTATAATCTAGTTGCTTTGTGCAAAAACTGCACTAATGTGGAAAACAAAATAAAAAGGCACCATTTTAATCAATATGGTCGACTAAAACCCCAGAGAAGCTTCGAAGAACAAGCACCTAAACTATGATACTTGTGCGAAAATCTCAATTCGAATCAAGCTCAGTGCAGTCTATTTATTGCACAATCTCGTATCAAGTTCTAAAATCAACAGAGAGACATTTACTGCACACAGCAAAAATTAAAGGCATTAAAAATTTAAACATACAAAAACTAATAAAAGATTAACTTCCTAATACTATATTTGCACCAGTTAATCAAAATGAGCTACAGAATAAATAAACTATCTTCTTCGACTAATCTACTATTATGACGCTAAAAGTAATACAACTTCTCGAAAAGTCGAAGCATAGATAATTTACAATTCTGCTGCTGAAACCCTACCTAGCTCGAATCGCACGCATACTGGTAGGTTCATAACCAGTATATGACTGCGTACTGTACTCAAAATCTGAGTCCGGTCCACCAGGACAATACACACAAATATTCCCCGTCGTCGCGATATGCGGGCACCGGTGAGGCTTCGACATGACAGCAACAACAGCAATTCCTGATGCCGTGCGTACCGGTTTGGCTCGGAGTTTCGGTAGCAATGACTCGCGGTCAGAATCCGGCAACGCTGCGATCATCTCGACGAGTTTTGGAGCACGTGCGAGGCCGTATTTGCGACATGCGGCTGATTTTAGTGCGTTAAGATCGACGGTTTGGTTTTTTCGTGAAAGGTCTACCATGGAATTGACGATTTCGGCTATGGCTCGGACTCTAGCTTCTTCTTCGGTTAGTCCGTGAGGTTGGTAACCGCCGCGACCAGGTTGCGGGAGTTTTTTGGTCTCGGTAATTACTGCAGCTGCCATTGGAGAGAATGGGAGGAAGGGGAGAGGTGGGATGCGCGCTGAGAGGAAAGGGAAAAGCAGCACTCGCTTCTAACATAGCCCGTTTGGCTGTGAGGGATAACCTTCCCGTGTTTGGTAACCAGTAATTACTAAAATGGGAATGATAGGTTAGGCTCTGGTGTTGTTTCAGGAGGTGTTCGGCTTCCGCTGGAGTTTTTAAAAATTTTAAATTTTTTTATTTTTTATTAATTGTTTTTATGTGTTTTTTTTTATTATTTTTATATATTAATGTTAAAAATAAATTTATAAAAATATTATTTTAATATATTTTTAAATAAAAAAAAATTTAAAAGATAATTTTTATCACACACTTTCCTATGCAGTAAATTGTTTTTATGAAAAATAAGTTTTTTTATGGATGATCAATATTAATTATATTTTTAAAAAAATGATGATCACAAGTGTTGAAATAAATTATGATGTTTTTTCAAGACGTTGATATGGAAGGCGCGCAAAACACAAGCTACACAACATGGAGCCGGGTGTTTTATTGAGCATGTATTGTGCACCCAAAGTCCCAAACTCATTTGACCGTTCACAACCTTCCTTTTCCTTCCAGATTCCTGAAGTTTTTTTTAATTACTAAGTTGACATGATTTTATGTATTGATTTTTATACTTTTGATTATCCAGCATGTCATAAAAATATTATGATAATAAATTAAAAATCAGAATTTTAGGTTACTATTCTAGAATTGAAAGATGAATAACGAAGATTGACCTAAAATTAATATATTATTATTTAAAGCATGGAAACCTTCGATTGCTCCCTCAAGATTTATTTTTGTATATTTTATCCCTATTCTTCTAGTTTTTTACATTTTGGATATAGATTTTATTTTTTATTGAGCTTAGTCTCTAAAAGTTTACAAATACAAGAGAAAGTTGTTGAAGAGTAATATCTCAAATGAAAGAGTCGAATGTTAAAAAATATACTTTTAAGCTTTTACTTTTCCATTTCTTCATTCCAACACATGAGCCAAATAAATAGTTATTTTAGCTATTTGTTATGTTATGAGTCATTTCTACATTTCCGTGTAGAAATGGCAAAAACAAATGATTATTGGCTAGTGGGTATTTTTATAGCCATTGACCAACAATTCTTTTTTTGTCTTTAAATGTAGGAGGAATTTTATTTAAATGCATGAAAAAAGAACTTGTAGATTTTAAAATTTATATACTGTGCCTCATTCTTCTCTTAAATTTAGAAAAACAATAATCAATTATTCTCCGGTTAATTAATAATATTGGTTGTGTTAATTAGCTGAAATTAAAAGGTATACTTGTTTAAAAGCTTTTTCTATTTACTTTTTTATATCTCTTGATTTTTTAGACCTTTTGTTGTTAATTTAATATTTATGATGATTTTTATTTCTTTATTATTTTATGTTTTTAATATGGGTCAAGGAAGATAATTTTTATTTATGTTGTTATCTTTAATAAAATTAAGAGGAATTATAATGGTAGTTGATATTAATAAAAATATAGAATGACATATTTAAAATTTATTTTTAATTTGTCCGTTTTAATTTGAGGTCAATTATATTTTGTCCTGTTGAAAATGCAATTAAACCAGTATATCAATTCTCTTTTAATTCAAAAAATAGTAGCTTCGTGTCTTAACTTTCTAACGAGATTAGTCTCACTTAAAATGGAGTTTTAGAACTTTAGATATGGTTAAAAATCTTATGAGTGTTCAGACAGTAATAGTTGGAAATTGAACAATAACAATTTAAAGTCAAACAATAACGGTTTAAAGCCAGACAGTAATAATAACTTTCATATTACTCATTAATTTTACATTACTTTTATAAATTACTTGACTATATAATTAATAACATCATAATTATATTATATATAAAATATCTAAATTAATTGTATAATTATATTAAAATTAATTTAACATGAAATATATTAAAATATAATTGACTTTTCTAAATAGCTTTTTACCATTGGAATGCACATAATAAAAAAAACTATATTTACACTATTTAAAAAGTCATTTTCTCCATTTGACTCTTTAATATAGCATTTTTCATTAGAGATGCTAAAGAAGAGATATAAAACGTTAAATCAACCACATTTCTAATATAAAAATATTGATATTGGTGTCAATTGATTTATCTTTAAAGAAGACTTCAATGAAGGTTATGTTGAGAAAAGTAAATTGGGACATGTAAAGTTTTTTTTATTTAATTTAATTTTTGTTTTTTAAAATGTTTAGATGATATTTTAAGGTTAAATTAGATTTATTAGAAGTCTTGCAATTTTTTTTCAAGAGGTTTTCATGTAAAAATAAATTAAAATTTGGATTTTTAAAGTCTAAAAACTTGAACCTCCATTTTAGTTATTGGATGTGACTATAAATTAAAACAATAAACAAAATATTGTTTGTATGCGCGAACAACATGTTGTCCACTTTTTTTATATATAAAAAATAATATTTTATTTTTTTGGTTTTTTTAATTTAATTTTGAATTAATATCTTTCCTCATATTTTTTTTAATTATCTTGTTTAACTATTGTTTTCATAGTAATTAGTCTTTCAAAGGTTTCTAGAATTTCACAATACCTTCAAAAGGTTACTGAGATTTACCTTGAAGCTTTAAAAAAAAAAAAAAATTAAATAGATAATGGTGTTTGTATAATGCATTTATAAGATCGAGAATTATATACACTTAGCAACCAGACTAAACCTCAAAGATAAATAAATGGTATATAAAATGAAAAGGATAGTGTATTTTTATATTTTTTTTTTTTTCATGAAGATCAACTTCCTGCTATAATTTTTAATTAACTCCTACAGCTTTTTAAAGTTATTATTTAATATATTTTAATTAATTGTATTCAGACGCATACGCTATCTTTCCATTTTTTAATTAATAAATTTTATAATAATAGAAAACGGATTCACAAAACCAACCCTCTTACATTCTAGCTTGAATATTACAGGCGGGTAGGGGCGGGCCCCTGAATATTTTGAAGTTTTGACTATGCTATGACATTTCTGCCCGCCCCTACCCACAGCATAGCACATATACACAGGCCAGTTACTATAAATAAAGAAAAGATTTTGAAAAATTCAATTTCAAAAGAAATTTACATGTTATCACTTTTGCATAGGTTTTTTGGTCCCGTGGAATAAAGAGTTTCTTATCCTCAAATCGAGACAGTAAACATTTTTAATCACCTTCTAATGGAGCCCTCTGCTGTATAATCATCCTACTCGTATTTGGAGAGTGACCCAAAAAAGAGTTTTATTTTTTTTAATTGATCTCGGTTAAAATTGAAAACTTACTAGGCCGAGCACGTCGGGCATATATTTGACTAATCTATTTTAATTAATATAAACTTAAATCAAAAGAGCAAAAAATAAAAGAGCTAGACATCTAGACTTGGGTGGCCAAGTAAACCTGACCCAAAAAAAATAACCATGCTCGTGGGCCTGCAAGGCCAGGCTCTTACACCTAGTCCTGTATTCTTTTTTATGGCAAGGGGTGGATGAAAAAAAAGTAAAGCAACAAAGTGTCGCCTACTTGCTCAATTTTTTTATCACCAAGAAGGGGTTAGAAATTGAGCATGTGTTTTTTTTACCTAAAAAGGTATTTTTATATTTTTTTTTTCATTTAAAAACACACAGCAAACACCCTTTATAATGTCAAATGAACCAATATATCAATCCAAACACTCATAAACTTGTCAAAAAGCAACAAATTAAACCGATAAAAAATATTCTCTTAATCTTAATGTATTTTATCCAGTAAGACAGAGAAAATAAATATCTTGATGGAAAGTTTTTCATTAAAGGATACATGTTGAAATCAAGAACGATATTTTTCATAACTAGAATGTGACTAGTGATTCTTTTTATTATTTTTTAATGACTTTCTCTCTACTCTACTCGATAGAGAGATCAAAACAATAAATAAAATAAAATTTCGGACCAAAACAATGTGAAAAATAAAAATGATATGGCCAAGGTGCCCTCTTCTTTTTCTTTCTCTCTTTTTTTGTATCATCTGAAACTGAGATTTATTTTTTTAAAAAAATAAGAACCAATTAAAATCAAGAATTTTTCTTGACACCACATAATTAATAATAAAAAAAATCATTAGGCTTAATCTTGAAATAATGAAATGCCCAAAGATGAAATATAAAAAAGGTTTAGGAATTAAAATAAAAAAACATAAAGTTCAATTCAAAAAAAAAAATTGTCATGATCCACAATGCCATGTAAAGGTAAGCACAATAAAAATACACATGCCTTTTAGTTTGTTTTTTTCCCCGTAATTTTAACGAGACAAATAAGCATGTTATTTTGGTGGATGCTAGTAAAATGTAATATATATAAAAAAAACTAAAATGAAGGCAAATTCATTATAGCCCCACTTATATTATCTTGTTTACTATTAGAGTGTAATGATCCTTTTATCATTCTAAAAAAATATTTATTATTGAATTCTAGATACTTTTATTTTTTACACGCAACAAATTGGTTATTATTAATTTATTTGGGTTATTATTGGCTTTTACATGTACTAATAAATAGTCAAACAATAAATAAAAAACCCCAAGCCAAAAAAACTAAGGACATGTTTGTTTCCTGAAAAGTAGTTTTCAGGAAATCACTTTTCCAAACTTTCTTATATTTGTTTGCCATTAGAAAGTTGGTCAACGAAAACACTTTTCGGTCAAAGAAAAATTGGCTTGGTTTTCAGGAAAGTGTTTTTCCTTTTAGCTGTGTTTGTTTTCACAAAATTGTTTTCCGGAAATCACTTTCCAAACTTTCTTATTTTTGTTTGCCATTAGAAAAGTTGATCAACGAAAAACACTTTCCAGTTAAAGAAAAATTTAGCTTGGTTTTCAGGAAAGTGTTTTCCTAAAAAATTTGGGCGGAAAACACTTTCCGGAAGTTGTGAAAAATTTAGAAATGTCATTATTTACTGATTATATTAAATTTGATCCTCAAACTTTTGATTGCTTCATATATTTTGTTTTGAATATTTATTTTTCAATTTCATCTCTTAAAATTTAATTTTTATATGACCTTTGGTCCTTATTTTTATAATTGCTATTTGCTTTTTCCTTATCATTTTTTTATTAAAATTTTTTATCTATCAAATTTGGTTCTCATTCTTTTGATTGTTACTTATTTTATTTGAAATAATTTATAAAATTTTAATTATTATTATTTTAATTTCTTCATCTTTCATATATTTTTTAATTTTTTAGATCTGATCTCTATTATTTTGATTATTATTTATTTTATTTGAGATAATTTATGAAATTATATATTTTTTTTCAATTTTATTCTCATTCAACTTTTTAATTTGTAAGATTTGTTTCTCATTATTTTAATAAACTTGAGAAAAATAAAATATTAATAAGTTATTTTTCAGCTTGTTTTTCATGACACAATTAAACACTGGAAAATATTTTCTAACTTATTTTTTATTACAATACCAAATATCTGAAAATACTTTCTCAAAATTTATTTTTTTCATAATTCACTTTTAAAAAAAATATATTTTTCAGCACACAAATAAAAACTAAAACACTGTCTGTCGGGCACGGGTATTTTTGCCATCTCCTTCTGCTAATGCTAGTTATTGAAAAAAAGGGAGGGGGGGTATACTGGTCACTAGAAGTAATAAAAAGATGGTCGAGAGATCTGATCTCACCAACACGAATATAAAACCCGAGAGCGCCAAGACTTGGCGGCCGTTTAAAAAATTCAAAATTTCGCGGAGGCCTCCCTCCATTCAAAGACACCGAAAAACTCAAAATTCCTCAAACCCCTCTTTCCCTCTCCCATCCGCTCTCCTCTCCCTCTCCCATCCTCTCCCTCTCTCTCTCCCTCTCCCCTTGTGTGTGTCTAGATCTGGGGATGTTAGGATCGAACCAGTGAAGAGGAGGGTTTCTCACTTTCGTCAGGTAAGACTCTACTTAATTGAAAATCACCCTCTCATTTTCCAGGTATTTCCAAAACAAATCTCGTCCCTTTTTGTTTTCTTCCACTTGCTTGATGCATTGAAATTGCTGACTAAGTATTTTTTCTCTTTTAACCTGATGCCCAATTCGAAGTAGTTAATCTCAAATCTGTGTCTACCCAATTTACCTAAAAATTATGAACTATTATTGCTTCTGGGATTTTTAATTTCAAATCTTTATTAGGCCTGGAAAAAAAAAATTATGGTTAGAGAGCAAAGGGTAGAGTCCTTTTACACCCGCCTCCGAGAATCTGTTTCAACTTCATCCCTCTCTCCTCTACTTATATTTCCCTCAACTTCTGATGCAGACTCCCTCTGTGCTCTTAAAATTATTTTCCACATTCTCGAATCTGATTCTGTCCGTTACGCTTGCTATCCTGTTTCTTCCTTCCAAGAAATCCACAAATACGCTGATTTGACTTCACTTTCTAATGAACCCATTTCAATCCTGTTAGTAAATTGGGGTTGTCAGCGTGATTTGAAGCTGTTGCTCAATTTAGGCCCTGCTGCACGTGTTTTCGTGGTTGATAGTCACCGCCCCATCCATTTGCATAACTTGAATGACCAGAATGAGAGTGTGGTTGTTCTTTATACGGGCGATGACGAGCAACAAGCTGATTTGGCTTATGATTTTAAAGTTTCGGAGTTGGCTAATGCGAGTGAGTTGAATAGTGATGACGAGGGGGGAGAGAACTCTGACAGTGAAGACGAGGAAGATAGTGAAAGTGAGGGAGATGAGGATGATGGGTCATCAAGGAAGCGGAGGAGGGTTTCTAATGAGGATGAAGCTGACCCAGTTCAGCTTTTTAGGAAATTGAAGAGGGAGTATTATCGCAGGGGTACTTTTCATGGAAAGCCCTCAGGGTGTTTGATGTATGATTTATCGCATTTGCTGAGGAAGAACACGAATGAGCTGCTTTGGTTGGCTTGTGTTTCGCTGACTGATCAATTTGTTCATGAGAGGTTGACAGATGAGAGGTACCTAGCTGGGGTCATGGAGCTGGAGCAACATGTTAACAGTTCAGGGAATTTGGAGGCAGTTACTGTGGTGACCCTCAAAGATGGAACAAAGATTCGAGCACCTGAGTCTTCAAGGATTGCCTATGAAGATGAACCTAGACTTATGTTGTTGAGGGAGTGGAATTTGTTCGATTCAATGCTGTGTTCTTCATATATTGCTACAAAATTGAAGACATGGAATGACAATGGAATGAAGAAGCTTAAGCTTCTTCTTGCTAGAATGGGATTTGCCCTAGTGGATTGCAAACAAAAGTTTCAGTACATGAATCTTGAAGTGAAGAGAAAGATGAAAGACGAGTTTGAACGATTTTTACCTGAATATGGGCTTTCAGATTTTTACTACAGGAGCTTTCTGAGGCTACATGGGTACAGCTCCAGGGTGTCTGCAGCAGATGTTGTGTATGGTGTCACTGCTTTGCTCGAGTCATTTGTGAGTTCTGATGGGTCTTGTGCTTCTAAGCAGTTTGGGGTAGCTTATGATGCTCTGTCCTTGAACAATCTTGACAAGTTGAAAGCTGGAATGCAACAAGCGATCAAGGTCCAGAGGGCAATTCTTAGACAAGGAAGTGCAGCAATAACCAAGAGTGGTTCTATCAGAAGTGGAAGAAAGTTCAGGTGGGTGAAGCTTGAGGATTCAGTGGATACAAAACTGTTGGGATACCCCCAGGCTTTGACTAAATTCTGCTATTTTCTGATGGATGCTTTGAGAGAGAAAGGTGCCAGGGCAAAGCCCTTGATTTGTGCCTGCTTGTTGCAAGAGCCAAACAAGATGTTGATTGTTGGAGTTTGTGGGAAGCCTCGTCTTGGTGCAGTTCAAGGAAATGCATTTGGGATTGCATTCGGAAATGCAGCTGAAGAGAGTGGAGCTGAGTTCTTTCATGAGTTGTTTGAATCTTCATGGATTGTCCTAGACAAAAGTGTAGTTAATAACTTTATGATCAGATTAACTGAGAAACTGTGATATAAAACTGTCAAAGAAAAACTCTTGTTGTATTGTTCTCAGGAGAGGACCTATGTTTCTCTTAGTTTTTTTTTTTTCCTGGTGTGTTTCAAATAATTAGTAAATGAGAAAAGAAAATTTATTTTATTCTGCCAAGAATAGTTTCTTTGTTCTTCAAAAGCTGTTGTATTGTCATTTAAGTATTGCATTGACTATAGTAATTGCTGAAAGTAAAATCTGTTGGCGAAATATATTTTGCATTAGGTAAATGCGCTGATGTAGCAAATTATCCTTGTACCATCGTAGCCGTTAATCGTAAAGATTTGGAGATGTTCAAGTTAATGTTCATTGTTCAAGCACTATGCTTTCGATTTGACTTCCTTCTATAAGTTGCTTTTGAAGTAATGGGAGTATGATATAATGATAATGTTCATATATTGTGGAATGTTATTCAGTGATATTATACAACTCTGCGTGTTGCTGGTACAATGTACTCAACAGGGTACACTGGCTCTAGTGCAAGATCCATTGGTAGTGGTGGTTGGAGGGTGTTCTAGTAAGAGCTTCTGAGGTAGACCGGACAATAAGGCCTTATCACAGGTGATGATCTTAAATTCTTAATTGTTCTTTTATAAGGTAGGCAATATGTACCACATGATGGCCTTGCCCTTGTGCACCTTGCTTTGGTTACTAGCCTGTCAAACCAAGTGCTCAGCATCCTCTCTCTGATCTTGTTTGAAGCCTCTTATCTGACTCTTTGAATATTGGGAGTACTCTTATACCTGATGATTAACATGAGCTCAGTGTTAGCAACATCTTGATGTTTTCTTCAATTATCTCATTGACAATTTATCTTTTGATCATTATAAGGTTTTTGGATCCTTAAGATATCAGAATGGCATGTTAGTGTATTTATCCCAGATGTAGAAACTGTGGAAGTGATCCAACTTGAATTAAATGTGCATATTTTTAATAAGAGCTTGAAGAAATCTACCACTTATTATTGTGAGAAGTGCTCTTCGAGTGGTGACCAGTATTTTTCTCACTGAGAAGTACGAAAGCACAGTTTGCACACTTTTTTTCTTAAACTTAATGCCGCATGGAAACCTTAATGACTTTAGAAAAATAAGGAGATGTTGCTGCTCACTTTAGATCTAGAGAATGAAGAGAGGAAAATCTGCTGAAGCAAATTCTCACCGGATTCCCACACACAGTGTGACCTTTTCTTTTGCATTTATATATATTTCACTCGTTCTTCTAGCTTTTCTACGTGATCTTTGATTGTTCTTCATCATCAAATTGCATCTATACATTGATTGCTGGGTTTTCTTAAAAAGTCTCTTCATAAGAGCTTAGTTGTAGCATAGAATGAGTCCTGGAATGAAGCCGTAGCAGCATCCCTATGGTAATACCTGCAACTCTAAAGCAACATGTGCCTTCTTAGCTGCTCTTATAGTTCCCAGTTCCCATTCGTTTTATGTATCTTGTCATGCTGGCAATAAATGACTTGAGCTTCCTTAAAGCTATTGCAAGTAAGATGTAATTTTGCGAACTCAAAGCCCTTTTTAAATAATTATGAAGTGTTAATTTAATGGTTAAGATATTGTTATATTCTTGTAAGGATAAAAATACAAATTTGATTATTAAAAAACATAATTATTAGAAAAGACAATCATAAACTTAAACGGGACTAGTCTTATTGTTTTAAAAAAGTATGATGATATTTAGGTAAAAAAAAAAAGCCCTTTTCAAATAATTTTAAGTAACCTGTGATGACCTGCGATGGCTGCATGACTGGAATTTGATCTGTGAATGTTATCCTTGGGCCCTTCTTCACTGCTTTTAGGAACTTATCCCCCTTATCGATACTATTTTTTATTTCTTTATTGAAAATTGATTCACGGATCATGATAAGATTTATATGAAAAACCATGCTTCTAATAGAAAAAATATTATTTTTATCAAAATAAATAAGTGAATAATGAAAAGGGAGTTTTGGCTAAAGGAATGCTCTCCTTTTTTCCTCTTAATTTAAAGCACTTGAATTTTTATGAATTTTTTAAAATTGATTTTAATTTTTTATTCAAAAAACCATGTCGTTGATAAAAAAAAAGTCGTGGCTTTGTCAAACAAAAAAAATACATAAATAAAAATAACATCTTGACTAAAGAAATATATATTTTTTACTCTATAATTTAAATCATTGTAAATGTTTCGAGGATTTTTTAAAATTACCATAAAATTAAATAAAATTTTACTTTGAAAATGGCCCCACGTAATCACGTAAACAAAAATACTTGAGCCATCAACCCCTGTTTTTATTATGTAACTTTTTTCACTTATATATATATATATATTTGGATTTTTTGCCTAATTCTGTTTTATATTTTTTAAATGAAATACTTATCATAGAAAAAAATTATTTTTATTGTTTCTATAATTATTAGAAAAGGTTTGGAGCACCTTATTATGCTAATGATCATTAAAATTTTCATTTTTAAAAACATAAAAAAAGATTTATAAATATAAAGAATTATACTTTCTACTCTTAATCTCATTCTAGTATAACCATGATGTATAATTTATAATAATGATAATATAAGAAAAAAATAGTTTCAAATCATAAATTATCTTACAAGCAAGAAAAAATGGAATTTAAAATAAATTATTATGAAAGGTGTTTTTTTTTAAGAAAAATATAAAATAAAAATCAATTAAATTTATACTTTCTTCAAAGATAAACTATAAAGGTAATTTTTCTTTTAGGAGTGAACTTACATGCACCTTTCCCAAAATTACTTTACAATAATGATACGACAAGAAAAAAATGTTTCATATTTAAAATAAGATGTTATTAAATATTATAATTGCTGGAAGATTCTTGCAAAGTTTTAAAGTAAATGATTGATTATATTATAGGAATTGTACTTATCACCTTCATTGAAAATTTTGGGCTATAAAAATTGGCTTAGGATACGTACCTTTATTTATTTTTTAATTAAATAATTTCTCAATAGCTAATAATTTAAACTAAATATGTATAAAAATGTAAAACATATTATTTATTTTTTGAAATCTTTTTATTATTTTTATTTTTTAAAAATGAAAAATACTTTGAAACTAGCTATCACTGATATGTTATAATAAAAAGTGCTTGGTAAGCGTGGCTGAATTAAATTGATATTTCCACTTCCACAGCGAGAAAGGATAGAGCGAGAGAGAGCTTGCAAAATTGCAGAAGTGAAGATGGAAGCGGAGGGAGATGCAAAGAGAAGGAGAGAAGTGGAGAGCGGGATTCTCGAGAAAGTTGGACAAATTATTTCAGAAATAAAATCTGCCAAGCACGTAGACCAGCTCATTTGCTCTCTCCACTCTCTCGCTCTCCTTCTCTTCCCTCTAGATTCATCCCTCATTTTACCTACTATTGATGAAAGTTTCAAAGAACAGGTTACTGTCCATTGATTTTCTCTTTTGTTTTTAACTTTATTTTATCAATAAATAAATATATTTTTTTCAGATTCTTAGTGCTAAAATTCCTTCAGCAAACGAGAGGAGCGAGTGGTGGCAAACATTTTACCGAGGCAGAGGAGCTGCGTTTCCGACATTAGCTAGGGTTTTATTACTTGGTAATTAATAATAAACAGTATTAATCTGGAACTTTCAACTAATTATTTGTGATTGCTGATGATGTTTGTACACTGCCGTTTGCATTTCGATGTAGATGTTGTGTCCGACTGGTTAGCTTGTTTTCCGGTTTCGGCGAAAAAGCATGTTTATGATGTTTTCTTTGTCAATGGATTCGCCACGGAGGTTGTTCAGACTTTAGTTCCTTACCTACAGTACAAGGGAAATGGAAGTGTTGTTGATGTTAACGCTGTTCAATCCAATACTGAAAGGTATAAATTTAGTTTGTGTGGAAGAATAATTGTTGATTTTATCCATTCAGGGATGATGATGATGCTTTGTGTTATTTTAAAAGCAATGCTGTGATGAATGCATTTAACTGATGATAATTGTGGTTTCATTTTCGTGGTTTTGTTTGTGCTATTGTACATTTGATTAGGTTTATGAAATATCGTTGAAAGATTTTATTCTACTTGTTGACATCTTTTTAACAATTCTGTCAGGTTACTTGTATTGTGCTTGCTTGAAAATGATGGCGTGCTACAAATTGCTAGAGAGTTCGGCAGTTCTCAACTTTATGAGGATTTTACAAATGTACAGCTCCAACCATTGGCGTCTAGGGTGGCTCAAATTGTTGCATCTATTCCTGACAAAGCACAACCAAGAGCCCCAACTTCACTTTCATCACAGTATCCTTGCTCTCTTATTTGGTAGTTACTTTGTGGATTTGAGTATTTGTGCATATGTTCGAGTATTAGTTCCCAAATCTTGGTAAGGATGACTAAGACACTAAGCCCCAGTTCCAATGCCCTTATTCTCTGATGTGATATTCGACATCACGCATGCTCATGTGTTCCATGGTTCCATGAATCCCTGTTTTAACTTTGATGTTGTATACTTGTTTTATCACTCTCTCTTTATTATTCTCTCATGGTTTGCAAATGTAATATCAATATTTGATCAGACAGCAACTTCTTCACCGAAACTCCAGTATATTGTTTTGCTTTACAAGAGTTATATAGTTCGTTCTTCAGGCAGATCACCTTTCAGCTTCTCCATGGAGCACAAGAGAGGGATAAGAATCTATCTGATGAAGAAGCTACCCCACATAATTTTGAACTGGATGGTATACTGCTATTTATTGGGGAAACATTTTCTCGTATTTGTCGACGTGGGGCTTCAGGTAATTGAAATATTTCTAGCACTACAGTTCCAAATTCATGTTTTTGCTAGATGTGAATGGTTAGCGTATAACTTCCCTTTAGAAGGAATCCTGTATTAAGTTATATTTAGCTTGCATCAAGTGAAATAGAAGCTGTCTACTATAAATCACAGAAAAAAAATTCTGAATGGAATTTTTTTATTTAACTGCAACTAATTCGAACATAAGTTCATATTTTACAGGGCTTAAAATGTGATCTACTTTCATTACCCAGTATCAGGCCCCTGGCAATGGTTACAAAGAATGTAATAGAGTCTGGCCCTGTGGTTGTTACATTCAATTTTCAAGCAGGCTCTACATTCTATCTCCCCTGATTTAATTTTGTTTGCACTTGATTAGGAGTCTTTGATGAACACATTGCCTACAAGATTCCTATTCAAGATTACTCTAACTTTATTAGGAGTTTCCTGTAGAAGTGGTTTATCACTAAGCCACTCTGAGATGTTTCATTGATAGGATTTTGTACTAGAATTGAAGCAACTGGAATTTATTGTCATGTTCGCAGATGTGCTACTAGGAGAATTAGTCTCTCATGTTCTTGGACACATCCGGAGCTTCTTATCATCAAGTATTGATTCAGTTATGGCAGATCTGCTTGAGTCAGATGCTGGATCTCAATTTTGGTTAAAGATAATGGGAGCAATTAAAGACCCCTATGCTGTTGAAAGAATCTCTGAGCAGCTCCTGCGTCAACTGTCAATTGAACATGCAACTGATACTGAAGCTTACTGGATTCTTTGGATATTGTTTAATCGGATCTTTAATAACCAGCCAGCTGTCAGGTCAGCAAACATGATTTATATTCCCCAATAAAAATGGAGATGATTCTGTTAGGGCTTTAGCCTCCACCCACACCACCTTCCCCCCAAAAAATTCTCTCTTTGGTTTCACGGATGACAATTAAGCTCTGATGATGTTATATTTCTACTGCTGAGCTCATTGTGAATCACCAATCATGTTCTGCACAGGAATTTAAAAAACAAACAAGAATGTTCTGGCATACAAGGACATTGAGACAAATTTAGAATGTTATGTTTATTGTTCTTATGGAACGGCTTTACGGTAATACTGGTTGTCATTTTTTGTTTATTATTTTTGCAGGTCCCTGTTTTTGGACAAATTTTTACTATGGAAAATATTTCCCTTCTGTTGCCTACGATGGATCATTCAATTTGCTGTTTTTGAATGTCCACCTGTCTCTAATTCACTTACTAAAGGGTGTGAAACCCGTGGTCTCTTAGACACAATGCAGCATCTGATGGCAGTATGGTCTAGACGGGAGTTCGTGCAATCAACCCCAATGGAGCAGCAAGCTTGTATCCTTTCTCACTTATTTCTAGAGTTATTCATAAAATTGATCTCTTTAACATAAAGTTGCGAAAGGTTACTTATTAATGAGAAGGATTCATTCATAAAGTCTTATACTACATAATGGGGTTTGATGCATAAAAAGAAACCCTGGATTGTTCAAGTGTGCACATCCCTGAGATATTAGGACCATGCTATTCATCTTATTAGTCTTCTTTGCAATTTTTGTTACCCTTCCATCTACAATACAGATGTAACTGCTGCTATAGGTCTTTGCATGGAGAGGATTTCTAAGGAGGAGCTAGACAATTCCAAGGATTTGATGCACTCAATTCTTCAAGGAGTTAGCTGTATATTTCTGTTCTGCTTCAATTTCCTAAGAATTCTGCAATGAGCCCTGCTATACTTTTTCCCTAATATCTAATCTTTATTGCTGTCAGTTAGACTAGAGAGCCCTACTTATTTGATTCGGAAAATGGCTAGCAATATTGCTTTGGTGTTCTCTCAAGTAATTGACCCCAAAAATCCTCTATACCTGGATGATAACTGCTCTGGGGAGACGATTGACTGGGAGTTTGGATTTACTAAACCTGACAAAGATACTCCGTCTAATCGTAATCACACAGAGAAGCACACTGATGAAACAAAAAGATTATCCACCTCACAGACAGAAAAGGACCTGGACTATTCTACAAATCAAGGAAGGGGCAAGAGTGAGAAAGCTGAAAGTAAGAAATTGTCTCAATTTAAGCTGCTTGATCCTGATGAGATTATCGATCTAGCTACTCTGAATTATGGATCAGCCTCTGATGAAGATGAGGATGAAGCTGCAAGTGAGAATTCTGATTCCTCCAGTGATTCATCTTTACAGCCATATGATTTGACAGATGATGACACAGACTTGAAGAGAAAACTTACACAGTTGGTTGATGTAGTTGGAGCCCTACGTAAATCTGATGACGCTGATGGGGTAAGTCAATGGAGTTCATTGGTTGATTTTACACCTTAGAGGTTCCACCAAGATTGATCTCCAATTAGTTACTCTTTATCCATAAGATTCACATGTCATGTGAGACGTGAGATCTCATTTGTGAAATTTGTCTATAAATGATCTGCTGTCATCTATTCTATGAAACTACGATTTTGAACTGTAATGATTTACTCTTTATCTATAGTTTTCCAAGGAACTGTAATGACATCTGTAATTAGTTTTCTGTGAGTCCCTTAAATCGTTTTATGAATAATTGATGGAAAATATTTTTTTTTTTCTTGTAGTTAGTGACCTTATTTTATGTTACAGGTAGAGCGGGCTCTTGATGTTGCTGAAAAGCTTGTGCGAGCATCACCTGATGAACTTACACACATAGCGGGGGATCTTGTTAGAACTCTTGTACAGGTTCGTTGCTCTGATTTGGCTGTAGAAGGTGAGGAAGAAACATCTGAAGAAAAAAGGCAGAGAGCCTTGGTTGCCTTGCTTGTCTCTTGTCCTTTCCAGTCTCTTGAAAGTCTAAACAAACTTCTATATTCACCCAATGTAGACACAAGCCAACGCATAATGATTCTTGATGTAATGACTGAAGCAGCTCAGGAGCTTGCAGATTCTAAGATTATGAAACCAAAACATCAATCAAGGGCCCTCATATCTACTATATCAGAGAGCCAAGCCTGGTTCTTACCTAGCAGCATGGGGCCTCTTGGAGCTGGTTTTTGGAAAGAGGTCTCAGAAACAGGAACCCTGCTGAACTATTCTAATCGATATGAGAGAGAACTTCCACTCAAACCAGGTCAGATCAGAAAAGGGAAGATTCGTAGATGGAGTGTCAGATCAGCAAACGCACCAGAAAATCAGTCGGGATGGACCCAAAATAAATTCCCTGTTTATTCAGCAGCGTTTATGCTTCCAGCGATGGAGGGTTTTGATAAGAAAAGGCATGGCGTGGACTTACTTGGTAGAGATTTTATTGTCCTGGGGAAACTCATCTACATGCTCGGTGTTTGTATGAGATGTGTTTCCATGCATCCTGAAGCATCTGCATTGGCTCCTTCTCTTCTAGATATGTTAAGATCCAGGTAATGAATAAAAACTAGTAATTGTGTTATTAAGTGATGGAAATGGCATCTTGGGATCAATGTTCGATAACCTGGTCCAAATTAAGTTTACGTGCATATTTAGTGGATTGTAGTTCACCTTACATCAGTTTGTTATGTGCTTGCTTAGAGGGGGATAACATATGTTATTGGCAAGTTAATGATGCATACTTTATGCAGAGAGATATGCCATCACAAAGAAGCTTATGTCAGAAGAGCTGTCCTTTTTGCTGCTTCAAGCGTGTTGGTGTCACTTAATCCATCTTTTGTTGCATCAACCCTAACCGAAGGAAATCTTGAAGTTTCCAAGGGGCTTGAGTGGGTTCGCACTTGGGCCCTTGATGTAGCTGAGTCGGATACAGATAGAGAGTGCTATACAGTAAGCAAGGAACTATGGTGCTCCATATGGGAATTTCCGTGTTGCTTTATTATTTTGATTGTTTATTATTATTATTATTATTATTATTATTGTATGAACTCTATCTAGACATTCATATCTAGAAGTTTCACGACTCTATGGGTCATCAATTCATATAGTTCCTAGCTCGCACTTATGTTCTTCTATGTGAATCTAATTATTTTCTTCCTCTTCAAATAATAACCATGTCCTAAACATACTGAATTCTTGAAAATATTAGCTGTCAAAAAAGGGTCATAGGTAATAAGGAACATTCCTCCATATGGGTTGAGCTTGACTATACTAGGATGATGCAAGAGCGAGCATAGTAATACTGAAAGAACTTTTGTCTACTGTAGAGAAATGCATGCTTTGCATAATCATTGTAGCATGTGTGCCATACTGAAAAGGCATGCTGTCTTGTTTCTTAATGGCAGCGATGTCTGGATATCAACGCGTGTAGTTTGTGCTTTTGTCGGTAATTGCATACACATACTGGATGGGATAATCTCTGACCCATTTTTTCCATACCTGCTTCAGTAGTTGTAATGTGTACTAGTTGAAAATTGCTCGCGAATAAGCACACTATTGAAATACTTGTAAGTTCATGCCATATGAAAAATGCTCTGGAATATGCATTTTGGCCTCTATTTTCATTTCATATTTGAAATACTTGATTTCGTTTCAGATTTCATGCAATCCGAATCATTTCTAAATCTAACACTGTTGAATTTTATCATAGATGGCTGTGTCATGCCTCCGAATGCATGCTGAGATGGCCCTGCAAGCTTCCAGGGTACTAGAGTCTGCAGAAAGTACATTGAAGCAAAAGAGCATCGGTGTTTCTTCCAACCTATCTATGGCGAAAATCAAAATCCCCTTCTCAAATGTAGAATACTAGATCTTTGATCTTTTTTAATTATACACCATTTTTGTACAGTTTCTAGGTTGATTATATGTTCTTTGTAAAACCATCACTTGTTTCTCGGAGTAGAAATAGGACAGAGATCAATAACGAACACACACACGGTGTACTTGTCTAATTTCTCCGAGGCATTTTGTGAAATCCCATGCCAACCAGGCTGCTGGTTTTTTGAAACCAGGCAGCTCAGATTAGAGTAATACAGTAAAAAACAATCATGTAGAGTTTAGTGTTCAATGCTGGAACCTTGTTTCCGTAGTATTAACCGTCTGTTTGAACGGTGCATGAAAATGTGGTGCAAACTATTGTTTTTAAGTTTTGAATTTTTTTTTTGTTAAAAATTATTTTCCTCTTATGTGTGTGTGTGTGTGTGTGTGTTAATTTAATGTGTTTTTAAATAAAAAATATTTGAAATCACTGCTAGGACTCTATCTGGCACCGAGCTCCATGATCCATGGTCTGAATGGATTCACTATAGGTAGTGCAAAGCTTTTCTGCAAGTGATGTTAGATCAATTTAGGTTTCTTCTCTCAAAACTACGCGTTATGTTTCAGATGGCCTGGATGGGAAAATTAATTATGCGTGCGGGAACACCTTGATTGAATTAGAATTTTGAACCAGTTCTTAGTTTTTTACTGCTTTGAAATTAGAATGGATAAGTGATGACTTCTGTATTTGTTGTTTTCTTGTAAATGGCCTTCTTAAATTTGTTTTCACCGCAGAAAATATTAAATTGATATTTTTTCAAGTCAACACAAAAACAAACTGTGTGAAGTGATAGAATAACATAAAAACCTAAAGAATTGTCTGAAATATTCAAAACCAAATTGATAAAACTTAAAGGTCTGGGACTTAAATTGAGAATGTGCATATATTGGTCAGGGACTGCATTGAGGTCCTCCCCCCCCCCCCCCAAAAAAAAAAAAAAAAAAAAAAATAGAAGGAAAAGGGAGGAGGAAATCTCACAGCCTAAAGAGATAATAGCGCTTGTCTTATCTTAACATTTCTTTTGTTTTTGCTTCATGATCATGCTCATTGACACTTGTGTCGAGATGTAGAAGCTTGGAACTGTGGAATCTCTTATATCTGGCTTTTGGATTCTAGCCTTGTTTGGTGTTTAGACGAGTTATGCTGTTTGTGGACCTTCAGTGTAATGTGAGATAAAACAGTTAATTTATAGAATGAAAAGTCTGGTGTTTATAATACCTAATTAGACAAGGTTGCTCAAAAGGTTGGAAGGAAAGAGAATGACTGGGAACCAGCACTCACAATCAGATTGCCAAAATGCCAGCAAGGTCCCTTGAAAGTGGGCAAACTACCATGCATCACACCTCAAAAATATTCACATCCCGTAAAAATTGATGAGATTACATTTCAATTGGTTCCAGTTTCTCAAAAAAGGCCTCCAAGCATCCAGGACTGAACCAGTTTTGTTTCATCTGCATTGCATCAAAGAAAGGGTATCCCAATCCATTAATGTGTTATACAGATTATGCTTCCGGAAACACGATGCAACGGCAAGAACTTACAAAGTAAGGGTAGTCATCCATGCAGAAATTCTCCGGAGCGCCCCGAACAAACAAATTTATATAGTACAGAACATAATTGCCACATTCCTCACCACCTCTTTGTTGTGGCACCTGGAAAGATTTCGGCAAGGAAGGTTTAATTTAAGGGAACATCCTCAGATTCTAGATGCAGAAAGTGATGGACGGATTATGGTCACCTTCGGCACCAACAATGGAATTTTAGAAATAAGCTCCTTATTTTCAGCCCTGCCTTCTGATTTATAGATATCCAATACAAACCTGAAAAAAAAGCACCCATCTTAATTACCCCATTAGAAATATTTACTTGAAAAAAAAATTCAATTGCAGAAGGATCTCGTACTTTCGTATATCTGGTTCTAGGCACCTGGGTCCTGCCTTTTCAAGTGAATCCAGCAACAGCATGCACGGTGTCCTGAGTTTTGACTGGAGACTCTCACCAAGGTGACAGAAGATCAAAAGGCTCCAATGACTCCTGGAAAGAAAGAAAAATCCAAAAGTTTGAAAATTATGCATTCACAATAGAATAGACATCAAGTAGCTTTGTTACGCAGAGTCTTACCAGTGGACGATGGGAACAAGAACATATTTCTTTGAAAAAATTTGCTTCTTCTTGATCCATGTCAGGACCTTTCCTTTAAAGGATGCTTTAGTGTACAGGTTAAACCATAAGCAATCAAAGTAAGTAATGAAAGTCCTCTTATCTTCTGAGAAGTTCCTCCACATGTGTCTGCATTTATTCAGACATATTTTCAGACACGGGCGACATATCAAGCAATTTAAGGCTTGTATAGTTCTAGGGGTGACTGCTTACTCGAAGTAGCAGTCAAATGCTCCGCTATCTAGCTTTATCTTTTCTCTTATCTCTTTAACAATTGCTTTCTTGCACTTAATTTTCCTCTTTGATCGGGCACTGCAAGGGAATGTGCCCAAAAAACACTGAGATGTTAACTTGAAGCTCCTTAATTCTTCAGCTTCTTGTTTAGTTATTTTCTTTCCACGAGCATACATGTGTGCTAGCATATGTATCCAACATGAACGATGTTTCGCCATCCGCTCATAAGTCTCTGCCAAAGCATGATAAGAGCTCAAATTCAACTAAACAATACCTCAGTCTTGAACCAGCTGGGAACATTTAAGTAAATCTCTTCCATAAAATTTCTCCTTTCAGCACCCAATATAGGCTGTTCCACTAGATGCTTTCAATTATTTAAACTACCAAACATATATCTAATATCGTAAATGAACAATCACAGCCCTAGAGAAACAAGTCAAACAACAATCCAGACACACTATTAAGCTTCCTGACTAATTATTTATTTTTGACAATCACTTTTAATCTTTTCATTGGTAATTCTAACACTTGTACATTGTGTTACCTAAAAGAAATTCCCTCTATGAATATTTTGATAGGATCCAACAAGTATTATTTACCCAAGGGAAAAGAATGACATATAACTGTTAATTAAGAGTCTTTTGGCATGACTTTTGAATTATAATTTTGAATTTGTGTCATGATCCAAGAATTGTTTCCATAAACAACTTAAAGCAAAAATGAGTTAAAATGACTTTAAATTAGAAGTATGTTTGGTAAAAATGACTTCAAACAATTTTTTTGAAGAGGGAATATAGTATTAAGCTAAAAGTTAAAAATTTAAACTTTTGATTAAATCAAAATTTTTGAATTTATTACAATTTTTTTTATTTAAGTTAAAAAATATTTCTAACCAAGCATACTTATGACTATTATTTTAGTTAACAGTTAAAAAAAAAAATCAACTTAAATTAATTACAAAAGTCGTACCAAACATAACCTGAATACATCATGGAGCAAGTTAACATGGATCAAAATACTACCAGTCAATAAGATTAGACAACAATTGGAATTTATGAGACCAAAGAGTCCAAGAAGATCATAACGATAAGAAAGACGAAACTTATCCAAGTAAAACCATTCAAGATTATTCATCAAGAAATGAATAGAAACCTAGACAACAATCACTTTCTCTATACTAGAACTCGACAAAGAAAGCGAAATGGAAAATGGTTTCAAGTTTTTAAGGAAAGCATTGATCAATTGAATGACAATTGTACTTAGGTTGGGTTACCACTGAGAAAAATTCCACTATTAAATGATTAAGCTCACAAACAACACCAGAACACTTCGACTTCTCTGATCTTTTTTCGAGTATCAAAGACAAAAATTAACAACATTGGTTATTTCCAATACATGAGAAGGGTTTTCAAAAGAGGAGACAAAATCGATTATGTTTTTACCTGAAATGGGAGATTTGGTGTCAGCAGAACTTATTCCATCTTCACGTTTTCTCTTTGCCATTGTTGTTCCTGGAAAAAGAAAATAAATGAAGTTTCTCTCTTTGGAGCTTCTATTCAAATGGTCATGCAGCGTTACTGTCCGTAGGTGGATAGTTTCTTTTCCTTCTGACGCAGGAAAATAGAAGAAGAAGAAGAAGAAGTGAGAGGGAAAGAGAAAGACACGTGTTTGCAAAGATGCAATCTTTTTTTTAATCCATAATTTCATATTTAATAGTCTAAAACAAACCCTAAATATTTTCAATGCCCTTTGCACTTGTACTTGTATAGCGAAGGTATCCTAATATCTCTAGTGTGTGTTAGAATCAAAAGTGTTAAAAAGTATAGGTTGAATCGAGTGATCGTAATTACCAAATTAGGAATCAATGAATCTTGCAAACCCTAGTAAAAACTAATTCATCCAAAATAACATTAATATATATTAATAATGATAGGATTAATGACTCAACGAGGATCATTATATTACTCATGATAGAATTAATATACAATTATTTTTTATTTTAAAATAGAGTTAATATCAAAATTAAGTAATGAATAATATAAATATTTGATCCAACTCTTTTTAATATTTTGAATGGTTTGTGCCATGCTACAATTTTTTATTGGTTTTAGGATATCGTTTAAGACTCTAACATTAAATGCATTGTGATGTTTATATAAATCAACCAAAGTTATATTGGGCATTATTTACTTCAATTTATTTTGTAATCCCAAAATGCAAATCATGAATTCAATGTGTAAAATACCGAGCTAACTCATGTATTTTTTCTATTTCTTATTGTTGTTTTTTCTCCATGAGAGAGAGACAATGATGTTCGATTATTGGTTTATATCAATTTTAGGTGGGTTTGAAGCATTAGTGAATTGAGTTTTATAATTTATTTTAATTTATTTTTTATAGAGTTATCTCGATCTCATAACCTATATTTGATAAGTTAACATGGGTTGACTCAATTTATTTTTTTGTTGAATTTTATTTTCAATTTCATCCTTCAACATTTGATTGATTGAAACTTGATTTAATTAATTAATTTATTTGCTTTTTATAAGATTATCAGGATCTCGTAACTTGGGCATCAAATTTGGTAGGTTAACTTGAGTTGATCTAGTATATTTTTATTTAAATGTTTTTTAAAAATAGTCATCACCGAGTCAAACTACATTTTTTTCGGTCATCCTGGTTGTGTTTTGAACCTGCAAAGTCGATCAGGTCGCACTAGGTTAATCTTCATGTAGTTAAAAAAAACTTTTATGCTATAAAACATATTAACAACACTTGAATATTTTTTACATCTAAAATAAAATTTGATTTGACCTACAATGTAGCGCTTACAATAATCAAACATAGGAAATTTATGATGAACATGCATAAGATGGTTATTGTTGAAATTTTTATCATCATTAGGTTACCTTATTTGAAAAATATTTATAGACTCAATTGTATTAGAAATGTTGGTCATCTAAACTTGCTTAGGTAGTAGAAGCTTTTGAATAGTTCTAAAAGCATTATTTAAGGTCAAGTCTGTGATAGATATAAACCCAGAATTTAGACAATGATTATTATGCAAATGTATGAAACACTAACTTGAGGATATAATTAAGATCATAATAATTTTTGCAAGTAAAACCTAATAACAAAATAAAACCAATTCTATTTTTTTTTTTTTTAAAAAAAAAGATTAATCAATAACAAAATAGACCATGAAGATTATAAGTACTTAATGTTTAACATTTAAAGTGTAAATGATTAATTAAGCAAAAAGTCAAAATTTCTTACAAGTTTAGACAAGCTTCATAATTAATAATAATAAAAAAAACCAATTATTAAATATGAATGATAAAGTTGGGTGATGGAAAAAAAAAACAACGAAGCAAGAAGAAATGTAAGATTTTAAAAAAAACCATCTATGTAAAAAAGTAATATTAATTGATAATATTGTATAACAAGTGCAATACTAGAAAAATAAAAATCAACTAATCAAATTTATCCGAGCAATTTATCATTTAAAATGCTTAAGGTGAAAATGAGACCATGGAGAATGAAATTTAGGCTATTCATTACTATTGTTATTTTATTATTATTGGTATTGTTGTGTTTGTTGTTTTAGCTATTATCGTCAATGTTATTTTTTAAGTTGTTATTCACTTCTTCTAATTTTTAATTTTGCTATATTTTACTATTATTTTTCTAGGAAAGAGAGACAATAATGTTCAATTATTAGTATAGATTAATTTTAGGTGGGTTTGAAGCATGCATGAATTAAGTTTTATAATTTATTTTAACTTGTTTTTTTAAAAGTTATCTTGATCCCATAACTCAGTTTGATAAGTTAACACGGGTTGACTTAACTTATTTTTTTAGTTGAATTTTGTTTTAAATTTCATATTTCAACATTGAGAATCAAGTTTTTTTTTTTTATTTGCTTTTTATAGAGTTAATCAAAATCTTATAACCTGGACATCAAATTTGACAAGTTAACTCGAGTTAATCCAATATGTTTTCATTTAAATATTTTTTTTAAAAGACATCATCATTGAGTTGAGCTACATTTTTATCAGTACTCCAAGGTTGTTTTTTGACCTGCAAAGTCAATTAGTCACATTAGATCAATCTCCATTTAGTTAAGAAAAAACTTTTAACTAAAAAAACACATTAACAATATTTAAATATATTTTTTTATGTTCCAAAATAAAATTTAATTTGACCACAAGGTAGAGTGATCTAGTATATAGGTAATCCATTATGTGACTATTCAGGTGCAAGGAACCTCGCTAATGAGATATGACAAAAATCAAACTAATATGAGGTGATCTAGACCCAACTAGATTATTGTTCACATTATACTTTGGGTCAAATTTTTTTTTTTAATGTAAAAAAATATCTAAGTAATGTTTTTTTTAGTAGAAAATTTTATTAAATCATGTTGGAATTGATCTGATGTGACCCGATCAACTTGACAAGTCTAAAGATAACTTAGATGATTAATAAAAATATAATCTGACTCAAAATAAATATTTAATATGAGATTATATATATATATATATATATATATATATATATATTCAAGACAATAACATATTGGATCTATTCAGATCAACCTAAGTCAATAAACCAATTCTCATGTTGGATTATAAAATCATGATAACCTTATAAAAATCAAATAAAAACAAATCATGAACTGTAAATTCTAATAAACCTAAAGTTAAATAATTAAACTGAAAAAAATAAATTAAAAGGAAAAAAACAATAAAAAAATGATATTAGTCAACCTGGGTTAACCTGTCAAACTTATGGCCCGGGTTATAAGATTATGATAAACCAATAGAAAACAAATTGTAACAAATTGTTAAGTTAGATTCTCAATCAACCCAGTGCTAAAAAATAAAATTGAAAAAAAAAATTGATTAAAAAAAGAACACAAAAAACAACTTGAGTCAACTCAATTAACTTGCTTAATCCATGACTTGTGTCATAAAATGAGAATAATATCATAAAAAAATTAAACAAATTAAAAATCTAATTCTTCAATCAACCTAATATTAAAGGATAAAATTGAAAAAAAAAACTCGAGCTATTACACATCAAACTTGCGATCCGGGTCATAAAGACTAGAATAACCTTCATAAAAAGTAAATTGAAAAAAAAATAATGATGCCCAATCCTAATAAACTCAATGTTAAGGGATATAATTGAAAAAAAACCCAAAAAATAATAAAAAAATTATTTAAGTAAATAGTATTTTGTGAGGAGATATACAATAAATTTCCCTCCCTTTTTAGTATTTCTTTGTTAAATAATTGTTAATTAATAAATTTCTAAATCCACCTCGACAAATTAAGACATCACTGTTTTTTTTAATATATTAATTTTATTTTAACTATAACATTAAAATTTTACATTCAATACTTTTTTTTTCACATACTCTTTTAGATATCAACTTAATTAATTATCCCACATTATGCCTTGCTTCTGATTTTTTTTTTAATATAACAAAAAAATATTTAAATTATAGAAAATTATTTGGTTTTGTTATTAAAGTTGACCTAACAGATCAACTTTGAAATCTTTTAATCTAATTTTTTTATGAAAATGTCATTTAAAATTAAATTATGAAGAAATTATCTCGATGTGAACCAATTAACTTGGCTGGTACAAAGGTGATTCAACAAACTGATAAAAAAAACCTTCTTTCAGCTTTTTTATTATTATTTCAAGCTTTTTATTCTTGGTAGCTAAAAAAACACTTAAATAATACAATACAACAAAAATAAAGATTTATTGTATGCTTTATATCAAAATTTGGATTCGCAGGGCGTTTGGCGTTGTGTTTGAAAAGGCTTTTAAAAAAAAATTGATTTTTTTTGTTTTAAATTAATATTTTTTTGATATGTTGATTTTAAAAATAAAAAATAAAAAAATATTATTAACATATTTTTTTGAATAAAAAATATTTTAAAAAATAACCATAACTATACTCTCAAACACGCTCACTTAATAACCCACTTAATAACGCTTCTGAATGCATCCATTATTACCTTCTTTCTGTTTTTTTTCAAAAAAATAATATGTAATTGTAATGTAAGTGTTAATCTAGTGAATGTTTGACAATATTTTATTAGGAGTTTTTAAAATTTTATTTTAAAAAAATTATTAGCATTTATTTTAGATTTTTAATATATTAATATCAATTTATTTTAAAAAAATAAAAAATATTATTTTAATATATTTTAAAAAACACTCTTTAATTAATAACAAGTTTTCACACACCAGCGAGACAAATTTCATGCTTCTATTCAACAAAAATAAAAATAAAATGTAAAGAGCCATGGTCCCACGTATCTCCATCAGGACCATTGTTACAATATGCTCCAAGTAGCACCCAATCATACCCCTTTATTTTACAAATGGAAAATTCTCAATTTTATTTCCTATTTCTCGCTTTCTCCTTTCTCAAACAAACCCTTCCTTTCGTGTAAAATCTCTAGAAACCCAACTCACCGATTCACGACCGATCCAACTCACAATGGAAAACCAAGGGGAAACTCAGCAACCGCATCTCGTCCTCTCTCACAAGCTATTCCTCTTGACTCACCCCGACGTCCAAGACATCGAGAAGGTCCGCTTGAAGGAGGAGGTTTTGACCACTATCAAGTCCGACGGTAATTAGTTTCCGAGTCTCAGATCAGTGATTAATTACTGTGCTGAATATAACCTAAATCGTTTAATTTCTTGTTTTTTGTTTTGTAGATATGGTTCCGTTGTATGAAACCCTAGTGGCGGAGTCATTGCTGGAGAAAGATCAGAGTCTTTTGGATTCGATGCGAGCTAAGAATGAAGACGAGCTTAAGAAGCTCGATGAGAAGTGAGTTTTAAGGGTTTTATTTTTTTTGGACCTGTTTCTAGCTTTATATAGGTTCAATATATTTTAATTTTGAATCCTAGTAGTTCAGTGTGCTCTTTCTTAATTATTTGGATTAAGGTGAAATCAGTGGAGCTCATTATTAAATAGAAAAAATCTGGGAACCAACTTAACAAGATTAAATGTTTTTTTTTTTTTTTGTGGTGCTAAACTATTATTTTTTTTATTCATTAGTATCAATTATTTAAAATTTGTTCTCTTATTGAACTGTTGATTGATGTGGAGATCGAAGTGAGGTATATTCTTGTGTTTTTCTTTTGAATATGAGTAAAAATGAGTATATAGGGAAACATGAATCTGCATTGTAACATGGATGTTCTATGATTATGTCCTGTTTTGATTTCATGTTTCCTTCTTTTTTGTTGAATCATTTTTGGGGCTTATCAAACTACTGATATCACTAGCTAGTATTGTTCTTAGGTTTAGGAAACATTTACAATTGAGGAGTACGTGATGTTGCTGGAAGTTGCTAGCTTAAGAAAAGTAATTGGTTTTAGATTTCTGTATTTGTAGCAATAATGTTGTTTAAAAGTTTGGTTGGGGTGGATTGGCTGGCTTGTTGTGAAAGGGTTAATGAAAGAGGCGTGCAAAAATGGCGGAGCATATATGTGGGAGTTTTGGTGAGAGTGGGTTGAAAATTCAAGAGGTTAGATAAACTCTTGTAGATATTGGGAACTTGTTGCTGTGATGGGATTTGTTGGTTCAAAGTCTTCTGATTGTTTTATGTTAATATTTGCACTGTACATCTCAGTTTGTGATTAAATGATGTATGCCCAACCAAGGGGAAAATAAACTTGATTTTGAGATTTAGAAGATGCTTTAAAGGGAGCCATATCAATGATTACGTGAGTCCCTTTAACCATTAAGAAGGTATGCCTTTTATTGTAAGAGGTTGACTTAGGCTTAGACATGCATAGGATGTAGCTCTCAGCCTGATTGTGCATAGCAAGGGATGCCAGATGAAAAAAAAAAAGGAAGGAATGAAATGAACAAGCAGATAAACAAATAAAATATTTATAAATGTTTTTGGTTTGGGATTTAGAAAATCTTTTTGAGGTAAGCATGTCACCTGTTGTGTGTTGTGAGTTCATTAAATACATGTTTCTCCTGGAAAATTTATTTATTCAAACAATGCGAAATTAGATTTATGCTTATTTTGCAAGAATTTCTTTTTAACTTCTATTCCACTCTTGGTATGGGGTTTCTAAGTAGATGTAGGAATGTTATGCTTTCTTAATTGCTTAAACCAGAAGCAAGTTTATAAACACATATGCGCTCCCTTTTGTCTACTACTAGTTTGGCAGCTGAATACATCTTTGTATATGCGAGGAATAAACATGACATGGTTTAAATACTAGCTTGGGGATGACAAATTTAAATATAATTCTGACTATTTCAGACTGGCTCAAAATTGGTGGATTTTTTTTATTAAATCAAAACACAGGGAATTGAATGAATACGAATAGTTGTTTTTTGGCTCAACTATCTAACTTTTTTCCCCCAACTAATTTAGATTTTGGTCCCTAATTTGACTGTTGATGGACATGGAGATTAAAGTAAACTGTATTTTTCTCTGAAATGATGAATATGAGCAGAAATGGATATGGGAAAACTTGAATTTGAATTCTAATATGTTTTTCTTAATTTTCCTAGTTATATTATGCATTTATAATTTGTGTTCATTACAACACCTATCACCTGTTACAGTTTTTTCTTAATTTAGCATGTGTTTCACAGTCGAGGAGAATATATATGTAACTTTAATTTGGTGAGCTGAAGAAGAGTTAATTACTCTTGATTTGGTGGGTGCATTTGGGATGTAAATGTACTGTTTTCAAAAGCTTGGTCTGAATGAATTGGGTGCCTTATCATGGATGGGCTTATGAAATAGGTGTGAAAATTGGAGTTTGGAAAGGATTTGGCATCTTTAGCATGCAATTTTGCTGAGGGATAAAAATCCAAGAGGTGAAACTAAAGATAGGATTGCAACTTGATGATGTGATGGGATTAGTTGATTGTTTTTGTATTTTATATGTTTGTTGTGCAACTTAATTAGGTTTGAAGTTGGTTAGGATGTAATCACTTGATTTAGTGTGCATAATTTGCTTATCTTTCTGCTCAAGTAAATCATGTCTAGAAACTTGAAAGGGGAAAATAGACTTGAGGATTAGATTTTGAAGTTGCTCTTAAGGGAATCATGATTGTGAGAGATCCTGCAGCCAATGGAGGCATGCTTTATGAGGTTTACTTTGATTTAGAGTTGATTAAGATTGTAAGTTCTCAGCTTTATTTTTATTTTTTATTTATTTTTATCTTGAGCTGACTCAACTTGATTGTGCGTGTATATTTCTGTTTATCACAGATGAAATGATGAGAAAAAAATATATGGAATACTACATGTATTTGAAAAGTAATGGAGTTTGATTATTTGAACATGGTCTAGAGATGAAGGCAAAAATGATTGTAAGGTAGCTACAACCTTGGGCTCCTCCACTACTTGTAAGCTTATGGTTTCATATTCTATTACGACGGGTAGTGGGGTCTTGAGCTAAGCCTTGGAAATCTTAATGCCATAATGCCTTTCAAATCTTCCTAGCCATTAGCTTACTTGACGCGGCACATAGTGTGGATAAAAACTAGGGTTCTTAAGCTCTAAGGTTACAATCCTAACATGATATAGGAATAGAGAAAATCTCTGATATTTTATAAAAAGTATGAATAATCTGAATCTGAATGTTCTCAAAATAAACTAGACATCCCTATTTATATTAGTTTAAGACCTAAAATCTTTTATAAGAAAAGCATTTCTTATTAAAACTTACTAAACTTACATAATCCATCTAGCATTATGATTCCTAGCTAGAAATATATTAATTAAATTAAAAGTCTTAATCTAAATAAGACTTGGAAGTCACTGTGCGGGATTGTCTTTATTTATTGCCTTCCCAATCTATGATCAACATGAAAATTTTTCCTAGTAGAAAACAGGGCTTTCAGAATCTTCTGCTCGATTCAATGGCTGAATTAAAAATTATGCTTGATTTACCAAACTGCATCTTAGACTTTTCTTAGACTCTAAACCTAAAAATCTTTTGATGAAATAATGCAATAAACACTATTAGGCCAATAATATTGAAGAATGTCCCCACATCACTGCTAAAGTGTCGGTTAGGATTTAGAAGATGCTTCTGAAGAGGTCATTATTGTCTTCTGTCTGTTAATTAGATACGGTAAAGTTTTGAAATATTTATTTAGTCAAATGATCAATTGCTTTAGTGCTGGTGATGGATCTTATTACAGAAGGATTTGGGACCTTTTCTGTAGAATCTAAGCCTTAGAGTCTCAAAGATGGGACACCCTCATGGTTCAGTTGGTCAGGTTGAACTACAAGTACTGTCTTCTACTTTATGTAGGTTATTAAGATTTGAAATGTGTAGAGTGCTTGGTTACTGGTTTTCTTCTAATATGGTCAGTTCTGGTTGTTTTATAGGATTGCTGACGCTGAAGAAAATTTAGGTGAAAGTGAAGTTCGGGAAGCTCATTTAGCTAAATCCTTGTTCTACATTCGGATTGGTGACAAGGTGATTAATGGTTATTTCTTATGATATTGTAATGGTTGTTTGCTTCATATATTTCCTTTTTGGTGATATCTTACTCACACACTATCCCCCTTTGAACCAGGAGAAAGCATTGGAACAACTCAAGGTGACAGAAGGCAAAACAGTTGCCGTTGGGCAAAGGATGGACTTGGTGTTCTATACTTTACAGCTTGCATTTTTCTACATGGATTTTGATCTCATTTCCAAGAGCATTGACAAAGCAAAGAAGTAAGTAAAGACACAAATTCTTTAATTGCATTTTGCTTTGATTCTGCTTTCTCAAAATCATTGAAGATGTGTTTTTCATTTACAAGTGCTTGTGTTTTAATGGCAGCTTGTTTGAAGAGGGAGGTGACTGGGAAAGGAAGAACCGCTTAAAGGTTTATGAAGGCTTGTATTGCATGTCCTCTCGAAATTTCAAGAAGGCAGCTGACTTATTTTTAGATTCTATCTCAACCTTCACTACATATGAACTTTTCCCGTATGATACCTTCATATTTTATACTGTCCTTACAAGCATCATATCACTGGATAGAGTTTCTTTGAAGCAAAAGGTATCTATGGTTATGATTTGGTTTTCTGTCGTATAATTTCCTATCTGATCATGCCTCAGCGTCCCTAATTCTATTTGAAATTTGGCAGGTGGTAGATGCTCCTGAGATCTTGACAGTGATTGGGAAAATCCCATATCTTTCAGAGTTTTTGAACTCTTTGTATGATTGTCAATATAAATCATTTTTCTCAGCATTTGGTAAGTAGATATCCGCATGCATCACAACATGTATGAATATATTTTACACAATTCTTGTTTCTGTCACTGTCTCTCCCTCTGCAAATATGTCTATCATGTAGCCTCCCCCCCCCCCCCCCATTATGTCATATGAGGTAAGAGTGTCCCCCGGTAATGGAAACAGTCTGTCCCTTGGTAATGGAAACAGTTTTATTCCTTTTTCTTCAATTTTATTTGCAGCTGGCCTGACTGAGCAAATTAAACTGGACCGTTATTTGCATCCACACTTCCGATATTACATGAGGGAGGTCAGAACTGTTGTCTATTCCCAGTTCTTGGAATCCTACAAGAGTGTTACCATTGAAGCAATGGCTAAGGCTTTTGGGGTGACAGTGGATTTTATTGATCTGTGAGTGGCTGATTTTCATGCTCCTTAACTAGAGTTTTCCAGTTGTGTTACATGGAAGTTTGTATTGAATTAAACTTTTCTGTGCCTGCAGGGAACTATCACGTTTCATTGCAGCAGGGAAGCTTCACTGCAAGATTGACAAGGTTGCAGGTGTTCTTGAAACCAACCGCCCTGATGCAAAGAACGCTCTCTACCAAGCAACTATCAAGCAAGGAGACTTCTTATTAAACCGGATCCAGAAGCTGTCTCGCGTGATTGATCTTTGAAGTAGGTAGACATTTTGTTGTGATTCAGAAATGATTCCAAAACTTGAGAATCCCAGAGAAAGATGGAGCATGTTGATTTTTTTTTTTCATCATTTGATCAATGTGATACTAGTTAAAATGCTCTTTATTTGTTTATTTGCCCAGGTATTGTTAAGAATCCGAGCATACCGATCACGGTTGTCAGTTTTTAGTTTCTGAATTGAATTCCTTTTCAGATGCTTATTTTGACCGTCGGAGTTATCAATCCAAGCGGCCTGAGCTGCCGCCTCCTCTAAATAATGAATACCGGCGAATCTTTTTCCAAAGTGGGCCTATGAGTAGCTTGGCATGAAAGTTGATGGTCATTGTCAATGGAACATGATTCCATCGATGAAGACACTTGAATAGGGCGCTACTGTTTTTGTGTCCAAGTCATTGAGTGAGCAGTTTTCTTTGGCGTATGGACCTAAACTTGAGGGTAAATCACGCTTCTTATTGCTTGCAAAAGGATGAGTGTCGGGAGATACGTTTCTTTAAGAACACTCATCACTCAACTTCACCAGCATGCATTGGTTTTGGAAGGGTTAGACGGTAATTATCGGTCCTCTCTCGCTGCTCGCTCAATAAAGAAAGTGGTTGGATCACTTTCAAACATGAAGCTTCATGTTTTACGATGTTCCGACTGGTCGCCACTTCTCCATTATGGATGTAAGCTTTGGCTTTCGATCTCTTGGATGGAATGAGATCTGGACACTTTTTCTAACCAAATCAATTGATAGCCACAAATACTAGGGAGTTCGTGGTCCATTTAGGACGAGCATGTCGTCTGGCTGTATATTCGGATAGCTTCCCAAAAGACAATGGTCCCCGAGCATATTTATAAAAATGTATATATCACCATGGCTTGATGTGCTGTAGGAGAAACTTTCCTTTTAATTTATAACCACAATTTCACCGTCTTTTTATTTTAAATAGTTAATTAAAATGATTTTTTAAAACAATTTTAACTAAAAAATAAGAAGCTTGGTTGTGTATGCTATTATCAGTTTAGTGGTTAAGAGCACTTATTTTATTTTCTAATTTTATAAATTTAATTTTATAATATATTATATCATATTTAGAACCAAATGATAAATGGTTTGAATTCATGGAAGAGATTGAATTGAACTCATTTTGTTTTTTATATTGACCTCTTCCTCTTCATCTTATCTTCTTGAAAACTGCGGTAAGGAGATTAATATTTTTAAATTTTAAATATTAATTTTTTTGTTTATAATTCATCTCTTATTTATTTTATACTATTTTTAAAAATTACATCTTTTTTAAAATTTATCTATTAATTGCAAGTTAGCAACAAAATCTTAATAATTAAACTCAACAAAAAGAGTTACAGTTGTCCTTTTTTCTTTTCCATATCCCTACACGAAAGACAACACCATTCACAAGCATAGTCATAGAACGTTCCTTCCGTTAATTCACCTTCGTCTCTCCCTGTCTCTCTGCACCGTCACTCTTTGGTTCCTCAGCTACAACCTTAAATACACGTCACATTCTCTAATAGCTTAGCATCACATCCATTCTTGTACCCACTTCACCCGGGAAAACTCAGACTCAAGAATCTATCTTTTTTTCCACTCAGACAGTAAAATTGAAAGACATTGTTGTTGCTCCATGCCACTATGCCTCCTCTTATCGATTTTAAAGACATTCAAGATAGGTTCTCTACTCAGTTCAGACCATGGCAACGCTCTTTTCAGTTCTGGGTTCGTGCCGCTGATATCTACACTGGCTATAAGGTTCCTCCCTCGTCTTTATCTTGATATTATTGCATGCATGTGGATTTAAGTGGGTTAATCTGAACGTTTAATTGGATTTGGTCGATGGGCTTTGTGTAGGTGTTTCAACTGAGAGTGAGTTTGGTGAAGGATGTGGAAAAGCATGAGGCAATGTGGGAAAGACAGCATGAGTTTGCTGCTGACAAGATTTATGCTATGTGTTCTGATCTTGGTGGGTTCTTTCTCAAGGTAATTTTCCTTCTTGTAACTCTACTGTGTAGGGTTCTTTTGCTTTTGAGAACCTTTTGAACTTGAATCATGTACTGGAATTAGTCTAATTCCAATTAATTTTTGACCTTTTTGCTTCCTTTCGATACAATTATCTTATCACTTGTCTACTCTTTATGTTTTGTCTTGCTTTTTTATTAGTTTTGTTATTTTTGGATCAGGGGTTTGATAGGTGTTCGTTTTTCTGCTCTAGAAATTGTTTAGGAACTGTTTGACTCAATCCGTTATGTTCTTCTTTATCTTTTCCTTGTTAGTAAGCCTTTTTCTTTTTGGTTTATTTTCGTAGTCCATTTTGATTATTGGGTATTAATGATGTTTTATGCTGTTTTGGTTTGAGACAAAGCTGCTCTTTACTATAAGCCTTTTCAAATTAATTTACTGGACTTGAATTAGGTTGCCCAAGTCATTGGGAAGCCTGACTTGGCTCCAGCAGCATGGGTGAGAAGGCTTGTAACTTTGTGTGATAGAGCTCCGGCTACTCCATTTGATACTGTTAAGCTTGTGCTGGAGAAAGAGTTAGGTCGAAGCATCGAGGACATTTTTGAAAGATTTGATGTGGAACCTCTTGGTTCTGCTTCAATTGCACAGGTGATGCATTTCATATAAAATCTATGCCTGGCTAGAAGTGTAGATGTTTCATGCTACTCATTGTTTTATTCGTCAAGGCATTACCTGGAATCTTGAAGTTGCTGTTAATAAACATTGGGATATAAGTTGCTCTTGAGCATCAACTGTGGTTTTGAAGTTGAAGAGTTGGTTACTTCAGAATGGATGGCAGCTTACTGTATCTTGTGTATCTGACATGTTTTCCCTGCCAAATTAGGTTCATCGGGCAAGATTGAAAGGTGGCAAGAGTGATATTGTTGTCAAGGTATGGATTCTTGGATGCTAACTTCTAATCTCTGTAATGCCTGCAAGATTATAACTTCAAGTGTATTATAGGTCCAACATCCTGGAGTTCAGGATCTGATGATGACAGACATCTATAACCTTCAAGCGTTTGCTTTATACATGCAAAAGACAGATATCAAATTTGATCTGTACTCTGTGACAAAGGAAATGGAGAAACAGGTGCCCATTATTTTTGCATTACAATTCTTGTAGATTATGGTAGTGCTCTTACCTTTCTGTTTTTTATGGTTAGATATTGTTTCAATTGGTAAAGTTGAAGGTTTTGGATTCCAAGTTAAGATTCTGGATTAGTACTTGTAGCACGAGAAAAATGCCCATCACTGTCAATGAAACATATTGTATAACAGGTCAAGTATCTAGCGAATTAGAGTGAAATGTTTATTCTTCAACCACTAAGCATTAGTTATCTTAATCAACATTCTGTGAACAATTAATATCAGACTATTAAGCCCAAGGAGATGGAGTTTCTCAAATTCATATTTTGTGTGTTTTATCTAATTCTTTATTATCTACATTCTTCCAAAACAAAGAATCACCCAAGCTGATCAAGTCCATATCAAAATTTGCTCATTTTACAGCTATCGTAATCTTTTGACTCAGTCAACTAATCATCTTCACTGCTCTTCATAGCTTGCTGAAATGGTATTTAAAGGTTGTAATGCAGATAAAATCTTTCATTTTTAATGAGTCATCTGATTTTTCCTGTTTTGGTTGGGCCTTTGCAAATTTTTTCTCTTGCTTTGAAGAATTGTTTATGAGTCTTGCTTTGAAGAGTTGGTAACAATATAATTATTTTACCTTTAAGAACAAGCAGATTACTTTCAAATTTTGAAATGAATTATGTTTCATTTTTATTTTGTGAATTGTGGGTTTGTATTTTAACCAAGAGCCTGTTGGTTTTTCTTGCTTCTTAACATTTTTAAGTTAAATGTTGTTTCTTGATTTGTTTGTTTGACTTTCAAAAGCCGAGGTTTGTGGCTGCCTCTGCAGTTATACGATTTAAACCTTGTGCTGATGGAATATACTCCAGAAACTGTGAAGTGCTTAAATATTTAGATTCTTTCTGCATGGCTACAATTCTAATAAAATACTCCCAGTAATATTTCTTTGTTCATCTATCCCATTCAAGATTGGATATGAATTTGATTTCAAGAGGGAGGCTAATGCTATGGAAAGAATCCGGCAATTTCTGTATGAGAATAATAAAGCAAGTCCGGTTATAGTGCCACGAGTGCTGAAGGATATGGTCAGCAGGTATGTCTGTCCTACAAAATTTATGAGGTGCTTTGCTTCATTGGTTACCCTGTGTCAAGTTGCATAAAAAAATTAAAGCAGTGAGATGCATTCTTTCTCTTTCATTTATATTGGCTACATTGTAAACAGTTTTATTTTGGACACAAACTATTTAAATGTGCTCTTCTTGTAGCAGTTGCAGAATTCCCTCCTACTTATTTTTTCATTTAAGGGATGGAACTGGTGGTTTAGTCAAAGTTCCCAAACTGAGAGCAATATCCTGGTGGATCAGAGATACTAGGAACATAGATAAATTGTCACGCTGTGGTCGGAGTAGAGAAAATGAGATTGAACACAATGAACAAGGAGAATAGACTTATGGTGTCAAAGTTAGATACCACATGAGTTGTGGGACCGCTTCATGTGATGAGAAGAAATTACAGTGATCACATTTTTACTGATTGGATGACAATCTTTCTGTAGATTGACCCAGTTAGCAACGACACTAATCTAATGATTTTTGTGGTTCATGCTTGGGCCATTCAAATAGTTACTCCACTTTACTCGATCGTATGCTGTACCTTCATTCATATGCTGTACCTCCTCTTTTAGCCCTAAACACTGAAAATTGTCAGGCTGCTTGTTTTGTGGTGTTTGTTTGTTACGTTTTTGCTCTAATTCATTGATCATATAACATCAGGCAGGAACCTTTCGGTGATCAATGTCTTTCTATTTATGCAGGAGGGCCTTAATGATGGAATACATTGATGGGACCCCGATTTTGAATCTTGGTGATGAAATAGCCAAAAGAGGAATTAATCCTGGTGGTAAGATTGCAGCGGCAGCAAAGCAGTAAGCCCCTAGATCATCCCAGAGAGTATGGAGTCCTTCTGCACAAATTTTTTGTTTCTGGTTTTTCTTTTAAAGGGGCTTCTCGCCTGAAATTATGACTTCAGCTTTCTTGAAATCATTTTGTTGGTACACAATTTGTCATTGTACTTCCTAACAAATCAATGTGTATTTTTTTTTGTCGCTTTACAATTTCATAAATTGCAGTCTTCCCCTAACAACTAAGAAAAGCATGACACCTTTTAAAATTTTTGGAAGTGCAGGAACATACTTAAAAGTTTGACATTAGCATATGGACAAATGATACTGAAGAGTGGTTTCTTCCATGCAGATCCCCATCCGGGAAATATATTGATTTGTAAAGGTTCCAAGGCAAGTAGGCAACTAGCTTTTGTTTCTTTGTGTTCTGCTTTATATTCCTTGAATTTTGGTGTGCGATCTTTTATATTATATGCTATTGATTGGTATGCTATTAATTGGTTGTAATGGTGCTTATAGTTCTCTTTCCAGTAGTTACCTAAAGTTGATCATGAAATGATCTAAACAAGATGTAGACTATCTGTAAAATTATTGATTTCCGTGAATTTAATGTTCAACTCTGAACCTTATTTTATGCCACTTTCACCTCAAGTTAGGTTGCCTTGCTAGACTACGGGCAGGTGAAGGATCTCCCGGATAAGTTGAGGCTTGGATATGCAAATTTGGTACTTGCTATTGCTGATTGTGACCCAATCAGAGCAGCAGAAAGCTACAGGTATGCTTGTAATTACCATCTATTCGAAAATTATCAATTATTTTCCAAGATAAGAGGAGAAACTAGGGCCAGAATTGATGTGCTACTGGGTGCATATAGTATATGGATTAGTAATGGGTTCTAAAGGACTGATGATGATCAGGGGATATTATTTGATGATTCTAATGCTTGCCTAGTTGTTTTCTATATTTCATTCGTCCATTGTTGGTAGCATTTTAGAAGTTCATTTTGCGATCAATTCAGTTCATGCGATCTAGGATACAATTAAAAAGTTTAGCAAATACCTTTGGATTGATTTTATGTTTCAACCATAGTAAATTCTTGTGCTGCTATGTATATTTTGTTCATATTTTGTTGTTTATCCTGTTCTAGGGACCTCGGCATAGATACCTCAAGCAAATGCGAGAATGAACTGCAGGAATTGTTTAGGTTGGCGGAAACAATGTTTGACACAAAACTACCACCTGGAGTGGCAATGTTGCAACCTTTCTCAGAGGATTCTTCCATCAAAAAGGTCTCTGTTGAGGTAAGCAGTAGTTATAATAGAAGATGAATTAATCTATGCAGTGCCGTGCTGGTAGTCGGATGGTATCCAAATTTTTCATTGAAGAACAGAAGAAAAAACTACTGTCAGTTTCATTTCCTCGTTGTTTCTCAAGGTTTTTTTGTTCCATTTGATTGTCAGTTGTTTCTTAGCAATATGGTGTCTGGTGCTGTTGTTCCAGTAATGAACAACATAAAGTGTTAATTAGCATCATGAACTTGAAGAGTGCGATTGAACCTGGAACTGTTGTTATCATTCGGTTTCCAGGGTGGTCTGGACCAGTGAACCAGTCACATGGCCCCTTTGGTCGTTCAGTATTTTATTGAACCACCTGAGAAAAGGAATTAGGCTGTAAACAAGCTGAATTTAATTTGAACCCGTGAAATTGGTGATTCTGCTTCATTGCTGGATGTGTTCTCTGTGTCTTATAACCAATATTGGGAAATTAGAAAAAGATAAGGATTGAGTTTGATAACCTTGCTTGGGAACTTGAGCAAGGAAATGAACAAGGACAATCATGCTACTGCAATTTTTATTCATCATAAGATTCTGTGTTTTGGATATGTAGGCTTTCCCAGAGGAACTATTTTCTGTTCTTCGCACAGTGCATCTTTTGAGAGGTCTTAGTGTGGGTCTTGGTATCAACTACTCGTGTGCAGAACAATGGAGACCCATTGCAGAAGAAGCATTGTATCTTGCTGGAAGATTAAAAGGTGACTTTCTAAATCGCAGCTGAATTCGTAAACACCATATAACAGAAGTTATTCATCCTTCATTTTATCATTTCAGATACAGATCTCAAGACTAAGCATCGCAAACAACGTTTTTTCAGGAGATTACTTCAAAGTTAGTGACTTGGCTATTGATGAATTAAGCATTTGCATCCATATGAGTTCATTGACAATGAATGGTTAGGTTTTCTGATTGCTTATCACATGCCATTGTTCTTTTGTAGTTGTTATTCACAAGTCCTTATACGGCACTTGTTTCCACCATGTACAATTTATAGAAATTTTATAATGATTTCATGTCAGACGTGTTCTTTAATGAATATCAGTGCACAACAATTCTCTTTCGCGCTTCATTGATCCCTAGAGTTGTTTGGGTTTTAGCATAAGTTGAACTTGCGACCTCCATGACAGTTTGTATCTCATTTTTTTTTTTTTTTTTGAAGTTATCTTTCATCTTTTCAGTCAAGTTCTTTCCAAAATATGCTCAAAGATCCCGAATTACAAATGCTGGGATTGGTACCGAATGTATGAATGGTTGCCTCATGTTATGGTAACTGTTCATAGCAAGTTCATGACTGGTTCAGTTTGATTTCCCCCCCTAACAGCATAGTATTTCAACTTCCTCTATCCTTTTAGTTTGTAGATTCCTTGGTTGATTTTTTCATGACAAGATTCTCAAAATTTCCCCAAAATTATCTCTCAAACTCCATCCAAAACTTCCTCACACCTAATTGAAAAACCTGAAACTGAATCAAGAAATCTTTGAGATGGATGTGATAGTATTTCTTCAAATCCCCTGATTCCCATTACAACTCTTTCAAGAGGAAACGACTAAATGAAACAATGCCAGCATGAGAAGCCTCTTCTACTTTCATCCTAAACTGCTCTTAACTGGAGAGTAAAATCTACGGTTCATATGCACCGATTCAGGGAGGCATGAAAGAAAAAGGTAGATTGATGTTATAAAACTACGGTAGGAGAGAGTTCAGAGCATGGCAAGGAAATTATATTTGGATTACTGGCTTGGGAATTAACCAGTAAACCATTCTATTTATTCTTGGGTTTGATCCAGAGATAATTATTTAGATTACCTCGATCTTATATGTCCCATAGATAATTCTGGACGAGTCCCGAATACTTCAATTGACTGTCGAAAAAAGCCCCGAATCGCACATGTTTTAGTGGCTAAACATCAGATATGAGCAAGCTGACATAGCAGATCTGAGTAGGCCAGCGGCCAGCAGGATTTTATGCCTGTTACTGTTAACGGCGTTGTTATTTATTTATCAGTCCGGGAAGCCATGGTTAAGAATATCAGTCTCCCTCTCATATTGCTAAACTCTTGATAAGGTGGGGTTTGGTAGCCCTCTCGATTACACTAATTTGAGAGTTTTGTATTGTCCTGTATATTTCCATATAAATGATGGAAAATCGGATTTGATAGCATAAAAATAATTTGTGGGTTATGCATATAAATGATTTTGGTATACGGATTTATTTATAGCCTAGGTATAAATAGTTTATAAATAGTATATTTATAGCCTACATATATTTATTTTTTTATAAATAGTAAAAATAATATCATTTTTTTATAGCCTACATATACGGATTGTTTCTTAAGTTTTCAAGTGCACCGCACTTCATATTATTATTTTTATATTTTATATTTATATGGATTGTTTTTTAAAGTTTTTAAATGTGAAATAATTATACTATATACCTTACATTTATTTTTTATAACATATATTTATATGCATTGTTTTAAAAAAAAATCATGTGGAATTTTAAAATTTCAAATATAATTTTTATTTTATTTTTCTGGATTAATCTGAGTAAATTTATATTATTCGGGACTAACTCCTGGATCATATTAAACCCATTTCGGGTTAGATAGCTATGGGTTTTTGTTAGTAATTGTTAGTAAAAGAAGAAAAGGGAAGATACTTTTTATATGTTTGGGCCGGCCATTCTAAAACAATAATGTTATTTATTTCAAAATATCAATTTCTCTGGTTAAACAAATTAACAAACTAAGCTAGTTGGGTTAATAATGTGGAACAAAAATCTCTCCGAAGTGAGCCCGGCCGAGCCCAGCCCAAGAGTATATTCAATAATCAGAAGAGCGTCAAGTACGGTTCCCGCTCTTATGGAAAGAATTAAGGCGCCAAATGTCAAAGAAGGGGCCCACCCACCCAAGAAGCCTCTTATCTTTTTCGTCTTTTCTCAAAACCAGATCCTATCTTTATTTTCACTCTCTAAAAGAGATTGTGGTTTTGAGACTGTGTATGTGTGTTAAAGCAGAGGATGTTTGGGAGAGTAAGGGCTTCTTCTTCTTCACCAGACAGCTTGGAGAGACCGTCTTCCAAGATCCTCAAAGACGACACTCTCTCTATCTACGGTACTCTCTCTCTTGGATAAAATCATGTGCTCTTTTATTTTGTTTTAATTAGGTTTAAGCCCTGAACTTGAGAAGCAAATTATGGGTTTTGCAGATTATGATAAATGAGGATGTGGGTCAAATGAATTTCTTAAGAACTTTTTTCATAATTAACAGTGCAGTGCCCAAAACCTTCAGTCTTTAATTAAATGTTTGATAATCAGCCTTTATACAAGTAGCCTTGTAAACGAGCAAGGCGGCCCTTCCCTTTTCGATCCAATAACTGGCTTGTTTATTCCCAAATGGTGAAGATATCCCACTGCTTGTAGAAATATGCAATGGAGTAGCCCTGCAAGTTGTAATTGTGGGAACCGCTTCTCGTAATTGGTCAAATAAGTGATTGTGAGATGATTAATTTTTATTCATTTATAGGATAAAATTTGAGTCTTTATTTTTTGTTTAAAATTTAACTTTCATGCTAGTACGGTGGGCGAGGGAGGATCGTTTTTGTTCTTTGCAGACAATAATGGAAAAACTTTGTGAATTTTGCTGTATAATAAGGTTCTTTGATTGGGCTGTTTTTTGCCTTCATACGAGGTAATAGAATTCGTTGTGGCAAATGCCTTGCGCTAATTCTCCTTTAGTTGAAAAATGAATTTTAGGATTATATATATATATATGCAGTAGTGCTTTATAAAGCTAGTGTTCCATCCAAGGTCCTTTCGTCTTTGGCGTCTGTGTTTACAAGATGACATGATGTTGAATAAAATGCCAAGGTTGCTGAATCATCTGTTCTTTGATGCAGAGACTACATTAATGAAGCTTAAACTAGGTTCTCAGCGTGATCAAAGTTCACCCTTTGAGGAGACTGTGGAAATGGAAAGTGAGAGTAGTACTACAAGTGCTTCAAGTTTCGTGGAGTCGAATAATACCTCAACAAATGCCTTGAAAAGCTTACAGCATGTTATAACCTCACCCGATGAGGAGGTGATGACAATAGATTCAGATGATTCTTCTGCCAGCGATCAGTTAAGTTTTAGTGCTATGCAATCTACAGGTGACTCAAAAGATCAGCGGAGGAGGAATGTTTCAGTGCTTTATCTTTTTTCCAAATATAATTATTCTCGACAAGCATTAACCCCTTCTGGAGAGGCAATGCTGATAGCAAGCAATTGTTCTGCGAGTACTTATGCTAGTTCTAGCAACTCTCAATCTCTGGGCATCTCAAAAGAGCAATCTGAACATGAATGTCTTAGTTCCTCTTCTGTTTGTCAGATGTAGGATTTGTATTCACATCTATGCCTTTCTTTCCTTAATTTATCTCTCATTGGGAGATCCCTAGACGGGTATCTATAAACAAGGGGTTGCAACCTGATTGAGCACTCAACTGGATCTTGATTTGATTCTTTTTTGTTTCACCAACTTTTTTCAGTGTTTATGGAATTAGTGTATCATTCTTGGAAGACAGTGGCAGCTTATCAAGTTTTTCTTCATTTAAATGCAATAAAAATTTCCATAGAACTAGTTTGCTGCAGGGGTTGGATTCACTTCCTTACAACAATTTACATTTTGTGGCAGCTTTCAAAAATGGATGGACATTATGCTACTCTTAAGATTCTCTACCTGGAAACATTAGGATGACCTTGTTATTGGTGGATGTAAAAAAAATGGAGAATTTTCAATCATAAATCTACGCTGATTATACAAAGAGCAGATATCAGAATTCCATTATCAATATTACTTGCACCGAAAGTAATATAAATCGGAACATAAAAAAAATTAATGAAATTGGAGAGTGAAGCGCTGCATGCTTACCCTGAGGCCCAATACTTGAGCAGATAGATTGGTAATTTTGGTGTCTCTGTAGGTGCACATGTAATTTAGTTTATAGAGGTTCTTGAATTTTGGATGGCGTCGTTGTTAAATAATCAACAGGGTACAGGGGAGTCGAAGGCAGTTTTTTTTTTTTTTTTTTTTTTTTTTTTTTTTTTTTTTTTTAACCTCGAGGCCAATACTTGTGCAAATAGATTGGTAATTTTGGCTTTAGAAGTAACAAAGAAAGAAACACCAGAGAGGAGATATACTACAAATTACAAAAGCACTCCACGAGGTTTATATACACTAGTTGGTAAACAATTAATAAACCGATCAATGAAAGGGGTAGGCATCTCCTCTAGGGCTTGTGAGGGGGAGCATATGGTTGGAGACAGCAGGGTTAAAAACGGTGATAAGGAAGGTCATCATAATTATTTATTAGGATATTTTTTGCTTTTTTTTTTTTCATTTTTGCTTTACTTTTGTTATCTTGCTTACAAGTGGAAGATACACATTCTTCTGCAGATAAATCCCCTTTTACGCTTTGTTTGGTAGTAAGAAATTTGTTTCTTAGGAAACACTTTTCTCACTTTCCGATTGTTTGATAACTCCTGGAAAATAAGTCAATGAAAAGAGTTGTTCAGTAAAAGAAAAAATATAAGGTTTAAGAGAGAAAAGTGTTCTTCGAATCCCAATTTTAGGTCCTGTTGTAAAAAATTTTAAAAATTAATTTTTATTATTATTTTTA